>NC_139245.1:70736827-71396651 GCF_977018435.1 Lepisma saccharinum
TTCGTGCTTTATAATTTCGGTTATCCGTTAATACTATATTATGGTGCCAGTTGAAATATAAGTTCACGGAATCTCCTTCGAGGTGAGATCATGACGGTGATGTAAATTTTAGCTTCACTGGGTGGTCTCCTCTCGAAGGCGGTTTTCATTCAACAGAAGAAAGAGGATACACAAAAATAATTGTTTTCTAGGAATTCTTTTCCACCAGTTGAAATAATAAGGTGGGCACTTGAGAGGCGATTGCCAAGTTAATGTTTTATTTTTCAATACTGGGTTTTCTCCTTCATGGCGCGTGATGCTTATACCCTCGACTGTTAAGAAATAAAATGTTCTTATGTGGGCTTTGGTTCCACTTCTCTTTGGCTTTGCCCTATTTGGAACTGATAAAGATATTGAGTGGTGGCACCGCGGCCATTTCATCGATAATACAATGTATTAGTCCAGAAGTTAAAATTCGTTAATATTGCAAGTTTTTGAAATCTTGAAGGGAAACACTCCCATTCTTGGTGTTCGTGGTTAAATTTTTCTGGTTTACTATTTTGGATGTAGGGAATTCATGTCAATTCTTTTATGTAAGAAAATTATATTTTTAAAATGATACGTAAGCCGTTTCTTTTAAGGAAAAGAAGTTCCTTTTGTAATTTCATTTTCATTGGATATTGTTGAAGTTGTCATGCTGTAACCAAATGTGCAGGCGAGTGGGAAGTAACTTGTTTCCCTCCCACTCCACCGACTGAAATTTGAGACACCTGGGACGTTGATAACTTTCATTTGCTTGTTTGCTGTCTGAGACGAAAGTTGTAAAGTTTCCGATTGCAGTGTTTGTAAATCTGTACTGTGATATAGTGTAGGATAAACTTGATCCTTACTTATGAAATAGAAGAAAATGGTACGTATATTTAGTAGGGATTCATCAGACGTGGATAGATTTTTGCGTTATTTACTTTCGTTTATGTTTAAATGTAGTTTTATCAAAATTTTCAGTATGTTATTTTAAAAGGAAATGTGTTGGGACCTCTTTGGAGGCGAGCTCACTACAGTGATTAACATTAAAACTCACTGGGTGGTCTCCTCTCGAGAGCGGATCTCATTTTTGTCAACACCCGAGTAATTGCATCTTGCCGAATTACGATTGTTATTTGTGGCGTGCTGAAAATTTTTCTTTGGCGAACGTTTAGCAAGATTTCATAGCACACACCTGAGGGGAGAAATCCGAGTTTAATGTTCACATTTTTCATTACTGGGTTCTCTCCTCCATGGTGCGTTACCTTCAAATATACAAGTTTGCCAGATTGCAAATATTTTTATATGTTTCGTGCTTTATAATTTCGGTTATCCGTTAATACTATTTTATGGTGCCAGTTGAAATATAAGTTCACGGAATCACCTTCGAGGTGAGATCATGACGGTGATGTAAATTTTAGCTTCACTGGGTGGTCTCCTCAAGGAGGCGGTTTTCATTCAACCGAAGAAAGAGGATACACAAAAATAATTGTGTTCTAGGATTTCTTTTCCACCAGTTGAAATAATAATGTGCGCACTTGAGAGGCGATTGCCAAGTTAAGGTTTTTTTTTCATTACTGGGTTTTCTCCTTCATGGCGCGTGATTCTTATACCCTCGACTGTTAAGAAATAAAATTTTCTTATGTGGGCTTTGGTTCCACTTCTCTTTGGCTTTGTACTATTTTTAACTGATAAAGCTATTGAGTATTGGCACCGCGGCCATTTCATCGATAATACAATGTATTAGTCCAGAAGTTAAAATTCGTTAATATTGCAAGTTTTTGAAATCTTGAAGGGAAACACTCCAATTCTTGGTGTTCGTGGTTAAGTTTTTCTGGTTTACTATTTTGGATGTAGGGAATTCATGTCAATGCTTTTATGTAAGAAAATTATATTTTTAAAATGATACGTAAGCCGTTTCTTTTAAGGAAAAGAAGTTCCTTTTGTAATTTCATTTTCATTGGATATTGTTGAAGTTGTCATGCTGTAACCAAATGTGCAGGCGAGTGGGAAGTAACTTGTTTCCCTCCCACTCCACCGACTGAAATTTGAGACACCTGGGACGTTGATAACTTTCATTTGCTTGTTTGCTGTCTGAGACGAAGGTTGTAAAGTTTCCGATTGCAGTGTTTGTAAATCTGTACTGTGATATAGTGTAGGATAAAGTTGATCCTTACTTATGAAATAGAAGAAAATGGTACATATATTTAGTAGGGATTCATCAGATGTGGATAGATTTTTGCGTTATTTACTTTCGTTTATGTTAAATGTAGTTTTATCAAAATTTTCAGTATGTTATTTTAAAAGGAAATGTGTTGGGACCTCTTTGGAGGCGAGCTCATTACAGTGATTAACATTAAAACTCACTGGGTGGTCTCCTCCCGAGAGCGGATCTCATTTTTGTCAACACCCGAGTAATTGTATCTTGCCGAATTACGATTATTATTTGTGGCGTGCTGAAAATTTTTCTTTGGCGAACGTTAAGCAAGAATTCATGGCACACACCTGAGGGGAGAAATCCGAGTTTAATGTTTACATTCTTCATTACTGGGTTTTCTCCTCCATGGTGCGTTACCATCAAATATACAAGTTTGCCAGATTGCAAATATTTTTATATGTTTCGTGCTTTATAATTTCGGTTATCCGTTAATACTATTTTATGGTGCCAGTTGAAATATAAGTTCACGGAATCACCTTCGAGGTGAGATCATGACGGTGATGTAAATTTTAGCTTCACTGGGTGGTCTCCTCTCGGAGGCGGTTTTCATTCAACAGAAGAAAGAGGATACACAAAAATAATTGTCTTCTAGGATTTCTTTTCCACCAGTTGAAATAATAATGTGCGCACTTGAGAGGCGATTGCCAAGTTAAGGTTTTTTTTTCATTACTGGGTTTTCTCCTTCATGGCGCGTGATTCTTATACCCTCGACTGTTAAGAAATAAAATTTTCTTATGTGGGCTTTGGTTCCACTTCTCTTTGGCTTTGTCCTATTTTTAACTGATAAAGCTATTGAGTATTGGCACCGCGGCCATTTCATCGATAATACAATGTATTAGTCCAGAAGTTAAAATTCGTTAATATTGCAAGTTTTTGAAATCTTGAAGGGAAACACTCCAATTCTTGGTGTTCGTGGTTAAGTTTTTCTGGTTTACTATTTTGGATGTAGGGAATTCATGTCAATGCTTTTATGTAAGAAAATTATATTTTTAAAATGATACGTAAGCCGTTTCTTTTAAGGAAAAGAAGTTCCTTTTGTAATTTCATTTTCATTGGATATTGTTGAAGTTGTCATGCTGTAACCAAATGTGCAGGCGAGTGGGAAGTAACTTGTTTCCCTCCCACTCCACCGACTGAAATTTGAGACACCTGGGACGTTGATAACTTTCATTTGCTTGTTTGCTGTCTGAGACGAAGGTTGTAAAGTTTCCGATTGCAGTGTTTGTAAATCTGTACTGTGATATAGTGTAGGATAAACTTGATCCTTACTTATGAAATAGAAGAAAATGGTACGTATATTTAGTAGGGATTCATCAGACGTGGATAGATTTTTGCGTTATTTACTTTCGTTTATGTTTAAATGTAGTTTTATCAAATTTTTCAGTATGTTATTTTAAAAGGAAATGTGTAGGGACCTCTTTGGAGGCGAGCTCATTACAGTGATTAACATTAAAACTCACTGGGTGGTCTCCTCTCGAGAGCGGATCTCATTTTTGTCAATACCCGAGTAATTGTATCTTGCCGAATTACGATTATTATTTGTGGCGTGCTGAAAATTTTTCTTTGGCGAACGTTAAGCAAGAATTCATGGCACACACCTGAGGGGAGAAATCCGAGTTTAATGTTTACATTTTTCATTACTGGGTTTTCTCCTCCATGGTGCGTTACCATCAAATATACAAGTTTGCCAGATTGCAAATATTTTTATATGTTTCGTGCTTTATAATTTCGGTTATCCGTTAATACTATTTTATGGTGCCAGTTGAAATATAAGTTCACGGAATCACCTTCGAGGTGAGATCATGACGGTGATGTAAATTTTAGCTTCACTGGGTGGTCTCCTCTCGGAGGCGGTTTTCATTCAACAGAAGAAAGAGGATACACAAAAATAATTGTGTTCTAGGATTTCTTTTCCACCAGTTGAAATAATCATGTGCGCACTTGAGAGGCGATTGCCAAGTTAAGGTTTTTTTTTCATTACTGGGTTTTCTCCTTCATGGCGCGTGATGCTTATACCCTCGACTGTTAAGAAATAAAATTTTCTTATGTGGGCTTTGGTTCCACTTCTCTTTGGCTTTGTCCTATTTGGAACTGATAAAGCTATTGAGTGGTGGCACCGCGGCCATTTCATCGATAATACAATGTATTAGTCCAGAAGTTAAAATTCGTTAATATTGCAAATTTTTAAAATCTTGAAGAGAAACACTCCCATTCTTGGTGTTCGTGGTTAAATTTTTCTGGTTTACTATTTTGGATGTAGGGAATTCATGTCAATGCTTCTATGTAAGAAAATTATATTTTTAAAATGATACGTAAGCCGTTTCTTTTAAGGAAAAGAAGTTCCTTTTGTAATTTCATTTTCATTGGATATTGTTGAAGTTGTCATGCTGTAACCAAATGTGAAGGCGAGTGGAAAGTAACTTGTTTCCCTCCCACTCCACCGACTGAAATTTGAGACACCTGGGACGTTGATAACTTTCATTTGCTTGTTTGCTGTCTGAGACGAAGGTTGTAAAGTTTCCGATTGCAGTGTTTGTAAATCTGTACTGTGATATAGTGTAGGATAAAGTTGATCCTTACTTATGAAATAGAAGAAAATGGTACGTATATTTAGTAGGGATTCATCAGATGTGGATAGGTTTTTGCGTTATTTACTTTCGTTTATGTTTAAATGTAGTTTTATCAAAATTTTCAGTACGTTATTTTAAAAGGAAATGTGTTGGGACCTCTTTGGAGGCGAGCTCATTACAGTGATTAACATTAAAACTCACTGGGTGGTCTCCTCTCGAGAGCGGATCTCATTTTTGTCAACACCCGAGTAATTGCATCTTGCCGAATTACGATTGTTATTTGTGGCGTGCTGAAAATTTTTCTTTGGCGAACGTTAAGTAAGAATTCATAGCACACACCTGAGGGGAGAAATCCGAGTTTAATGTTCACATTTTTCATTACTGGGTTCTCTCCTCCATGGTGCGTTACCTTCAAATATACAAGTTTGCCAGATTGCAAATATTTTTATATGTTTCGTGCTTTATAATTTCGGTTATCCGTTAATACTATATTATGGTGCCAGTTGAAATATAAGTTCACGGAATCTCCTTCGAGGTGAGATCATGACGGTGATGTAAATTTTAGCTTCACTGGGTGGTCTCCTCTCGAAGGCGGTTTTCATTCAACAGAAGAAAGAGGATACACAAAAATAATTGTTTTCTAGGAATTCTTTTCCACCAGTTGAAATAATAAGGTGGGCACTTGAGAGGCGATTGCCAAGTTAATGTTTTATTTTTCAATACTGGGTTTTCTCCTTCATGGCGCGTGATGCTTATACCCTCGACTGTTAAGAAATAAAATGTTCTTATGTGGGCTTTGGTTCCACTTCTCTTTGGCTTTGCCCTATTTGGAACTGATAAAGATATTGAGTGGTGGCACCGCGGCCATTTCATCGATAATACAATGTATTAGTCCAGAAGTTAAAATTCGTTAATATTGCAAGTTTTTGAAATCTTGAAGGGAAACACTCCCATTCTTGGTGTTCGTGGTTAAATTTTTCTGGTTTACTATTTTGGATGTAGGGAATTCATGTCAATTCTTTTATGTAAGAAAATTATATTTTTAAAATGATACGTAAGCCGTTTCTTTTAAGGAAAAGAAGTTCCTTTTGTAATTTCATTTTCATTGGATATTGTTGAAGTTGTCATGCTGTAACCAAATGTGCAGGCGAGTGGAAAGTAACTTGTTTCCCTCCCACTCCACCGACTGAAATTTGAGACACCTGGGACGTTGATAACTTTCATTTGCTTGTTTGCTGTCTGAGACGAAGGTTGTAAAGTTTCCGATTGCAGTGTTTGTAAATCTGTACTGTGATATAGTGTAGGATAAACTTGATCCTTACTTATGAAATAGAAGAAAATGGTACGTATATTTAGTAGGGATTCATCAGACGTGGATAGATTTTTGCGTTATTTACTTTCGTTTATGTTTAAATGTAGTTTTATCAAAATTTTCAGTATGTTATTTTAAAAGGAAATGTGTTGGGACCTCTTTGGAGGCGAGCTCACTACAGTGATTAACATTAAAACTCACTGGGTGGTCTCCTCTCGAGAGCGGATCTCATTTTTGTCAACACCCGAGTAATTGCATCTTGCCGAATTACGATTGTTATTTGTGGCGTGCTGAAAATTTTTCTTTGGCGAACGTTTAGCAAGATTTCATAGCACACACCTGAGGGGAGAAATCCGAGTTTAATGTTCACATTTTTCATTACTGGGTTCTCTCCTCCATGGTGCGTTACCTTCAAATATACAAGTTTGCCAGATTGCAAATATTTTTATATGTTTCGTGCTTTATAATTTCGGTTATCCGTTAATACTATTTTATGGTGCCAGTTGAAATATAAGTTCACGGAATCACCTTCGAGGTGAGATCATGACGGTGATGTAAATTTTAGCTTCACTGGGTGGTCTCCTCAAGGAGGCGGTTTTCATTCAACCGAAGAAAGAGGATACACAAAAATAATTGTGTTCTAGGATTTCTTTTCCACCAGTTGAAATAATAATGTGCGCACTTGAGAGGCGATTGCCAAGTTAAGGTTTTTTTTTCATTACTGGGTTTTCTCCTTCATGGCGCGTGATTCTTATACCCTCGACTGTTAAGAAATAAAATTTTCTTATGTGGGCTTTGGTTCCACTTCTCTTTGGCTTTGTCCTATTTTTAACTGATAAAGCTATTGAGTATTGGCACCGCGGCCATTTCATCGATAATACAATGTATTAGTCCAGAAGTTAAAATTCGTTAATATTGCAAGTTTTTGAAATCTTGAAGGGAAACACTCCAATTCTTGGTGTTCGTGGTTAAGTTTTTCTGGTTTACTATTTTGGATGTAGGGAATTCATGTCAATGCTTTTATGTAAGAAAATTATATTTTTAAAATGATACGTAAGCCGTTTCTTTTAAGGAAAAGAAGTTCCTTTTGTAATTTCATTTTCATTGGATATTGTTGAAGTTGTCATGCTGTAACCAAATGTGCAGGCGAGTGGGAAGTAACTTGTTTCCCTCCCACTCCACCGACTGAAATTTGAGACACCTGGGACGTTGATAACTTTCATTTGCTTGTTTGCTGTCTGAGACGAAGGTTGTAAAGTTTCCGATTGCAGTGTTTGTAAATCTGTACTGTGATATAGTGTAGGATAAACTTGATCCTTACTTATGAAATAGAAGAAAATGGTACGTATATTTAGTAGGGATTCATCAGACGTGGATAGATTTTTGCGTTATTTACTTTCGTTTATGTTTAAATGTAGTTTTATCAAATTTTTCAGTATGTTATTTTAAAAGGAAATGTGTAGGGACCTCTTTGGAGGCGAGCTCATTACAGTGATTAACATTAAAACTCACTGGGTGGTCTCCTCTCGAGAGCGGATCTCATTTTTGTCAATACCCGAGTAATTGTATCTTGCCGAATTACGATTATTATTTGTGGCGTGCTGAAAATTTTTCTTTGGCGAACGTTAAGCAAGAATTCATGGCACACACCTGAGGGGAGAAATCCGAGTTTAATGTTTACATTTTTCATTACTGGGTTTTCTCCTCCATGGTGCGTTACCATCAAATATACAAGTTTGCCAGATTGCAAATATTTTTATATGTTTCGTGCTTTATAATTTCGGTTATCCGTTAATACTATTTTATGGTGCCAGTTGAAATATAAGTTCACGGAATCACCTTCGAGGTGAGATCATGACGGTGATGTAAATTTTAGCTTCACTGGGTGGTCTCCTCTCGGAGGCGGTTTTCATTCAACAGAAGAAAGAGGATACACAAAAATAATTGTGTTCTAGGATTTCTTTTCCACCAGTTGAAATAATAATGTGCGCACTTGAGAGGCGATTGCCAAGTTAAGGTTTTTTTTTCATTACTGGGTTTTCTCCTTCATGGCGCGTGATGCTTATACCCTCGACTGTTAAGAAATAAAATTTTCTTATGTGGGCTTTGGTTCCACTTCTCTTTGGCTTTGTCCTATTTGGAACTGATAAAGCTATTGAGTGGTGGCACCGCGGCCATTTCATCGATAATACAATGTATTAGTCCAGAAGTTAAAATTCGTTAATATTGCAAATTTTTAAAATCTTGAAGAGAAACACTCCCATTCTTGGTGTTCGTGGTTAAATTTTTCTGGTTTACTATTTTGGATGTAGGGAATTCATGTCAATGCTTTTATGTAAGAAAATTATATTTTTAAAATGATACGTAAGCCGTTTCTTTTAAGGAAAAGAAGTTCCTTTTGTAATTTCATTTTCATTGGATATTGTTGAAGTTGTCATGCTGTAACCAAATGTGAAGGCGAGTGGAAAGTAACTTGTTTCCCTCCCACTCCACCGACTGAAATTTGAGACACCTGGGACGTTGATAACTTTCATTTGCTTGTTTGCTGTCTGAGACGAAGGTTGTAAAGTTTCCGATTGCAGTGTTTGTAAATCTGTACTGTGATATAGTGTAGGATAAAGTTGATCCTTACTTATGAAATAGAAGAAAATGGTACATATATTTAGTAGGGATTCATCAGATGTGGATAGATTTTTGCGTTATTTACTTTCGTTTATGTTAAATGTAGTTTTATCAAAATTTTCAGTATGTTATTTTAAAAGGAAATGTGTTGGGACCTCTTTGGAGGCGAGCTCATTACAGTGATTAACATTAAAACTCACTGGGTGGTCTCCTCCCGAGAGCGGATCTCATTTTTGTCAACACCCGAGTAATTGTATCTTGCCGAATTACGATTATTATTTGTGGCGTGCTGAAAATTTTTCTTTGGCGAACGTTAAGCAAGAATTCATGGCACACACCTGAGGGGAGAAATCCGAGTTTAATGTTTACATTCTTCATTACTGGGTTTTCTCCTCCATGGTGCGTTACCATCAAATATACAAGTTTGCCAGATTGCAAATATTTTTATATGTTTCGTGCTTTATAATTTCGGTTATCCGTTAATACTATTTTATGGTGCCAGTTGAAATATAAGTTCACGGAATCACCTTCGAGGTGAGATCATGACGGTGATGTAAATTTTAGCTTCACTGGGTGGTCTCCTCTAGGAGGCGGTTTTCATTCAACAGAAGAAAGAGGATACACAAAAATAATTGTCTTCTAGGATTTCTTTTCCACCAGTTGAAATAATAATGTGCGCACTTGAGAGGCGATTGCCAAGTTAAGGTTTTTTTTTCATTACTGGGTTTTCTCCTTCATGGCGCGTGATGCTTATACCCTCGACTGTTAAGAAATAAAATTTTCTTATGTGGGCTTTGGTTCCACTTCTCTTTGGCTTTGTCCTATTTGGAACTGATAAAGCTATTGAGTGGTGGCACCGCGGCCATTTCATCGATAATACAATGTATTAGTCCAGAAGTTAAAATTCGTTAATATTGCAAGTTTTTGAAATCTTGAAGGGAAACACTCCAATTCTTGGTGTTCGTGGTTAAGTTTTTCTGGTTTACTATTTTGGATGTAGGGAATTCATGTCAATGCTTTTATGTAAGAAAATTATATTTTTAAAATGATACGTAAGCCGTTTCTTTTAAGGAAAAGAAGTTCCTTTTGTAATTTCATTTTCATTGGATATTGTTGAAGTTGTCATGCTGTAACCAAATGTGCAGGCGAGTGGGAAGTAACTTGTTTCCCTCCCACTCCACCGACTGAAATTTGAGACACCTGGGACGTTGATAACTTTCATTTGCTTGTTTGCTGTCTGAGACGAAGGTTGTAAAGTTTCCGATTGCAGTGTTTGTAAATCTGTACTGTGATATAGTGTAGGATAAACTTGATCCTTACTTATGAAATAGAAGAAAATGGTACGTATATTTAGTAGGGATTCATCAGACGTGGATAGATTTTTGCGTTATTTACTTTCGTTTATGTTTAAATGTAGTTTTATCAAATTTTTCAGTATGTTATTTTAAAAGGAAATGTGTAGGGACCTCTTTGGAGGCGAGCTCATTACAGTGATTAACATTAAAACTCACTGGGTGGTCTCCTCTCGAGAGCGGATCTCATTTTTGTCAATACCCGAGTAATTGTATCTTGCCGAATTACGATTATTATTTGTGGCGTGCTGAAAATTTTTCTTTGGCGAACGTTAAGCAAGAATTCATGGCACACACCTGAGGGGAGAAATCCGAGTTTAATGTTTACATTTTTCATTACTGGGTTTTCTCCTCCATGGTGCGTTACCATCAAATATACAAGTTTGCCAGATTGCAAATATTTTTATATGTTTCGTGCTTTATAATTTCGGTTATCCGTTAATACTATTTTATGGTGCCAGTTGAAATATAAGTTCACGGAATCACCTTCGAGGTGAGATCATGACGGTGATGTAAATTTTAGCTTCACTGGGTGGTCTCCTCTCGGAGGCGGTTTTCATTCAACAGAAGAAAGAGGATACACAAAAATAATTGTGTTCTAGGATTTCTTTTCCACCAGTTGAAATAATCATGTGCGCACTTGAGAGGCGATTGCCAAGTTAAGGTTTTTTTTTTCATTACTGGGTTTTCTCCTTCATGGCGCGTGATGCTTATACCCTCGACTGTTAAGAAATAAAATTTTCTTATGTGGGCTTTGGTTCCACTTCTCTTTGGCTTTGTCCTATTTGGAACTGATAAAGCTATTGAGTGGTGGCACCGCGGCCATTTCATCGATAATACAATGTATTAGTCCAGAAGTTAAAATTCGTTAATATTGCAAATTTTTAAAATCTTGAAGAGAAACACTCCCATTCTTGGTGTTCGTGGTTAAATTTTTCTGGTTTACTATTTTGGATGTAGGGAATTCATGTCAATGCTTCTATGTAAGAAAATTATATTTTTAAAATGATACGTAAGCCGTTTCTTTTAAGGAAAAGAAGTTCCTTTTGTAATTTCATTTTCATTGGATATTGTTGAAGTTGTCATGCTGTAACCAAATGTGAAGGCGAGTGGAAAGTAACTTGTTTCCCTCCCACTCCACCGACTGAAATTTGAGACACCTGGGACGTTGATAACTTTCATTTGCTTGTTTGCTGTCTGAGACGAAGGTTGTAAAGTTTCCGATTGCAGTGTTTGTAAATCTGTACTGTGATATAGTGTAGGATAAAGTTGATCCTTACTTATGAAATAGAAGAAAATGGTACGTATATTTAGTAGGGATTCATCAGATGTGGATAGGTTTTTGCGTTATTTACTTTCGTTTATGTTTAAATGTAGTTTTATCAAAATTTTCAGTACGTTATTTTAAAAGGAAATGTGTTGGGACCTCTTTGGAGGCGAGCTCATTACAGTGATTAACATTAAAACTCACTGGGTGGTCTCCTCTCGAGAGCGGATCTCATTTTTGTCAACACCCGAGTAATTGCATCTTGCCGAATTACGATTGTTATTTGTGGCGTGCTGAAAATTTTTCTTTGGCGAACGTTAAGTAAGAATTCATAGCACACACCTGAGGGGAGAAATCCGAGTTTAATGTTCACATTTTTCATTACTGGGTTCTCTCCTCCATGGTGCGTTACCTTCAAATATACAAGTTTGCCAGATTGCAAATATTTTTATATGTTTCGTGCTTTATAATTTCGGTTATCCGTTAATACTATATTATGGTGCCAGTTGAAATATAAGTTCACGGAATCTCCTTCGAGGTGAGATCATGACGGTGATGTAAATTTTAGCTTCACTGGGTGGTCTCCTCTCGAAGGCGGTTTTCATTCAACAGAAGAAAGAGGATACACAAAAATAATTGTTTTCTAGGAATTCTTTTCCACCAGTTGAAATAATAAGGTGGGCACTTGAGAGGCGATTGCCAAGTTAATGTTTTATTTTTCAATACTGGGTTTTCTCCTTCATGGCGCGTGATGCTTATACCCTCGACTGTTAAGAAATAAAATGTTCTTATGTGGGCTTTGGTTCCACTTCTCTTTGGCTTTGCCCTATTTGGAACTGATAAAGATATTGAGTGGTGGCACCGCGGCCATTTCATCGATAATACAATGTATTAGTCCAGAAGTTAAAATTCGTTAATATTGCAAGTTTTTGAAATCTTGAAGGGAAACACTCCCATTCTTGGTGTTCGTGGTTAAATTTTTCTGGTTTACTATTTTGGATGTAGGGAATTCATGTCAATTCTTTTATGTAAGAAAATTATATTTTTAAAATGATACGTAAGCCGTTTCTTTTAAGGAAAAGAAGTTCCTTTTGTAATTTCATTTTCATTGGATATTGTTGAAGTTGTCATGCTGTAACCAAATGTGCAGGCGAGTGGAAAGTAACTTGTTTCCCTCCCACTCCACCGACTGAAATTTGAGACACCTGGGACGTTGATAACTTTCATTTGCTTGTTTGCTGTCTGAGACGAAGGTTGTAAAGTTTCCGATTGCAGTGTTTGTAAATCTGTACTGTGATATAGTGTAGGATAAACTTGATCCTTACTTATGAAATAGAAGAAAATGGTACGTATATTTAGTAGGGATTCATCAGACGTGGATAGATTTTTGCGTTATTTACTTTCGTTTATGTTTAAATGTAGTTTTATCAAAATTTTCAGTATGTTATTTTAAAAGGAAATGTGTTGGGACCTCTTTGGAGGCGAGCTCACTACAGTGATTAACATTAAAACTCACTGGGTGGTCTCCTCTCGAGAGCGGATCTCATTTTTGTCAACACCCGAGTAATTGCATCTTGCCGAATTACGATTGTTATTTGTGGCGTGCTGAAAATTTTTCTTTGGCGAACGTTTAGCAAGATTTCATGGCACACACCTGAGGGGAGAAATCCGAGTTTAATGTTCACATTTTTCATTACTGGGTTCTCTCCTCCATGGTGCGTTACCTTCAAATATACAAGTTTGCCAGATTGCAAATATTTTTATATGTTTCGTGCTTTATAATTTCGGTTATCCGTTAATACTATTTTATGGTGCCAGTTGAAATATAAGTTCACGGAATCACCTTCGAGGTGAGATCATGACGGTGATGTAAATTTTAGCTTCACTGGGTGGTCTCCTCAAGGAGGCGGTTTTCATTCAACAGAAGAAAGAGGATACACAAAAATAATTGTGTTCTAGGATTTCTTTTCCACCAGTTGAAATAATAATGTGCGCACTTGAGAGGCGATTGCCAAGTTAAGGTTTTTTTTTCATTACTGGGTTTTCTCCTTCATGGCGCGTGATGCTTATACCCTCGACTGTTAAGAAATAAAATTTTCTTATGTGGGCTTTGGTTCCACTTCTCTTTGGCTTTGTCCTATTTGGAACTGATAAAGCTATTGAGTGGTGGCACCGCGGCCATTTCATCGATAATACAATGTATTAGTCCAGAAGTTAAAATTCGTTAATATTGCAAATTTTTAAAATCTTGAAGAGAAACACTCCCATTCTTGGTGTTCGTGGTTAAATTTTTCTGGTTTACTATTTTGGATGTAGGGAATTCATGTCAATGCTTTTATGTAAGAAAATTATATTTTTAAAATGATACGTAAGCCGTTTCTTTTAAGGAAAAGAAGTTCCTTTTGTAATTTCATTTTCATTGGATATTGTTGAAGTTGTCATGCTGTAACCAAATGTGAAGGCGAGTGGAAAGTAACTTGTTTCCCTCCCACTCCACCGACTGAAATTTGAGACACCTGGGACGTTGATAACTTTCATTTGCTTGTTTGCTGTCTGAGACGAAGGTTGTAAAGTTTCCGATTGCAGTGTTTGTAAATCTGTACTGTGATATAGTGTAGGATAAAGTTGATCCTTACTTATGAAATAGAAGAAAATGGTACATATATTTAGTAGGGATTCATCAGATGTGGATAGATTTTTGCGTTATTTACTTTCGTTTATGTTAAATGTAGTTTTATCAAAATTTTCAGTATGTTATTTTAAAAGGAAATGTGTTGGGACCTCTTTGGAGGCGAGCTCATTACAGTGATTAACATTAAAACTCACTGGGTGGTCTCCTCCCGAGAGCGGATCTCATTTTTGTCAACACCCGAGTAATTGTATCTTGCCGAATTACGATTATTATTTGTGGCGTGCTGAAAATTTTTCTTTGGCGAACGTTAAGCAAGAATTCATGGCACACACCTGAGGGGAGAAATCCGAGTTTAATGTTTACATTCTTCATTACTGGGTTTTCTCCTCCATGGTGCGTTACCATCAAATATACAAGTTTGCCAGATTGCAAATATTTTTATATGTTTCGTGCTTTATAATTTCGGTTATCCGTTAATACTATTTTATGGTGCCAGTTGAAATATAAGTTCACGGAATCACCTTCGAGGTGAGATCATGACGGTGATGTAAATTTTAGCTTCACTGGGTGGTCTCCTCTAGGAGGCGGTTTTCATTCAACAGAAGAAAGAGGATACACAAAAATAATTGTCTTCTAGGATTTCTTTTCCACCAGTTGAAATAATAATGTGCGCACTTGAGAGGCGATTGCCAAGTTAAGGTTTTTTTTTCATTACTGGGTTTTCTCCTTCATGGCGCGTGATGCTTATACCCTCGACTGTTAAGAAATAAAATTTTCTTATGTGGGCTTTGGTTCCACTTCTCTTTGGCTTTGTCCTATTTGGAACTGATAAAGCTATTGAGTGGTGGCACCGCGGCCATTTCATCGATAATACAATGTATTAGTCCAGAAGTTAAAATTCGTTAATATTGCAAGTTTTTGAAATCTTGAAGGGAAACACTCCAATTCTTGGTGTTCGTGGTTAAGTTTTTCTGGTTTACTATTTTGGATGTAGGGAATTCATGTCAATGCTTTTATGTAAGAAAATTATATTTTTAAAATGATACGTAAGCCGTTTCTTTTAAGGAAAAGAAGTTCCTTTTGTAATTTCATTTTCATTGGATATTGTTGAAGTTGTCATGCTGTAACCAAATGTGCAGGCGAGTGGGAAGTAACTTGTTTCCCTCCCACTCCACCGACTGAAATTTGAGACACCTGGGACGTTGATAACTTTCATTTGCTTGTTTGCTGTCTGAGACGAAGGTTGTAAAGTTTCCGATTGCAGTGTTTGTAAATCTGTACTGTGATATAGTGTAGGATAAACTTGATCCTTACTTATGAAATAGAAGAAAATGGTACGTATATTTAGTAGGGATTCATCAGACGTGGATAGATTTTTGCGTTATTTACTTTCGTTTATGTTTAAATGTAGTTTTATCAAATTTTTCAGTATGTTATTTTAAAAGGAAATGTGTAGGGACCTCTTTGGAGGCGAGCTCATTACAGTGATTAACATTAAAACTCACTGGGTGGTCTCCTCTCGAGAGCGGATCTCATTTTTGTCAATACCCGAGTAATTGTATCTTGCCGAATTACGATTATTATTTGTGGCGTGCTGAAAATTTTTCTTTGGCGAACGTTAAGCAAGAATTCATGGCACACACCTGAGGGGAGAAATCCGAGTTTAATGTTTACATTTTTCATTACTGGGTTTTCTCCTCCATGGTGCGTTACCATCAAATATACAAGTTTGCCAGATTGCAAATATTTTTATATGTTTCGTGCTTTATAATTTCGGTTATCCGTTAATACTATTTTATGGTGCCAGTTGAAATATAAGTTCACGGAATCACCTTCGAGGTGAGATCATGACGGTGATGTAAATTTTAGCTTCACTGGGTGGTCTCCTCTCGGAGGCGGTTTTCATTCAACAGAAGAAAGAGGATACACAAAAATAATTGTGTTCTAGGATTTCTTTTCCACCAGTTGAAATAATCATGTGCGCACTTGAGAGGCGATTGCCAAGTTAAGGTTTTTTTTTTCATTACTGGGTTTTCTCCTTCATGGCGCGTGATGCTTATACCCTCGACTGTTAAGAAATAAAATTTTCTTATGTGGGCTTTGGTTCCACTTCTCTTTGGCTTTGTCCTATTTGGAACTGATAAAGCTATTGAGTGGTGGCACCGCGGCCATTTCATCGATAATACAATGTATTAGTCCAGAAGTTAAAATTCGTTAATATTGCAAATTTTTAAAATCTTGAAGAGAAACACTCCCATTCTTGGTGTTCGTGGTTAAATTTTTCTGGTTTACTATTTTGGATGTAGGGAATTCATGTCAATGCTTCTATGTAAGAAAATTATATTTTTAAAATGATACGTAAGCCGTTTCTTTTAAGGAAAAGAAGTTCCTTTTGTAATTTCATTTTCATTGGATATTGTTGAAGTTGTCATGCTGTAACCAAATGTGAAGGCGAGTGGAAAGTAACTTGTTTCCCTCCCACTCCACCGACTGAAATTTGAGACACCTGGGACGTTGATAACTTTCATTTGCTTGTTTGCTGTCTGAGACGAAGGTTGTAAAGTTTCCGATTGCAGTGTTTGTAAATCTGTACTGTGATATAGTGTAGGATAAAGTTGATCCTTACTTATGAAATAGAAGAAAATGGTACGTATATTTAGTAGGGATTCATCAGATGTGGATAGGTTTTTGCGTTATTTACTTTCGTTTATGTTTAAATGTAGTTTTATCAAAATTTTCAGTACGTTATTTTAAAAGGAAATGTGTTGGGACCTCTTTGGAGGCGAGCTCATTACAGTGATTAACATTAAAACTCACTGGGTGGTCTCCTCTCGAGAGCGGATCTCATTTTTGTCAACACCCGAGTAATTGCATCTTGCCGAATTACGATTGTTATTTGTGGCGTGCTGAAAATTTTTCTTTGGCGAACGTTAAGTAAGAATTCATAGCACACACCTGAGGGGAGAAATCCGAGTTTAATGTTCACATTTTTCATTACTGGGTTCTCTCCTCCATGGTGCGTTACCTTCAAATATACAAGTTTGCCAGATTGCAAATATTTTTATATGTTTCGTGCTTTATAATTTCGGTTATCCGTTAATACTATATTATGGTGCCAGTTGAAATATAAGTTCACGGAATCTCCTTCGAGGTGAGATCATGACGGTGATGTAAATTTTAGCTTCACTGGGTGGTCTCCTCTCGAAGGCGGTTTTCATTCAACAGAAGAAAGAGGATACACAAAAATAATTGTTTTCTAGGAATTCTTTTCCACCAGTTGAAATAATAAGGTGGGCACTTGAGAGGCGATTGCCAAGTTAATGTTTTATTTTTCAATACTGGGTTTTCTCCTTCATGGCGCGTGATGCTTATACCCTCGACTGTTAAGAAATAAAATGTTCTTATGTGGGCTTTGGTTCCACTTCTCTTTGGCTTTGCCCTATTTGGAACTGATAAAGATATTGAGTGGTGGCACCGCGGCCATTTCATCGATAATACAATGTATTAGTCCAGAAGTTAAAATTCGTTAATATTGCAAGTTTTTGAAATCTTGAAGGGAAACACTCCCATTCTTGGTGTTCGTGGTTAAATTTTTCTGGTTTACTATTTTGGATGTAGGGAATTCATGTCAATTCTTTTATGTAAGAAAATTATATTTTTAAAATGATACGTAAGCCGTTTCTTTTAAGGAAAAGAAGTTCCTTTTGTAATTTCATTTTCATTGGATATTGTTGAAGTTGTCATGCTGTAACCAAATGTGCAGGCGAGTGGAAAGTAACTTGTTTCCCTCCCACTCCACCGACTGAAATTTGAGACACCTGGGACGTTGATAACTTTCATTTGCTTGTTTGCTGTCTGAGACGAAGGTTGTAAAGTTTCCGATTGCAGTGTTTGTAAATCTGTACTGTGATATAGTGTAGGATAAACTTGATCCTTACTTATGAAATAGAAGAAAATGGTACGTATATTTAGTAGGGATTCATCAGACGTGGATAGATTTTTGCGTTATTTACTTTCGTTTATGTTTAAATGTAGTTTTATCAAAATTTTCAGTATGTTATTTTAAAAGGAAATGTGTTGGGACCTCTTTGGAGGCGAGCTCACTACAGTGATTAACATTAAAACTCACTGGGTGGTCTCCTCTCGAGAGCGGATCTCATTTTTGTCAACACCCGAGTAATTGCATCTTGCCGAATTACGATTGTTATTTGTGGCGTGCTGAAAATTTTTCTTTGGCGAACGTTTAGCAAGATTTCATAGCACACACCTGAGGGGAGAAATCCGAGTTTAATGTTCACATTTTTCATTACTGGGTTCTCTCCTCCATGGTGCGTTACCTTCAAATATACAAGTTTGCCAGATTGCAAATATTTTTATATGTTTCGTGCTTTATAATTTCGGTTATCCGTTAATACTATTTTATGGTGCCAGTTGAAATATAAGTTCACGGAATCACCTTCGAGGTGAGATCATGACGGTGATGTAAATTTTAGCTTCACTGGGTGGTCTCCTCAAGGAGGCGGTTTTCATTCAACAGAAGAAAGAGGATACACAAAAATAATTGTGTTCTAGGATTTCTTTTCCACCAGTTGAAATAATAATGTGCGCACTTGAGAGGCGATTGCCAAGTTAAGGTTTTTTTTTCATTACTGGGTTTTCTCCTTCATGGCGCGTGATGCTTATACCCTCGACTGTTAAGAAATAAAATTTTCTTATGTGGGCTTTGGTTCCACTTCTCTTTGGCTTTGTCCTATTTGGAACTGATAAAGCTATTGAGTGGTGGCACCGCGGCCATTTCATCGATAATACAATGTATTAGTCCAGAAGTTAAAATTCGTTAATATTGCAAATTTTTAAAATCTTGAAGAGAAACACTCCCATTCTTGGTGTTCGTGGTTAAATTTTTCTGGTTTACTATTTTGGATGTAGGGAATTCATGTCAATGCTTTTATGTAAGAAAATTATATTTTTAAAATGATACGTAAGCCGTTTCTTTTAAGGAAAAGAAGTTCCTTTTGTAATTTCATTTTCATTGGATATTGTTGAAGTTGTCATGCTGTAACCAAATGTGAAGGCGAGTGGAAAGTAACTTGTTTCCCTCCCACTCCACCGACTGAAATTTGAGACACCTGGGACGTTGATAACTTTCATTTGCTTGTTTGCTGTCTGAGACGAAGGTTGTAAAGTTTCCGATTGCAGTGTTTGTAAATCTGTACTGTGATATAGTGTAGGATAAAGTTGATCCTTACTTATGAAATAGAAGAAAATGGTACATATATTTAGTAGGGATTCATCAGATGTGGATAGATTTTTGCGTTATTTACTTTCGTTTATGTTAAATGTAGTTTTATCAAAATTTTCAGTATGTTATTTTAAAAGGAAATGTGTTGGGACCTCTTTGGAGGCGAGCTCATTACAGTGATTAACATTAAAACTCACTGGGTGGTCTCCTCCCGAGAGCGGATCTCATTTTTGTCAACACCCGAGTAATTGTATCTTGCCGAATTACGATTATTATTTGTGGCGTGCTGAAAATTTTTCTTTGGCGAACGTTAAGCAAGAATTCATGGCACACACCTGAGGGGAGAAATCCGAGTTTAATGTTTACATTCTTCATTACTGGGTTTTCTCCTCCATGGTGCGTTACCATCAAATATACAAGTTTGCCAGATTGCAAATATTTTTATATGTTTCGTGCTTTATAATTTCGGTTATCCGTTAATACTATTTTATGGTGCCAGTTGAAATATAAGTTCACGGAATCACCTTCGAGGTGAGATCATGACGGTGATGTAAATTTTAGCTTCACTGGGTGGTCTCCTCTCGGAGGCGGTTTTCATTCAACAGAAGAAAGAGGATACACAAAAATAATTGTCTTCTAGGATTTCTTTTCCACCAGTTGAAATAATAATGTGCGCACTTGAGAGGCGATTGCCAAGTTAAGTTTTTTTTTTTCATTACTGGGTTTTCTCCATCATGGCGCGTGATGCTTATACCCTCGACTGTTAAGAAATAAAATTTTCTTATGTGGGCTTTGGTTCCTCTTCTCTTTGGATTTGTTCTATTTGGAACTGATAAAGCTATTGAGTGGTGGCACCGCGGCCATTTCATCGATAATACAATGTATTAGTCCAGAAGTTAAAATTCGTTAATATTGCAAATTTTTAAAATCTTGAAGAGAAAACTCCCATTCTTGGTGTTCGTGGTTAAATTTTTCTGGTTTACTATTTTGGATGTAGGGAATTCATGTCAATGCTTTTATGTAAGAAAATTATATTTTTAAAATGATACGTAAGCCGTTTCTTTTAAGGAAAAGAAGTTCCTTTTGTAATTTCATTTTCATTGGATATTGTTGAAGTTGTCATGCTGTAACCAAATGTGCAGGCGAGTGGGAAGTAACTTGTTTCCCTCCCACTCCACCGACTGAAATTTGAGACACCTGGGACGTTGATAACTTTCATTTGCTTGTTTGCTGTCTGAGACGAAGGTTGTAAAGTTTCCGATTGCAGTGTTTGTAAATCTGTACTGTGATATAGTGTAGGATAAACTTGATCCTTACTTATGAAATAGAAGAAAATGGTACGTATATTTAGTAGGGATTCATCAGACGTGGATAGATTTTTGCGTTATTTACTTTCGTTTATGTTTAAATGTAGTTTTATCAAAATTTTCAGTATGTTATTTTAAAAGGAAATGTGTTGGGACCTCTTTGGAGGCGAGCTCACTACAGTGATTAACATTAAAACTCACTGGGTGGTCTCCTCTCGAGAGCGGATCTCATTTTTGTCAACACCCGAGTAATTGCATCTTGCCGAATTACGATTGTTATTTGTGGCGTGCTGAAAATTTTTCTTTGGCGAACGTTTAGCAAGATTTCATAGCACACACCTGAGGGGAGAAATCCGAGTTTAATGTTCACATTTTTCATTACTGGGTTCTCTCCTCCATGGTGCGTTACCTTCAAATATACAAGTTTGCCAGATTGCAAATATTTTTATATGTTTCGTGCTTTATAATTTCGGTTATCCGTTAATACTATTTTATGGTGCCAGTTGAAATATAAGTTCACGGAATCACCTTCGAGGTGAGATCATGACGGTGATGTAAATTTTAGCTTCACTGGGTGGTCTCCTCAAGGAGGCGGTTTTCATTCAACCGAAGAAAGAGGATACACAAAAATAATTGTGTTCTAGGATTTCTTTTCCACCAGTTGAAATAATAATGTGCGCACTTGAGAGGCGATTGCCAAGTTAAGGTTTTTTTTTCATTACTGGGTTTTCTCCTTCATGGCGCGTGATTCTTATACCCTCGACTGTTAAGAAATAAAATTTTCTTATGTGGGCTTTGGTTCCACTTCTCTTTGGCTTTGTCCTATTTTTAACTGATAAAGCTATTGAGTATTGGCACCGCGGCCATTTCATCGATAATACAATGTATTAGTCCAGAAGTTAAAATTCGTTAATATTGCAAGTTTTTGAAATCTTGAAGGGAAACACTCCAATTCTTGGTGTTCGTGGTTAAGTTTTTCTGGTTTACTATTTTGGATGTAGGGAATTCATGTCAATGCTTTTATGTAAGAAAATTATATTTTTAAAATGATACGTAAGCCGTTTCTTTTAAGGAAAAGAAGTTCCTTTTGTAATTTCATTTTCATTGGATATTGTTGAAGTTGTCATGCTGTAACCAAATGTGCAGGCGAGTGGGAAGTAACTTGTTTCCCTCCCACTCCACCGACTGAAATTTGAGACACCTGGGACGTTGATAACTTTCATTTGCTTGTTTGCTGTCTGAGACGAAGGTTGTAAAGTTTCCGATTGCAGTGTTTGTAAATCTGTACTGTGATATAGTGTAGGATAAACTTGATCCTTACTTATGAAATAGAAGAAAATGGTACGTATATTTAGTAGGGATTCATCAGACGTGGATAGATTTTTGCGTTATTTACTTTCGTTTATGTTTAAATGTAGTTTTATCAAATTTTTCAGTATGTTATTTTAAAAGGAAATGTGTAGGGACCTCTTTGGAGGCGAGCTCATTACAGTGATTAACATTAAAACTCACTGGGTGGTCTCCTCTCGAGAGCGGATCTCATTTTTGTCAATACCCGAGTAATTGTATCTTGCCGAATTACGATTATTATTTGTGGCGTGCTGAAAATTTTTCTTTGGCGAACGTTAAGCAAGAATTCATGGCACACACCTGAGGGGAGAAATCCGAGTTTAATGTTTACATTTTTCATTACTGGGTTTTCTCCTCCATGGTGCGTTACCATCAAATATACAAGTTTGCCAGATTGCAAATATTTTTATATGTTTCGTGCTTTATAATTTCGGTTATCCGTTAATACTATTTTATGGTGCCAGTTGAAATATAAGTTCACGGAATCACCTTCGAGGTGAGATCATGACGGTGATGTAAATTTTAGCTTCACTGGGTGGTCTCCTCTCGGAGGCGGTTTTCATTCAACAGAAGAAAGAGGATACACAAAAATAATTGTGTTCTAGGATTTCTTTTCCACCAGTTGAAATAATAATGTGCGCACTTGAGAGGCGATTGCCAAGTTAAGGTTTTTTTTTCATTACTGGGTTTTCTCCTTCATGGCGCGTGATGCTTATACCCTCGACTGTTAAGAAATAAAATTTTCTTATGTGGGCTTTGGTTCCACTTCTCTTTGGCTTTGTCCTATTTGGAACTGATAAAGCTATTGAGTGGTGGCACCGCGGCCATTTCATCGATAATACAATGTATTAGTCCAGAAGTTAAAATTCGTTAATATTGCAAATTTTTAAAATCTTGAAGAGAAACACTCCCATTCTTGGTGTTCGTGGTTAAATTTTTCTGGTTTACTATTTTGGATGTAGGGAATTCATGTCAATGCTTTTATGTAAGAAAATTATATTTTTAAAATGATACGTAAGCCGTTTCTTTTAAGGAAAAGAAGTTCCTTTTGTAATTTCATTTTCATTGGATATTGTTGAAGTTGTCATGCTGTAACCAAATGTGAAGGCGAGTGGAAAGTAACTTGTTTCCCTCCCACTCCACCGACTGAAATTTGAGACACCTGGGACGTTGATAACTTTCATTTGCTTGTTTGCTGTCTGAGACGAAGGTTGTAAAGTTTCCGATTGCAGTGTTTGTAAATCTGTACTGTGATATAGTGTAGGATAAAGTTGATCCTTACTTATGAAATAGAAGAAAATGGTACATATATTTAGTAGGGATTCATCAGATGTGGATAGATTTTTGCGTTATTTACTTTCGTTTATGTTAAATGTAGTTTTATCAAAATTTTCAGTATGTTATTTTAAAAGGAAATGTGTTGGGACCTCTTTGGAGGCGAGCTCATTACAGTGATTAACATTAAAACTCACTGGGTGGTCTCCTCCCGAGAGCGGATCTCATTTTTGTCAACACCCGAGTAATTGTATCTTGCCGAATTACGATTATTATTTGTGGCGTGCTGAAAATTTTTCTTTGGCGAACGTTAAGCAAGAATTCATGGCACACACCTGAGTGGAGAAATCCGAGTTTAATGTTTACATTCTTCATTACTGGGTTTTCTCCTCCATGGTGCGTTACCATCAAATATACAAGTTTGCCAGATTGCAAATATTTTTATATGTTTCGTGCTTTATAATTTCGGTTATCCGTTAATACTATTTTATGGTGCCAGTTGAAATATAAGTTCACGGAATCACCTTCGAGGTGAGATCATGACGGTGATGTAAATTTTAGCTTCACTGGGTGGTCTCCTCTCGGAGGCGGTTTTCATTCAACAGAAGAAAGAGGATACACAAAAATAATTGTCTTCTAGGATTTCTTTTCCACCAGTTGAAATAATAATGTGCGCACTTGAGAGGCGATTGCCAAGTTAAGTTTTTTTTTTTCATTACTGGGTTTTCTCCATCATGGCGCGTGATGCTTATACCCTCGACTGTTAAGAAATAAAATTTTCTTATGTGGGCTTTGGTTCCTCTTCTCTTTGGATTTGTTCTATTTGGAACTGATAAAGCTATTGAGTGGTGGCACCGCGGCCATTTCATCGATAATACAATGTATTAGTCCAGAAGTTAAAATTCGTTAATATTGCAAATTTTTAAAATCTTGAAGAGAAAACTCCCATTCTTGGTGTTCGTGGTTAAATTTTTCTGGTTTACTATTTTGGATGTAGGGAATTCATGTCAATGCTTTTATGTAAGAAAATTATATTTTTAAAATGATACGTAAGCCGTTTCTTTTAAGGAAAAGAAGTTCCTTTTGTAATTTCATTTTCATTGGATATTGTTGAAGTTGTCATGCTGTAACCAAATGTGCAGGCGAGTGGGAAGTAACTTGTTTCCCTCCCACTCCACCGACTGAAATTTGAGACACCTGGGACGTTGATAACTTTCATTTGCTTGTTTGCTGTCTGAGACGAAGGTTGTAAAGTTTCCATTGCAGTGTTTGTAAATCTGTACTGTGATATAGTGTAGGATAAACTTGATCCTTACTTATGAAATAGAAGAAAATGGTACGTATATTTAGTAGGGATTCATCAGACGTGGATAGATTTTTGCGTTATTTACTTTCGTTTATGTTTAAATGTAGTTTTATCAAAATTTTCAGTATGTTATTTTAAAAGGAAATGTGTTGGGACCTCTTTGGAGGCGAGCTCATTACAGTGATTAACATTAAAACTCACTGGGTGGACTCCTCTCGAGAGCGGATCTCATTTTTGTCAACACCCGAATAATTGTATCTTGCCGAATTACGATTCTTATTTGTGGCTTGCTGAAAATTTTCCTTTGGCGAACGTTAAGCAAGAATTCATGGCACACACCTGAGGGGAGAAATCCGAGTTTAATGTTTACATTTTTCATTACTGGGTTTTCTCCTCCATGGTGCGTTACCATCAAATATACAAGTTTGCCAAATTGCAAATATTTTTATATGTTTCGTGCTTTATAATTTCGGTTATCCGTTAATACTATATTATGGTGCATGTTGAAACATAAGTTCACGGAATCTCCTTCGAGGTGAGATCATGACGGTGATGTAAATTTTAGCTTCACTGGGTGGTCTCCTCTCGAAGGCGGTTTTCATTCAACAGAAGAAAGAGGATACACAAAAATAATTGTGTTCTAGGATTTCTTTTCCACCAGTTGAAATAATAATGTGCGCACTTGAGAGGCGATTGCCAAGTTAATGTTTTATTTTTCATTACTGGGTTTTCTCCTTCATGGCGCGTGATGCTTATACCCTCGACTGTTAAGAAATAAAATGTTCTTATGTGGGCTTTGGTTCCACTTCTCTTTGGCTTTGCCCTATTTGGAACTGATAAAGCTATTGAGTGGTGGCACCGCGGCCATTTCATCGATAATACAATGTATTAGTCCAGAAGTTAAAATTCGGTAATATTGCAAGTTTTTGAAATCTTGAAGGGAAACACTCCCATTCTTGGTGTTCGTGGTTAAATTTTTCTGGTTTACTATTTTGGATGTAGGGAATTCATGTCAATGCTTTTATGTAAGAAAATTATATTTTTAAAATGATACGTAAGCCGTTTCTTTTAAGGAAAAGAAGTTCCTTTTGTAATTTCATTTTCATTGGATATTGTTGAAGTTGTCATGCTGTAACCAAATGTGCAGGCGAGTGGGAAGTAACTTGTTTCCCTCCCACTCCACCGACTGAAATTTGAGACACCTGGGACGTTGATAACTTTCATTTGCTTGTTTGCTGTCTGAGACGAAGGTTGTAAAGTTTCCGATTGCAGTGTTTGTAAATCTGTACTGTGATATAGTGTAGGATAAACTTGATCCTTACTTATGAAATAGAAGAAAATGGTACGTATATTTAGTAGGGATTCATCAGACGTGGATAGATTTTTGCGTTATTTACTTTCGTTTATGTTTAAATGTAGTTTTATCAAATTTTTCAGTATGTTATTTTAAAAGGAAATGTGTAGGGACCTCTTTGGAGGCGAGCTCATTACAGTGATTAACATTAAAACTCACTGGGTGGTCTCCTCTCGAGAGCGGATCTCATTTTTGTCAATACCCGAGTAATTGTATCTTGCCGAATTACGATTATTATTTGTGGCGTGCTGAAAATTTTTCTTTGGCGAACGTTAAGCAAGAATTCATGGCACACACCTGAGGGGAGAAATCCGAGTTTAATGTTTACATTTTTCATTACTGGGTTTTCTCCTCCATGGTGCGATACCATCAAATATACAAGTTTGCCAGATTGCAAATATTTTTATATGTTTCGTGCTTTATAATTTCGGTTATCCGTTAATACTATTTTATGGTGCCAGTTGAAATATAAGTTCACGGAATCACCTTCGAGGTGAGATCATGACGGTGATGTAAATTTTAGCTTCACTGGGTGGTCTCCTCTCGGAGGCGGTTTTCATTCAACAGAAGAAAGAGGATACACAAAAATAATTGTGTTCTAGGATTTCTTTTCCACCAGTTGAAATAATAATGTGCGCACTTGAGAGGCGATTGCCAAGTTAAGGTTTTTTTTTCATTACTGGGTTTTCTCCTTCATGGCGCGTGATGCTTATACCCTCGACTGTTAAGAAATAAAATTTTCTTATGTGGGCTTTGGTTCCACTTCTCTTTGGCTTTGTCCTATTTGGAACTGATAAAGCTATTGAGTGGTGGCACCGCGGCCATTTCATCGATAATACAATGTATTAGTCCAGAAGTTAAAATTCGTTAATATTGCAAATTTTTAAAATCTTGAAGAGAAACACTCCCATTCTTGGTGTTCGTGGTTAAATTTTTCTGGTTTACTATTTTGGATGTAGGGAATTCATGTCAATGCTTTTATGTAAGAAAATTATATTTTTAAAATGATACGTAAGCCGTTTCTTTTAAGGAAAAGAAGTTCCTTTTGTAATTTCATTTTCATTGGATATTGTTGAAGTTGTCATGCTGTAACCAAATGTGAAGGCGAGTGGAAAGTAACTTGTTTCCCTCCCACTCCACCGACTGAAATTTGAGACACCTGGGACGTTGATAACTTTCATTTGCTTGTTTGCTGTCTGAGACGAAGGTTGTAAAGTTTCCGATTGCAGTGTTTGTAAATCTGTACTGTGATATAGTGTAGGATAAAGTTGATCCTTACTTATGAAATAGAAGAAAATGGTACATATATTTAGTAGGGATTCATCAGATGTGGATAGATTTTTGCGTTATTTACTTTCGTTTATGTTAAATGTAGTTTTATCAAAATTTTCAGTATGTTATTTTAAAAGGAAATGTGTTGGGACCTCTTTGGAGGCGAGCTCATTACAGTGATTAACATTAAAACTCACTGGGTGGTCTCCTCCCGAGAGCGGATCTCATTTTTGTCAACACCCGAGTAATTGTATCTTGCCGAATTACGATTATTATTTGTGGCGTGCTGAAAATTTTTCTTTGGCGAACGTTAAGCAAGAATTCATGGCACACACCTGAGGGGAGAAATCCGAGTTTAATGTTTACATTCTTCATTACTGGGTTTTCTCCTCCATGGTGCGTTACCATCAAATATACAAGTTTGCCAGATTGCAAATATTTTTATATGTTTCGTGCTTTATAATTTCGGTTATCCGTTAATACTATTTTATGGTGCCAGTTGAAATATAAGTTCACGGAATCACCTTCGAGGTGAGATCATGACGGTGATGTAAATTTTAGCTTCACTGGGTGGTCTCCTCTCGGAGGCGGTTTTCATTCAACAGAAGAAAGAGGATACACAAAAATAATTGTCTTCTAGGATTTCTTTTCCACCAGTTGAAATAATAATGTGCGCACTTGAGAGGCGATTGCCAAGTTAAGTTTTTTTTTTTCATTACTGGGTTTTCTCCATCATGGCGCGTGATGCTTATACCCTCGACTGTTAAGAAATAAAATTTTCTTATGTGGGCTTTGGTTCCTCTTCTCTTTGGATTTGTTCTATTTGGAACTGATAAAGCTATTGAGTGGTGGCACCGCGGCCATTTCATCGATAATACAATGTATTAGTCCAGAAGTTAAAATTCGTTAATATTGCAAATTTTTAAAATCTTGAAGAGAAAACTCCCATTCTTGGTGTTCGTGGTTAAATTTTTCTGGTTTACTATTTTGGATGTAGGGAATTCATGTCAATGCTTTTATGTAAGAAAATTATATTTTTAAAATGATACGTAAGCCGTTTCTTTTAAGGAAAAGAAGTTCCTTTTGTAATTTCATTTTCATTGGATATTGTTGAAGTTGTCATGCTGTAACCAAATGTGCAGGCGAGTGGGAAGTAACTTGTTTCCCTCCCACTCCACCGACTGAAATTTGAGACACCTGGGACGTTGATAACTTTCATTTGCTTGTTTGCTGTCTGAGACGAAGGTTGTAAAGTTTCCGATTGCAGTGTTTGTAAATCTGTACTGTGATATAGTGTAGGATAAACTTGATCCTTACTTATGAAATAGAAGAAAATGGTACGTATATTTAGTAGGGATTCATCAGACGTGGATAGATTTTTGCGTTATTTACTTTCGTTTATGTTTAAATGTAGTTTTATCAAATTTTTCAGTATGTTATTTTAAAAGGAAATGTGTAGGGACCTCTTTGGAGGCGAGCTCATTACAGTGATTAACATTAAAACTCACTGGGTGGTCTCCTCTCGAGAGCGGATCTCATTTTTGTCAATACCCGAGTAATTGTATCTTGCCGAATTACGATTATTATTTGTGGCGTGCTGAAAATTTTTCTTTGGCGAACGTTAAGCAAGAATTCATGGCACACACCTGAGGGGAGAAATCCGAGTTTAATGTTTACATTTTTCATTACTGGGTTTTCTCCTCCATGGTGCGTTACCATCAAATATACAAGTTTGCCAGATTGCAAATATTTTTATATGTTTCGTGCTTTATAATTTCGGTTATCCGTTAATACTATTTTATGGTGCCAGTTGAAATATAAGTTCACGGAATCACCTTCGAGGTGAGATCATGACGGTGATGTAAATTTTAGCTTCACTGGGTGGTCTCCTCTCGGAGGCGGTTTTCATTCAACAGAAGAAAGAGGATACACAAAAATAATTGTGTTCTAGGATTTCTTTTCCACCAGTTGAAATAATCATGTGCGCACTTGAGAGGCGATTGCCAAGTTAAGGTTTTTTTTTCATTACTGGGTTTTCTCCTTCATGGCGCGTGATGCTTATACCCTCGACTGTTAAGAAATAAAATTTTCTTATGTGGGCTTTGGTTCCACTTCTCTTTGGCTTTGTCCTATTAGGAACTGATAAAGCTATTGAGTGGTGGCACCGCGGCCATTTCATCGATAATACAATGTATTAGTCCAGAAGTTAAAATTCGTTAATATTGCAAATTTTTAAAATCTTGAAGAGAAACACTCCCATTCTTGGTGTTCGTGGTTAAATTTTTCTGGTTTACTATTTTGGATGTAGGGAATTCATGTCAATGCTTTTATGTAAGAAAATTATATTTTTAAAATGATACGTAAGCCGTTTCTTTTAAGGAAAAGAAGTTCCTTTTGTAATTTCATTTTCATTGGATATTGTTGAAGTTGTCATGCTGTAACCAAATGTGAAGGCGAGTGGAAAGTAACTTGTTTCCCTCCCACTCCACCGACTGAAATTTGAGACACCTGGGACGTTGATAACTTTCATTTGCTTGTTTGCTGTCTGAGACGAAGGTTGTAAAGTTTCCGATTGCAGTGTTTGTAAATCTGTACTGTGATATAGTGTAGGATAAAGTTGATCCTTACTTATGAAATAGAAGAAAATGGTACATATATTTAGTAGGGATTCATCAGATGTGGATAGATTTTTGCGTTATTTACTTTCGTTTATGTTAAATGTAGTTTTATCAAAATTTTCAGTATGTTATTTTAAAAGGAAATGTGTTGGGACCTCTTTGGAGGCGAGCTCATTACAGTGATTAACATTAAAACTCACTGGGTGGTCTCCTCCCGAGAGCGGATCTCATTTTTGTCAACACCCGAGTAATTGTATCTTGCCGAATTACGATTATTATTTGTGGCGTGCTGAAAATTTTTCTTTGGCGAACGTTAAGCAAGAATTCATGGCACACACCTGAGGGGAGAAATCCGAGTTTAATGTTTACATTCTTCATTACTGGGTTTTCTCCTCCATGGTGCGTTACCATCAAATATACAAGTTTGCCAGATTGCAAATATTTTTATATGTTTCGTGCTTTATAATTTCGGTTATCCGTTAATACTATTTTATGGTGCCAGTTGAAATATAAGTTCACGGAATCACCTTCGAGGTGAGATCATGACGGTGATGTAAATTTTAGCTTCACTGGGTGGTCTCCTCTCGGAGGCGGTTTTCATTCAACAGAAGAAAGAGGATACACAAAAATAATTGTCTTCTAGGATTTCTTTTCCACCAGTTGAAATAATAATGTGCGCACTTGAGAGGCGATTGCCAAGTTAAGTTTTTTTTTTTCATTACTGGGTTTTCTCCATCATGGCGCGTGATGCTTATACCCTCGACTGTTAAGAAATAAAATTTTCTTATGTGGGCTTTGGTTCCTCTTCTCTTTGGATTTGTTCTATTTGGAACTGATAAAGCTATTGAGTGGTGGCACCGCGGCCATTTCATCGATAATACAATGTATTAGTCCAGAAGTTAAAATTCGTTAATATTGCAAATTTTTAAAATCTTGAAGAGAAAACTCCCATTCTTGGTGTTCGTGGTTAAATTTTTCTGGTTTACTATTTTGGATGTAGGGAATTCATGTCAATGCTTTTATGTAAGAAAATTATATTTTTAAAATGATACGTAAGCCGTTTCTTTTAAGGAAAAGAAGTTCCTTTTGTAATTTCATTTTCATTGGATATTGTTGAAGTTGTCATGCTGTAACCAAATGTGCAGGCGAGTGGGAAGTAACTTGTTTCCCTCCCACTCCACCGACTGAAATTTGAGACACCTGGGACGTTGATAACTTTCATTTGCTTGTTTGCTGTCTGAGACGAAGGTTGTAAAGTTTCCATTGCAGTGTTTGTAAATCTGTACTGTGATATAGTGTAGGATAAACTTGATCCTTACTTATGAAATAGAAGAAAATGGTACGTATATTTAGTAGGGATTCATCAGACGTGGATAGATTTTTGCGTTATTTACTTTCGTTTATGTTTAAATGTAGTTTTATCAAAATTTTCAGTATGTTATTTTAAAAGGAAATGTGTTGGGACCTCTTTGGAGGCGAGCTCATTACAGTGATTAACATTAAAACTCACTGGGTGGACTCCTCTCGAGAGCGGATCTCATTTTTGTCAACACCCGAATAATTGTATCTTGCCGAATTACGATTCTTATTTGTGGCTTGCTGAAAATTTTCCTTTGGCGAACGTTAAGCAAGAATTCATGGCACACACCTGAGGGGAGAAATCCGAGTTTAATGTTTACATTTTTCATTACTGGGTTTTCTCCTCCATGGTGCGTTACCATCAAATATAAAAGTTTGCCAAATTGCAAATATTTTTATATGTTTCGTGCTTTATAATTTCGGTTATCCGTTAATACTATATTATGGTGCATGTTGAAACATAAGTTCACGGAATCTCCTTCGAGGTGAGATCATGACGGTGATGTAAATTTTAGCTTCACTGGGTGGTCTCCTCTCGAAGGCGGTTTTCATTCAACAGAAGAAAGAGGATACACAAAAATAATTGTGTTCTAGGATTTCTTTTCCACCAGTTGAAATAATAATGTGCGCACTTGAGAGGCGATTGCCAAGTTAATGTTTTATTTTTCATTACTGGGTTTTCTCCTTCATGGCGCGTGATGCTTATACCCTCGACTGTTAAGAAATAAAATGTTCTTATGTGGGCTTTGGTTCCACTTCTCTTTGGCTTTGCCCTATTTGGAACTGATAAAGCTATTGAGTGGTGGCACCGCGGCCATTTCATCGATAATACAATGTATTAGTCCAGAAGTTAAAATTCGGTAATATTGCAAGTTTTTGAAATCTTGAAGGGAAACACTCCCATTCTTGGTGTTCGTGGTTAAATTTTTCTGGTTTACTATTTTGGATGTAGGGAATTCATGTCAATGCTTTTATGTAAGAAAATTATATTTTTAAAATGATACGTAAGCCGTTTCTTTTAAGGAAAAGAAGTTCCTTTTGTAATTTCATTTTCATTGGATATTGTTGAAGTTGTCATGCTGTAACCAAATGTGCAGGCGAGTGGGAAGTAACTTGTTTCCCTCCCACTCCACCGACTGAAATTTGAGACACCTGGGACGTTGATAACTTTCATTTGCTTGTTTGCTGTCTGAGACGAAGGTTGTAAAGTTTCCGATTGCAGTGTTTGTAAATCTGTACTGTGATATAGTGTAGGATAAACTTGATCCTTACTTATGAAATAGAAGAAAATGGTACGTATATTTAGTAGGGATTCATCAGACGTGGATAGATTTTTGCGTTATTTACTTTCGTTTATGTTTAAATGTAGTTTTATCAAAATTTTCAGTATGTTATTTTAAAAGGAAATGTGTTGGGACCTCTTTGGAGGCGAGCTCACTACAGTGATTAACATTAAAACTCACTGGGTGGTCTCCTCTCGAGAGCGGATCTCATTTTTGTCAACACCCGAGTAATTGCATCTTGCCGAATTACGATTGTTATTTGTGGCGTGCTGAAAATTTTTCTTTGGCGAACGTTTAGCAAGATTTCATAGCACACACCTGAGGGGAGAAATCCGAGTTTAATGTTCACATTTTTCATTACTGGGTTCTCTCCTCCATGGTGCGTTACCTTCAAATATACAAGTTTGCCAGATTGCAAATATTTTTATATGTTTCGTGCTTTATAATTTCGGTTATCCGTTAATACTATTTTATGGTGCCAGTTGAAATATAAGTTCACGGAATCACCTTCGAGGTGAGATCATGACGGTGATGTAAATTTTAGCTTCACTGGGTGGTCTCCTCAAGGAGGCGGTTTTCATTCAACCGAAGAAAGAGGATACACAAAAATAATTGTGTTCTAGGATTTCTTTTCCACCAGTTGAAATAATAATGTGCGCACTTGAGAGGCGATTGCCAAGTTAAGGTTTTTTTTTCATTACTGGGTTTTCTCCTTCATGGCGCGTGATTCTTATACCCTCGACTGTTAAGAAATAAAATTTTCTTATGTGGGCTTTGGTTCCACTTCTCTTTGGCTTTGTCCTATTTTTAACTGATAAAGCTATTGAGTATTGGCACCGCGGCCATTTCATCGATAATACAATGTATTAGTCCAGAAGTTAAAATTCGTTAATATTGCAAGTTTTTGAAATCTTGAAGGGAAACACTCCAATTCTTGGTGTTCGTGGTTAAGTTTATCTGGTTTACTATTTTGGATGTAGGGAATTCATGTCAATGCTTTTATGTAAGAAAATTATATTTTTAAAATGATACGTAAGCCGTTTCTTTTAAGGAAAAGAAGTTCCTTTTGTAATTTCATTTTCATTGGATATTGTTGAAGTTGTCATGCTGTAACCAAATGTGCAGGCGAGTGGGAAGTAACTTGTTTCCCTCCCACTCCACCGACTGAAATTTGAGACACCTGGGACGTTGATAACTTTCATTTGCTTGTTTGCTGTCTGAGACGAAGGTTGTAAAGTTTCCGATTGCAGTGTTTGTAAATCTGTACTGTGATATAGTGTAGGATAAACTTGATCCTTACTTATGAAATAGAAGAAAATGGTACGTATATTTAGTAGGGATTCATCAGACGTGGATAGATTTTTGCGTTATTTACTTTCGTTTATGTTTAAATGTAGTTTTATCAAATTTTTCAGTATGTTATTTTAAAAGGAAATGTGTAGGGACCTCTTTGGAGGCGAGCTCATTACAGTGATTAACATTAAAACTCACTGGGTGGTCTCCTCTCGAGAGCGGATCTCATTTTTGTCAATACCCGAGTAATTGTATCTTGCCGAATTACGATTATTATTTGTGGCGTGCTGAAAATTTTTCTTTGGCGAACGTTAAGCAAGAATTCATGGCACACACCTGAGGGGAGAAATCCGAGTTTAATGTTTACATTTTTCATTACTGGGTTTTCTCCTCCATGGTGCGTTACCATCAAATATACAAGTTTGCCAGATTGCAAATATTTTTATATGTTTCGTGCTTTATAATTTCGGTTATCCGTTAATACTATTTTATGGTGCCAGTTGAAATATAAGTTCACGGAATCACCTTCGAGGTGAGATCATGACGGTGATGTAAATTTTAGCTTCACTGGGTGGTCTCCTCTCGGAGGCGGTTTTCATTCAACAGAAGAAAGAGGATACACAAAAATAATTGTGTTCTAGGATTTCTTTTCCACCAGTTGAAATAATCATGTGCGCACTTGAGAGGCGATTGCCAAGTTAAGGTTTTTTTTTCATTACTGGGTTTTCTCCTTCATGGCGCGTGATGCTTATACCCTCGACTGTTAAGAAATAAAATTTTCTTATGTGGGCTTTGGTTCCACTTCTCTTTGGCTTTGTCCTATTAGGAACTGATAAAGCTATTGAGTGGTGGCACCGCGGCCATTTCATCGATAATACAATGTATTAGTCCAGAAGTTAAAATTCGTTAATATTGCAAATTTTTAAAATCTTGAAGAGAAACACTCCCATTCTTGGTGTTCGTGGTTAAATTTTTCTGGTTTACTATTTTGGATGTAGGGAATTCATGTCAATGCTTTTATGTAAGAAAATTATATTTTTAAAATGATACGTAAGCCGTTTCTTTTAAGGAAAAGAAGTTCCTTTTGTAATTTCATTTTCATTGGATATTGTTGAAGTTGTCATGCTGTAACCAAATGTGAAGGCGAGTGGAAAGTAACTTGTTTCCCTCCCACTCCACCGACTGAAATTTGAGACACCTGGGACGTTGATAACTTTCATTTGCTTGTTTGCTGTCTGAGACGAAGGTTGTAAAGTTTCCGATTGCAGTGTTTGTAAATCTGTACTGTGATATAGTGTAGGATAAAGTTGATCCTTACTTATGAAATAGAAGAAAATGGTACATATATTTAGTAGGGATTCATCAGATGTGGATAGATTTTTGCGTTATTTACTTTCGTTTATGTTAAATGTAGTTTTATCAAAATTTTCAGTATGTTATTTTAAAAGGAAATGTGTTGGGACCTCTTTGGAGGCGAGCTCATTACAGTGATTAACATTAAAACTCACTGGGTGGTCTCCTCTCGAGAGCGGATCTCATTTTTGTCAACACCCGAGTAATTGTATCTTGCCGAATTACGATTATTATTTGTGGCGTGCTGAAAATTTTTCTTTGGCGAACGTTAAGCAAGAATTCATGGCACACACCTGAGGGGAGAAATCCGAGTTTAATGTTTACATTTTTCATTACTGGGTTTTCTCCTCCATGGTGCGTTACCATCAAATATACAAGTTTGCCAGATTGCAAATATTTTTATATGTTTCGTGCTTTATAATTTCGGTTATCCGTTAATACTATTTTATGGTGCCAGTTGAAATATAAGTTCACGGAATCACCTTCGAGGTGAGATCATGACGGTGATGTAAATTTTAGCTTCACTGGGTGGTCTCCTCTCGGAGGCGGTTTTCATTCAACCGAAGAAAGAGGATACACAAAAATAATTGTCTTCTAGGATTTCTTTTCCACCAGTTGAAATAATAATGTGCGCACTTGAGAGGCGATTGCCAAGTTAAGGTTTTTTTTCATTACTGGGTTTTCTCCTTCATGGCGCGTGATTCTTATACCCTCGACTGTTAAGAAATAAAATTTTCTTATGTGGGCTTTGGTTCCACTTCTCTTTGGCTTTGCCCTATTTGGAACTGATAGAGCTATTGTGTGGTGGCACCGCGGCCATTTCATCGATAATAAAATGTATTAGTCCAGAAGTTAAAATTCGTTAATATTGCAAGTTTTTGAAATCTTGAAGGGAAACACTCCAATTCTTGGTGTTCGTGGTTAAGTTTTTCTAGGTTTACTATTTTGGATGTAGGGAATTCATGTCAATCCTTTTATGTAAGAAAATTATATTTTTAAAATGATACGTAAGCCGTTTCTTTTAAGGAAAAGAAGTTCCTTTTGTAATTTCATTTTCATTGGATATTGTTGAAGTTGTCATGCTGTAACCAAATGTGCAGGCGAGTGGGAAGTAACTTGTTTCCCTCCCACTCCACCGACTGAAATTTGAGACACCTGGGACGTTGATAACTTTCATTTGCTTCTTTGCTGTCTGAGACGAAGGTTGTAAAGTTTCCGATTGCAGTGTTTGTAAATCTGTACTGTGATATAGTGTAGGATAAAGTTGATCCTTACTTATGAAATAGAAGAAAATGGTACGTATATTTAGTAGGGATTCATCAGATGTGGATAGATTTTTGCGTTATTTACTTTCGTTTATGTTTAAATGTAGTTTTATCAAAATTTTCAGTATGTTATTTTAAAAGGAAATGTGTTGGGACCTCTTTGGAGGCGAGCTCATTACAGTGATTAACATTAAAACTCACTGGGTGGTCTCCTCTCGAGAGCGGATCTCATTTTTGTCAATGCCCGAGTAATTGTATCTTGCCGAATTACGATTATTATTTGTGGCGTGCTGAAAATTTTTCTTTGGCGAACGTTAAGCAAGAATTCATGGCACACACCTGAGGGGAGAAATCCGAGTTTAATGTTTACATTTTTCATTACTGGGTTTTCTCCTCCATGGTGCGTTACCATCAAATATACAAGTTTGCCAGATTGCAAATATTTTTATATGTTTCGTGCTTTATAATTTCGGTTATCCGTTAATACTATTTTATGGTGCCAGTTGAAATATAAGTTCACGGAATCACCTTCGAGGTGAGATCATGACGGTGATGTAAATTTTAGCTTCACTGGGTGGTCTCCTCTCGGAGGCGGTTTTCATTCAACAGAAGAAAGAGGATACACAAAAATAATTGTGTTCTAGGATTTCTTTTCCACCAGTTGAAATAATCATGTGCGCACTTGAGAGGCGATTGCCAAGTTAAGGTTTTTTTTTCATTACTGGGTTTTCTCCTTCATGGCGCGTGATGCTTATACCCTCGACTGTTAAGAAATAAAATTTTCTTATGTGGGCTTTGGTTCCACTTCTCTTTGGCTTTGTCCTATTAGGAACTGATAAAGCTATTGAGTGGTGGCACCGCGGCCATTTCATCGATAATACAATGTATTAGTCCAGAAGTTAAAATTCGTTAATATTGCAAATTTTTAAAATCTTGAAGAGAAACACTCCCACTCTTGGTGTTCGTGGTTAAATTTTTCTGGTTTACTATTTTGGATGTAGGGAATTCATGTCAATGCTTTTATGTAAGAAAATTATATTTTTAAAATGATACGTAAGCCGTTTCTTTTAAGGAAAAGAAGTTCCTTTTGTAATTTCATTTTCATTGGATATTGTTGAAGTTGTCATGCTGTAACCAAATGTGAATGCGAGTGGAAAGTAACTTGTTTCCCTCCCACTCCACCGACTGAAATTTGAGACACCTGGGACGTTGATAACTTTCATTTGCTTGTTTGCTGTCTGAGACGAAGGTTGTAAAGTTTCCGATTGCAGTGTTTGTAAATCTGTACTGTGATATAGTGTAGGATAAAGTTGATCCTTACTTATGAAATAGAAGAAAATGGTACATATATTTAGTAGGGATTCATCAGATGTGGATAGATTTTTGCGTTATTTACTTTCGTTTATGTTAAATGTAGTTTTATCAAAATTTTCAGTATGTTATTTTAAAAGGAAATGTGTTGGGACCTCTTTGGAGGCGAGCTCATTACAGTGATTAACATTAAAACTCACTGGGTGGTCTCCTCTCGAGAGCGGATCTCATTTTTGTCAACACCCGAGTAATTGTATCTTGCCGAATTACGATTATTATTTGTGGCGTGCTGAAAATTTTTCTTTGGCGAACGTTAAGCAAGAATTCATGGCACACACCTGAGGGGAGAAATCCGAGTTTAATGTTTACATTTTTCATTACTGGGTTTTCTCCTCCATGGTGCGTTACCATCAAATATACAAGTTTGCCAGATTGCAAATATTTTTATATGTTTCGTGCTTTATAATTTCGGTTATCCGTTAATACTATTTTATGGTGCCAGTTGAAATATAAGTTCACGGAATCACCTTCGAGGTGAGATCATGACGGTGATGTAAATTTTAGCTTCACTGGGTGGTCTCCTCTCGAAGGCGGTTTTCATTCAACAGAAGAAAGAGGATACACAAAAATAATTGTGTTCTAGGATTTCTTTTCCACCAGTTGAAATAATAATGTGCGCACTTGAGAGGCGATTGCCAAGTTAATGTTTTATTTTTCATTACTGGGTTTTCTCCTTCATGGCGCGTGATGCTTATACCCTCGACTGTTAAGAAATAAAATGTTCTTATGTGGGCTTTGGTTCCACTTCTCTTTGGCTTTGCCCTATTTGGAACTGATAAAGCTATTGAGTGGTGGCACCGCGGCCATTTCATCGATAATACAATGTATTAGTCCAGAAGTTAAAATTCGGTAATATTGCAAGTTTTTGAAATCTTGAAGGGAAACACTCCCATTCTTGGTGTTCGTGGTTAAATTTTTCTGGTTTACTATTTTGGATGTAGGGAATTCATGTCAATGCTTTTATGTAAGAAAATTATATTTTTAAAATGATACGTAAGCCGTTTCTTTTAAGGAAAAGAAGTTCCTTTTGTAATTTCATTTTCATTGGATATTGTTGAAGTTGTCATGCTGTAACCAAATGTGCAGGCGAGTGGGAAGTAACTTGTTTCCCTCCCACTCCACCGACTGAAATTTGAGACACCTGGGACGTTGATAACTTTCATTTGCTTGTTTGCTGTCTGAGACGAAGGTTGTAAAGTTTCCGATTGCAGTGTTTGTAAATCTGTACTGTGATATAGTGTAGGATAAACTTGATCCTTACTTATGAAATAGAAGAAAATGGTACGTATATTTAGTAGGGATTCATCAGACGTGGATAGATTTTTGCGTTATTTACTTTCGTTTATGTTTAAATGTAGTTTTATCAAAATTTTCAGTATGTTATTTTAAAAGGAAATGTGTTGGGACCTCTTTGGAGGCGAGCTCACTACAGTGATTAACATTAAAACTCACTGGGTGGTCTCCTCTCGAGAGCGGATCTCATTTTTGTCAACACCCGAGTAATTGCATCTTGCCGAATTACGATTGTTATTTGTGGCGTGCTGAAAATTTTTCTTTGGCGAACGTTTAGCAAGATTTCATAGCACACACCTGAGGGGAGAAATCCGAGTTTAATGTTCACATTTTTCATTACTGGGTTCTCTCCTCCATGGTGCGTTACCTTCAAATATACAAGTTTGCCAGATTGCAAATATTTTTATATGTTTCGTGCTTTATAATTTCGGTTATCCGTTAATACTATTTTATGGTGCCAGTTGAAATATAAGTTCACGGAATCACCTTCGAGGTGAGATCATGACGGTGATGTAAATTTTAGCTTCACTGGGTGGTCTCCTCTCGGAGGCGGTTTTCATTCAACAGAAGAAAGAGGATACACAAAAATAATTGTGTTCTAGGATTTCTTTTCCACCAGTTGAAATAATCATGTGCGCACTTGAGAGGCGATTGCCAAGTTAAGGTTTTTTTTTCATTACTGGGTTTTCTCCTTCATGGCGCGTGATGCTTATACCCTCGACTGTTAAGAAATAAAATTTTCTTATGTGGGCTTTGGTTCCACTTCTCTTTGGCTTTGTCCTATTAGGAACTGATAAAGCTATTGAGTGGTGGCACCGCGGCCATTTCATCGATAATACAATGTATTAGTCCAGAAGATAAAATTCGTTAATATTGCAAATTTTTAAAATCTTGAAGAGAAACACTCCCATTCTTGGTGTTCGTGGTTAAATTTTTCTGGTTTACTATTTTGGATGTAGGGAATTCATGTCAATGCTTTTATGTAAGAAAATTATATTTTTAAAATGATACGTAAGCCGTTTCTTTTAAGGAAAAGAAGTTCCTTTTGTAATTTCATTTTCATTGGATATTGTTGAAGTTGTCATGCTGTAACCAAATGTGAAGGCGAGTGGAAAGTAACTTGTTTCCCTCCCACTCCACCGACTGAAATTTGAGACACCTGGGACGTTGATAACTTTCATTTGCTTGTTTGCTGTCTGAGACGAAGGTTGTAAAGTTTCCGATTGCAGTGTTTGTAAATCTGTACTGTGATATAGTGTAGGATAAAGTTGATCCTTACTTATGAAATAGAAGAAAATGGTACATATATTTAGTAGGGATTCATCAGATGTGGATAGATTTTTGCGTTATTTACTTTCGTTTATGTTAAATGTAGTTTTATCAAAATTTTCAGTATGTTATTTTAAAAGGAAATGTGTTGGGACCTCTTTGGAGGCGAGCTCATTACAGTGATTAACATTAAAACTCACTGGGTGGTCTCCTCTCGAGAGCGGATCTCATTTTTGTCAACACCCGAGTAATTGTATCTTGCCGAATTACGATTATTATTTGTGGCGTGCTGAAAATTTTTCTTTGGCGAACGTTAAGCAAGAATTCATGGCACACACCTGAGGGGAGAAATCCGAGTTTAATGTTTACATTTTTCATTACTGGGTTTTCTCCTCCATGGTGCGTTACCATCAAATATACAAGTTTGCCAGATTGCAAATATTTTTATATGTTTCGTGCTTTATAATTTCGGTTATCCGTTAATACTATTTTATGGTGCCAGTTGAAATATAAGTTCACGGAATCACCTTCGAGGTGAGATCATGACGGTGATGTAAATTTTAGCTTCACTGGGTGGTCTCCTCTCGGAGGCGGTTTTCATTCAACCGAAGAAAGAGGATACACAAAAATAATTGTCTTCTAGGATTTCTTTTCCACCAGTTGAAATAATAATGTGCGCACTTGAGAGGCGATTGCCAAGTTAAGGTTTTTTTTTCATTACTGGGTTTTCTCCTTCATGGCGCGTGATTCTTATACCCTCGACTGTTAAGAAATAAAATTTTCTTATGTGGGCTTTGGTTCCACTTCTCTTTGGCTTTGCCCTATTTGGAACTGATAAAGCTATTGTGTGGTGGCACCGCGGCCATTTCATCGATAATAAAATGTATTAGTCCAGAAGTTAAAATTCGTTAATATTGCAAGTTTTTGAAATCTTGAAGGGAAACACTCCAATTCTTGGTGTTCGTGGTTAAGTTTTTCTAGGTTTACTATTTTGGATGTAGGGAATTCATGTCAATCCTTTTATGTAAGAAAATTATATTTTTAAAATGATACGTAAGCCGTTTCTTTTAAGGAAAAGAAGTTCCTTTTGTAATTTCATTTTCATTGGATATTGTTGAAGTTGTCATGCTGTAACCAAATGTGCAGGCGAGTGGGAAGTAACTTGTTTCCCTCCCACTCCACCGACTGAAATTTGAGACACCTGGGACGTTGATAACTTTCATTTGCTTGTTTGCTGTCTGAGACGAAGGTTGTAAAGTTTCCGATTGCAGTGTTTGTAAATCTGTACTGTGATATAGTGTAGGATAAAGTTGATCCTTACTTATGAAATAGAAGAAAATGGTACGTATATTTAGTAGGGATTCATCAGATGTGGATAGATTTTTGCGTTATTTACTTTCGTTTATGTTTAAATGTAGTTTTATCAAAATTTTCAGTATGTTATTTTAAAAGGAAATGTGTTGGGACCTCTTTGGAGGCGAGCTCATTACAGTGATTAACATTAAAACTCACTGGGTGGTCTCCTCTCGAGAGCGGATCTCATTTTTGTCAATGCCCGAGTAATTGTATCTTGCCGAATTACGATTATTATTTGTGGCGTGCTGAAAATTTTTCTTTGGCGAACGTTAAGCAAGAATTCATGGCACACACCTGAGGGGAGAAATCCGAGTTTAATGTTTACATTTTTCATTACTGGGTTTTCTCCTCCATGGTGCGTTACCATCAAATATACAAGTTTGCCAGATTGCAAATATTTTTATATGTTTCGTGCTTTATAATTTCGGTTATCCGTTAATACTATTTTATGGTGCCAGTTGAAATATAAGTTCACGGAATCACCTTCGAGGTGAGATCATGACGGTGATGTAAATTTTAGCTTCACTGGGTGGTCTCCTCTCGGAGGCGGTTTTCATTCAACAGAAGAAAGAGGATACACAAAAATAATTGTGTTCTAGGATTTCTTTTCCACCAGTTGAAATAATCATGTGCGCACTTGAGAGGCGATTGCCAAGTTAAGGTTTTTTTTTCATTACTGGGTTTTCTCCTTCATGGCGCGTGATGCTTATACCCTCGACTGTTAAGAAATAAAATTTTCTTATGTGGGCTTTGGTTCCACTTCTCTTTGGCTTTGTCCTATTAGGAACTGATAAAGCTATTGAGTGGTGGCACCGCGGCCATTTCATCGATAATACAATGTATTAGTCCAGAAGTTAAAATTCGTTAATATTGCAAATTTTTAAAATCTTGAAGAGAAACACTCCCATTCTTGGTGTTCGTGGTTAAATTTTTCTGGTTTACTATTTTGGATGTAGGGAATTCATGTCAATGCTTTTATGTAAGAAAATTATATTTTTAAAATGATACGTAAGCCGTTTCTTTTAAGGAAAAGAAGTTCCTTTTGTAATTTCATTTTCATTGGATATTGTTGAAGTTGTCATGCTGTAACCAAATGTGAAGGCGAGTGGAAAGTAACTTGTTTCCCTCCCACTCCACCGACTGAAATTTGAGACACCTGGGACGTTGATAACTTTCATTTGCTTGTTTGCTGTCTGAGACGAAGGTTGTAAAGTTTCCGATTGCAGTGTTTGTAAATCTGTACTGTGATATAGTGTAGGATAAAGTTGATCCTTACTTATGAAATAGAAGAAAATGGTACATATATTTAGTAGGGATTCATCAGATGTGGATAGATTTTTGCGTTATTTACTTTCGTTTATGTTAAATGTAGTTTTATCAAAATTTTCAGTATGTTATTTTAAAAGGAAATGTGTTGGGACCTCTTTGGAGGCGAGCTCATTACAGTGATTAACATTAAAACTCACTGGGTGGTCTCCTCTCGAGAGCGGATCTCATTTTTGTCAACACCCGAGTAATTGTATCTTGCCGAATTACGATTATTATTTGTGGCGTGCTGAAAATTTTTCTTTGGCGAACGTTAAGCAAGAATTCATGGCACACACCTGAGGGGAGAAATCCGAGTTTAATGTTTACATTTTTCATTACTGGGTTTTCTCCTCCATGGTGCGTTACCATCAAATATACAAGTTTGCCAGATTGCAAATATTTTTATATGTTTCGTGCTTTATAATTTCGGTTATCCGTTAATACTATTTTATGGTGCCAGTTGAAATATAAGTTCACGGAATCACCTTCGAGGTGAGATCATGACGGTGATGTAAATTTTAGCTTCACTGGGTGGTCTCCTCTCGGAGGCGGTTTTCATTCAACCGAAGAAAGAGGATACACAAAAATAATTGTGTTCTAGGATTTCTTTTCCACCAGTTGAAATAATAATGTGCGCACTTGAGAGGCGATTGCCAAGTTAAGGTTTTTTTTTCATTACTGGGTTTTCTCCTTCATGGCGCGTGATTCTTATACCCTCGACTGTTAAGAAATAAAATTTTCTTATGTGGGCTTTGGTTCCACTTCTCTTTGGCTTTGCCCTATTTGGAACTGATAAAGCTATTGTGTGGTGGCACCGCGGCCATTTCATCGATAATACAATGTATTAGTCCAGAAGTTAAAATTCGTTAATATTGCAAGTTTTTGAAATCTTGAAGGGAAACACTCCAATTCTTGGTGTTCGTGGTTAAGTTTTTCTGGTTTACTATTTTGGATGTAGGGAATTCATGTCAATCCTTTTATGTAAGAAAATTATATTTTTAAAATGATACGTAAGCCGTTTCTTTTAAGGAAAAGAAGTTCCTTTTGTAATTTCATTTTCATTGGATATTGTTGAAGTTGTCATGCTGTAACCAAATGTGCAGGCGAGTGGGAAGTAACTTGCTTCCCTCAAACTCCACCGACTGAAATTTGAGACACCTGGGACGTTGATAACTTTCATTTGCTTCTTTGCTGTCTGAGACGAAGGTTGTAAAGTTTCCGATTGCAGTGTTTGTAAATCTGTACTGTGATATAGTGTAGGATAAAGTTGATCCTTACTTATGAAATAGAAGAAAATGGTACGTATATTTAGTAGGGATTCATCAGATGTGGATAGATTTTTGCGTTATTTACTTTCGTTTATGTTTAAATGTAGTTTTATCAAAATTTTCAGTATGTTATTTTAAAAGGAAATGTGTTGGGACCTCTTTGGAGGCGAGCTCATTACAGTGATTAACATTAAAACTCACTGGGTGGTCTCCTCTCGAGAGCGGATCTCATTTTTGTCAATGCCCGAGTAATTGTATCTTGCCGAATTACGATTATTATTTGTGGCGTGCTGAAAATTTTTCTTTGGCGAACGTTAAGCAAGAATTCATGGCACACACCTGAGGGGAGAAATCCGAGTTTAATGTTTACATTCTTCATTACTGGGTTTTCTCCTCCATGGTGCGTTACCATCAAATATACAAGTTTGCCAGATTGCAAATATTTTTATATGTTTCGTGCTTTATAATTTCGGTTATCCGTTAATACTATTTTATGGTGCCAGTTGAAATATAAGTTCACGGAATCACCTTCGAGGTGAGATCATGACGGTGATGTAAATTTTAGCTTCACTGGGTGGTCTCCTCTCGGAGGCGGTTTTCATTCAACAGAAGAAAGAGGATACACAAAAATAATTGTCTTCTAGGATTTCTTTTCCACCAGTTGAAATAATAATGTGCGCACTTGAGAGGCGATTGCCAAGTTAAGGTTTTTTTTTCATTACTGGGTTTTCTCCATCATGGCGCGTGATGCTTATACCCTCGACTGTTAAGAAATAAAATTTTCTTATGTGGGCTTTGGTTCCACTTCTCTTTGGATTTGTTCTATTTGGAACTGATAAAGCTATTGAGTGGTGGCACCGCGGCCATTTCATCGATAATACAATGTATTAGTCCAGAAGTTAAAATTCGTTAATATTGCAAATTTTTAAAATCTTGAAGAGAAAACTCCCATTCTTGGTGTTCGTGGTTAAATTTTTCTGGTTTACTATTTTGGATGTAGGGAATTCATGTCAATGCTTTTATGTAAGAAAATTATATTTTTAAAATGATACGTAAGCCGTTTCTTTTAAGGAAAAGAAGTTCCTTTTGTAATTTCATTTTCATTGGATATTGTTGAAGTTGTCATGCTGTAACCAAATGTGAAGGCGAGTGGAAAGTAACTTGTTTCCCTCCCACTCCACCGACTGAAATTTGAGACACCTGGGACGTTGATAACTTTCAATTGCTTGTTTGCTGTCTGAGACGAAGGTTGTAAAGTTTCCGATTGCAGTGTTTGTAAATCTGTACTGTGATATAGTGTAGGATAAACTTGATCCTTACTTATGAAATAGAAGAAAATGGTACGTATATTTAGTAGGGATTCATCAGACGTGGATAGATTTTTGCGTTATTTACTTTCGTTTATGTTTAAATGTAGTTTTATCAAAATTTTCAGTATGTTATTTTAAAAGGAAATGTGTTGGTACCTCTTTGGAGGCGAGCTCATTACAGTGATTAACATTAAAACTCACTGGGTGGACACCTCTCGAGAGCGGATCTCATTTTTGTCAACACCCGAATAATTGTATCTTGCCGAATTACGATTCTTATTTGTGGCTTGCTGAAAATTTTCCTTTGGCGAACGTTAAGTAAGAATTCATGGCACACACCTGAGGGGAGAAATCCGAGTTTAATGTTTACATTTTTCATTACTGGGTTTTCTCCTCCATGGTGCGTTACCATCAAATATACAAGTTTGCCAAATTGCAAATATTTTTATATGTTTCGTGCTTTATAATTTCGGTTATCCGTTAATACTATATTATGGTGCATGTTGAAACATAAGTTCACGGAATCTCCTTCGAGGTGAGATCATGACGGTGATGTAAATTTTAGCTTCACTGGGTGGTCTCCTCTCGAAGGCGGTTTTCATTCAACAGAAGAAAGAGGATACACAAAAATAATTGTGTTCTAGGATTTCTTTTCCACCAGTTGAAATAATAATGTGCGCACTTGAGAGGCGATTGCCAAGTTAATGTTTTATTTTTCATTACTGGGTTTTCTCCTTCATGGCGCGTGATGCTTATACCCTCGACTGTTAAGAAATAAAATGTTCTTATGTGGGCTTTGGTTCCACTTCTCTTTGGCTTTGCCCTATTTGGAACTGATAAAGCTATTGAGTGGTGGCACCGCGGCCATTTCATCGATAATACAATGTATTAGTCCAGAAGTTAAAATTCGGTAATATTGCAAGTTTTTGAAATCTTGAAGGGAAACACTCCCATTCTTGGTGTTCGTGGTTAAATTTTTCTGGTTTACTATTTTGGATGTAGGGAATTCATGTCAATGCTTTTATGTAAGAAAATTATATTTTTAAAATGATACGTAAGCCGTTTCTTTTAAGGAAAAGAAGTTCCTTTTGTAATTTCATTTTCATTGGATATTGTTGAAGTTGTCATGCTGTAACCAAATGTGCAGGCGAGTGGGAAGTAACTTGTTTCCCTCCCACTCCACCGACTGAAATTTGAGACACCTGGGACGTTGATAACTTTCATTTGCTTGTTTGCTGTCTGAGACGAAGGTTGTAAAGTTTCCGATTGCAGTGTTTGTAAATCTGTACTGTGATATAGTGTAGGATAAACTTGATCCTTACTTATGAAATAGAAGAAAATGGTACGTATATTTAGTAGGGATTCATCAGACGTGGATAGATTTTTGCGTTATTTACTTTCGTTTATGTTTAAATGTAGTTTTATCAAAATTTTCAGTATGTTATTTTAAAAGGAAATGTGTTGGGACCTCTTTGGAGGCGAGCTCACTACAGTGATTAACATTAAAACTCACTGGGTGGTCTCCTCTCGAGAGCGGATCTCATTTTTGTCAACACCCGAGTAATTGCATCTTGCCGAATTACGATTGTTATTTGTGGCGTGCTGAAAATTTTTCTTTGGCGAACGTTTAGCAAGAATTCATAGCACACACCTGAGGGGAGAAATCCGAGTTTAATGTTCACATTTTTCATTACTGGGTTCTCTCCTCCATGGTGCGTTACCTTCAAATATACAAGTTTGCCAGATTGCAAATATTTTTATATGTTTCGTGCTTTATAATTTCGGTTATCCGTTAATACTATTTTATGGTGCCAGTTGAAATATAAGTTCACGGAATCACCTTCGAGGTGAGATCATGACGGTGATGTAAATTTTAGCTTCACTGGGTGGTCTCCTCAAGGAGGCGGTTTTCATTCAATCGAAGAAAGAGGATACACAAAAATAATTGTGTTCTAGGATTTCTTTTCCACCAGTTGAAATAATAATGTGCGCACTTGAGAGGCGATTGCCAAGTTAAGGTTTTTTTTTCATTACTGGGTTTTCTCCTTCATGGCGCGTGATTCTTATACCCTCGACTGTTAAGAAATAAAATTTTCTTATGTGGGCTTTGGTTCCACTTCTCTTTGGCTTTGTCCTATTTTTAACTGATAAAGCTATTGAGTATTGGCACCGCGGCCATTTCATCGATAATACAATGTATTAGTCCAGAAGTTAAAATTCGTTAATATTGCAAGTTTTTGAAATCTTGAAGGGAAACACTCCAATTCTTGGTGTTCGTGGTTAAGTTTTTCTGGTTTACTATTTTGGATGTAGGGAATTCATGTCAATGCTTTTATGTAAGAAAATTATATTTTTAAAATGATACGTAAGCCGTTTCTTTTAAGGAAAAGAAGTTCCTTTTGTAATTTCATTTTCATTGGATATTGTTGAAGTTGTCATGCTGTAACCAAATGTGCAGGCGAGTGGGAAGTAACTTGTTTCCCTCCCACTCCACCGACTGAAATTTGAGACACCTGGGACGTTGATAACTTTCATTTGCTTGTTTGCTGTCTGAGACGAAGGTTGTAAAGTTTCCGATTGCAGTGTTTGTAAATCTGTACTGTGATATAGTGTAGGATAAAGTTGATCCTTACTTATGAAATAGAAGAAAATGGTACATATATTTAGTAGGGATTCATCAGATGTGGATAGATTTTTGCGTTATTTACTTTCGTTTATGTTAAATGTAGTTTTATCAAAATTTTCAGTATGTTATTTTAAAAGGAAATGTGTTGGGACCTCTTTGGAGGCGAGCTCATTACAGTGATTAACATTAAAACTCACTGGGTGGTCTCCTCTCGAGAGCGGATCTCATTTTTGTCAACACCCGAGTAATTGTATCTTGCCGAATTACGATTATTATTTGTGGCGTGCTGAAAATTTTTCTTTGGCGAACGTTAAGCAAGAATTCATGGCACACACCTGAGGGGAGAAATCCGAGTTTAATGTTTACATTTTTCATTACTGGGTTTTCTCCTCCATGGTGCGTTACCATCAAATATACAAGTTTGCCAGATTGCAAATATTTTTATATGTTTCGTGCTTTATAATTTCGGTTATCCGTTAATACTATTTTATGGTGCCAGTTGAAATATAAGTTCACGGAATCACCTTCGAGGTGAGATCATGACGGTGATGTAAATTTTAGCTTCACTGGGTGGTCTCCTCTCGGAGGCGGTTTTCATTCAACCGAAGAAAGAGGATACACAAAAATAATTGTGTTCTAGGATTTCTTTTCCACCAGTTGAAATAATAATGTGCGCACTTGAGAGGCGATTGCCAAGTTAAGGTTTTTTTTTCATTACTGGGTTTTCTCCTTCATGGCGCGTGATTCTTATACCCTCGACTGTTAAGAAATAAAATTTTCTTATGTGGGCTTTGGTTCCACTTCTCTTTGGCTTTGCCCTATTTGGAACTGATAAAGCTATTGTGTGGTGGCACCGCGGCCATTTCATCGATAATACAATGTATTAGTCCAGAAGTTAAAATTCGTTAATATTGCAAGTTTTTGAAATCTTGAAGGGAAACACTCCAATTCTTGGTGTTCGTGGTTAAGTTTTTCTGGTTTACTATTTTGGATGTAGGGAATTCATGTCAATCCTTTTATGTAAGAAAATTATATTTTTAAAATGATACGTAAGCCGTTTCTTTTAAGGAAAAGAAGTTCCTTTTGTAATTTCATTTTCATTGGATATTGTTGAAGTTGTCATGCTGTAACCAAATGTGCAGGCGAGTGGGAAGTAACTTGCTTCCCTCAAACTCCACCGACTGAAATTTGAGACACCTGGGACGTTGATAACTTTCATTTGCTTCTTTGCTGTCTGAGACGAAGGTTGTAAAGTTTCCGATTGCAGTGTTTGTAAATCTGTACTGTGATATAGTGTAGGATAAAGTTGATCCTTACTTATGAAATAGAAGAAAATGGTACGTATATTTAGTAGGGATTCATCAGATGTGGATAGATTTTTGCGTTATTTACTTTCGTTTATGTTTAAATGTAGTTTTATCAAAATTTTCAGTATGTTATTTTAAAAGGAAATGTGTTGGGACCTCTTTGGAGGCGAGCTCATTACAGTGATTAACATTAAAACTCACTGGGTGGTCTCCTCTCGAGAGCGGATCTCATTTTTGTCAATGCCCGAGTAATTGTATCTTGCCGAATTACGATTATTATTTGTGGCGTGCTGAAAATTTTTCTTTGGCGAACGTTAAGCAAGAATTCATGGCACACACCTGAGGGGAGAAATCCGAGTTTAATGTTTACATTCTTCATTACTGGGTTTTCTCCTCCATGGTGCGTTACCATCAAATATACAAGTTTGCCAGATTGCAAATATTTTTATATGTTTCGTGCTTTATAATTTCGGTTATCCGTTAATACTATTTTATGGTGCCAGTTGAAATATAAGTTCACGGAATCACCTTCGAGGTGAGATCATGACGGTGATGTAAATTTTAGCTTCACTGGGTGGTCTCCTCTCGGAGGCGGTTTTCATTCAACAGAAGAAAGAGGATACACAAAAATAATTGTCTTCTAGGATTTCTTTTCCACCAGTTGAAATAATAATGTGCGCACTTGAGAGGCGATTGCCAAGTTAAGGTTTTTTTTTCATTACTGGGTTTTCTCCATCATGGCGCGTGATGCTTATACCCTCGACTGTTAAGAAATAAAATTTTCTTATGTGGGCTTTGGTTCCACTTCTCTTTGGATTTGTTCTATTTGGAACTGATAAAGCTATTGAGTGGTGGCACCGCGGCCATTTCATCGATAATACAATGTATTAGTCCAGAAGTTAAAATTCGTTAATATTGCAAATTTTTAAAATCTTGAAGAGAAAACTCCCATTCTTGGTGTTCGTGGTTAAATTTTTCTGGTTTACTATTTTGGATGTAGGGAATTCATGTCAATGCTTTTATGTAAGAAAATTATATTTTTAAAATGATACGTAAGCCGTTTCTTTTAAGGAAAAGAAGTTCCTTTTGTAATTTCATTTTCATTGGATATTGTTGAAGTTGTCATGCTGTAACCAAATGTGAAGGCGAGTGGAAAGTAACTTGTTTCCCTCCCACTCCACCGACTGAAATTTGAGACACCTGGGACGTTGATAACTTTCATTTGCTTGTTTGCTGTCTGAGACGAAGGTTGTAAAGTTTCCGATTGCAGTGTTTGTAAATCTGTACTGTGATATAGTGTAGGATAAACTTGATCCTTACTTATGAAATAGAAGAAAATGGTACGTATATTTAGTAGGGATTCATCAGACGTGGATAGATTTTTGCGTTATTTACTTTCGTTTATGTTTAAATGTAGTTTTATCAAAATTTTCAGTATGTTATTTTAAAAGGAAATGTGTTGGGACCTCTTTGGAGGCGAGCTCATTACAGTGATTAACATTAAAACTCACTGGGTGGACACCTCTCGAGAGCGGATCTCATTTTTGTCAACACCCGAATAATTGTATCTTGCCGAATTACGATTCTTATTTGTGGCTTGCTGAAAATTTTCCTTTGGCGAACGTTAACTAAGAATTCATGGCACACACCTGAGGGGAGAAATCCGAGTTTAATGTTTACATTTTTCATTACTGGGTTTTCTCCTCCATGGTGCGTTACCATCAAATATACAAGTTTGCCAAATTGCAAATATTTTTATATGTTTCGTGCTTTATAATTTCGGTTATCCGTTAATACTATATTATGGTGCATGTTGAAACATAAGTTCACGGAATCTCCTTCGAGGTGAGATCATGACGGTGATGTAAATTTTAGCTTCACTGGGTGGTCTCCTCTCGAAGGCGGTTTTCATTCAACAGAAGAAAGAGGATACACAAAAATAATTGTGTTCTAGGATTTCTTTTCCACCAGTTGAAATAATAATGTGCGCACTTGAGAGGCGATTGCCAAGTTAATGTTTTATTTTTCATTACTGGGTTTTCTCCTTCATGGCGCGTGATGCTTATACCCTCGACTGTTAAGAAATAAAATGTTCTTATGTGGGCTTTGGTTCCACTTCTCTTTGGCTTTGCCCTATTTGGAACTGATAAAGCTATTGAGTGGTGGCACCGCGGCCATTTCATCGATAATACAATGTATTAGTCCAGAAGTTAAAATTCGGTAATATTGCAAGTTTTTGAAATCTTGAAGGGAAACACTCCCATTCTTGGTGTTCGTGGTTAAATTTTTCTGGTTTACTATTTTGGATGTAGGGAATTCATGTCAATGCTTTTATGTAAGAAAATTATATTTTTAAAATGATACGTAAGCCGTTTCTTTTAAGGAAAAGAAGTTCCTTTTGTAATTTCATTTTCATTGGATATTGTTGAAGTTGTCATGCTGTAACCAAATGTGCAGGCGAGTGGGAAGTAACTTGTTTCCCTCCCACTCCACCGACTGAAATTTGAGACACCTGGGACGTTGATAACTTTCATTTGCTTGTTTGCTGTCTGAGACGAAGGTTGTAAAGTTTCCGATTGCAGTGTTTGTAAATCTGTACTGTGATATAGTGTAGGATAAACTTGATCCTTACTTATGAAATAGAAGAAAATGGTACGTATATTTAGTAGGGATTCATCAGACGTGGATAGATTTTTGCGTTATTTACTTTCGTTTATGTTTAAATGTAGTTTTATCAAAATTTTCAGTATGTTATTTTAAAAGGAAATGTGTTGGGACCTCTTTGGAGGCGAGCTCACTACAGTGATTACATTAAAACTCACTGGGTGGTCTCCTCTCGAGAGCGGATCTCATTTTTGTCAACACCCGAGTAATTGCATCTTGCCGAATTACGATTGTTATTTGTGGCGTGCTGAAAATTTTTCTTTGGCGAACGTTTAGCAAGAATTCATAGCACACACCTGAGGGGAGAAATCCGAGTTTAATGTTCACATTTTTCATTACTGGGTTCTCTCCTCCATGGTGCGTTACCTTCAAATATACAAGTTTGCCAGATTGCAAATATTTTTATATGTTTCGTGCTTTATAATTTCGGTTATCCGTTAATACTATTTTATGGTGCCACTTGAAATATAAGTTCACGGAATCACCTTCGAGGTGAGATCATGACGGTGATGTAAATTTTAGCTTCACTGGGTGGTCTCCTCAAGGAGGCGGTTTTCATTCAATCGAAGAAAGAGGATACACAAAAATAATTGTGTTCTAGGATTTCTTTTCCACCAGTTGAAATAATAATGTGCGCACTTGAGAGGCGATTGCCAAGTTAAGGTTTTTTTTTCATTACTGGGTTTTCTCCTTCATGGCGCGTGATTCTTATACCCTCGACTGTTAAGAAATAAAATTTTCTTATGTGGGCTTTGGTTCCACTTCTCTTTGGCTTTGTCCTATTTTTAACTGATAAAGCTATTGAGTATTGGCACCGCGGCCATTTCATCGATAATACAATGTATTAGTCCAGAAGTTAAAATTCGTTAATATTGCAAGTTTTTGAAATCTTGAAGGGAAACACTCCCATTCTTGGTGTTCGTGGTTAAATTTTTCTGGTTTACTATTTTGGATGTAGGGAATTCATGTCAATGCTTTTATGTAAGAAAATTATATTTTTAAAATGATACGTAAGCCGTTTCTTTTAAGGAAAAGAAGTTCCTTTTGTAATTTCATTTTCATTGGATATTGTTGAAGTTGTCATGCTGTAACCAAATGTGAAGGCGAGTGGAAAGTAACTTGTTTCCCTCCCACTCCACCGACTGAAATTTGAGACACCTGGGACGTTGATAACTTTCATTTGCTTGTTTGCTGTCTGAGACGAAGGTTGTAAAGTTTCCGATTGCAGTGTTTGTAAATCTGTACTGTGATATAGTGTAGGATAAAGTTGATCCTTACTTATGAAATAGAAGAAAATGGTACGTATATTTAGTAGGGATTCATCAGACGTGGATAGATTTTTGCGTTATTTACTTTCGTTTATGTTTAAATGTAGTTTTATCAAATTTTTCAGTATTTTATTTTAAAAGGAAATGTGTTGGGACCTCTTTGGAGGCGAGCTCATTACAGTGATTAACATTAAAACTCACTGGGTGGTCTCCTCTCGAGAGCGGATCTCATTTTTGTCAATACCCGAGTAATTGTATCTTGCCGAATTACGATTATTATTTGTGGCGTGCTGAAAATTTTTCTTTGGCGAACGTTAAGCAAGAATTCATGGCACACACCTGAGGGGAGAAATCCGAGTTTAATGTTTACATTTTTCATTACTGGGTTTTCTCCTCCATGGTGCGTTACCATCAAATATACAAGTTTGCCAGATTGCAAATATTTTTATATGTTTCGTGCTTTATAATTTCGGTTATCCGTTAATACTATTTTATGGTGCCAGTTGAAATATAAGTTCACGGAATCACCTTCGAGGTGAGATCATGACGGTGATGTAAATTTTAGCTTCACTGGGTGGTCTCCTCTCGAAGGCGGTTTTCATTCAACAGAAGAAAGAGGATACACAAAAATAATTGTTTTCTAGGAATTCTTTTCCATCAGTTGAAATAATAAGGTGCGCACTTGAGAGGCGATTGCCAAGTTAATGTTTTATTTTTCATTACTGGGTTTTCTCCTTCATGGCGCGTGATGCTTATACCCTCGACTGTTAAGAAATAAAATTTTCTTATGTGGGCTTTGGTTCCACTTCTCTTTGGCTTTGCCCTATTTGGAACTGATAAAGCTATTGAGTGGTGGCACCGCGGCCATTTCATCGATAATACAATGTATTAGTCCAGAAGTTAAAATTCGTTAATATTGCAAGTTTTTGTAATCTTGAAGGGAAACACTCCAATTCTTGGTGTTCGTGGTTAAATTTTTCTGGTTTACTATTTTGGATGTAGGGAATTCATGTCAATGCTTTTATGTAAGAAAATTATATTTTTAAAATGATACGTAAGCCGTTTCTTTTAAGGAAAAGAAGTTCCTTTTGTAATTTCATTTTCATTGGATATTGTTGAAGTTGTCATGCTGTAACCAAATGTGCAGGCGAGTGGGAAGTAACTTGTTTCCCTCCCACTCCACCGACTGAAATTTGAGACACCTGGGACGTTGATAACTTTCATTTGCTTGTTTGCTGTCTGAGACGAAGGTTGTAAAGTTTCCATTGCAGTGTTTGTAAATCTGTACTGTGAATTAGTGTAGGATAAACTTGATCCTTACTTATGAAATAGAAGAAAATGGTACGTATATTTAGTAGGGATTCATCAGACGTGGATAGATTTTTGCGTTATTTACTTTCGTTTATGTTTAAATGTAGTTTTATCAAAATTTTCAGTATGTTATTTTAAAAGGAAATGTGTTGGGACCTCTTTGGAGGCGAGCTCACTACAGTGATTAACATTAAAACTCACTGGGTGGTCTCCTCTCGAGAGCGGATCTCATATTTGTCAACACCCGAGTAATTGCATCTTGCCGAATTACGATTGTTATTTGTGGCGTGCTGAAAATTTTTCTTTGGCGAACGTTTAGCAAGAATTCATAGCACACACCTGAGGGGAGAAATCCGAGTTTAATGTTTACATTTTTCATTACTGGGTTTTCTCCTCCATGGTGCGTTACCATCAAATATACAAGTTTGCCAGATTGCAAATATTTTTATATGTTTCGTGCTTTATAATTTCGGTTATCCGTTAATACTATTTTATGGTGCCAGTTGAAATATAAGTTCACGGAATCACCTTCGAGGTGAGATCATGACGGTGATATAAATTTTAGCTTCACTGGGTGGTCTCCTCTCGGAGGCGGTTTTCATTCAACCGAAGAAAGAGGATACACAAAAATAATTGTGTTCTAGGATTTCTTTTCCACCAGTTGAAATAATAATGTGCGCACTTGAGAGGCGATTGCCAAGTTAAGGTTTTTTTTTTCATTACTGGGTTTTCTCCTTCATGGCGCTTGATTCTTATACCCTCGACTGTTAAGAAATAAAATTTTCTTATGTGGGCTTTGGTTCCACTTCTCTTTGGCTTTGTCCTATTAGGAACTGATAAAGCTATTGAGTGGTGGCACCGCGGCCATTTCATCGATAATACAATGTATTAGTCCAGAAGTTAAAATTCGTTAATATTGCAAATTTTTAAAATCTTGAAGAGAAACACTCCCATTCTTGGTGTTCGTGGTTAAATTTTTCTGGTTTACTATTTTGGATGTAGGGAATTCATGTCAATGCTTTTATGTAAGAAAATTATATTTTTAAAATGATACGTAAGCCGTTTCTTTTAAGGAAAAGAAGTTCCTTTTGTAATTTCATTTTCATTGGATATTGTTGAAGTTGTCATGCTGTAACCAAATGTGAAGGCGAGTGGAAAGTAACTTGTTTCCCTCCCACTCCACCGACTGAAATTTGAGACACCTGGGACGTTGATAACTTTCATTTGCTTGTTTGCTGTCTGAGACGAAGGTTGTAAAGTTTCCGATTGCAGTGTTTGTAAATCTGTACTGTGATATAGTGTAGGATAAAGTTGATCCTTACTTATGAAATAGAAGAAAATGGTACATATATTTAGTAGGGATTCATCAGATGTGGATAGATTTTTGCGTTATTTACTTTCGTTTATGTTAAATGTAGTTTTATCAAAATTTTCAGTATGTTATTTTAAAAGGAAATGTGTTGGGACCTCTTTGGAGGCGAGCTCATTACAGTGATTAACATTAAAACTCACTGGGTGGTCTCCTCTCGAGAGCGGATCTCATTTTTGTCAACACCCGAGTAATTGTATCTTGCCGAATTACGATTATTATTTGTGGCGTGCTGAAAATTTTTCTTTGGCGAACGTTAAGCAAGAATTCATGGCACACACCTGAGGGGAGAAATCCGAGTTTAATGTTTACATTTTTCATTACTGGGTTTTCTCCTCCATGGTGCGTTACCATCAAATATACAAGTTTGCCAGATTGCAAATATTTTTATATGTTTCGTGCTTTATAATTTCGGTTATCCGTTAATACTATTTTATGGTGCCAGTTGAAATATAAGTTCACGGAATCACCTTCGAGGTGAGATCATGACGGTGATGTAAATTTTAGCTTCACTGGGTGGTCTCCTCTCGGAGGCGGTTTTCATTCAACCGAAGAAAGAGGATACACAAAAATAATTGTGTTCTAGGATTTCTTTTCCACCAGTTGAAATAATAATGTGCGCACTTGAGAGGCGATTGCCAAGTTAAGGTTTTTTTTTCATTACTGGGTTTTCTCCTTCATGGCGCGTGATTCTTATACCCTCGACTGTTAAGAAATAAAATTTTCTTATGTGGGCTTTGGTTCCACTTCTCTTTGGCTTTGCCCTATTTGGAACTGATAAAGCTATTGTGTGGTGGCACCGCGGCCATTTCATCGATAATACAATGTATTAGTCCAGAAGTTAAAATTCGTTAATATTGCAAGTTTTTGAAATCTTGAAGGGAAACACTCCAATTCTTGGTGTTCGTGGTTAAGTTTTTCTGGTTTACTATTTTGGATGTAGGGAATTCATGTCAATCCTTTTATGTAAGAAAATTATATTTTTAAAATGATACGTAAGCCGTTTCTTTTAAGGAAAAGAAGTTCCTTTTGTAATTTCATTTTCATTGGATATTGTTGAAGTTGTCATGCTGTAACCAAATGTGCAGGCGAGTGGGAAGTAACTTGTTTCCCTCCCACTCCACCGACTGAAATTTGAGACACCTGGGACGTTGATAACTTTCATTTGCTTCTTTGCTGTCTGAGACGAAGGTTGTAAAGTTTCCGATTGCAGTGTTTGTAAATCTGTACTGTGATATAGTGTAGGATAAAGTTGATCCTTACTTATGAAATAGAAGAAAATGGTACGTATATTTAGTAGGGATTCATCAGATGTGGATAGATTTTTGCGTTATTTACTTTCGTTTATGTTTAAATGTAGTTTTATCAAAATTTTCAGTATGTTATTTTAAAAGGAAATGTGTTGGGACCTCTTTGGAGGCGAGCTCATTACAGTGATTAACATTAAAACTCACTGGGTGGTCTCCTCTCGAGAGCGGATCTCATTTTTGTCAATGCCCGAGTAATTGTATCTTGCCGAATTACGATTATTATTTGTGGCGTGCTGAAAATTTTTCTTTGGCGAACGTTAAGCAAGAATTCATGGCACACACCTGAGGGGAGAAATCCGAGTTTAATGTTTACATTCTTCATTACTGGGTTTTCTCCTCCATGGTGCGTTACCATCAAATATACAAGTTTGCCAGATTGCAAATATTTTTATATGTTTCGTGCTTTATAATTTCGGTTATCCGTTAATACTATTTTATGGTGCCAGTTGAAATATAAGTTCACGGAATCACCTTCGAGGTGAGATCATGACGGTGATGTAAATTTTAGCTTCACTGGGTGGTCTCCTCTCGGAGGCGGTTTTCATTCAACCGAAGAAAGAGGATACACAAAAATAATTGTGTTCTAGGATTTCTTTTCCACCAGTTGAAATAATAATGTGCGCACTTGAGAGGCGATTGCCAAGTTAAGGTTTTTTTTTCATTACTGGGTTTTCTCCTTCATGGCGCGTGATTCTTATACCCTCGACTGTTAAGAAATAAAATTTTCTTATGTGGGCTTTGGTTCCACTTCTCTTTGGCTTTGCCCTATTTGGAACTGATAAAGCTATTGTGTGGTGGCACCGCGGCCATTTCATCGATAATACAATGTATTAGTCCAGAAGTTAAAATTCGTTAATATTGCAAGTTTTTGAAATCTTGAAGGGAAACACTCCAATTCTTGGTGTTCGTGGTTAAGTTTTTCTGGTTTACTATTTTGGATGTAGGGAATTCATGTCAATCCTTTTATGTAAGAAAATTATATTTTTAAAATGATACGTAAGCCGTTTCTTTTAAGGAAAAGAAGTTCCTTTTGTAATTTCATTTTCATTGGATATTGTTGAAGTTGTCATGCTGTAACCAAATGTGCAGGCGAGTGGGAAGTAACTTGTTTCCCTCCCACTCCACCGACTGAAATTTGAGACACCTGGGACGTTGATAACTTTCATTTGCTTGTTTGCTGTCTGAGACGAAGGTTGTAAAGTTTCCGATTGCAGTGTTTGTAAATCTGTACTGTGATATAGTGTAGGATAAAGTTGATCCTTACTTATGAAATAGAAGAAAATGGTACGTATATTTAGTAGGGATTCATCAGATGTGGATAGATTTTTGCGTTATTTACTTTCGTTTATGTTTAAATGTAGTTTTATCAAAATTTTCAGTATGTTATTTTAAAAGGAAATGTGTTGGGACCTCTTTGGAGGCGAGCTCATTACAGTGATTAACATTAAAACTCACTGGGTGGTCTCCTCTCGAGAGCGGATCTCATTTTTGTCAATGCCCGAGTAATTGTATCTTGCCGAATTACGATTATTATTTGTGGCGTGCTGAAAATTTTTCTTTGGCGAACGTTAAGCAAGAATTCATGGCACACACCTGAGGGGAGAAATCCGAGTTTAATGTTTACATTCTTCATTACTGGGTTTTCTCCTCCATGGTGCGTTACCATCAAATATACAAGTTTGCCAGATTGCAAATATTTTTATATGTTTCGTGCTTTATAATTTCGGTTATCCGTTAATACTATTTTATGGTGCCAGTTGAAATATAAGTTCACGGAATCACCTTCGAGGTGAGATCATGACGGTGATGTAAATTTTAGCTTCACTGGGTGGTCTCCTCTCGGAGGCGGTTTTCATTCAACAGAAGAAAGAGGATACACAAAAATAATTGTGTTCTAGGATTTCTTTTCCACCAGTTGAAATAATAATGTGCGCACTTGAGAGGCGATTGCCAAGTTAAGGTTTTTTTTTCATTACTGGGTTTTCTCCATCATGGCGCGTGATGCTTATACCCTCGACTGTTAAGAAATAAAATTTTCTTATGTGGGCTTTGGTTCCACTTCTCTTTGGATTTGTTCTATTTGGAACTGATAAAGCTATTGAGTGGTGGCACCGCGGCCATTTCATCGATAATACAATGTATTAGTCCAGAAGTTAAAATTCGTTAATATTGCAAATTTTTAAAATCTTGAAGAGAAAACTCCCATTCTTGGTGTTCGTGGTTAAATTTTTCTGGTTTACTATTTTGGATGTAGGGAATTCATGTCAATGCTTTTATGTAAGAAAATTATATTTTTAAAATGATACGTAAGCCGTTTCTTTTAAGGAAAAGAAGTTCCTTTTGTAATTTCATTTTCATTGGATATTGTTGAAGTTGTCATGCTGTAACCAAATGTGAAGGCGAGTGGAAAGTAACTTGTTTCCCTCCCACTCCACCGACTGAAATTTGAGACACCTGGGACGTTGATAACTTTCATTTGCTTGTTTGCTGTCTGAGACGAAGGTTGTAAAGTTTCCGATTGCAGTGTTTGTAAATCTGTACTGTGATATAGTGTAGGATAAACTTGATCCTTACTTATGAAATAGAAGAAAATGGTACGTATATTTAGTAGGGATTCATCAGACGTGGATAGATTTTTGCGTTATTTACTTTCGTTTATGTTTAAATGTAGTTTTATCAAAATTTTCAGTATGTTATTTTAAAAGGAAATGTGTTGGGACCTCTTTGGAGGCGAGCTCATTACAGTGATTAACATTAAAACTCACTGGGTGGACTCCTCTCGAGAGCGGATCTCATTTTTGTCAACACCCGAATAATTGTATCTTGCCGAATTACGATTCTTATTTGTGGCTTGCTGAAAATTTTCCTTTGGCGAACGTTAAGTAAGAATTCATGGCACACACCTGAGGGGAGAAATCCGAGTTTAATGTTTACATTTTTCATTACTGGGTTTTCTCCTCCATGGTGCGTTACCATCAAATATACAAGTTTGCCAAATTGCAAATATTTTTATATGTTTCGTGCTTTATAATTTCGGTTATCCGTTAATACTATATTATGGTGCATGTTGAAACATAAGTTCACGGAATCTCCTTCGAGGTGAGATCATGACGGTGATGTAAATTTTAGCTTCACTGGGTGGTCTCCTCTCGAAGGCGGTTTTCATTCAACAGAAGAAAGAGGATACACAAAAATAATTGTGTTCTAGGATTTCTTTTCCACCAGTTGAAATAATAATGTGCGCACTTGAGAGGCGATTGCCAAGTTAATGTTTTATTTTTCATTACTGGGTTTTCTCCTTCATGGCGCGTGATGCTTATACCCTCGACTGTTAAGAAATAAAATGTTCTTATGTGGGCTTTGGTTCCACTTCTCTTTGGCTTTGCCCTATTTGGAACTGATAAAGCTATTGAGTGGTGGCACCGCGGCCATTTCATCGATAATACAATGTATTAGTCCAGAAGTTAAAATTCGTTAATATTGCAAGTTTTTGTAATCTTGAAGGGAAACACTCCAATTCTTGGTGTTCGTGGTTAAGTTTTTCTGGTTTACTATTTTGGATGTAGGGAATTCATGTCAATGCTTTTATGTAAGAAAATTATATTTTTAAAATGATACGTAAGCCGTTTCTTTTAAGGAAAAGAAGTTCCTTTTGTAATTTCATTTTCATTGGATATTGTTGAAGTTGTCATGCTGTAACCAAATGTGCAGGCGAGTGGGAAGTAACTTGTTTCCCTCCCACTCCACCGACTGAAATTTGAGACACCTGGGACGTTGATAACTTTCATTTGCTTGTTTGCTGTCTGAGACGAAGGTTGTAAAGTTTCCATTGCAGTGTTTGTAAATCTGTACTGTGATATAGTGTAGGATAAACTTGATCCTTACTTATGAAATAGAAGAAAATGGTACGTATATTTAGTAGGGATTCATCAGACGTGGATAGATTTTTGCGTTATTTACTTTCGTTTATGTTTAAATGTAGTTTTATCAAAATTTTCAGTATGTTATTTTAAAAGGAAATGTGTTGGGACCTCTTTGGAGGCGAGCTCATTACAGTGATTAACATTAAAACTCACTGGGTGGACACCTCTCGAGAGCGGATCTCATTTTTGTCAACACCCGAATAATTGTATCTTGCCGAATTACGATTCTTATTTGTGGCTTGCTGAAAATTTTCCTTTGGCGAACGTTAAGTAAGAATTCATGGCACACACCTGAGGGGAGAAATCCGAGTTTAATGTTTACATTTTTCATTACTGGGTTTTCTCCTCCATGGTGCGTTACCATCAAATATACAAGTTTGCCAAATTGCAAATATTTTTATATGTTTCGTGCTTTATAATTTCGGTTATCCGTTAATACTATATTATGGTGCATGTTGAAACATAAGTTCACGGAATCTCCTTCGAGGTGAGATCATGACGGTGATGTAAATTTTAGCTTCACTGGGTGGTCTCCTCTCGAAGGCGGTTTTCATTCAACAGAAGAAAGAGGATACACAAAAATAATTGTGTTCTAGGATTTCTTTTCCACCAGTTGAAATAATAATGTGCGCACTTGAGAGGCGATTGCCAAGTTAATGTTTTATTTTTCATTACTGGGTTTTCTCCTTCATGGCGCGTGATGCTTATACCCTCGACTGTTAAGAAATAAAATGTTCTTATGTGGGCTTTGGTTCCACTTCTCTTTGGCTTTGCCCTATTTGGAACTGATAAAGCTATTGAGTGGTGGCACCGCGGCCATTTCATCGATAATACAATGTATTAGTCCAGAAGTTAAAATTCGGTAATATTGCAAGTTTTTGAAATCTTGAAGGGAAACACTCCCATTCTTGGTGTTCGTGGTTAAATTTTTCTGGTTTACTATTTTGGATGTAGGGAATTCATGTCAATGCTTTTATGTAAGAAAATTATATTTTTAAAATGATACGTAAGCCGTTTCTTTTAAGGAAAAGAAGTTCCTTTTGTAATTTCATTTTCATTGGATATTGTTGAAGTTGTCATGCTGTAACCAAATGTGCAGGCGAGTGGGAAGTAACTTGTTTCCCTCCCACTCCACCGACTGAAATTTGAGACACCTGGGACGTTGATAACTTTCATTTGCTTGTTTGCTGTCTGAGACGAAGGTTGTAAAGTTTCCGATTGCAGTGTTTGTAAATCTGTACTGTGATATAGTGTAGGATAAACTTGATCCTTACTTATGAAATAGAAGAAAATGGTACGTATATTTAGTAGGGATTCATCAGACGTGGATAGATTTTTGCGTTATTTACTTTCGTTTATGTTTAAATGTAGTTTTATCAAAATTTTCAGTATGTTATTTTAAAAGGAAATGTGTTGGGACCTCTTTGGAGGCGAGCTCACTACAGTGATTAACATTAAAACTCACTGGGTGGTCTCCTCTCGAGAGCGGATCTCATTTTTGTCAACACCCGAGTAATTGCATCTTGCCGAATTACGATTGTTATTTGTGGCGTGCTGAAAATTTTTCTTTGGCGAACGTTTAGCAAGAATTCATAGCACACACCTGAGGGGAGAAATCCGAGTTTAATGTTCACATTTTTCATTACTGGGTTCTCTCCTCCATGGTGCGTTACCTTCAAATATACAAGTTTGCCAGATTGCAAATATTTTTATATGTTTCGTGCTTTATAATTTCGGTTATCCGTTAATACTATTTTATGGTGCCAGTTGAAATATAAGTTCACGGAATCACCTTCGAGGTGAGATCATGACGGTGATGTAAATTTTAGCTTCACTGGGTGGTCTCCTCAAGGAGGCGGTTTTCATTCAATCGAAGAAAGAGGATACACAAAAATAATTGTGTTCTAGGATTTCTTTTCCACCAGTTGAAATAATAATGTGCGCACTTGAGAGGCGATTGCCAAGTTAAGGTTTTTTTTTCATTACTGGGTTTTCTCCTTCATGGCGCGTGATTCTTATACCCTCGACTGTTAAGAAATAAAATTTTCTTATGTGGGCTTTGGTTCCACTTCTCTTTGGCTTTGTCCTATTTTTAACTGATAAAGCTATTGAGTATTGGCACCGCGGCCATTTCATCGATAATACAATGTATTAGTCCAGAAGTTAAAATTCGTTAATATTGCAAGTTTTTGAAATCTTGAAGGGAAACACTCCAATTCTTGGTGTTCGTGGTTAAGTTTTTCTGGTTTACTATTTTGGATGTAGGGAATTCATGTCAATGCTTTTATGTAAGAAAATTATATTTTTAAAATGATACGTAAGCCGTTTCTTTTAAGGAAAAGAAGTTCCTTTTGTAATTTCATTTTCATTGGATATTGTTGAAGTTGTCATGCTGTAACCAAATGTGCAGGCGAGTGGGAAGTAACTTGTTTCCCTCCCACTCCACCGACTGAAATTTGAGACACCTGGGACGTTGATAACTTTCATTTGCTTGTTTGCTGTCTGAGACGAAGGTTGTAAAGTTTCCGATTGCAGTGTTTGTAAATCTGTACTGTGATATAGTGTAGGATAAACTTGATCCTTACTTATGAAATAGAAGAAAATGGTACGTATATATAGTAGGGATTCATCAGACGTGGATAGATTTTTGCGTTATTTACTTTCGTTTATGTTTAAATGTAGTTTTATCAAATTTTTCAGTATGTTATTTTAAAAGGAAATGTGTAGGGACCTCTTTGGAGGCGAGCTCATTACAGTGATTAACATTAAAACTCACTGGGTGGTCTCCTCTCGAGAGCGGATCTCATTTTTGTCAATACCCGAGTAATTGTATCTTGCCGAATTACGATTATTATTTGTGGCGTGCTGAAAATTTTTCTTTGGCGAACGTTAAGCAAGAATTCATGGCACACACCTGAGGGGAGAAATCCGAGTTTAATGTTTACATTTTTCATTACTGGGTTTTCTCCTCCATGGTGCGTTACCATCAAATATACAAGTTTGCCAGATTGCAAATATTTTTATATGTTTCGTGCTTTATAATTTCGGTTATCCGTTAATACTATTTTATGGTGCCAGTTGAAATATAAGTTCACGGAATCACCTTCGAGGTGAGATCATGACGGTGATGTAAATTTTAGCTTCACTGGGTGGTCTCCTCTCGGAGGCGGTTTTCATTCAACAGAAGAAAGAGGATACACAAAAATAATTGTGTTCTAGGATTTCTTTTCCACCAGTTGAAATAATCATGTGCGCACTTGAGAGGCGATTGCCAAGTTAAGGTTTTTTTTTCATTACTGGGTTTTCTCCTTCATGGCGCGTGATGCTTATACCCTCGACTGTTAAGAAATAAAATTTTCTTATGTGGGATTTGGTTCCACTTCTCTTTGGCTTTGTCCTATTAGGAACTGATAAAGCTATTGAGTGGTGGCACCGCGGCCATTTCATCGATAATACAATGTATTAGTCCAGAAGTTAAAATTCGTTAATATTGCAAATTTTTAAAATCTTGAAGAGAAACACTCCCATTCTTGGTGTTCGTGGTTAAATTTTTCTGGTTTACTATTTTGGATGTAGGGAATTCATGTCAATGCTTTTATGTAAGAAAATTATATTTTTAAAATGATACGTAAGCCGTTTCTTTTAAGGAAAAGAAGTTCCTTTTGTAATTTCATTTTCATTGGATATTGTTGAAGTTGTCATGCTGTAACCAAATGTGAAGGCGAGTGGAAAGTAACTTGTTTCCCTCCCACTCCACCGACTGAAATTTGAGACACCTGGGACGTTGATAACTTTCATTTGCTTGTTTGCTGTCTGAGACGAAGGTTGTAAAGTTTCCGATTGCAGTGTTTGTAAATCTGTACTGTGATATAGTGTAGGATAAAGTTGATCCTTACTTATGAAATAGAAGAAAATGGTACGTATATTTAGTAGGGATTCATCAGACGTGGATAGATTTTTGCGTTATTTACTTTCGTTTATGTTTAAATGTAGTTTTATCAAATTTTTCAGTATTTTATTTTAAAAGGAAATGTGTTGGGACCTCTTTGGAGGCGAGCTCATTACAGTGATTAACATTAAAACTCACTGGGTGGTCTCCTCTCGAGAGCGGATCTCATTTTTGTCAATACCCGAGTAATTGTATCTTGCCGAATTACGATTATTATTTGTGGCGTGCTGAAAATTTTTCTTTGGCGAACGTTAAGCAAGAATTCATGGCACACACCTGAGGGGAGAAATCCGAGTTTAATGTTTACATTTTTCATTACTGGGTTTTCTCCTCCATGGTGCGTTACCATCAAATATACAAGTTTGCCAGATTGCAAATATTTTTATATGTTTCGTGCTTTATAATTTCGGTTATCCGTTAATACTATTTTATGGTGCCAGTTGAAATATAAGTTCACGGAATCACCTTCGAGGTGAGATCATGACGGTGATGTAAATTTTAGCTTCACTGGGTGGTCTCCTCTCGAAGGCGGTTTTCATTCAACAGAAGAAAGAGGATACACAAAAATAATTGTTTTCTAGGAATTATTTTCCATCAGTTGAAATAATAAGGTGCGCACTTGAGAGGCGATTGCCAAGTTAATGTTTTATTTTTCATTACTGGGTTTTCTCCTTCATGGCGCGTGATGCTTATACCCTCGACTGTTAAGAAATAAAATTTTCTTATGTGGGCTTTGGTTCCACTTCTCTTTGGCTTTGCCCTATTTGGAACTGATAAAGCTATTGAGTGGTGGCACCGCGGCCATTTCATCGATAATACAATGTATTAGTCCAGAAGTTAAAATTCGTTAATATTGCAAGTTTTTGTAATCTTGAAGGGAAACACTCCAATTCTTGGTGTTCGTGGTTAAATTTTTCTGGTTTACTATTTTGGATGTAGGGAATTCATGTCAATGCTTTTATGTAAGAAAATTATATTTTTAAAATGATACGTAAGCCGTTTCTTTTAAGGAAAAGAAGTTCCTTTTGTAATTTCATTTTCATTGGATATTGTTGAAGTTGTCATGCTGTAACCAAATGTGCAGGCGAGTGGGAAGTAACTTGTTTCCCTCCCACTCCACCGACTGAAATTTGAGACACCTGGGACGTTGATAACTTTCATTTGCTTGTTTGCTGTCTGAGACGAAGGTTGTAAAGTTTCCATTGCAGTGTTTGTAAATCTGTACTGTGAATTAGTGTAGGATAAACTTGATCCTTACTTATGAAATAGAAGAAAATGGTACGTATATTTAGTAGGGATTCATCAGACGTGGATAGATTTTTGCGTTATTTACTTTCGTTTATGTTTAAATGTAGTTTTATCAAAATTTTCAGTATGTTATTTTAAAAGGAAATGTGTTGGGACCTCTTTGGAGGCGAGCTCACTACAGTGATTAACATTAAAACTCACTGGGTGGTCTCCTCTCGAGAGCGGATCTCATTTTTGTCAACACCCGAGTAATTGTATCTTGCCGAATTACGATTATTATTTGTGGCGTGCTGAAAATTTTTCTTTGGCGAACGTTAAGCAAGAATTCATGGCACACACCTGAGGGGAGAAATCCGAGTTTAATGTTTACATTTTTCATTACTGGGTTTTCTCCTCCATGGTGCGTTACCATCAAATATACAAGTTTGCCAGATTGCAAATATTTTTATATGTTTCGTGCTTTATAATTTCGGTTATCCGTTAATACTATTTTATGGTGCCAGTTGAAATATAAGTTCACGGAATCACCTTCGAGGTGAGATCATGACGGTGATGTAAATTTTAGCTTCACTGGGTGGTCTCCTCTCGGAGGCGGTTTTCATTCAACCGAAGAAAGAGGATACACAAAAATAATTGTGTTCTAGGATTTCTTTTCCACCAGTTGAAATAATAATGTGCGCACTTGAGAGGCGATTGCCAAGTTAAGGTTTTTTTTTCATTACTGGGTTTTCTCCTTCATGGCGCGTGATTCTTATACCCTCGACTGTTAAGAAATAAAATTTTCTTATGTGGGCTTTGGTTCCACTTCTCTTTGGCTTTGCCCTATTTGGAACTGATAAAGCTATTGTGTGGTGGCACCGCGGCCATTTCATCGATAATACAATGTATTAGTCCAGAAGTTAAAATTCGTTAATATTGCAAGTTTTTGAAATCTTGAAGGGAAACACTCCAATTCTTGGTGTTCGTGGTTAAGTTTTTCTGGTTTACTATTTTGGATGTAGGGAATTCATGTCAATCCTTTTATGTAAGAAAATTATATTTTTAAAATGATACGTAAGCCGTTTCTTTTAAGGAAAAGAAGTTCCTTTTGTAATTTCATTTTCATTGGATATTGTTGAAGTTGTCATGCTGTAACCAAATGTGCAGGCGAGTGGGAAGTAACTTGTTTCCCTCCCACTCCACCGACTGAAATTTGAGACACCTGGGACGTTGATAACTTTCATTTGCTTCTTTGCTGTCTGAGACGAAGGTTGTAAAGTTTCCGATTGCAGTGTTTGTAAATCTGTACTGTGATATAGTGTAGGATAAAGTTGATCCTTACTTATGAAATAGAAGAAAATGGTACGTATATTTAGTAGGGATTCATCAGATGTGGATAGATTTTTGCGTTATTTACTTTCGTTTATGTTTAAATGTAGTTTTATCAAAATTTTCAGTATGTTATTTTAAAAGGAAATGTGTTGGGACCTCTTTGGAGGCGAGCTCATTACAGTGATTAACATTAAAACTCACTGGGTGGTCTCCTCTCGAGAGCGGATCTCATTTTTGTCAATGCCCGAGTAATTGTATCTTGCCGAATTACGATTATTATTTGTGGCGTGCTGAAAATTTTTCTTTGGCGAACGTTAAGCAAGAATTCATAGCACACACCTGAGGGGAGAAATCCGAGTTTAATGTTTACATTCTTCATTACTGGGTTTTCTCCTCCATGGTGCGTTACCATCAAATATACAAGTTTGCCAGATTGCAAATATTTTTATATGTTTCGTGCTTTATAATTTCGGTTATCCGTTAATACTATTTTATGGTGCCAGTTGAAATATAAGTTCACGGAATCACCTTCGAGGTGAGATCATGACGGTGATGTAAATTTTAGCTTCACTGGGTGGTCTCCTCTCGGAGGCGGTTTTCATTCAACAGAAGAAAGAGGATACACAAAAATAATTGTGTTCTAGGATTTCTTTTCCACCAGTTGAAATAATAATGTGCGCACTTGAGAGGCGATTGCCAAGTTAAGGTTTTTTTTTCATTACTGGGTTTTCTCCATCATGGCGCGTGATGCTTATACCCTCGACTGTTAAGAAATAAAATTTTCTTATGTGGGCTTTGGTTCCACTTCTCTTTGGATTTGTTCTATTTGGAACTGATAAAGCTATTGAGTGGTGGCACCGCGGCCATTTCATCGATAATACAATGTATTAGTCCAGAAGTTAAAATTCGTTAATATTGCAAATTTTTAAAATCTTGAAGAGAAAACTCCCATTCTTGGTGTTCGTGGTTAAATTTTTCTGGTTTACTATTTTGGATGTAGGGAATTCATGTCAATGCTTTTATGTAAGAAAATTATATTTTTAAAATGATACGTAAGCCGTTTCTTTTAAGGAAAAGAAGTTCCTTTTGTAATTTCATTTTCATTGGATATTGTTGAAGTTGTCATGCTGTAACCAAATGTGAAGGCGAGTGGAAAGTAACTTGTTTCCCTCCCACTCCACCGACTGAAATTTGAGACACCTGGGACGTTGATAACTTTCATTTGCTTGTTTGCTGTCTGAGACGAAGGTTGTAAAGTTTCCGATTGCAGTGTTTGTAAATCTGTACTGTGATATAGTGTAGGATAAACTTGATCCTTACTTATGAAATAGAAGAAAATGGTACGTATATTTAGTAGGGATTCATCAGACGTGGATAGATTTTTGCGTTATTTACTTTCGTTTATGTTTAAATGTAGTTTTATCAAAATTTTCAGTATGTTATTTTAAAAGGAAATGTGTTGGGACCTCTTTGGAGGCGAGCTCATTACAGTGATTAACATTAAAACTCACTGGGTGGACTCCTCTCGAGAGCGGATCTCATTTTTGTCAACACCCGAATAATTGTATCTTGCCGAATTACGATTCTTATTTGTGGCTTGCTGAAAATTTTCCTTTGGCGAACGTTAAGTAAGAATTCATGGCACACACCTGAGGGGAGAAATCCGAGTTTAATGTTTACATTTTTCATTACTGGGTTTTCTCCTCCATGGTGCGTTACCATCAAATATACAAGTTTGCCAAATTGCAAATATTTTTATATGTTTCGTGCTTTATAATTTCGGTTATCCGTTAATACTATATTATGGTGCATGTTGAAACATAAGTTCACGGAATCTCCTTCGAGGTGAGATCATGACGGTGATGTAAATTTTAGCTTCACTGGGTGGTCTCCTCTCGAAGGCGGTTTTCATTCAACAGAAGAAAGAGGATACACAAAAATAATTGTGTTCTAGGATTTCTTTTCCACCAGTTGAAATAATAATGTGCGCACTTGAGAGGCGATTGCCAAGTTAATGTTTTATTTTTCATTACTGGGTTTTCTCCTTCATGGCGCGTGATGCTTATACCCTCGACTGTTAAGAAATAAAATGTTCTTATGTGGGCTTTGGTTCCACTTCTCTTTGGCTTTGCCCTATTTGGAACTGATAAAGCTATTGAGTGGTGGCACCGCGGCCATTTCATCGATAATACAATGTATTAGTCCAGAAGTTAAAATTCGGTAATATTGCAAGTTTTTGAAATCTTGAAGGGAAACACTCCCATTCTTGGTGTTCGTGGTTAAATTTTTCTGGTTTACTATTTTGGATGTAGGGAATTCATGTCAATGCTTTTATGTAAGAAAATTATATTTTTAAAATGATACGTAAGCCGTTTCTTTTAAGGAAAAGAAGTTCCTTTTGTAATTTCATTTTCATTGGATATTGTTGAAGTTGTCATGCTGTAACCAAATGTGCAGGCGAGTGGGAAGTAACTTGTTTCCCTCCCACTCCACCGACTGAAATTTGAGACACCTGGGACGTTGATAACTTTCATTTGCTTGTTTGCTGTCTGAGACGAAGGTTGTAAAGTTTCCGATTGCAGTGTTTGTAAATCTGTACTGTGATATAGTGTAGGATAAACTTGATCCTTACTTATGAAATAGAAGAAAATGGTACGTATATTTAGTAGGGATTCATCAGACGTGGATAGATTTTTGCGTTATTTACTTTCGTTTATGTTTAAATGTAGTTTTATCAAAATTTTCAGTATGTTATTTTAAAAGGAAATGTGTTGGGACCTCTTTGGAGGCGAGCTCACTACAGTGATTAACATTAAAACTCACTGGGTGGTCTCCTCTCGAGAGCGGATCTCATTTTTGTCAACACCCGAGTAATTGCATCTTGCCGAATTACGATTGTTATTTGTGGCGTGCTGAAAATTTTTCTTTGGCGAACGTTTAGCAAGAATTCATAGCACACACCTGAGGGGAGAAATCCGAGTTTAATGTTCACATTTTTCATTACTGGGTTCTCTCCTCCATGGTGCGTTACCTTCAAATATACAAGTTTGCCAGATTGCAAATATTTTTATATGTTTCGTGCTTTATAATTTCGGTTATCCGTTAATACTATTTTATGGTGCCAGTTGAAATATAAGTTCACGGAATCACCTTCGAGGTGAGATCATGACGGTGATGTAAATTTTAGCTTCACTGGGTGGTCTCCTCAAGGAGGCGGTTTTCATTCAACCGAAGAAAGAGGATACACAAAAATAATTGTGTTCTAGGATTTCTTTTCCACCAGTTGAAATAATAATGTGCGCACTTGAGAGGCGATTGCCAAGTTAAGGTTTTTTTTTCATTACTGGGTTTTCTCCTTCATGGCGCGTGATTCTTATACCCTCGACTGTTAAGAAATAAAATTTTCTTATGTGGGCTTTGGTTCCACTTCTCTTTGGCTTTGTCCTATTTTTAACTGATAAAGCTATTGAGTATTGGCACCGCGGCCATTTCATCGATAATACAATGTATTAGTCCAGAAGTTAAAATTCGTTAATATTGCAAGTTTTTGAAATCTTGAAGGGAAAGACTCCAATTCTTGGTGTTCGTGGTTAAGTTTTTCTGGTTTACTATTTTGGATGTAGGGAATTCATGTCAATGCTTTTATGTAAGAAAATTATATTTTTAAAATGATACGTAAGCCGTTTCTTTTAAGGAAAAGAAGTTCCTTTTGTAATTTCATTTTCATTGGATATTGTTGAAGTTGTCATGCTGTAACCAAATGTGCAGGCGAGTGGGAAGTAACTTGTTTCCCTCCCACTCCACCGACTGAAATTTGAGACACCTGGGACGTTGATAACTTTCATTTGCTTGTTTGCTGTCTGAGACGAAGGTTGTAAAGTTTCCGATTGCAGTGTTTGTAAATCTGTACTGTGATATAGTGTAGGATAAACTTGATCCTTACTTATGAAATAGAAGAAAATGGTACGTATATTTAGTAGGGATTCATCAGACGTGGATAGATTTTTGCGTTATTTACTTTCGTTTATGTTTAAATGTAGTTTTATCAAAATTTTCAGTATGTTATTTTAAAAGGAAATGTGTTGGGACCTCTTTGGAGGCGAGCTCACTACAGTGATTAACATTAAAACTCACTGGGTGGTCTCCTCTCGAGAGCGGATCTCATTTTTGTCAACACCCGAGTAATTGCATCTTGCCGAATTACGATTGTTATTTGTGGCGTGCTGAAAATTTTTCTTTGGCGAACGTTTAGCAAGAATTCATAGCACACACCTGAGGGGAGAAATCCGAGTTTAATGTTCACATTTTTCATTACTGGGTTCTCTCCTCCATGGTGCGTTACCTTCAAATATACAAGTTTGCCAGATTGCAAATATTTTTATATGTTTCGTGCTTTATAATTTCGGTTATCCGTTAATACTATTTTATGGTGCCAGTTGAAATATAAGTTCACGGAATCACCTTCGAGGTGAGATCATGACGGTGATGTAAATTTTAGCTTCACTGGGTGGTCTCCTCAAGGAGGCGGTTTTCATTCAACCGAAGAAAGAGGATACACAAAAATAATTGTGTTCTAGGATTTCTTTTCCACCAGTTGAAATAATAATGTGCGCACTTGAGAGGCGATTGCCAAGTTAAGGTTTTTTTTTCATTACTGGGTTTTCTCCTTCATGGCGCGTGATTCTTATACCCTCGACTGTTAAGAAATAAAATTTTCTTATGTGGGCTTTGGTTCCACTTCCCTTTGGCTTTGTCCTATTTTTAACTGATAAAGCTATTGAGTATTGGCACCGCGGCCATTTCATCGATAATACAATGTATTAGTCCAGAAGTTAAAATTCGTTAATATTGCAAGTTTTTGAAATCTTGAAGGGAAACACTCCAATTCTTGGTGTTCGTGGTTAAGTTTTTCTGGTTTACTATTTTGGATGTAGGGAATTCATGTCAATGCTTTTATGTAAGAAAATTATATTTTTAAAATGATACGTAAGCCGTTTCTTTTAAGGAAAAGAAGTTCCTTTTGTAATTTCATTTTCATTGGATATTGTTGAAGTTGTCATGCTGTAACCAAATGTGAAGGCGAGTGGAAAGTAACTTGTTTCCCTCCCACTCCACCGACTGAAATTTGAGACACCTGGGACGTTGATAACTTTCATTTGCTTGTTTGCTGTCTGAGACGAAGGTTGTAAAGTTTCCGATTGCAGTGTTTGTAAATCTGTACTGTGATATAGTGTAGGATAAAGTTGATCCTTACTTATGAAATAGAAGAAAATGGTACGTATATTTAGTAGGGATTCATCAGACGTGGATAGATTTTTGCGTTATTTACTTTCGTTTATGTTTAAATGTAGTTTTATCAAATTTTTCAGTATTTTATTTTAAAAGGAAATGTGTTGGGACCTCTTTGGAGGCGAGCTCATTACAGTGATTAACATTAAAACTCACTGGGTGGTCTCCTCTCGAGAGCGGATCTCATTTTTGTCAATACCCGAGTAATTGTATCTTGCCGAATTACGATTATTTTTTGTGGCGTGCTGAAAATTTTTCTTTGGCGAACGTTAAGCAAGAATTCATGGCACACACCTGAGGGGAGAAATCCGAGTTTAATGTTTACATTTTTCATTACTGGGTTTTCTCCTCCATGGTGCGTTACCATCAAATATACAAGTTTGCCAGATTGCAAATATTTTTATATGTTTCGTGCTTTATAATTTCGGTTATCCGTTAATACTATTTTATGGTGCCAGTTGAAATATAAGTTCACGGAATCACCTTCGAGGTGAGATCATGACGGTGATGTAAATTTTAGCTTCACTGGGTGGTCTCCTCTCGAAGGCGGTTTTCATTCAACAGAAGAAAGAGGATACACAAAAATAATTGTTTTCTAGGAATTCTTTTCCATCAGTTGAAATAATAAGGTGCGCACTTGAGAGGCGATTGCCAAGTTAATGTTTTATTTTTCATTACTGGGTTTTCTCCTTCATGGCGCGTGATGCTTATACCCTCGACTGTTAAGAAATAAAATTTTCTTATGTGGGCTTTGGTTCCACTTCTCTTTGGCTTTGCCCTATTTGGAACTGATAAAGCTATTGAGTGGTGGCACCGCGGCCATTTCATCGATAATACAATGTATTAGTCCAGAAGTTAAAATTCGTTAATATTGCAAGTTTTTGTAATCTTGAAGGGAAACACTCCAATTCTTGGTGTTCGTGGTTAAGTTTTTCTGGTTTACTATTTTGGATGTAGGGAATTCATGTCAATGCTTTTATGTAAGAAAATTATATTTTTAAAATGATACGTAAGCCGTTTCTTTTAAGGAAAAGAAGTTCCTTTTGTAATTTCATTTTCATTGGATATTGTTGAAGTTGTCATGCTGTAACCAAATGTGCAGGCGAGTGGGAAGTAACTTGTTTCCCTCCCACTCCACCGACTGAAATTTGAGACACCTGGGACGTTGATAACTTTCATTTGCTTGTTTGCTGTCTGAGACGAAGGTTGTAAAGTTTCCATTGCAGTGTTTGTAAATCTGTACTGTGATATAGTGTAGGATAAACTTGATCCTTACTTATGAAATAGAAGAAAATGGTACGTATATTTAGTAGGGATTCATCAGACGTGGATAGATTTTTGCGTTATTTACTTTCGTTTATGTTTAAATGTAGTTTTATCAAAATTTTCAGTATGTTATTTTAAAAGGAAATGTGTTGGGACCTCTTTGGAGGCGAGCTCACTACAGTGATTAACATTAAAACTCACTGGGTGGTCTCCTCTCGAGAGCGGATCTCATTTTTGTCAACACCCGAGTAATTGCATCTTGCCGAATTACGATTGTTATTTGTGGCGTGCTGAAAATTTTTCTTTGGCGAACGTTTAGCAAGAATTCATAGCACACACCTGAGGGGAGAAATCCGAGTTTAATGTTTACATTTTTCATTACTGGGTTTTCTCCTCCATGGTGCGTTACCATCAAATATACAAGTTTGCCAGATTGCAAATATTTTTATATGTTTCGTGCTTTATAATTTCGGTTATCCGTTAATACTATTTTATGGTGCCAGTTGAAATATAAGTTCACGGAATCACCTTCGAGGTGAGATCATGACGGTGATGTAAATTTTAGCTTCACTGGGTGGTCTCCTCTCGGAGGCGGTTTTCATTCAACAGAAGAAAGAGGATACACAAAAATAATTGTCTTCTAGGATTTCTTTTCCACCAGTTGAAATAATCATGTGCGCACTTGAGAGGCGATTGCCAAGTTAAGGTTTTTTTTTCATTACTGGGTTTTCTCCTTCATGGCGCGTGATTCTTATACCCTCGACTGTTAAGAAATAAAATTTTCTTATGTGGGCTTTGGTTCCACTTCTCTTTGGCTTTGTCCTATTAGGAACTGATAAAGCTATTGAGTGGTGGCACCGCGGCCATTTCATCGATAATACAATGTATTAGTCCAGAAGTTAAAATTCGTTAATATTGCAAATTTTTAAAATCTTGAAGAGAAACACTCCCATTCTTGGTGTTCGTGGTTAAATTTTTCTGGTTTACTATTTTGGATGTAGGGAATTCATGTCAATGCTTTTATGTAAGAAAATTATATTTTTAAAATGATACGTAAGCCGTTTCTTTTAAGGAAAAGAAGTTCCTTTTGTAATTTCATTTTCATTGGATATTGTTGAAGTTGTCATGCTGTAACCAAATGTGAAGGCGAGTGGAAAGTAACTTGTTTCCCTCCCACTCCACCGACTGAAATTTGAGACACCTGGGACGTTGATAACTTTCATTTGCTTGTTTGCTGTCTGAGACGAAGGTTGTAAAGTTTCCGATTGCAGTGTTTGTAAATCTGTACTGTGATATAGTGTAGGATAAAGTTGATCCTTACTTATGAAATAGAAGAAAATGGTACATATATTTAGTAGGGATTCATCAGATGTGGATAGATTTTTGCGTTATTTACTTTCGTTTATGTTAAATGTAGTTTTATCAAAATTTTCAGTATGTTATTTTAAAAGGAAATGTGTTGGGACCTCTTTGGAGGCGAGCTCATTACAGTGATTAACATTAAAACTCACTGGGTGGTCTCCTCTCGAGAGCGGATCTCATTTTTGTCAACACCCGAGTAATTGTATCTTGCCGAATTACGATTATTATTTGTGGCGTGCTGAAAATTTTTCTTTGGCGAACGTTAAGCAAGAATTCATGGCACACACCTGAGGGGAGAAATCCGAGTTTAATGTTTACATTTTTCATTACTGGGTTTTCTCCTCCATGGTGCGTTACCATCAAATATACAAGTTTGCCAGATTGCAAATATTTTTATATGTTTCGTGCTTTATAATTTCGGTTATCCGTTAATACTATTTTATGGTGCCAGTTGAAATATAAGTTCACGGAATCACCTTCGAGGTGAGATCATGACGGTGATGTAAATTTTAGCTTCACTGGGTGGTCTCCTCTCGGAGGCGGTTTTCATTCAACCGAAGAAAGAGGATACACAAAAATAATTGTGTTCTAGGATTTCTTTTCCACCAGTTGAAATAATAATGTGCGCACTTGAGAGGCGATTGCCAAGTTAAGGTTTTTTTTTCATTACTGGGTTTTCTCCTTCATGGCGCGTGATTCTTATACCCTCGACTGTTAAGAAATAAAATTTTCTTATGTGGGCTTTGGTTCCACTTCTCTTTGGCTTTGCCCTATTTGGAACTGATAAAGCTATTGTGTGGTGGCACCGCGGCCATTTCATCGATAATACAATGTATTAGTCCAGAAGTTAAAATTCGTTAATATTGCAAGTTTTTGAAATCTTGAAGGGAAACACTCCAATTCTTGGTGTTCGTGGTTAAGTTTTTCTGGTTTACTATTTTGGATGTAGGGAATTCATGTCAATCCTTTTATGTAAGAAAATTATATTTTTAAAATGATACGTAAGCCGTTTCTTTTAAGGAAAAGAAGTTCCTTTTGTAATTTCATTTTCATTGGATATTGTTGAAGTTGTCATGCTGTAACCAAATGTGCAGGCGAGTGGGAAGTAACTTGTTTCCCTCCCACTCCACCGACTGAAATTTGAGACACCTGGGACGTTGATAACTTTCATTTGCTTCTTTGCTGTCTGAGACGAAGGTTGTAAAGTTTCCGATTGCAGTGTTTGTAAATCTGTACTGTGATATAGTGTAGGATAAAGTTGATCCTTACTTATGAAATAGAAGAAAATGGTACGTATATTTAGTAGGGATTCATCAGATGTGGATAGATTTTTGCGTTATTTACTTTCGTTTATGTTTAAATGTAGTTTTATCAAAATTTTCAGTATGTTATTTTAAAAGGAAATGTGTTGGGACCTCTTTGGAGGCGAGCTCATTACAGTGATTAACATTAAAACTCACTGGGTGGTCTCCTCTCGAGAGCGGATCTCATTTTTGTCAATGCCCGAGTAATTGTATTTCGTCGAATTACGATTATTATTTGTGGCGTGCTGAAAATTTTTCTTTGGCGAACGTTAAGCAAGAATTCATGGCACACACCTGAGGGGAGAAATCCGAGTTTAATGTTTACATTCTTCATTACTGGGTTTTCTCCTCCATGGTGCGTTACCATCAAATATACAAGTTTGCCAGATTGCAAATATTTTTATATGTTTCGTGCATTATAATTTCGGTTATCCGTTAATACTATTTTATGGTGCCAGTTGAAATATAAGTTCACGGAATCACCTTCGAGGTGAGATCATGACGGTGATGTAAATTTTAGCTTCACTGGGTGGTCTCCTCTCGGAGGCGGTTTTCATTCAACAGAAGAAAGAGGATACACAAAAATAATTGTCTTCTAGGATTTCTTTTCCACCAGTTGAAATAATAATGTGCGCACTTGAGAGGCGATTGCCAAGTTAAATTTTTTTTTCATTACTGGGTTTTCTCTATCATGGCGCGTGATGCTTATACCCTCGACTGTTAAGAAATAAAATTTTCTTATGTGGGCTTTGGTTCCACTTCTCTTTGGATTTGTTCTATTTGGAACTGATAAAGCTATTGAGTGGTGGCACCGCGGCCATTTCATCGATAATACAATGTATTAGTCCAGAAGTTAAAATTCGTTAATATTGCAAATTTTTAAAATCTTGAAGAGAAAACTCCCATTCTTGGTGTTCGTGGTTAAATTTTTCTGGTTTACTATTTTGGATGTAGGGAATTCATGTCAATGCTTTTATGTAAGAAAATTATATTTTTAAAATGATACGTAAGCCGTTTCTTTTAAGGAAAAGAAGTTCCTTTTGTAATTTCATTTTCATTGGATATTGTTGAAGTTGTCATGCTGTAACCAAATGTGAAGGCGAGTGGAAAGTAACTTGTTTCCCTCCCACTCCACCGACTGAAATTTGAGACACCTGGGACGTTGATAACTTTCATTTGCTTGTTTGCTGTCTGAGACGAAGGTTGTAAAGTTTCCGATTGCAGTGTTTGTAAATCTGTACTGTGATATAGTGTAGGATAAAGTTGATCCTTACTTATGAAATAGAAGAAAATGGTACGTATATTTAGTAGGGATTCATCAGACGTGGATAGATTTTTGCGTTATTTACTTTCGTTTATGTTTAAATGTAGTTTTATCAAATTTTTCAGTATTTTATTTTAAAAGGAAATGTGTTGGGACCTCTTTGGAGGCGAGCTCATTACAGTGATTAACATTAAAACTCACTGGGTGGTCTCCTCTCGAGAGCGGATCTCATTTTTGTCAATACCCGAGTAATTGTATCTTGCCGAATTACGATTATTATTTGTGGCGTGCTGAAAATTTTTCTTTGGCGAACGTTAAGCAAGAATTCATGGCACACACCTGAGGGGAGAAATCCGAGTTTAATGTTTACATTTTTCATTACTGGGTTTTCTCCTCCATGGTGCGTTACCATCAAATATACAAGTTTGCCAGATTGCAAATATTTTTATATGTTTCGTGCTTTATAATTTCGGTTATCCGTTAATACTATTTTATGGTGCCAGTTGAAATATAAGTTCACGGAATCACCTTCGAGGTGAGATCATGACGGTGATGTAAATTTTAGCTTCACTGGGTGGTCTCCTCTCGGAGGCGGTTTTCATTCAACAGAAGAAAGAGGATACACAAAAATAATTGTGTTCTAGGATTTCTTTTCCACCAGTTGAAATAATAATGTGCGCACTTGAGAGGCGATTGCCAAGTTAAGGTTTTTTTTTCATTACTGGGTTTTCTCCTTCATGGCGCGTGATTCTTATACCCTCGACTGTTAAGAAATAAAATTTTCTTATGTGGGCTTTGGTTCCACTTCTCTTTGGCTTTGCCCTATTTGGAACTGATAAAGCTATTGTGTGGTGGCACCGCGGCCATTTCATCGATAATACAATGTATTAGTCCAGAAGTTAAAATTCGTTAATATTGCAAGTTTTTGAAATCTTGAAGGGAAACACTCCAATTCTTGGTGTTCGTGGTTAAGTTTTTCTGGTTTACTATTTTGGATGTAGGGAATTCATGTCAATCCTTTTATGTAAGAAAATTATATTTTTAAAATGATACGTAAGCCGTTTCTTTTAAGGAAAAGAAGTTCCTTTTGTAATTTCATTTTCATTGGATATTGTTGAAGTTGTCATGCTGTAACCAAATGTGCAGGCGAGTGGGAAGTAACTTGTTTCCCTCCCACTCCACCGACTGAAATTTGAGACACCTGGGACGTTGATAACTTTCATTTGCTTCTTTGCTGTCTGAGACGAAGGTTGTAAAGTTTCCGATTGCAGTGTTTGTAAATCTGTACTGTGATATAGTGTAGGATAAAGTTGATCCTTACTTATGAAATAGAAGAAAATGGTACGTATATTTAGTAGGGATTCATCAGATGTGGATAGATTTTTGCGTTATTTACTTTCGTTTATGTTTAAATGTAGTTTTATCAAAATTTTCAGTATGTTATTTTAAAAGGAAATGTGTTGGGACCTCTTTGGAGGCGAGCTCATTACAGTGATTAACATTAAAACTCACTGGGTGGTCTCCTCTCGAGAGCGGATCTCATTTTTGTCAATGCCCGAGTAATTGTATTTCGTCGAATTACGATTATTATTTGTGGCGTGCTGAAAATTTTTCTTTGGCGAACGTTAAGCAAGAATTCATGGCACACACCTGAGGGGAGAAATCCGAGTTTAATGTTTACATCCTTCATTACTGGGTTTTCTCCTCCATGGTGCGTTACCATCAAATATACAAGTTTGCCAGATTGCAAATATTTTTATATGTTTCGTGCATTATAATTTCGGTTATCCGTTAATACTATTTTATGGTGCCAGTTGAAATATAAGTTCACGGAATCACCTTCGAGGTGAGATCATGACGGTGATGTAAATTTTAGCTTCACTGGGTGGTCTCCTCTCGGAGGCGGTTTTCATTCAACAGAAGAAAGAGGATACACAAAAATAATTGTCTTCTAGGATTTCTTTTCCACCAGTTGAAATAATAATGTGCGCACTTGAGAGGCGATTGCCAAGTTAAATTTTTTTTTCATTACTGGGTTTTCTCTATCATGGCGCGTGATGCTTATACCCTCGACTGTTAAGAAATAAAATTTTCTTATGTGGGCTTTGGTTCCACTTCTCTTTGGATTTGTTCTATTTGGAACTGATAAAGCTATTGAGTGGTGGCACCGCGGCCATTTCATCGATAATACAATGTATTAGTCCAGAAGTTAAAATTCGTTAATATTGCAAATTTTTAAAATCTTGAAGAGAAAACTCCCATTCTTGGTGTTCGTGGTTAAATTTTTCTGGTTTACTATTTTGGATGTAGGGAATTCATGTCAATGCTTTTATGTAAGAAAATTATATTTTTAAAATGATACGTAAGCCGTTTCTTTTAAGGAAAAGAAGTTCCTTTTGTAATTTCATTTTCATTGGATATTGTTGAAGTTGTCATGCTGTAACCAAATGTGAAGGCGAGTGGAAAGTAACTTGTTTCCCTCCCACTCCACCGACTGAAATTTGAGACACCTGGGACGTTGATAACTTTCATTTGCTTGTTTGCTGTCTGAGACGAAGGTTGTAAAGTTTCCGATTGCAGTGTTTGTAAATCTGTACTGTGATATAGTGTAGGATAAAGTTGATCCTTACTTATGAAATAGAAGAAAATGGTACGTATATTTAGTAGGGATTCATCAGACGTGGATAGATTTTTGCGTTATTTACTTTCGTTTATGTTTAAATGTAGTTTTATCAAATTTTTCAGTATTTTATTTTAAAAGGAAATGTGTTGGGACCTCTTTGGAGGCGAGCTCATTACAGTGATTAACATTAAAACTCACTGGGTGGTCTCCTCTCGAGAGCGGATCTCATTTTTGTCAATACCCGAGTAATTGTATCTTGCCGAATTACGATTATTATTTGTGGCGTGCTGAAAATTTTTCTTTGGCGAACGTTAAGCAAGAATTCATGGCACACACCTGAGGGGAGAAATCCGAGTTTAATGTTTACATTTTTCATTACTGGGTTTTCTCCTCCATGGTGCGTTACCATCAAATATACAAGTTTGCCAGATTGCAAATATTTTTATATGTTTCGTGCTTTATAATTTCGGTTATCCGTTAATACTATTTTATGGTGCCAGTTGAAATATAAGTTCACGGAATCACCTTCGAGGTGAGATCATGACGGTGATGTAAATTTTAGCTTCACTGGGTGGTCTCCTCTCGGAGGCGGTTTTCATTCAACAGAAGAAAGAGGATACACAAAAATAATTGTGTTCTAGGATTTCTTTTCCACCAGTTGAAATAATAATGTGCGCACTTGAGAGGCGATTGCCAAGTTAAGGTTTTTTTTTTCATTACTGGGTTTTCTCCTTCATGGCGCGTGATTCTTATACCCTCGACTGTTAAGAAATAAAATTTTCTTATGTGGGCTTTGGTTCCACTTCTCTTTGGCTTTGCCCTATTTGGAACTGATAAAGCTATTGTGTGGTGGCACCGCGGCCATTTCATCGATAATACAATGTATTAGTCCAGAAGTTAAAATTCGTTAACATTGCAAGTTTTTGAAATCTTGAAGGGAAACACTCCAATTCTTGGTGTTCGTGGTTAAGTTTTTCTGGTTTACTATTTTGGATGTAGGGAATTCATGTCAATCCTTTTATGTAAGAAAATTATATTTTTAAAATGATACGTAAGCCGTTTCTTTTAAGGAAAAGAAGTTCCTTTTGTAATTTCATTTTCATTGGATATTGTTGAAGTTGTCATGCTGTAACCAAATGTGCAGGCGAGTGGGAAGTAACTTGTTTCCCTCCCACTCCACCGACTGAAATTTGAGACACCTGGGACGTTGATAACTTTCATTTGCTTCTTTGCTGTCTGAGACGAAGGTTGTAAAGTTTCCGATTGCAGTGTTTGTAAATCTGTACTGTGATATAGTGTAGGATAAAGTTGATCCTTACTTATGAAATAGAAGAAAATGGTACGTATATTTAGTAGGGATTCATCAGATGTGGATAGATTTTTGCGTTATTTACTTTCGTTTATGTTTAAATGTAGTTTTATCAAAATTTTCAGTATGTTATTTTAAAAGGAAATGTGTTGGGACCTCTTTGGAGGCGAGCTCATTACAGTGATTAACATTAAAACTCACTGGGTGGTCTCCTCTCGAGAGCGGATCTCATTTTTGTCAATACCCGAGTAATTGTATCTTGCCGAATTACGATTATTATTTGTGGCGTGCTGAAAATTTTTCTTTGGCGAACGTTAAGCAAGAATTCATGGCACACACCTGAGGGGAGAAATCCGAGTTTAATGTTTACATTTTTCATTACTGGGTTTTCTCCTCCATGGTGCGTTACCATCAAATATACAAGTTTGCCAGATTGCAAATATTTTTATATGTTTCGTGCTTTATAATTTCGGTTATCCGTTAATACTATTTTATGGTGCCAGTTGAAATATAAGTTCACGGAATCACCTTCGAGGTGAGATCATGACGGTGATGTAAATTTTAGCTTCACTGGGTGGTCTCCTCTCGAAGGCGGTTTTCATTCAACAGAAGAAAGAGGATACACAAAAATAATTGTTTTCTAGGAATTCTTTTCCATCAGTTGAAATAATAAGGTGCGCACTTGAGAGGCGATTGCCAAGTTAATGTTTTATTTTTCATTACTGGGTTTTCTCCTTCATGGCGCGTGATGCTTATACCCTCGACTGTTAAGAAATAAAATTTTCTTATGTGGGCTTTGGTTCCACTTCTCTTTGGCTTTGCCCTATTTGGAACTGATAAAGCTATTGAGTGGTGGCACCGCGGCCATTTCATCGATAATACAATGTATTAGTCCAGAAGTTAAAATTCGTTAATATTGCAAGTTTTTGTAATCTTGAAGGGAAACACTCCAATTCTTGGTGTTCGTGGTTAAGTTTTTCTGGTTTACTATTTTGGATGTAGGGAATTCATGTCAATGCTTTTATGTAAGAAAATTATATTTTTAAAATGATACGTAAGCCGTTTCTTTTAAGGAAAAGAAGTTCCTTTTGTAATTTCATTTTCATTGGATATTGTTGAAGTTGTCATGCTGTAACCAAATGTGCAGGCGAGTGGGAAGTAACTTGTTTCCCTCCCACTCCACCGACTGAAATTTGAGACACCTGGGACGTTGATAACTTTCATTTGCTTGTTTGCTGTCTGAGACGAAGGTTGTAAAGTTTCCATTGCAGTGTTTGTAAATCTGTACTGTGATATAGTGTAGGATAAACTTGATCCTTACTTATGAAATAGAAGAAAATGGTACGTATATTTAGTAGGGAATCATCAGACGTGGATAGATTTTTGCGTTATTTACTTTCGTTTATGTTTAAATGTAGTTTTATCAAAATTTTCAGTATGTTATTTTAAAAGGAAATGTGTTGGGACCTCTTTGGAGGCGAGCTCACTACAGTGATTAACATTAAAACTCACTGGGTGGTCTCCTCTCGAGAGCGGATCTCATTTTTGTCAACACCCGAGTAATTGCATCTTGCCGAATTACGATTGTTATTTGTGGCGTGCTGAAAATTTTTCTTTGGCGAACGTTTAGCAAGAATTCATAGCACACACCTGAGGGGAGAAATCCGAGTTTAATGTTTACATTTTTCATTACTGGGTTTTCTCCTCCATGGTGCGTTACCATCAAATATACAAGTTTGCCAGATTGCAAATATTTTTATATGTTTCGTGCTTTATAATTTCGGTTATCCGTTAATACTATTTTATGGTGCCAGTTGAAATATAAGTTCACGGAATCACCTTCGAGGTGAGATCATGACGGTGATGTAAATTTTAGCTTCACTGGGTGGTCTCCTCTCGGAGGCGGTTTTCATTCAACAGAAGAAAGAGGATACACAAAAATAATTGTGTTCTAGGATTTCTTTTCCACCAGTTGAAATAATCATGTGCGCACTTGAGAGGCGATTGCCAAGTTAAGGTTTTTTTTTCATTACTGGGTTTTCTCCTTCATGGCGCGTGATGCTTATACCCTCGACTGTTAAGAAATAAAATTTTCTTATGTGGGCTTTGGTTCCACTTCTCTTTGGCTTTGTCCTATTAGGAACTGATAAAGCTATTGAGTGGTGGCACCGCGGCCATTTCATCGATAATACAATGTATTAGTCCAGAAGTTAAAATTCGTTAATATTGCAAATTTTTAAAATCTTGAAGAGAAAACTCCCATTCTTGGTGTTCGTGGTTAAATTTTTCTGGTTTACTATTTTGGATGTAGGGAATTCATGTCAATGCTTTTATGTAAGAAAATTATATTTTTAAAATGATACGTAAGCCGTTTCTTTTAAGGAAAAGAAGTTCCTTTTGTAATTTCATTTTCATTGGATATTGTTGAAGTTGTCATGCTGTAACCAAATGTGAAGGCGAGTGGAAAGTAACTTGTTTCCCTCCCACTCCACCGACTGAAATTTGAGACACCTGGGACGTTGATAACTTTCATTTGCTTGTTTGCTGTCTGAGACGAAGGTTGTAAAGTTTCCGATTGCAGTGTTTGTAAATCTGTACTGTGATATAGTGTAGGATAAAGTTGATCCTTACTTATGAAATAGAAGAAAATGGTACATATATTTAGTAGGGATTCATCAGATGTGGATAGATTTTTGCGTTATTTACTTTCGTTTATGTTAAATGTAGTTTTATCAAAATTTTCAGTATGTTATTTTAAAAGGAAATGTGTTGGGACCTCTTTGGAGGCGAGCTCATTACAGTGATTAACATTAAAACTCACTGGGTGGTCTCCTCTCGAGAGCGGATCTCATTTTTGTCAACACCCGAGTAATTGTATCTTGCCGAATTACGATTATTATTTGTGGCGTGCTGAAAATTTTTCTTTGGCGAACGTTAAGCAAGAATTCATGGCACACACCTGAGGGGAGAAATCCGAGTTTAATGTTTACATTTTTCATTACTGGGTTTTCTCCTCCATGGTGCGTTACCATCAAATATACAAGTTTGCCAGATTGCAAATATTTTTATATGTTTCGTGCTTTATAATTTCGGTTATCCGTTAATACTATTTTATGGTGCCAGTTGAAATATAAGTTCACGGAATCACCTTCGAGGTGAGATCATGACGGTGATGTAAATTTTAGCTTCACTGGGTGGTCTCCTCTCGGAGGCGGTTTTCATTCAACCGAAGAAAGAGGATACACAAAAATAATTGTGTTCTAGGATTTCTTTTCCACCAGTTGAAATAATAATGTGCGCACTTGAGAGGCGATTGCCAAGTTAAGGTTTTTTTTTCATTACTGGGTTTTCTCCTTCATGGCGCGTGATTCTTATACCCTCGACTGTTAAGAAATAAAATTTTCTTATGTGGGCTTTGGTTCCACTTCTCTTTGGCTTTGCCCTATTTATAACTGATAAAGCTATTGTGTGGTGGCACCGCGGCCATTTCATCGATAATACAATGTATTAGTCCAGAAGTTAAAATTCGTTAATATTGCAAGTTTTTGAAATCATGAAGGGAAACACTCCAATTCTTGGTGTTCGTGGTTAAGTTTTTCTGGTTTACTATTTTGGATGTAGGGAATTCATGTCAATGCTTTTATGTAAGAAAATTATATTTTTAAAATGATACGTAAGCCGTTTCTTTTAAGGAAAAGAAGTTCCTTTTGTAATTTCATTTTCATTGGATATTGTTGAAGTTGTCATGCTGTAACCAAATGTGCAGGCGAGTGGGAAGTAACTTGTTTCCCTCCCACTCCACCGACTGAAATTTGAGACACCTGGGACGTTGATAACTTTCATTTGCTTCTTTGCTGTCTGAGACGAAGGTTGTAAAGTTTCCGATTGCAGTGTTTGTAAATCTGTACTGTGATATAGTGTAGGATAAAGTTGATCCTTACTTATGAAATAGAAGAAAATGGTACGTATATTTAGTAGGGATTCATCAGATGTGGATAGATTTTTGCGTTATTTACTTTCGTTTATGTTTAAATGTAGTTTTATCAAAATTTTCAGTATGTTATTTTAAAAGGGAATGTGTTGGGACCTCTTTGGAGGCGAGCTCATTACAGTGATTAACATTAAAACTCACTGGGTGGTCTCCTCTCGAGAGCGGATCTCATTTTTGTCAATGCCCGAGTAATTGTATCTTGCCGAATTACGATTATTATTTGTGGCGTGCTGAAAATTTTTCTTTGGCGAACGTTAAGCAAGAATTCATGGCACACACCTGAGGGGAGAAATCCGAGTTTAATGTTTACATTCTTCATTACTGGGTTTTCTCCTCCATGGTGCGTTACCATCAAATATACAAGTTTGCCAGATTGCAAATATTTTTATATGTTTCGTGCATTATAATTTCGGTTATCCGTTAATACTATTTTATGGTGCCAGTTGAAATATAAGTTCACGGAATCACCTTCGAGGTGAGATCATGACGGTGATGTAAATTTTAGCTTCACTGGGTGGTCTCCTCTCGGAGGCGGTTTTCATTCAACAGAAGAAAGAGGATACACAAAAATAATTGTCTTCTAGGATTTCTTTTCCACCAGTTGAAATAATAATGTGCGCACTTGAGAGGCGATTGCCAAGTTAAATTTTTTTTTCATTACTGGGTTTTCTCTATCATGGCGCGTGATGCTTATACCCTCGACTGTTAAGAAATAAAATTTTCTTATGTGGGCTTTGGTTCCACTTCTCTTTGGATTTGTTCTATTTGGAACTGATAAAGCTATTGAGTGGTGGCACCGCGGCCATTTCATCGATAATACAATGTATTAGTCCAGAAGTTAAAATTCGTTAATATTGCAAATTTTTAAAATCTTGAAGAGAAAACTCCCATTCTTGGTGTTCGTGGTTAAATTTTTCTGGTTTACTATTTTGGATGTAGGGAATTCATGTCAATGCTTTTATGTAAGAAAATTATATTTTTAAAATGATACGTAAGCCGTTTCTTTTAAGGAAAAGAAGTTCCTTTTGTAATTTCATTTTCATTGGATATTGTTGAAGTTGTCATGCTGTAACCAAATGTGAAGGCGAGTGGAAAGTAACTTGTTTCCCTCCCACTCCACCGACTGAAATTTGAGACACCTGGGACGTTGATAACTTTCATTTGCTTGTTTGCTGTCTGAGACGAAGGTTGTAAAGTTTCCGATTGCAGTGTTTGTAAATCTGTACTGTGATATAGTGTAGGATAAAGTTGATCCTTACTTATGAAATAGAAGAAAATGGTACGTATATTTAGTAGGGATTCATCAGACGTGGATAGATTTTTGCGTTATTTACTTTCGTTTATGTTTAAATGTAGTTTTATCAAATTTTTCAGTATTTTATTTTAAAAGGAAATGTGTTGGGACCTCTTTGGAGGCGAGCTCATTACAGTGATTAACATTAAAACTCACTGGGTGGTCTCCTCTCGAGAGCGGATCTCATTTTTGTCAATACCCGAGTAATTGTATCTTGCCGAATTACGATTATTATTTGTGGCGTGCTGAAAATTTTTCTTTGGCGAACGTTAAGCAAGAATTCATGGCACACACCTGAGGGGAGAAATCCGAGTTTAATGTTTACATTTTTCATTACTGGGTTTTCTCCTCCATGGTGCGTTACCATCAAATATACAAGTTTGCCAGATTGCAAATATTTTTATATGTTTCGTGCTTTATAATTTCGGTTATCCGTTAATACTATTTTATGGTGCCAGTTGAAATATAAGTTCACGGAATCACCTTCGAGGTGAGATCATGACGGTGATGTAAATTTTAGCTTCACTGGGTGGTCTCCTCTCGAAGGCGGTTTTCATTCAACAGAAGAAAGAGGATACACAAAAATAATTGTTTTCTAGGAATTCTTTTCCATCAGTTGAAATAATAAGGTGCGCACTTGAGAGGCGATTGCCAAGTTAATGTTTTATTTTTCATTACTGGGTTTTCTCCTTCATGGCGCGTGATGCTTATACCCTCGACTGTTAAGAAATAAAATTTTCTTATGTGGGCTTTGGTTCCACTTCTCTTTGGCTTTGCCCTATTTGGAACTGATAAAGCTATTGAGTGGTGGCACCGCGGCCATTTCATCGATAATACAATGTATTAGTCCAGAAGTTAAAATTCGTTAATATTGCAAGTTTTTGTAATCTTGAAGGGAAACACTCCAATTCTTGGTGTTCGTGGTTAAGTTTTTCTGGTTTACTATTTTGGATGTAGGGAATTCATGTCAATGCTTTTATGTAAGAAAATTATATTTTTAAAATGATACGTAAGCCGTTTCTTTTAAGGAAAAGAAGTTCCTTTTGTAATTTCATTTTCATTGGATATTGTTGAAGTTGTCATGCTGTAACCAAATGTGCAGGCGAGTGGGAAGTAACTTGTTTCCCTCCCACTCCACCGACTGAAATTTGAGACACCTGGGACGTTGATAACTTTCATTTGCTTGTTTGCTGTCTGAGACGAAGGTTGTAAAGTTTCCATTGCAGTGTTTGTAAATCTGTACTGTGATATAGTGTAGGATAAACTTGATCCTTACTTATGAAATAGAAGAAAATGGTACGTATATTTAGTAGGGATTCATCAGACGTGGATAGATTTTTGCGTTATTTACTTTCGTTTATGTTTAAATGTAGTTTTATCAAAATTTTCAGTATGTTATTTTAAAAGGAAATGTGTTGGGACCTCTTTGGAGGCGAGCTCACTACAGTGATTAAAATTAAAACTCACTGGGTGGTCTCCTCTCGAGAGCGGATCTCATTTTTGTCAACACCCGAGTAATTGCATCTTGCCGAATTACGATTGTTATTTGTGGCGTGCTGAAAATTTTTCTTTGGCGAACGTTTAGCAAGAATTCATAGCACACACCTGAGGGGAGAAATCCGAGTTTAATGTTCACATTTTTCATTACTGGGTTCTCTCCTCCATGGTGCGTTACCTTCAAATATACAAGTTTGCCAGATTGCAAATATTTTTATATGTTTCGTGCTTTATAATTTCGGTTATCCGTTAATACTATTTTATGGTGCCAGTTGAAATATAAGTTCACGGAATCACCTTCGAGGTGAGATCATGACGGTGATGTAAATTTTAGCTTCACTGGGTGGTCTCCTCAAGGAGGCGGTTTTCATTCAACAGAAGAAAGAGGATACACAAAAATAATTGTGTTCTAGGATTTCTTTTCCACCAGTTGAAATAATAATGTGCGCACTTGAGAGGCGATTGCCAAGTTAAGGTTTTTTTTTCATTACTGGGTTTTCTCCTTCATGGCGCGTGATTCTTATACCCTCGACTGTTAAGAAATAAAATTTTCTTATGTGGGCTTTGGTTCCACTTCTCTTTGGCTTTGTCCTATTTTTAACTGATAAAGCTATTGAGTATTGGCACCGCGGCCATTTCATCGATAATACAATGTATTAGTCCAGAAGTTAAAATTCGTTAATATTGCAAGTTTTTGAAATCTTGAAGGGAAACACTCCAATTCTTGGTGTTCGTGGTTAAGTTTTTCTGGTTTACTATTTTGGATGTAGGGAATTCATGTCAATGCTTTTATGTAAGAAAATTATATTTTTAAAATGATACGTAAGCCGTTTCTTTTAAGGAAAAGAAGTTCCTTTTGTAATTTCATTTTCATTGGATATTGTTGAAGTTGTCATGCTGTAACCAAATGTGCAGGCGAGTGGGAAGTAACTTGTTTCCCTCCCACTCCACCGACTGAAATTTGAGACACCTGGGACGTTGATAACTTTCATTTGCTTCTTTGCTGTCTGAGACGAAGGTTGTAAAGTTTCCGATTGCAGTGTTTGTAAATCTGTACTGTGATATAGTGTAGGATAAAGTTGATCCTTACTTATGAAATAGAAGAAAATGGTACGTATATTTAGTAGGGATTCATCAGATGTGGATAGATTTTTGCGTTATTTACTTTCGTTTATGTTTAAATGTAGTTTTATCAAAATTTTCAGTATGTTATTTTAAAAGGGAATGTGTTGGGACCTCTTTGGAGGCGAGCTCATTACAGTGATTAACATTAAAACTCACTGGGTGGTCTCCTCTCGAGAGCGGATCTCATTTTTGTCAATGCCCGAGTAATTGTATCTTGCCGAATTACGATTATTATTTGTGGCGTGCTGAAAATTTTTCTTTGGCGAACGTTAAGCAAGAATTCATGGCACACACCTGAGGGGAGAAATCCGAGTTTAATGTTTACATTCTTCATTACTGGGTTTTCTCCTCCATGGTGCGTTACCATCAAATATACAAGTTTGCCAGATTGCAAATATTTTTATATGTTTCGTGCATTATAATTTCGGTTATCCGTTAATACTATTTTATGGTGCCAGTTGAAATATAAGTTCACGGAATCACCTTCGAGGTGAGATCATGACGGTGATGTAAATTTTAGCTTCACTGGGTGGTCTCCTCTCGGAGGCGGTTTTCATTCAACAGAAGAAAGAGGATACACAAAAATAATTGTCTTCTAGGATTTCTTTTCCACCAGTTGAAATAATAATGTGCGCACTTGAGAGGCGATTGCCAAGTTAAATTTTTTTTTCATTACTGGGTTTTCTCTATCATGGCGCGTGATGCTTATACCCTCGACTGTTAAGAAATAAAATTTTCTTATGTGGGCTTTGGTTCCACTTCTCTTTGGATTTGTTCTATTTGGAACTGATAAAGCTATTGAGTGGTGGCACCGCGGCCATTTCATCGATAATACAATGTATTAGTCCAGAAGTTAAAATTCGTTAATATTGCAAATTTTTAAAATCTTGAAGAGAAAACTCCCATTCTTGGTGTTCGTGGTTAAATTTTTCTGGTTTACTATTTTGGATGTAGGGAATTCATGTCAATGCTTTTATGTAAGAAAATTATATTTTTAAAATGATACGTAAGCCGTTTCTTTTAAGGAAAAGAAGTTCCTTTTGTAATTTCATTTTCATTGGATATTGTTGAAGTTGTCATGCTGTAACCAAATGTGAAGGCGAGTGGAAAGTAACTTGTTTCCCTCCCACTCCACCGACTGAAATTTGAGACACCTGGGACGTTGATAACTTTCATTTGCTTGTTTGCTGTCTGAGACGAAGGTTGTAAAGTTTCCGATTGCAGTGTTTGTAAATCTGTACTGTGATATAGTGTAGGATAAAGTTGATCCTTACTTATGAAATAGAAGAAAATGGTACGTATATTTAGTAGGGATTCATCAGACGTGGATAGATTTTTGCGTTATTTACTTTCGTTTATGTTTAAATGTAGTTTTATCAAATTTTTCAGTATTTTATTTTAAAAGGAAATGTGTTGGGACCTCTTTGGAGGCGAGCTCATTACAGTGATTAACATTAAAACTCACTGGGTGGTCTCCTCTCGAGAGCGGATCTCATTTTTGTCAATACCCGAGTAATTGTATCTTGCCGAATTACGATTATTATTTGTGGCGTGCTGAAAATTTTTCTTTGGCGAACGTTAAGCAAGAATTCATGGCACACACCTGAGGGGAGAAATCCGAGTTTAATGTTTACATTTTTCATTACTGGGTTTTCTCCTCCATGGTGCGTTACCATCAAATATACAAGTTTGCCAGATTGCAAATATTTTTATATGTTTCGTGCTTTATAATTTCGGTTATCCGTTAATACTATTTTATGGTGCCAGTTGAAATATAAGTTCACGGAATCACCTTCGAGGTGAGATCATGACGGTGATGTAAATTTTAGCTTCACTGGGTGGTCTCCTCTCGAAGGCGGTTTTCATTCAACAGAAGAAAGAGGATACACAAAAATAATTGTTTTCTAGGAATTCTTTTCCATCAGTTGAAATAATAAGGTGCGCACTTGAGAGGCGATTGCCAAGTTAATGTTTTATTTTTCATTACTGGGTTTTCTCCTTCATGGCGCGTGATGCTTATACCCTCGACTGTTAAGAAATAAAATTTTCTTATGTGGGCTTTGGTTCCACTTCTCTTTGGCTTTGCCCTATTTGGAACTGATAAAGCTATTGAGTGGTGGCACCGCGGCCATTTCATCGATAATACAATGTATTAGTCCAGAAGTTAAAATTCGTTAATATTGCAAGTTTTTGTAATCTTGAAGGGAAACACTCCAATTCTTGGTGTTCGTGGTTAAGTTTTTCTGGTTTACTATTTTGGATGTAGGGAATTCATGTCAATGCTTTTATGTAAGAAAATTATATTTTTAAAATGATACGTAAGCCGTTTCTTTTAAGGAAAAGAAGTTCCTTTTGTAATTTCATTTTCATTGGATATTGTTGAAGTTGTCATGCTGTAACCAAATGTGCAGGCGAGTGGGAAGTAACTTGTTTCCCTCCCACTCCACCGACTGAAATTTGAGACACCTGGGACGTTGATAACTTTCATTTGCTTGTTTGCTGTCTGAGACGAAGGTTGTAAAGTTTCCATTGCAGTGTTTGTAAATCTGTACTGTGATATAGTGTAGGATAAACTTGATCCTTACTTATGAAATAGAAGAAAATGGTACGTATATTTAGTAGGGAATAATCAGACGTGGATAGATTTTTGCGTTATTTACTTTCGTTTATGTTTAAATGTAGTTTTATCAAAATTTTCAGTATGTTATTTTAAAAGGAAATGTGTTGGGACCTCTTTGGAGGCGAGCTCATTACAGTGATTAACATTAAAACTCACTGGGTGGTCTCCTCTCGAGAGCGGATCTCATTTTTGTCAACACCCGAGTAATTGTATCTTGCCGAATTACGATTATTATTTGTGGCGTGCTGAAAATTTTTCTTTGGCGAACGTTAAGCAAGAATTCATGGCACACACCTGAGGGGAGAAATCCGAGTTTAATGTTTACATTTTTCATTACTGGGTTTTCTCCTCCATGGTGCGTTACCATCAAATATACAAGTTTGCCAGATTGCAAATATTTTTATATGTTTCGTGCTTTATAATTTCGGTTATCCGTTAATACTATTTTATGGTGCCAGTTGAAATATAAGTTCACGGAATCACCTTCGAGGTGAGATCATGACGGTGATGTAAATTTTAGCTTCACTGGGTGGTCTCCTCTCGGAGGCGGTTTTCATTCAACCGAAGAAAGAGGATACACAAAAATAATTGTGTTCTAGGATTTCTTTTCCACCAGTTGAAATAATAATGTGCGCACTTGAGAGGCGATTGCCAAGTTAAGGTTTTTTTTTCATTACTGGGTTTTCTCCTTCATGGCGCGTGATGCTTATACCCTCGACTGTTAAGAAATAAAATTTTCTTATGTGGGCTTTGGTTCCACTTCTCTTTGGCTTTGTCCTATTAGGAACTGATAAAGCTATTGAGTGGTGGCACCGCGGCCATTTCATCGATAATACAATGTATTAGTCCAGAAGTTAAAATTCGTTAATATTGCAAATTTTTAAAATCTTGAAGAGAAACACTCCCATTCTTGGTGTTCGTGGTTAAATTTTTCTGGTTTACTATTTTGGATGTAGGGAATTCATGTCAATGCTTTTATGTAAGAAAATTATATTTTTAAAATGATACGTAAGCCGTTTCTTTTAAGGAAAAGAAGTTCCTTTTGTAATTTCATTTTCATTGGATATTGTTGAAGTTGTCATGCTGTAACCAAATGTGAAGGCGAGTGGAAAGTAACTTGTTTCCCTCCCACTCCACCGACTGAAATTTGAGACACCTGGGACGTTGATAACTTTCATTTGCTTGTTTGCTGTCTGAGACGAAGGTTGTAAAGTTTCCGATTGCAGTGTTTGTAAATCTGTACTGTGATATAGTGTAGGATAAAGTTGATCCTTACTTATGAAATAGAAGAAAATGGTACATATATTTAGTAGGGATTCATCAGATGTGGATAGATTTTTGCGTTATTTACTTTCGTTTATGTTAAATGTAGTTTTATCAAAATTTTCAGTATGTTATTTTAAAAGGAAATGTGTTGGGACCTCTTTGGAGGCGAGCTCATTACAGTGATTAACATTAAAACTCACTGGGTGGTCTCCTCTCGAGAGCGGATCTCATTTTTGTCAACACCCGAGTAATTGTATCTTGCCGAATTACGATTATTATTTGTGGCGTGCTGAAAATTTTTCTTTGGCGAACGTTAAGCAAGAATTCATGGCACACACCTGAGGGGAGAAATCCGAGTTTAATGTTTACATTTTTCATTACTGGGTTTTCTCCTCCATGGTGCGTTACCATCAAATATACAAGTTTGCCAGATTGCAAATATTTTTATATGTTTCGTGCTTTATAATTTCGGTTATCCGTTAATACTATTTTATGGTGCCAGTTGAAATATAAGTTCACGGAATCACCTTCGAGGTGAGATCATGACGGTGATGTAAATTTTAGCTTCACTGGGTGGTCTCCTCTCGGAGGCGGTTTTCATTCAACCGAAGAAAGAGGATACACAAAAATAATTGTGTTCTAGGATTTCTTTTCCACCAGTTGAAATAATAATGTGCGCACTTGAGAGGCGATTGCCAAGTTAAGGTTTTTTTTTCATTACTGGGTTTTCTCCTTCATGGCGCGTGATTCTTATACCCTCGACTGTTAAGAAATAAAATTTTCTTATGTGGGCTTTGGTTCCACTTCTCTTTGGCTTTGCCCTATTTGGAACTGATAAAGCTATTGTGTGGTGGCACCGCGGCCATTTCATCGATAATACAATGTATTAGTCCAGAAGTTAAAATTCGTTAATATTGCAAGTTTTTGAAATCTTGAAGGGAAACACTCCAATTCTTGGTGTTCGTGGTTAAGTTTTTCTGGTTTACTATTTTGGATGTAGGGAATTCATGTCAATCCTTTTATGTAAGAAAATTATATTTTTAAAATGATACGTAAGCCGTTTCTTTTAAGGAAAAGAAGTTCCTTTTGTAATTTCATTTTCATTGGATATTGTTGAAGTTGTCATGCTGTAACCAAATGTGCAGGCGAGTGGGAAGTAACTTGTTTCCCTCCCACTCCACCGACTGAAATTTGAGACACCTGGGACGTTGATAACTTTCATTTGCTTCTTTGCTGTCTGAGACGAAGGTTGTAAAGTTTCCGATTGCAGTGTTTGTAAATCTGTACTGTGATATAGTGTAGGATAAAGTTGATCCTTACTTATGAAATAGAAGAAAATGGTACGTATATTTAGTAGGGATTCATCAGATGTGGATAGATTTTTGCGTTATTTACTTTCGTTTATGTTTAAATGTAGTTTTATCAAAATTTTCAGTATGTTATTTTAAAAGGAAATGTGTTGGGACCTCTTTGGAGGCGAGCTCATTACAGTGATTAACATTAAAACTCACTGGGTGGTCTCCTCTCGAGAGCGGATCTCATTTTTGTCAATGCCCGAGTAATTGTATCTTGCCGAATTACGATTATTATTTGTGGCGTGCTGAAAATTTTTCTTTGGCGAACGTTAAGCAAGAATTCATGGCACACACCTGAGGGGAGAAATCCGAGTTTAATGTTTACATTCTTCATTACTGGGTTTTCTCCTCCATGGTGCGTTACCATCAAATATACAAGTTTGCCAGATTGCAAATATTTTTATATGTTTCGTGCATTATAATTTCGGTTATCCGTTAATACTATTTTATGGTGCCAGTTGAAATATAAGTTCACGGAATCACCTTCGAGGTGAGATCATGACGGTGATGTAAATTTTAGCTTCACTGGGTGGTCTCCTCTCGGAGGCGGTTTTCATTCAACAGAAGAAAGAGGATACACAAAAATAATTGTCTTCTAGGATTTCTTTTCCACCAGTTGAAATAATAATGTGCGCACTTGAGAGGCGATTGCCAAGTTAAATTTTTTTTTCATTACTGGGTTTTCTCTATCATGGCGCGTGATGCTTATACCCTCGACTGTTAAGAAATAAAATTTTCTTATGTGGGCTTTGGTTCCACTTCTCTTTGGATTTGTTCTATTTGGAACTGATAAAGCTATTGAGTGGTGGCACCGCGGCCATTTCATCGATAATACAATGTATTAGTCCAGAAGTTAAAATTCGTTAATATTGCAAATTTTTAAAATCTTGAAGAGAAAACTCCCATTCTTGGTGTTCGTGGTTAAATTTTTCTGGTTTACTATTTTGGATGTAGGGAATTCATGTCAATGCTTTTATGTAAGAAAATTATATTTTTAAAATGATACGTAAGCCGTTTCTTTTAAGGAAAAGAAGTTCCTTTTGTAATTTCATTTTCATTGGATATTGTTGAAGTTGTCATGCTGTAACCAAATGTGAAGGCGAGTGGAAAGTAACTTGTTTCCCTCCCACTCCACCGACTGAAATTTGAGACACCTGGGACGTTGATAACTTTCATTTGCTTGTTTGCTGTCTGAGACGAAGGTTGTAAAGTTTCCGATTGCAGTGTTTGTAAATCTGTACTGTGATATAGTGTAGGATAAAGTTGATCCTTACTTATGAAATAGAAGAAAATGGTACGTATATTTAGTAGGGATTCATCAGACGTGGATAGATTTTTGCGTTATTTACTTTCGTTTATGTTTAAATGTAGTTTTATCAAATTTTTCAGTATTTTATTTTAAAAGGAAATGTGTTGGGACCTCTTTGGAGGCGAGCTCATTACAGTGATTAACATTAAAACTCACTGGGTGGTCTCCTCTCGAGAGCGGATCTCATTTTTGTCAATACCCGAGTAATTGTATCTTGCCGAATTACGATTATTATTTGTGGCGTGCTGAAAATTTTTCTTTGGCGAACGTTAAGCAAGAATTCATGGCACACACCTGAGGGGAGAAATCCGAGTTTAATGTTTACATTTTTCATTACTGGGTTTTCTCCTCCATGGTGCGTTACCATCAAATATACAAGTTTGCCAGATTGCAAATATTTTTATATGTTTCGTGCTTTATAATTTCGGTTATCCGTTAATACTATTTTATGGTGCCAGTTGAAATATAAGTTCACGGAATCACCTTCGAGGTGAGATCATGACGGTGATGTAAATTTTAGCTTCACTGGGTGGTCTCCTCTCGAAGGCGGTTTTCATTCAACAGAAGAAAGAGGATACACAAAAATAATTGTTTTCTAGGAATTCTTTTCCATCAGTTGAAATAATAAGGTGCGCACTTGAGAGGCGATTGCCAAGTTAATGTTTTATTTTTCATTACTGGGTTTTCTCCTTCATGGCGCGTGATGCTTATACCCTCGACTGTTAAGAAATAAAATTTTCTTATGTGGGCTTTGGTTCCACTTCTCTTTGGCTTTGCCCTATTTGGAACTGATAAAGCTATTGAGTGGTGGCACCGCGGCCATTTCATCGATAATACAATGTATTAGTCCAGAAGTTAAAATTCGTTAATATTGCAAGTTTTTGTAATCTTGAAGGGAAACACTCCAATTCTTGGTGTTCGTGGTTAAGTTTTTCTGGTTTACTATTTTGGATGTAGGGAATTCATGTCAATGCTTTTATGTAAGAAAATTATATTTTTAAAATGATACGTAAGCCGTTTCTTTTAAGGAAAAGAAGTTCCTTTTGTAATTTCATTTTCATTGGATATTGTTGAAGTTGTCATGCTGTAACCAAATGTGCAGGCGAGTGGGAAGTAACTTGTTTCCCTCCCACTCCACCGACTGAAATTTGAGACACCTGGGACGTTGATAACTTTCATTTGCTTGTTTGCTGTCTGAGACGAAGGTTGTAAAGTTTCCATTGCAGTGTTTGTAAATCTGTACTGTGATATAGTGTAGGATAAACTTGATCCTTACTTATGAAATAGAAGAAAATGGTACGTATATTTAGTAGGGATTCATCAGACGTGGATAGATTTTTGCGTTATTTACTTTCGTTTATGTTTAAATGTAGTTTTATCAAAATTTTCAGTATGTTATTTTAAAAGGAAATGTGTTGGGACCTCTTTGGAGGCGAGCTCACTACAGTGATTAAAATTAAAACTCACTGGGTGGTCTCCTCTCGAGAGCGGATCTCATTTTTGTCAACACCCGAGTAATTGCATCTTGCCGAATTACGATTGTTATTTGTGGCGTGCTGAAAATTTTTCTTTGGCGAACGTTTAGCAAGAATTCATAGCACACACCTGAGGGGAGAAATCCGAGTTTAATGTTCACATTTTTCATTACTGGGTTCTCTCCTCCATGGTGCGTTACCTTCAAATATACAAGTTTGCCAGATTGCAAATATTTTTATATGTTTCGTGCTTTATAATTTCGGTTATCCGTTAATACTATTTTATGGTGCCAGTTGAAATATAAGTTCACGGAATCACCTTCGAGGTGAGATCATGACGGTGATGTAAATTTTAGCTTCACTGGGTGGTCTCCTCAAGGAGGCGGTTTTCATTCAACAGAAGAAAGAGGATACACAAAAATAATTGTGTTCTAGGATTTCTTTTCCACCAGTTGAAATAATAATGTGCGCACTTGAGAGGCGATTGCCAAGTTAAGGTTTTTTTTTCATTACTGGGTTTTCTCCTTCATGGCGCGTGATTCTTATACCCTCGACTGTTAAGAAATAAAATTTTCTTATGTGGGCTTTGGTTCCACTTCTCTTTGGCTTTGTCCTATTTTTAACTGATAAAGCTATTGAGTATTGGCACCGCGGCCATTTCATCGATAATACAATGTATTAGTCCAGAAGTTAAAATTCGTTAATATTGCAAGTTTTTGAAATCTTGAAGGGAAACACTCCAATTCTTGGTGTTCGTGGTTAAGTTTTTCTGGTTTACTATTTTGGATGTAGGGAATTCATGTCAATGCTTTTATGTAAGAAAATTATATTTTTAAAATGATACGTAAGCCGTTTCTTTTAAGGAAAAGAAGTTCCTTTTGTAATTTCATTTTCATTGGATATTGTTGAAGTTGTCATGCTGTAACCAAATGTGCAGGCGAGTGGGAAGTAACTTGTTTCCCTCCCACTCCACCGACTGAAATTTGAGACACCTGGGACGTTGATAACTTTCATTTGCTTGTTTGCTGTCTGAGACGAAGGTTGTAAAGTTTCCGATTGCAGTGTTTGTAAATCTGTACTGTGATATAGTGTAGGATAAACTTGATCCTTACTTATGAAATAGAAGAAAATGGTACGTATATTTAGTAGGGATTCATCAGACGTGGATAGATTTTTGCGTTATTTACTTTCGTTTATGTTTAAATGTAGTTTTATCAAATTTTTCAGTATGTTATTTTAAAAGGAAATGTGTAGGGACCTCTTTGGAGGCGAGCTCATTACAGTGATTAACATTAAAACTCACTGGGTGGTCTCCTCTCGAGAGCGGATCTCATTTTTGTCAATACCCGAGTAATTGTATCTTGCCGAATTACGATTATTATTTGTGGCGTGCTGAAAATTTTTCTTTGGCGAACGTTAAGCAAGAATTCATGGCACACACCTGAGGGGAGAAATCCGAGTTTAATGTTTACATTCTTCATTACTGGGTTTTCTCCTCCATGGTGCGTTACCATCAAATATACAAGTTTGCCAGATTGCAAATATTTTTATATGTTTCGTGCATTATAATTTCGGTTATCCGTTAATACTATTTTATGGTGCCAGTTGAAATATAAGTTCACGGAATCACCTTCGAGGTGAGATCATGACGGTGATGTAAATTTTAGCTTCACTGGGTGGTCTCCTCTCGGAGGCGGTTTTCATTCAACAGAAGAAAGAGGATACACAAAAATAATTGTCTTCTAGGATTTCTTTTCCACCAGTTGAAATAATAATGTGCGCACTTGAGAGGCGATTGCCAAGTTAAATTTTTTTTTCATTACTGGGTTTTCTCTATCATGGCGCGTGATGCTTATACCCTCGACTGTTAAGAAATAAAATTTTCTTATGTGGGCTTTGGTTCCACTTCTCTTTGGATTTGTTCTATTTGGAACTGATAAAGCTATTGAGTGGTGGCACCGCGGCCATTTCATCGATAATACAATGTATTAGTCCAGAAGTTAAAATTCGTTAATATTGCAAATTTTTAAAATCTTGAAGAGAAAACTCCCATTCTTGGTGTTCGTGGTTAAATTTTTCTGGTTTACTATTTTGGATGTAGGGAATTCATGTCAATGCTTTTATGTAAGAAAATTATATTTTTAAAATGATACGTAAGCCGTTTCTTTTAAGGAAAAGAAGTTCCTTTTGTAATTTCATTTTCATTGGATATTGTTGAAGTTGTCATGCTGTAACCAAATGTGAAGGCGAGTGGAAAGTAACTTGTTTCCCTCCCACTCCACCGACTGAAATTTGAGACACCTGGGACGTTGATAACTTTCATTTGCTTGTTTGCTGTCTGAGACGAAGGTTGTAAAGTTTCCGATTGCAGTGTTTGTAAATCTGTACTGTGATATAGTGTAGGATAAAGTTGATCCTTACTTATGAAATAGAAGAAAATGGTACGTATATTTAGTAGGGATTCATCAGACGTGGATAGATTTTTGCGTTATTTACTTTCGTTTATGTTTAAATGTAGTTTTATCAAATTTTTCAGTATTTTATTTTAAAAGGAAATGTGTTGGGACCTCTTTGGAGGCGAGCTCATTACAGTGATTAACATTAAAACTCACTGGGTGGTCTCCTCTCGAGAGCGGATCTCATTTTTGTCAATACCCGAGTAATTGTATCTTGCCGAATTACGATTATTATTTGTGGCGTGCTGAAAATTTTTCTTTGGCGAACGTTAAGCAAGAATTCATGGCACACACCTGAGGGGAGAAATCCGAGTTTAATGTTTACATTTTTCATTACTGGGTTTTCTCCTCCATGGTGCGTTACCATCAAATATACAAGTTTGCCAGATTGCAAATATTTTTATATGTTACGTGCTTTATAATTTCGGTTATCCGTTAATACTATTTTATGGTGCCAGTTGAAATATAAGTTCACGGAATCACCTTCGAGGTGAGATCATGACGGTGATGTAAATTTTAGCTTCACTGGGTGGTCTCCTCTCGAAGGCGGTTTTCATTCAACAGAAGAAAGAGGATACACAAAAATAATTGTTTTCTAGGAATTCTTTTCCATCAGTTGAAATAATAAGGTGCGCACTTGAGAGGCGATTGCCAAGTTAATGTTTTATTTTTCATTACTGGGTTTTCTCCTTCATGGCGCGTGATGCTTATACCCTCGACTGTTAAGAAATAAAATTTTCTTATGTGGGCTTTGGTTCCACTTCTCTTTGGCTTTGTCCTATTTGGAACTGATAAAGCTATTGAGTGGTGGCACCGCGGCCATTTCATCGATAATACAATGTATTAGTCCAGAAGTTAAAATTCGTTAATATTGCAAGTTTTTGTAATCTTGAAGGGAAACACTCCAATTCTTGGTGTTCGTGGTTAAGTTTTTCTGGTTTACTATTTTGGATGTAGGGAATTCATGTCAATGCTTTTATGTAAGAAAATTATATTTTTAAAATGATACGTAAGCCGTTTCTTTTAAGGAAAAGAAGTTCCTTTTGTAATTTCATTTTCATTGGATATTGTTGAAGTTGTCATGCTGTAACCAAATGTGCAGGCGAGTGGGAAGTAACTTGTTTCCCTCCCACTCCACCGACTGAAATTTGAGACACCTGGGACGTTGATAACTTTCATTTGCTTGTTTGCTGTCTGAGACGAAGGTTGTAAAGTTTCCATTGCAGTGTTTGTAAATCTGTACTGTGATATAGTGTAGGATAAACTTGATCCTTACTTATGAAATAGAAGAAAATGGTACGTATATTTAGTAGGGATTCATCAGACGTGGATAGATTTTTGCGTTATTTACTTTCGTTTATGTTTAAATGTAGTTTTATCAAAATTTTCAGTATGTTATTTTAAAAGGAAATGTGTTGGGACCTCTTTGGAGGCGAGCTCACTACAGTGATTAAAATTAAAACTCACTGGGTGGTCTCCTCTCGAGAGCGGATCTCATTTTTGTCAACACCCGAGTAATTGCATCTTGCCGAATTACGATTGTTATTTGTGGCGTGCTGAAAATTTTTCTTTGGCGAACGTTAAGCAAGAATTCATGGCACACACCTGAGGGGAGAAATCCGAGTTTAATGTTTACATTCTTCATTACTGGGTTTTCTCCTCCATGGTGCGTTACCATCAAATATACAAGTTTGCCAGATTGCAAATATTTTTATATGTTTCGTGCATTATAATTTCGGTTATCCGTTAATACTATTTTATGGTGCCAGTTGAAATATAAGTTCACGGAATCACCTTCGAGGTGAGATCATGACGGTGATGTAAATTTTAGCTTCACTGGGTGGTCTCCTCTCGGAGGCGGTTTTCATTCAACAGAAGAAAGAGGATACACAAAAATAATTGTCTTCTAGGATTTCTTTTCCACCAGTTGAAATAATAATGTGCGCACTTGAGAGGCGATTGCCAAGTTAAATTTTTTTTTCATTACTGGGTTTTCTCTATCATGGCGCGTGATGCTTATACCCTCGACTGTTAAGAAATAAAATTTTCTTATGTGGGCTTTGGTTCCACTTCTCTTTGGATTTGTTCTATTTGGAACTGATAAAGCTATTGAGTGGTGGCACCGCGGCCATTTCATCGATAATACAATGTATTAGTCCAGAAGTTAAAATTCGTTAATATTGCAAATTTTTAAAATCTTGAAGAGAAAACTCCCATTCTTGGTGTTCGTGGTTAAATTTTTCTGGTTTACTATTTTGGATGTAGGGAATTCATGTCAATGCTTTTATGTAAGAAAATTATATTTTTAAAATGATACGTAAGCCGTTTCTTTTAAGGAAAAGAAGTTCCTTTTGTAATTTCATTTTCATTGGATATTGTTGAAGTTGTCATGCTGTAACCAAATGTGAAGGCGAGTGGAAAGTAACTTGTTTCCCTCCCACTCCACCGACTGAAATTTGAGACACCTGGGACGTTGATAACTTTCATTTGCTTGTTTGCTGTCTGAGACGAAGGTTGTAAAGTTTCCGATTGCAGTGTTTGTAAATCTGTACTGTGATATAGTGTAGGATAAAGTTGATCCTTACTTATGAAATAGAAGAAAATGGTACGTATATTTAGTAGGGATTCATCAGACGTGGATAGATTTTTGCGTTATTTACTTTCGTTTATGTTTAAATGTAGTTTTATCAAATTTTTCAGTATTTTATTTTAAAAGGAAATGTGTTGGGACCTCTTTGGAGGCGAGCTCATTACAGTGATTAACATTAAAACTCACTGGGTGGTCTCCTCTCGAGAGCGGATCTCATTTTTGTCAATACCCGAGTAATTGTATCTTGCCGAATTACGATTATTATTTGTGGCGTGCTGAAAATTTTTCTTTGGCGAACGTTAAGCAAGAATTCATGGCACACACCTGAGGGGAGAAATCCGAGTTTAATGTTTACATTTTTCATTACTGGGTTTTCTCCTCCATGGTGCGTTACCATCAAATATACAAGTTTGCCAGATTGCAAATATTTTTATATGTTTCGTGCTTTATAATTTCGGTTATCCGTTAATACTATTTTATGGTGCCAGTTGAAATATAAGTTCACGGAATCACCTTCGAGGTGAGATCATGACGGTGATGTAAATTTTAGCTTCACTGGGTGGTCTCCTCTCGAAGGCGGTTTTCATTCAACAGAAGAAAGAGGATACACAAAAATAATTGTTTTCTAGGAATTCTTTTCCATCAGTTGAAATAATAAGGTGCGCACTTGAGAGGCGATTGCCAAGTTAATGTTTTATTTTTCATTACTGGGTTTTCTCCTTCATGGCGCGTGATGCTTATACCCTCGACTGTTAAGAAATAAAATTTTCTTATGTGGGCTTTGGTTCCACTTCTCTTTGGCTTTGCCCTATTTGGAACTGATAAAGCTATTGAGTGGTGGCACCGCGGCCATTTCATCGATAATACAATGTATTAGTCCAGAAGTTAAAATTCGTTAATATTGCAAGTTTTTGTAATCTTGAAGGGAAACACTCCAATTCTTGGTGTTCGTGGTTAAGTTTTTCTGGTTTACTATTTTGGATGTAGGGAATTCATGTCAATGCTTTTATGTAAGAAAATTATATTTTTAAAATGATACGTAAGCCGTTTCTTTTAAGGAAAAGAAGTTCCTTTTGTAATTTCATTTTCATTGGATATTGTTGAAGTTGTCATGCTGTAACCAAATGTGCAGGCGAGTGGGAAGTAACTTGTTTCCCTCCCACTCCACCGACTGAAATTTGAGACACCTGGGACGTTGATAACTTTCATTTGCTTGTTTGCTGTCTGAGACGAAGGTTGTAAAGTTTCCATTGCAGTGTTTGTAAATCTGTACTGTGATATAGTGTAGGATAAACTTGATCCTTACTTATGAAATAGAAGAAAATGGTACGTATATTTAGTAGGGATTCATCAGACGTGGATAGATTTTTGCGTTATTTACTTTCGTTTATGTTTAAATGTAGTTTTATCAAAATTTTCAGTATGTTATTTTAAAAGGAAATGTGTTGGGACCTCTTTGGAGGCGAGCTCACTACAGTGATTAAAATTAAAACTCACTGGGTGGTCTCCTCTCGAGAGCGGATCTCATTTTTGTCAACACCCGAGTAATTGCATCTTGCCGAATTACGATTGTTATTTGTGGCGTGCTGAAAATTTTTCTTTGGCGAACGTTTAGCAAGAATTCATAGCACACACCTGAGGGGAGAAATCCGAGTTTAATGTTCACATTTTTCATTACTGGGTTCTCTCCTCCATGGTGCGTTACCTTCAAATATACAAGTTTGCCAGATTGCAAATATTTTTATATGTTTCGTGCTTTATAATTTCGGTTATCCGTTAATACTATTTTATGGTGCCAGTTGAAATATAAGTTCACGGAATCACCTTCGAGGTGAGATCATGACGGTGATGTAAATTTTAGCTTCACTGGGTGGTCTCCTCAAGGAGGCGGTTTTCATTCAACCGAAGAAAGAGGATACACAAAAATAATTGTGTTCTAGGATTTCTTTTCCACCAGTTGAAATAATAATGTGCGCACTTGAGAGGCGATTGCCAAGTTAAGGTTTTTTTTTCATTACTGGGTTTTCTCCTTCATGGCGCGTGATTCTTATACCCTCGACTGTTAAGAAATAAAATTTTCTTATGTGGGCTTTGGTTCCACTTCTCTTTGGCTTTGTCCTATTTTTAACTGATAAAGCTATTGAGTATTGGCACCGCGGCCATTTCATCGATAATACAATGTATTAGTCCAGAAGTTAAAATTCGTTAATATTGCAAGTTTTTGAAATCTTGAAGGGAAACACTCCAATTCTTGGTGTTCGTGGTTAAGTTTTTCTGGTTTACTATTTTGGATGTAGGGAATTCATGTCAATGCTTTTATGTAAGAAAATTATATTTTTAAAATGATACGTAAGCCGTTTCTTTTAAGGAAAAGAAGTTCCTTTTGTAATTTCATTTTCATTGGATATTGTTGAAGTTGTCATGCTGTAACCAAATGTGCAGGCGAGTGGGAAGTAACTTGTTTCCCTCCCACTCCACCGACTGAAATTTGAGACACCTGGGACGTTGATAACTTTCATTTGCTTGTTTGCTGTCTGAGACGAAGGTTGTAAAGTTTCCGATTGCAGTGTTTGTAAATCTGTACTGTGATATAGTGTAGGATAAACTTGATCCTTACTTATGAAATAGAAGAAAATGGTACGTATATTTAGTAGGGATTCATCAGACGTGGATAGATTTTTGCGTTATTTACTTTCGTTTATGTTTAAATGTAGTTTTATCAAATTTTTCAGTATGTTATTTTAAAAGGAAATGTGTAGGGACCTCTTTGGAGGCGAGCTCATTACAGTGATTAACATTAAAACTCACTGGGTGGTCTCCTCTCGAGAGCGGATCTCATTTTTGTCAATACCCGAGTAATTGTATCTTGCCGAATTACGATTATTATTTGTGGCGTGCTGAAAATTTTTCTTTGGCGAACGTTAAGCAAGAATTCATGGCACACACCTGAGGGGAGAAATCCGAGTTTAATGTTTACATTTTTCATTACTGGGTTTTCTCCTCCATGGTGCGTTACCATCAAATATACAAGTTTGCCAGATTGCAAATATTTTTATATGTTTCGTGCTTTATAATTTCGGTTATCCGTTAATACTATTTTATGGTGCCAGTTGAAATATAAGTTCACGGAATCACCTTCGAGGTGAGATCATGACGGTGATGTAAATTTTAGCTTCACTGGGTGGTCTCCTCTCGGAGGCGGTTTTCATTCAACAGAAGAAAGAGGATACACAAAAATAATTGTGTTCTAGGATTTCTTTTCCACCAGTTGAAATAATCATGTGCGCACTTGAGAGGCGATTGCCAAGTTAAGGTTTTTTTTTCATTACTGGGTTTTCTCCTTCATGGCGCGTGATGCTTATACCCTCGACTGTTAAGAAATAAAATTTTCTTATGTGGGCTTTGGTTCCACTTCTCTTTGGCTTTGTCCTATTTGGAACTGATAAAGCTTTTGAGTGGTGGCACCGCGGCCATTTCATCGATAATACAATGTATTAGTCCAGAAGTTAAAATTCGTTAATATTGCAAATTTTTAAAATCTTGAAGAGAAACACTCCCATTCTTGGTGTTCGTGGTTAAATTTTTCTGGTTTACTATTTTGGATGTAGGGAATTCATGTCAATGCTTTTATGTAAGAAAATTATATTTTTAAAATGATACGTAAGCCGTTTCTTTTAAGGAAAAGAAGTTCCTTTTGTAATTTCATTTTCATTGGATATTGTTGAAGTTGTCATGCTGTAACCAAATGTGAAGGCGAGTGGAAAGTAACTTGTTTCCCTCCCACTCCACCGACTGAAATTTGAGACACCTGGGACGTTGATAACTTTCATTTGCTTGTTTGCTGTCTGAGACGAAGGTTGTAAAGTTTCCGATTGCAGTGTTTGTAAATCTGTACTGTGATATAGTGTAGGATAAAGTTGATCCTTACTTATGAAATAGAAGAAAATGGTACATATATTTAGTAGGGATTCATCAGATGTGGATAGATTTTTGCGTTATTTACTTTCGTTTATGTTAAATGTAGTTTTATCAAAATTTTCAGTATGTTATTTTAAAAGGAAATGTGTTGGGACCTCTTTGGAGGCGAGCTCATTACAGTGATTAACATTAAAACTCACTGGGTGGTCTCCTCTCGAGAGCGGATCTCATTTTTGTCAACACCCGAGTAATTGTATCTTGCCGAATTACGATTATTATTTGTGGCGTGCTGAAAATTTTTCTTTGGCGAACGTTAAGCAAGAATTCATGGCACACACCTGAGGGGAGAAATCCGAGTTTAATGTTTACATTTTTCATTACTGGGTTTTCTCCTCCATGGTGCGTAACCATCAAATATACAAGTTTGCCAGATTGCAAATATTTTTATATGTTTCGTGCTTTATAATTTCGGTTATCCGTTAATACTATTTTATGGTGCCAGTTGAAATATAAGTTCACGGAATCACCTTCGAGGTGAGATCATGACGGTGATGTAAATTTTAGCTTCACTGGGTGGTCTCCTCTCGGAGGCGGTTTTCATTCAACCGAAGAAAGAGGATACACAAAAATAATTGTGTTCTAGGATTTCTTTTCCACCAGTTGAAATAATAATGTGCGCACTTGAGAGGCGATTGCCAAGTTAAGGTTTTTTTTTCATTACTGGGTTTTCTCCTTCATGGCGCGTGATTCTTATACCCTCGACTGTTAAGAAATAAAATTTTCTTATGTGGGCTTTGGTTCCACTTCTCTTTGGCTTTGCCCTATTTGGAACTGATAAAGCTATTGTGTGGTGGCACCGCGGCCATTTCATCGATAATACAATGTATTAGTCCAGAAGTTAAAATTCGTTAATATTGCAAGTTTTTGAAATCTTGAAGGGAAACACTCCAATTCTTGGTGTTCGTGGTTAAGTTTTTCTGGTTTACTATTTTGGATGTAGGGAATTCATGTCAATGCTTTATGTAAGAAAATTATATTTTTAAAATGATACGTAAGCCGTTTCTTTTAAGGAAAAGAAGTTACTTTTGTAATTTCATTTTCATTGGATATTGTTGAAGTTGTCATGCTGTAACCAAATGTGCAGGCGAGTGGGAAGTAACTTGTTTCCCTCCCACTCCACCGACTGAAATTTGAGACACCTGGGACGTTGATAACTTTCATTTGCTTCTTTGCTGTCTGAGACGAAGGTTGTAAAGTTTCCGATTGCAGTGTTTGTAAATCTGTACTGTGATATAGTGTAGGATAAAGTTGATCCTTACTTATGAAATAGAAGAAAATGGTACGTATATTTAGTAGGGATTCATCAGATGTGGATAGATTTTTGCGTTATTTACTTTCGTTTATGTTTAAATGTAGTTTTATCAAAATTTTCAGTATGTTATTTTAAAAGGAAATGTGTTGGGACCTCTTTGGAGGCGAGCTCATTACAGTGATTAACATTAAAACTCACTGGGTGGTCTCCTCTCGAGAGCGGATCTCATTTTTGTCAATGCCCGAGTAATTGTATCTTGCCGAATTACGATTATTATTTGTGGCGTGCTGAAAATTTTTCTTTGGCGAACGTTAAGCAAGAATTCATGGCACACACCTGAGGGGAGAAATCCGAGTTTAATGTTTACATTCTTCATTACTGGGTTTTCTCCTCCATGGTGCGTTACCATCAAATATACAAGTTTGCCAGATTGCAAATATTTTTATATGTTTCGTGCTTTATAATTTCGGTTATCCGTTAATACTATTTTATGGTGCCAGTTGAAATATAAGTTCAGGGAATCACCTTCGAGGTGAGATCATGACGGTGATGTAAATTTTAGCTTCACTGGGTGGTCTCCTCTCGGAGGCGGTTTTCATTCAACAGAAGAAAGAGGATACACAAAAATAATTGTCTTCTAGGATTTCTTTTCCACCAGTTGAAATAATAATGTGCGCACTTGAGAGGCGATTGCCAAGTTAAGTTTTTTTTTTCATTACTGGGTTTTCTCCATCATGCGCGTGATGCTTATACCCTCGACAGTTAAGAAATAAAATTTTCTTATGTGGGCTTTGGTTCCATTTCTCTTTGGCTTTGCCCTATTTGGAACTGATAAAGCTATTGTGTGGTGGCACCGCGGCCATTTCATCGATAATACAATGTATTAGTCCAGAAGTTAAAATTCGTTAATATTGCAAGTTTTTGAAATCTTGAAGGGAAACACTCCAATTCTTGGTGTTCGTGGTTAAGTTTTTCTGGTTTACTATTTTGGATGTAGGGAATTCATGTCAATCCTTTTATGTAAGAAAATTATATTTTTAAAATGATACGTAAGCCGTTTCTTTTAAGGAAAAGAAGTTCCTTTTGTAATTTCATTTTCATTGGATATTGTTGAAGTTGTCATGCTGTAACCAAATGTGCAGGTGAGTGGGAAGTAACTTGTTTCCCTCCCACTCCACCGACTGAAATTTGAGACACCTGGGACGTTGATAACTTTCATTTGCTTGTTTGCTGTCTGAGACGAAGGTTGTAAAGTTTCCGATTGCAGTGTTTGTAAATCTGTACTGTGATATAGTGTAGGATAAACTTGATCCTTACTTATGAAATAGAAGAAAATGGTACGTATATTTAGTAGGGATTCATCAGACGTGGATAGATTTTTGCGTTATTTACTTTCGTTTATGTTTAAATGTAGTTTTATCAAATTTTTCAGTATGTTATTTTAAAAGGAAATGTGTAGGGACCTCTTTGGAGGCGAGCTCATTACAGTGATTAACATTAAAACTCACTGGGTGGTCTCCTCTCGAGAGCGGATCTCATTTTTGTCAATACCCGAGTAATTGTATCTTGCCGAATTACGATTATTATTTGTGGCGTGCTGAAAATTTTTCTTTGGCGAACGTTAAGCAAGAATTCATGGCACACACCTGAGGGGAGAAATCCGAGTTTAATGTTTACATTTTTCATTACTGGGTTTTCTCCTCCATGGTGCGTTACCATCAAATATACAAGTTTGCCAGATTGCAAATATTTTTATATGTTTCGTGCTTTATAATTTCGGTTATCCGTTAATACTATTTTATGGTGCCAGTTGAAATATAAGTTCACGGAATCACCTTCGAGGTGAGATCATGACGGTGATGTAAATTTTAGCTTCACTGGGTGGTCTCCTCTCGGAGGCGGTTTTCATTCAACAGAAGAAAGAGGATACACAAAAATAATTGTGTTCTAGGATTTCTTTTCCACCAGTTGAAATAATCATGTGCGCACTTGAGAGGCGATTGCCAAGTTAAGGTTTTTTTTTCATTACTGGGTTTTCTCCTTCATGGCGCGTGATGCTTATACCCTCGACTGTTAAGAAATAAAATTTTCTTATGTGGGCTTTGGTTCCACTTCTCTTTGGCTTTGTCCTATTTGGAACTGATAAAGCTTTTGAGTGGTGGCACCGCGGCCATTTCATCGATAATACAATGTATTAGTCCAGAAGTTAAAATTCGTTAATATTGCAAATTTTTAAAATCTTGAAGAGAAACACTCCCATTCTTGGTGTTCGTGGTTAAATTTTTCTGGTTTACTATTTTGGATGTAGGGAATTCATGTCAATGCTTTTATGTAAGAAAATTATATTTTTAAAATGATACGTAAGCCGTTTCTTTTAAGGAAAAGAAGTTCCTTTTGTAATTTCATTTTCATTGGATATTGTTGAAGTTGTCATGCTGTAACCAAATGTGAAGGCGAGTGGAAAGTAACTTGTTTCCCTCCCACTCCACCGACTGAAATTTGAGACACCTGGGACGTTGATAACTTTCATTTGCTTGTTTGCTGTCTGAGACGAAGGTTGTAAAGTTTCCGATTGCAGTGTTTGTAAATCTGTACTGTGATATAGTGTAGGATAAAGTTGATCCTTACTTATGAAATAGAAGAAAATGGTACATATATTTAGTAGGGATTCATCAGATGTGGATAGATTTTTGCGTTATTTACTTTCGTTTATGTTAAATGTAGTTTTATCAAAATTTTCAGTATGTTATTTTAAAAGGAAATGTGTTGGGACCTCTTTGGAGGCGAGCTCATTACAGTGATTAACATTAAAACTCACTGGGTGGTCTCCTCTCGAGAGCGGATCTCATTTTTGTCAACACCCGAGTAATTGTATCTTGCCGAATTACGATTATTATTTGTGGCGTGCTGAAAATTTTTCTTTGGCGAACGTTAAGCAAGAATTCATGGCACACACCTGAGGGGAGAAATCCGAGTTTAATGTTTACATTTTTCATTACTGGGTTTTCTCCTCCATGGTGCGTTACCATCAAATATACAAGTTTGCCAGATTGCAAATATTTTTATATGTTTCGTGCTTTATAATTTCGGTTATCCGTTAATACTATTTTATGGTGCCAGTTGAAATATAAGTTCACGGAATCACCTTCGAGGTGAGATCATGACGGTGATGTAAATTTTAGCTTCACTGGGTGGTCTCCTCTCGGAGGCGGTTTTCATTCAACCGAAGAAAGAGGATACACAAAAATAATTGTGTTCTAGGATTTCTTTTCCACCAGTTGAAATAATAATGTGCGCACTTGAGAGGCGATTGCCAAGTTAAGGTTTTTTTTTCATTACTGGGTTTTCTCCTTCATGGCGCGTGATTCTTATACCCTCGACTGTTAAGAAATAAAATTTTCTTATGTGGGCTTTGGTTCCACTTCTCTTTGGCTTTGCCCTATTTGGAACTGATAAAGCTATTGTGTGGTGGCACCGCGGCCATTTCATCGATAATACAATGTATTAGTCCAGAAGTTAAAATTCGTTAATATTGCAAGTTTTTGAAATCTTGAAGGGAAACACTCCAATTCTTGGTGTTCGTGGTTAAGTTTTTCTGGTTTACTATTTTGGATGTAGGGAATTCATGTCAATGCTTTATGTAAGAAAATTATATTTTTAAAATGATACGTAAGCCGTTTCTTTTAAGGAAAAGAAGTTACTTTTGTAATTTCATTTTCATTGGATATTGTTGAAGTTGTCATGCTGTAACCAAATGTGCAGGCGAGTGGGAAGTAACTTGTTTCCCTCCCACTCCACCGACTGAAATTTGAGACACCTGGGACGTTGATAACTTTCATTTGCTTCTTTGCTGTCTGAGACGAAGGTTGTAAAGTTTCCGATTGCAGTGTTTGTAAATCTGTACTGTGATATAGTGTAGGATAAAGTTGATCCTTACTTATGAAATAGAAGAAAATGGTACGTATATTTAGTAGGGATTCATCAGATGTGGATAGATTTTTGCGTTATTTACTTTCGTTTATGTTTAAATGTAGTTTTATCAAAATTTTCAGTATGTTATTTTAAAAGGAAATGTGTTGGGACCTCTTTGGAGGCGAGCTCATTACAGTGATTAACATTAAAACTCACTGGGTGGTCTCCTCTCGAGAGCGGATCTCATTTTTGTCAATGCCCGAGTAATTGTATCTTGCCGAATTACGATTATTATTTGTGGCGTGCTGAAAATTTTTCTTTGGCGAACGTTAAGCAAGAATTCATGGCACACACCTGAGGGGAGAAATCCGAGTTTAATGTTTACATTCTTCATTACTGGGTTTTCTCCTCCATGGTGCGTTACCATCAAATATACAAGTTTGCCAGATTGCAAATATTTTTATATGTTTCGTGCTTTATAATTTCGGTTATCCGTTAATACTATTTTATGGTGCCAGTTGAAATATAAGTTCAGGGAATCACCTTCGAGGTGAGATCATGACGGTGATGTAAATTTTAGCTTCACTGGGTGGTCTCCTCTCGGAGGCGGTTTTCATTCAACAGAAGAAAGAGGATACACAAAAATAATTGTCTTCTAGGATTTCTTTTCCACCAGTTGAAATAATAATGTGCGCACTTGAGAGGCGATTGCCAAGTTAAGTTTTTTTTTTCATTACTGGGTTTTCTCCATCATGCGCGTGATGCTTATACCCTCGACAGTTAAGAAATAAAATTTTCTTATGTGGGCTTTGGTTCCACTTCTCTTTGGCTTTGCCCTATTTGGAACTGATAAAGCTATTGTGTGGTGGCACCGCGGCCATTTCATCGATAATACAATGTATTAGTCCAGAAGTTAAAATTCGTTAATATTGCAAGTTTTTGAAATCTTGAAGGGAAACACTCCAATTCTTGGTGTTCGTGGTTAAGTTTTTCTGGTTTACTATTTTGGATGTAGGGAATTCATGTCAATCCTTTTATGTAAGAAAATTATATTTTTAAAATGATACGTAAGCCGTTTCTTTTAAGGAAAAGAAGTTCCTTTTGTAATTTCATTTTCATTGGATATTGTTGAAGTTGTCATGCTGTAACCAAATGTGCAGGCGAGTGGGAAGTAACTTGTTTCCCTCCCACTCCACCGACTGAAATTTGAGACACCTGGGACGTTGATAACTTTCATTTGCTTGTTTGCTGTCTGAGACGAAGGTTGTAAAGTTTCCGATTGCAGTGTTTGTAAATCTGTACTGTGATATAGTGTAGGATAAAGTTGATCCTTACTTATGAAATAGAAGAAAATGGTACGTATATTTAGTAGGGATTCATCAGATGTGGATAGATTTTTGCGTTATTTACTTTCGTTTATGTTTAAATGTAGTTTTATCAAAATTTTCAGTATGTTATTTTAAAAGGAAATGTGTTGGGACCTCTTTGGAGGCGAGCTCATTACAGTGATTAACATTAAAACTCACTGGGTGGTCTCCTCTCGAGAGCGGATCTCATTTTTGTCAATGCCCGAGTAATTGTATTTCGTCGAATTACGATTATTATTTGTGGCGTGCTGAAAATTTTTCTTTGGCGAACGTTAAGCAAGAATTCATGGCACACACCTGAGGGGAGAAATCCGAGTTTAATGTTTACATTCTTCATTACTGGGTTTTCTCCTCCATGGTGCGTTACCATCAAATATACAAGTTTGCCAGATTGCAAATATTTTTATATTTTTCGTGCATTATAATTTCGGTTATCCGTTAATACTATTTTATGGTGCCAGTTGAAATATAAGTTCACGGAATCACCTTCGAGGTGAGATCATGACGGTGATGTAAATTTTAGCTTCACTGGGTGGTCTCCTCTCGGAGGCGGTTTTCATTCAACAGAAGAAAGAGGATACACAAAAATAATTGTCTTCTAGGATTTCTTTTCCACCAGTTGAAATAATAATGTGCGCACTTGAGAGGCGATTGCCAAGTTAAATTTTTTTTTCATTACTGGGTTTTCTCTATCATGGCGCGTGATGCTTATACCCTCGACTGTTAAGAAATAAAATTTTCTTATGTGGGCTTTGGTTCCACTTCTCTTTGGATTTGTTCTATTTGGAACTGATAAAGCTATTGAGTGGTGGCACCGCGGCCATTTCATCGATAATACAATGTATTAGTCCAGAAGTTAAAATTCGTTAATATTGCAAATTTTTAAAATCTTGAAGAGAAAACTCCCATTCTTGGTGTTCGTGGTTAAATTTTTCTGGTTTACTATTTTGGATGTAGGGAATTCATGTCAATGCTTTTATGTAAGAAAATTATATTTTTAAAATGATACGTAAGCCGTTTCTTTTAAGGAAAAGAAGTTCCTTTTGTAATTTCATTTTCATTGGATATTGTTGAAGTTGTCATGCTGTAACCAAATGTGAAGGCGAGTGGAAAGTAACTTGTTTCCCTCCCACTCCACCGACTGAAATTTGAGACACCTGGGACGTTGATAACTTTCATTTGCTTGTTTGCTGTCTGAGACGAAGGTTGTAAAGTTTCCGATTGCAGTGTTTGTAAATCTGTACTGTGATATAGTGTAGGATAAAGTTGATCCTTACTTATGAAATAGAAGAAAATGGTACGTATATTTAGTAGGGATTCATCAGACGTGGATAGATTTTTGCGTTATTTACTTTCGTTTATGTTTAAATGTAGTTTTATCAAATTTTTCAGTATTTTATTTTAAAAGGAAATGTGTTGGGACCTCTTTGGAGGCGAGCTCATTACAGTGATTAACATTAAAACTCACTGGGTGGTCTCCTCTCGAGAGCGGATCTCATTTTTGTCAATACCCGAGTAATTGTATCTTGCCGAATTACGATTATTATTTGTGGCGTGCTGAAAATTTTTCTTTGGCGAACGTTAAGCAAGAATTCATGGCACACACCTGAGGGGAGAAATCCGAGTTTAATGTTTACATTTTTCATTACTGGGTTTTCTCCTCCATGGTGCGTTACCATCAAATATACAAGTTTGCCAGATTGCAAATATTTTTATATGTTTCGTGCTTTATAATTTCGGTTATCCGTTAATACTATTTTATGGTGCCAGTTGAAATATAAGTTCACGGAATCACCTTCGAGGTGAGATCATGACGGTGATGTAAATTTTAGCTTCACTGGGTGGTCTCCTCTCGAAGGCGGTTTTCATTCAACAGAAGAAAGAGGATACACAAAAATAATTGTTTTCTAGGAATTCTTTTCCATCAGTTGAAATAATAAGGTGCGCACTTGAGAGGCGATTGCCAAGTTAATGTTTTATTTTTCATTACTGGGTTTTCTCCTTCATGGCGCGTGATGCTTATACCCTCGACTGTTAAGAAATAAAATTTTCTTATGTGGGCTTTGGTTCCACTTCTCTTTGGCTTTGCCCTATTTGGAACTGATAAAGCTATTGAGTGGTGGCACCGCGGCCATTTCATCGATAATACAATGTATTAGTCCAGAAGTTAAAATTCGTTAATATTGCAAGTTTTTGTAATCTTGAAGGGAAACACTCCAATTCTTGGTGTTCGTGGTTAAGTTTTTCTGGTTTACTATTTTGGATGTAGGGAATTCATGTCAATGCTTTTATGTAAGAAAATTATATTTTTAAAATGATACGTAAGCCGTTTCTTTTAAGGAAAAGAAGTTCCTTTTGTAATTTCATTTTCATTGGATATTGTTGAAGTTGTCATGCTGTAACCAAATGTGCAGGCGAGTGGGAAGTAACTTGTTTCCCTCCCACTCCACCGACTGAAATTTGAGACACCTGGGACGTTGATAACTTTCATTTGCTTGTTTGCTGTCTGAGACGAAGGTTGTAAAGTTTCCATTGCAGTGTTTGTAAATCTGTACTGTGATATAGTGTAGGATAAAGTTGATCCTTACTTATGAAATAGAAGAAAATGGTACATATATTTAGTAGGGATTCATCAGATGTGGATAGATTTTTGCGTTATTTACTTTCGTTTATGTTAAATGTAGTTTTATCAAAATTTTCAGTATGTTATTTTAAAAGGAAATGTGTTGGGACCTCTTTGGAGGCGAGCTCATTACAGTGATTAACATTAAAACTCACTGGGTGGTCTCCTCTCGAGAGCGGATCTCATTTTTGTCAACACCCGAGTAATTGTATCTTGCCGAATTACGATTATTATTTGTGGCGTGCTGAAAATTTTTCTTTGGCGAACGTTAAGCAAGAATTCATGGCACACACCTGAGGGGAGAAATCCGAGTTTAATGTTTACATTTTTCATTACTGGGTTTTCTCCTCCATGGTGCGTTACCATCAAATATACAAGTTTGCCAGATTGCAAATATTTTTATATGTTTCGTGCTTTATAATTTCGGTTATCCGTTAATACTATTTTATGGTGCCAGTTGAAATATAAGTTCACGGAATCACCTTCGAGGTGAGATCATGACGGTGATGTAAATTTTAGCTTCACTGGGTGGTCTCCTCTCGGAGGCGGTTTTCATTCAACCGAAGAAAGAGGATACACAAAAATAATTGTGTTCTAGGATTTCTTTTCCACCAGTTGAAATAATAATGTGCGCACTTGAGAGGCGATTGCCAAGTTAAGGTTTTTTTTTCATTACTGGGTTTTCTCCTTCATGGCGCGTGATTCTTATACCCTCGACTGTTAAGAAATAAAATTTTCTTATGTGGGCTTTGGTTCCACTTCTCTTTGGCTTTGCCCTATTTGGAACTGATAAAGCTATTGTGTGGTGGCACCGCGGCCATTTCATCGATAATACAATGTATTAGTCCAGAAGTTAAAATTCGTTAATATTGCAAGTTTTTGAAATCTTGAAGGGAAACACTCCAATTCTTGGTGTTCGTGGTTAAGTTTTTCTGGTTTACTATTTTGGATGTAGGGAATTCATGTCAATGCTTTATGTAAGAAAATTATATTTTTAAAATGATACGTAAGCCGTTTCTTTTAAGGAAAAGAAGTTACTTTTGTAATTTCATTTTCATTGGATATTGTTGAAGTTGTCATGCTGTAACCAAATGTGCAGGCGAGTGGGAAGTAACTTGTTTCCCTCCCACTCCACCGACTGAAATTTGAGACACCTGGGACGTTGATAACTTTCATTTGCTTCTTTGCTGTCTGAGACGAAGGTTGTAAAGTTTCCGATTGCAGTGTTTGTAAATCTGTACTGTGATATAGTGTAGGATAAAGTTGATCCTTACTTATGAAATAGAAGAAAATGGTACGTATATTTAGTAGGGATTCATCAGATGTGGATAGATTTTTGCGTTATTTACTTTCGTTTATGTTTAAATGTAGTTTTATCAAAATTTTCAGTATGTTATTTTAAAAGGAAATGTGTTGGGACCTCTTTGGAGGCGAGCTCATTACAGTGATTAACATTAAAACTCACTGGGTGGTCTCCTCTCGAGAGCGGATCTCATTTTTGTCAATGCCCGAGTAATTGTATCTTGCCGAATTACGATTATTATTTGTGGCGTGCTGAAAATTTTTCTTTGGCGAACGTTAAGCAAGAATTCATGGCACACACCTGAGGGGAGAAATCCGAGTTTAATGTTTACATTCTTCATTACTGGGTTTTCTCCTCCATGGTGCGTTACCATCAAATATACAAGTTTGCCAGATTGCAAATATTTTTATATGTTTCGTGCTTTATAATTTCGGTTATCCGTTAATACTATTTTATGGTGCCAGTTGAAATATAAGTTCAGGGAATCACCTTCGAGGTGAGATCATGACGGTGATGTAAATTTTAGCTTCACTGGGTGGTCTCCTCTCGGAGGCGGTTTTCATTCAACAGAAGAAAGAGGATACACAAAAATAATTGTCTTCTAGGATTTCTTTTCCACCAGTTGAAATAATAATGTGCGCACTTGAGAGGCGATTGCCAAGTTAAGTTTTTTTTTTCATTACTGGGTTTTCTCCATCATGCGCGTGATGCTTATACCCTCGACAGTTAAGAAATAAAATTTTCTTATGTGGGCTTTGGTTCCACTTCTCTTTGGCTTTGCCCTATTTGGAACTGATAAAGCTATTGTGTGGTGGCACCGCGGCCATTTCATCGATAATACAATGTATTAGTCCAGAAGTTAAAATTCGTTAATATTGCAAGTTTTTGAAATCTTGAAGGGAAACACTCCAATTCTTGGTGTTCGTGGTTAAGTTTTTCTGGTTTACTATTTTGGATGTAGGGAATTCATGTCAATCCTTTTATGTAAGAAAATTATATTTTTAAAATGATACGTAAGCCGTTTCTTTTAAGGAAAAGAAGTTCCTTTTGTAATTTCATTTTCATTGGATATTGTTGAAGTTGTCATGCTGTAACCAAATGTGCAGGCGAGTGGGAAGTAACTTGTTTCCCTCCCACTCCACCGACTGAAATTTGAGACACCTGGGACGTTGATAACTTTCATTTGCTTGTTTGCTGTCTGAGACGAAGGTTGTAAAGTTTCCGATTGCAGTGTTTGTAAATCTGTACTGTGATATAGTGTAGGATAAAGTTGATCCTTACTTATGAAATAGAAGAAAATGGTACGTATATTTAGTAGGGATTCATCAGATGTGGATAGATTTTTGCGTTATTTACTTTCGTTTATGTTTAAATGTAGTTTTATCAAAATTTTCAGTATGTTATTTTAAAAGGAAATGTGTTGGGACCTCTTTGGAGGCGAGCTCATTACAGTGATTAACATTAAAACTCACTGGGTGGTCTCCTCTCGAGAGCGGATCTCATTTTTGTCAATGCCCGAGTAATTGTATTTCGTCGAATTACGATTATTATTTGTGGCGTGCTGAAAATTTTTCTTTGGCGAACGTTAAGCAAGAATTCATGGCACACACCTGAGGGGAGAAATCCGAGTTTAATGTTTACATTCTTCATTACTGGGTTTTCTCCTCCATGGTGCGTTACCATCAAATATACAAGTTTGCCAGATTGCAAATATTTTTATATTTTTCGTGCATTATAATTTCGGTTATCCGTTAATACTATTTTATGGTGCCAGTTGAAATATAAGTTCACGGAATCACCTTCGAGGTGAGATCATGACGGTGATGTAAATTTTAGCTTCACTGGGTGGTCTCCTCTCGGAGGCGGTTTTCATTCAACAGAAGAAAGAGGATACACAAAAATAATTGTCTTCTAGGATTTCTTTTCCACCAGTTGAAATAATAATGTGCGCACTTGAGAGGCGATTGCCAAGTTAAATTTTTTTTTCATTACTGGGTTTTCTCTATCATGGCGCGTGATGCTTATACCCTCGACTGTTAAGAAATAAAATTTTCTTATGTGGGCTTTGGTTCCACTTCTCTTTGGATTTGTTCTATTTGGAACTGATAAAGCTATTGAGTGGTGGCACCGCGGCCATTTCATCGATAATACAATGTATTAGTCCAGAAGTTAAAATTCGTTAATATTGCAAATTTTTAAAATCTTGAAGAGAAAACTCCCATTCTTGGTGTTCGTGGTTAAATTTTTCTGGTTTACTATTTTGGATGTAGGGAATTCATGTCAATGCTTTTATGTAAGAAAATTATATTTTTAAAATGATACGTAAGCCGTTTCTTTTAAGGAAAAGAAGTTCCTTTTGTAATTTCATTTTCATTGGATATTGTTGAAGTTGTCATGCTGTAACCAAATGTGAAGGCGAGTGGAAAGTAACTTGTTTCCCTCCCACTCCACCGACTGAAATTTGAGACACCTGGGACGTTGATAACTTTCATTTGCTTGTTTGCTGTCTGAGACGAAGGTTGTAAAGTTTCCGATTGCAGTGTTTGTAAATCTGTACTGTGATATAGTGTAGGATAAAGTTGATCCTTACTTATGAAATAGAAGAAAATGGTACGTATATTTAGTAGGGATTCATCAGACGTGGATAGATTTTTGCGTTATTTACTTTCGTTTATGTTTAAATGTAGTTTTATCAAATTTTTCAGTATTTTATTTTAAAAGGAAATGTGTTGGGACCTCTTTGGAGGCGAGCTCATTACAGTGATTAACATTAAAACTCACTGGGTGGTCTCCTCTCGAGAGCGGATCTCATTTTTGTCAATACCCGAGTAATTGTATCTTGCCGAATTACGATTATTATTTGTGGCGTGCTGAAAATTTTTCTTTGGCGAACGTTAAGCAAGAATTCATGGCACACACCTGAGGGGAGAAATCCGAGTTTAATGTTTACATTTTTCATTACTGGGTTTTCTCCTCCATGGTGCGTTACCATCAAATATACAAGTTTGCCAGATTGCAAATATTTTTATATGTTTCGTGCTTTATAATTTCGGTTATCCGTTAATACTATTTTATGGTGCCAGTTGAAATATAAGTTCACGGAATCACCTTCGAGGTGAGATCATGACGGTGATGTAAATTTTAGCTTCACTGGGTGGTCTCCTCTCGAAGGCGGTTTTCATTCAACAGAAGAAAGAGGATACACAAAAATAATTGTTTTCTAGGAATTCTTTTCCATCAGTTGAAATAATAAGGTGCGCACTTGAGAGGCGATTGCCAAGTTAATGTTTTATTTTTCATTACTGGGTTTTCTCTATCATGGCGCGTGATGCTTATACCCTCGACTGTTAAGAAATAAAATTTTCTTATGTGGGCTTTGGTTCCACTTCTCTTTGGCTTTGCCCTATTTGGAACTGATAAAGCTATTGAGTGGTGGCACCGCGGCCATTTCATCGATAATACAATGTATTAGTCCAGAAGTTAAAATTCGTTAATATTGCAAGTTTTTGTAATCTTGAAGGGAAACACTCCAATTCTTGGTGTTCGTGGTTAAGTTTTTCTGGTTTACTATTTTGGATGTAGGGAATTCATGTCAATGCTTTTATGTAAGAAAATTATATTTTTAAAATGATACGTAAGCCGTTTCTTTTAAGGAAAAGAAGTTCCTTTTGTAATTTCATTTTCATTGGATATTGTTGAAGTTGTCATGCTGTAACCAAATGTGCAGGCGAGTGGGAAGTAACTTGTTTCCCTCCCACTCCACCGACTGAAATTTGAGACACCTGGGACGTTGATAACTTTCATTTGCTTGTTTGCTGTCTGAGACGAAGGTTGTAAAGTTTCCATTGCAGTGTTTGTAAATCTGTACTGTGATATAGTGTAGGATAAACTTGATCCTTACTTATGAAATAGAAGAAAATGGTACGTATATTTAGTAGGGATTCATCAGACGTGGATAGATTTTTGCGTTATTTACTTTCGTTTATGTTTAAATGTAGTTTTATCAAAATTTTCAGTATGTTATTTTAAAAGGAAATGTGTTGGGACCTCTTTGGAGGCGAGCTCATTACAGTGATTAACATTAAAACTCACTGGGTGGTCTCCTCTCGAGAGCGGATCTCATTTTTGTCAACACCCGAGTAATTGTATCTTGCCGAATTACGATTATTATTTGTGGCGTGCTGAAAATTTTTCTTTGGCGAACGTTAAGCAAGAATTCATGGCACACACCTGAGGGGAGAAATCCGAGTTTAATGTTTACATTTTTCATTACTGGGTTTTCTCCTCCATGGTGCGTTACCATCAAATATACAAGTTTGCCAGATTGCAAATATTTTTATATGTTTCGTGCTTTATAATTTCGGTTATCCGTTAATACTATTTTATGGTGCCAGTTGAAATATAAGTTCACGGAATCACCTTCGAGGTGAGATCATGACGGTGATGTAAATTTTAGCTTCACTGGGTGGTCTCCTCTCGGAGGCGGTTTTCATTCAACCGAAGAAAGAGGATACACAAAAATAATTGTGTTCTAGGATTTCTTTTCCACCAGTTGAAATAATAATGTGCGCACTTGAGAGGCGATTGCCAAGTTAAGGTTTTTTTTTCATTACTGGGTTTTCTCCTTCATGGCGCGTGATTCTTATACCCTCGACTGTTAAGAAATAAAATTTTCTTATGTGGGCTTTGGTTCCACTTCTCTTTGGCTTTGCCCTATTTGGAACTGATAAAGCTATTGTGTGGTGGCACCGCGGCCATTTCATCGATAATACAATGTATTAGTCCAGAAGTTAAAATTCGTTAATATTGCAAGTTTTTGAAATCTTGAAGGGAAACACTCCAATTCTTGGTGTTCGTGGTTAAGTTTTTCTGGTTTACTATTTTGGATGTAGGGAATTCATGTCAATCCTTTTATGTAAGAAAATTATATTTTTAAAATGATACGTAAGCCGTTTCTTTTAAGGAAAAGAAGTTCCTTTTGTAATTTCATTTTCATTGGATATTGTTGAAGTTGTCATGCTGTAACCAAATGTGCAGGCGAGTGGGAAGTAACTTGTTTCCCTCCCACTCCACCGACTGAAATTTGAGACACCTGGGACGTTGATAACTTTCATTTGCTTCTTTGCTGTCTGAGAAGAAGGTTGTAAAGTTTCCGATTGCAGTGTTTGTAAATCTGTACTGTGATATAGTGTAGGATAAAGTTGATCCTTACTTATGAAATAGAAGAAAATGGTACGTATATTTAGTAGGGATTCATCAGATGTGGATAGATTTTTGCGTTATTTACTTTCGTTTATGTTTAAATGTAGTTTTATCAAAATTTTCAGTATGTTATTTTAAAAGGAAATGTGTTGGGACCTCTTTGGAGGCGAGCTCATTACAGTGATTAACATTAAAACTCACTGGGTGGTCTCCTCTCGAGAGCGGATCTCATTTTTGTCAATGCCCGAGTAATTGTATCTTGCCGAATTACGATTATTATTTGTGGCGTGCTGAAAATTTTTCTTTGGCGAACGTTAAGCAAGAATTCATGGCACACACCTGAGGGGAGAAATCCGAGTTTAATGTTTACATTCTTCATTACTGGGTTTTCTCCTCCATGGTGCGTTACCATCAAATATACAAGTTTGCCAGATTGCAAATATTTTTATATGTTTCGTGCATTATAATTTCGGTTATCCGTTAATACTATTTTATGGTGCCAGTTGAAATATAAGTTCACGGAATCACCTTCGAGGTGAGATCATGACGGTGATGTAAATTTTAGCTTCACTGGGTGGTCTCCTCTCGGAGGCGGTTTTCATTCAACAGAAGAAAGAGGATACACAAAAATAATTGTCTTCTAGGATTTCTTTTCCACCAGTTGAAATAATAATGTGCGCACTTGAGAGGCGATTGCCAAGTTAAATTTTTTTTTCATTACTGGGTTTTCTCTATCATGGCGCGTGATGCTTATACCCTCGACTGTTAAGAAATAAAATTTTCTTATGTGGGCTTTGGTTCCACTTCTCTTTGGATTTGTTCTATTTGGAACTGATAAAGCTATTGAGTGGTGGCACCGCGGCCATTTCATCGATAATACAATGTATTAGTCCAGAAGTTAAAATTCGTTAATATTGCAAATTTTTAAAATCTTGAAGAGAAAACTCCCATTCTTGGTGTTCGTGGTTAAATTTTTCTGGTTTACTATTTTGGATGTAGGGAATTCATGTCAATGCTTTTATGTAAGAAAATTATATTTTTAAAATGATACGTAAGCCGTTTCTTTTAAGGAAAAGAAGTTCCTTTTGTAATTTCATTTTCATTGGATATTGTTGAAGTTGTCATGCTGTAACCAAATGTGAAGGCGAGTGGAAAGTAACTTGTTTCCCTCCCACTCCACCGACTGAAATTTGAGACACCTGGGACGTTGATAACTTTCATTTGCTTGTTTGCTGTCTGAGACGAAGGTTGTAAAGTTTCCGATTGCAGTGTTTGTAAATCTGTACTGTGATATAGTGTAGGATAAAGTTGATCCTTACTTATGAAATAGAAGAAAATGGTACGTATATTTAGTAGGGATTCATCAGACGTGGATAGATTTTTGCGTTATTTACTTTCGTTTATGTTTAAATGTAGTTTTATCAAATTTTTCAGTATTTTATTTTAAAAGGAAATGTGTTGGGACCTCTTTGGAGGCGAGCTCATTACAGTGATTAACATTAAAACTCACTGGGTGGTCTCCTCTCGAGAGCGGATCTCATTTTTGTCAATACCCGAGTAATTGTATCTTGCCGAATTACGATTATTATTTGTGGCGTGCTGAAAATTTTTCTTTGGCGAACGTTAAGCAAGAATTCATGGCACACACCTGAGGGGAGAAATCCGAGTTTAATGTTTACATTTTTCATTACTGGGTTTTCTCCTCCATGGTGCGTTACCATCAAATATACAAGTTTGCCAGATTGCAATTATTTTTATATGTTTCGTGCTTTATAATTTCGGTTATCCGTTAATACTATTTTATGGTGCCAGTTGAAATATAAGTTCACGGAATCACCTTCGAGGTGAGATCATGACGGTGATGTAAATTTTAGCTTCACTGGGTGGTCTCCTCTCGAAGGCGGTTTTCATTCAACAGAAGAAAGAGGATACACAAAAATAATTGTTTTCTAGGAATTCTTTTCCATCAGTTGAAATAATAAGGTGCGCACTTGAGAGGCGATTGCCAAGTTAATGTTTTATTTTTCATTACTGGGTTTTCTCCTTCATGGCGCGTGATGCTTATACCCTCGACTGTTAAGAAATAAAATTTTCTTATGTGGGCTTTGGTTCCACTTCTCTTTGGCTTTGCCCTATTTGGAACTGATAAAGCTATTGAGTGGTGGCACCGCGGCCATTTCATCGATAATACAATGTATTAGTCCAGAAGTTAAAATTCGTTAATATTGCAAGTTTTTGTAATCTTGAAGGGAAACACTCCAATTCTTGGTGTTCGTGGTTAAGTTTTTCTGGTTTACTATTTTGGATGTAGGGAATTCATGTCAATGCTTTTATGTAAGAAAATTATATTTTTAAAATGATACGTAAGCCGTTTCTTTTAAGGAAAAGAAGTTCCTTTTGTAATTTCATTTTCATTGGATATTGTTGAAGTTGTCATGCTGTAACCAAATGTGCAGGCGAGTGGGAAGTAACTTGTTTCCCTCCCACTCCACCGACTGAAATTTGAGACACCTGGGACGTTGATAACTTTCATTTGCTTGTTTGCTGTCTGAGACGAAGGTTGTAAAGTTTCCATTGCAGTGTTTGTAAATCTGTACTGTGATATAGTGTAGGATAAACTTGATCCTTACTTATGAAATAGAAGAAAATGGTACGTATATTTAGTAGGGATTCATCAGACGTGGATAGATTTTTGCGTTATTTACTTTCGTTTATGTTTAAATGTAGTTTTATCAAAATTTTCAGTATGTTATTTTAAAAGGAAATGTGTTGGGACCTCTTTGGAGGCGAGCTCACTACAGTGATTAAAATTAAAACTCACTGGGTGGTCTCCTCTCGAGAGCGGATCTCATTTTTGTCAACACCCGAGTAATTGCATCTTGCCGAATTACGATTGTTATTTGTGGCGTGCTGAAAATTTTTCTTTGGCGAACGTTTAGCAAGAATTCATAGCACACACCTGAGGGGAGAAATCCGAGTTTAATGTTCACATTTTTCATTACTGGGTTCTCTCCTCCATGGTGCGTTACCTTCAAATATACAAGTTTGCCAGATTGCAAATATTTTTATATGTTTCGTGCTTTATAATTTCGGTTATCCGTTAATACTATTTTATGGTGCCAGTTGAAATATAAGTTCACGGAATCACCTTCGAGGTGAGATCATGACGGTGATGTAAATTTTAGCTTCACTGGGTGGTCTCCTCAAGGAGGCGGTTTTCATTCAACCGAAGAAAGAGGATACACAAAAATAATTGTGTTCTAGGATTTCTTTTCCACCAGTTGAAATAATAATGTGCGCACTTGAGAGGCGATTGCCAAGTTAAGGTTTTTTTTTCATTACTGGGTTTTCTCCTTCATGGCGCGTGATTCTTATACCCTCGACTGTTAAGAAATAAAATTTTCTTATGTGGGCTTTGGTTCCACTTCTCTTTGGCTTTGTCCTATTTTTAACTGATAAAGCTATTGAGTATTGGCACCGCGGCCATTTCATCGATAATACAATGTATTAGTCCAGAAGTTAAAATTCGTTAATATTGCAAGTTTTTGAAATCTTGAAGGGAAACACTCCAATTCTTGGTGTTCGTGGTTAAGTTTTTCTGGTTTACTATTTTGGATGTAGGGAATTCATGTCAATGCTTTTATGTAAGAAAATTATATTTTTAAAATGATACGTAAGCCGTTTCTTTTAAGGAAAAGAAGTTCCTTTTGTAATTTCATTTTCATTGGATATTGTTGAAGTTGTCATGCTGTAACCAAATGTGCAGGCGAGTGGGAAGTAACTTGTTTCCCTCCCACTCCACCGACTGAAATTTGAGACACCTGGGACGTTGATAACTTTCATTTGCTTGTTTGCTGTCTGAGACGAAGGTTGTAAAGTTTCCGATTGCAGTGTTTGTAAATCTGTACTGTGATATAGTGTAGGATAAACTTGATCCTTACTTATGAAATAGAAGAAAATGGTACGTATATTTAGTAGGGATTCATCAGACGTGGATAGATTTTTGCGTTATTTACTTTCGTTTATGTTTAAATGTAGTTTTATCAAATTTTTCAGTATGTTATTTTAAAAGGAAATGTGTAGGGACCTCTTTGGAGGCGAGCTCATTACAGTGATTAACATTAAAACTCACTGGGTGGTCTCCTCTCGAGAGCGGATCTCATTTTTGTCAATACCCGAGTAATTGTATCTTGCCGAATTACGATTATTATTTGTGGCGTGCTGAAAATTTTTCTTTGGCGAACGTTAAGCAAGAATTCATGGCACACACCTGAGGGGAGAAATCCGAGTTTAATGTTTACATTTTTCATTACTGGGTTTTCTCCTCCATGGTGCGTTACCATCAAATATACAAGTTTGCCAGATTGCAAATATTTTTATATGTTTCGTGCTTTATAATTTCGGTTATCCGTTAATACTATTTTATGGTGCCAGTTGAAATATAAGTTCACGGAATCACCTTCGAGGTGAGATCATGACGGTGATGTAAATTTTAGCTTCACTGGGTGGTCTCCTCTCGGAGGCGGTTTTCATTCAACAGAAGAAAGAGGATACACAAAAATAATTGTGTTCTAGGATTTCTTTTCCACCAGTTGAAATAATAATGTGCGCACTTGAGAGGCGATTCCCAAGTTAAGGTTTTTTTTTCATTACTGGGTTTTCTCCTTCATGGCGCGTGATTCTTATACCCTCGACTGTTAAGAAATAAAATTTTCTTATGTGGGCTTTGGTTCCACTTCTCTTTGGCTTTGCCCTATTTGGAACTGATAAAGCTATTGTGTGGTGGCACCGCGGCCATTTCATCGATAATACAATGTATTAGTCCAGAAGTTAAAATTCGTTAATATTGCAAGTTTTTGAAATCTTGAAGGGAAACACTCCAATTCTTGGTGTTCGTGGTTAAGTTTTTCTGGTTTACTATTTTGGATGTAGGGAATTCATGTCAATGCTTTTATGTAAGAAAATTATATTTTTAAAATGATACGTAAGCCGTTTCTTTTAAGGAAAAGAAGTTACTTTTGTAATTTCATTTTCATTGGATATTGTTGAAGTTGTCATGCTGTAACCAAATGTGCAGGCGAGTGGGAAGTAACTTGTTTCCCTCCCACTCCACCGACTGAAATTTGAGACACCTGGGACGTTGATAACTTTCATTTGCTTCTTTGCTGTCTGAGACGAAGGTTGTAAAGTTTCCGATTGCAGTGTTTGTAAATCTGTACTGTGATATAGTGTAGGATAAACTTGATCCTTACTTATGAAATAGAAGAAAATGGTACGTATATTTAGTAGGGATTCATCAGATGTGGATAGATTTTTGCGTTATTTACTTTCGTTTATGTTTAAATGTAGTTTTATCAAAATTTTCAGTATGTTATTTTAAAAGGAAATGTGTTGGGACCTCTTTGGAGGCGAGCTCATTACAGTGATTAACATTAAAACTCACTGGGTGGTCTCCTCTCGAGAGCGGATCTCATTTTTGTCAATGCCCGAGTAATTGTATCTTGCCGAATTACGATTATTATTTGTGGCGTGCTGAAAATTTTTCTTTGGCGAACGTTAAGCAAGAATTCATGGCACACACCTGAGGGGAGAAATCCGAGTTTAATGTTTACATTCTTCATTACTGGGTTTTCTCCTCCATGGTGCGTTACCATCAAATATACAAGTTTGCCAGATTGCAAATATTTTTATATGTTTCGTGCTTTATAATTTCGGTTATCCGTTAATACTATTTTATGGTGCCAGTTGAAATATAAGTTCACGGAATCACCTTCGAGGTGAGATCATGACGGTGATGTAAATTTTAGCTTCACTGGGTGGTCTCCTCTCGGAGGCGGTTTTCATTCAACAGAAGAAAGAGGATACACAAAAATAATTGTCTTCTAGGATTTCTTTTCCACCAGTTGAAATAATAATGTGCGCACTTGAGAGGCGATTGCCAAGTTAAGGTTTTTTTTTCATTACTGGGTTTTCTCCATCATGGCGCGTGATGCTTATACCCTCGACAGTTAAGAAATAAAATTTTCTTATGTGGGCTTTGGTTCCAGTTCTCTTTGGATTTGTTCTATTTGGAACTGATAAAGCTATTGAGTGGTGGCACCGCGGCCATTTCATCGATAATACAATGTATTAGTCCAGAAGTTAAAATTCGTTAATATTGCAAATTTTTAAAATCTTGAAGAGAAAACTCCCATTCTTGGTGTTCGTGGTTAAATTTTTCTGGTTTACTATTTTGGATGTAGGGAATTCATGTCAATGCTTTTATGTAAGAAAATTATATTTTTAAAATGATACGTAAGCCGTTTCTTTTAAGGAAAAGAAGTTCCTTTTGTAATTTCATTTTCATTGGATATTGTTGAAGTTGTCATGCTGTAACCAAATGTGAAGGCGAGTGGAAAGTAACTTGTTTCCCTCCCACTCCACCGACTGAAATTTGAGACACCTGGGACGTTGATAACTTTCATTTGCTTGTTTGCTGTCTGAGACGAAGGTTGTAAAGTTTCCGATTGCAGTGTTTGTAAATCTGTACTGTGATATAGTGTAGGATAAAGTTGATCCTTACTTATGAAATAGAAGAAAATGGTACGTATATTTAGTAGGGATTCATCAGACGTGGATAGATTTTTGCGTTATTTACTTTCGTTTATGTTTAAATGTAGTTTTATCAAAATTTTCAGTATGTTATTTTAAAAGGAAATGTGTTGGGACCTCTTTGGAGGCGAGCTCATTACAGTGATTAACATTAAAACTCACTGGGTGGTCTCCTCTCGAGAGCGGATCTCATTTTTGTCAATGCCCGAGTAATTGTATCTTGCCGAATTACGATTATTATTTGTGGCGTGCTGAAAATTTTTCTTTGGCGAACGTTAAGCAAGAATTCATGGCACACACCTGAGGGGAGAAATCCGAGTTTAATGTTTACATTCTTCATTACTGGGTTTTCTCCTCCATGGTGCGTTACCATCAAATATACAAGTTTGCCAGATTGCAAATATTTTTATATGTTTCGTGCTTTATAATTTCGGTTATCCGTTAATACTATTTTATGGTGCCAGTTGAAATATAAGTTCACGGAATCACCTTCGAGGTGAGATCATGACGGTGATGTAAATTTTAGCTTCACTGGGTGGTCTCCTCTCGGAGGCGGTTTTCATTCAACAGAAGAAAGAGGATACACAAAAATAATTGTCTTCTAGGATTTCTTTTCCACCAGTTGAAATAATAATGTGCGCACTTGAGAGGCGATTGCCAAGTTAAGGTTTTTTTTTCATTACTGGGTTTTCTCCATCATGGCGCGTGATGCTTATACCCTCGACTGTTAAGAAATAAAATTTTCTTATGTGGGCTTTGGTTCCAGTTCTCTTTGGATTTGTTCTATTTGGAACTGATAAAGCTATTGAGTGGTGGCACCGCGGCCATTTCATCGATAATACAATGTATTAGTCCAGAAGTTAAAATTCGTTAATATTGCAAGTTTTTGAAATCTTGAAGGGAAACACTCCAATTCTTGGTGTTCGTGGTTAAGTTTTTCTGGTTTACTATTTTGGATGTAGGGAATTCATGTCAATGCTTTTATGTAAGAAAATTATATTTTTAAAATGATACGTAAGCCGTTTCTTTTAAGGAAAAGAAGTTACTTTTGTAATTTCATTTTCATTGGATATTGTTGAAGTTGTCATGCTGTAACCAAATGTGCAGGCGAGTGGGAAGTAACTTGTTTCCCTCCCACTCCACCGACTGAAATTTGAGACACCTGGGACGTTGATAACTTTCATTTGCTTCTTTGCTGTCTGAGACGAAGGTTGTAAAGTTTCCGATTGCAGTGTTTGTAAATCTGTACTGTGATATAGTGTAGGATAAAGTTGATCCTTACTTATGAAATAGAAGAAAATGGTACGTATATTTAGTAGGGATTCATCAGATGTGGATAGATTTTTGCGTTATTTACTTTCGTTTATGTTTAAATGTAGTTTTATCAAAATTTTCAGTATGTTATTTTAAAAGGAAATGTGTTGGGACCTCTTTGGAGGCGAGCTCATTACAGTGATTAACATTAAAACTCACTGGGTGGTCTCCTCTCGAGAGCGGATCTCATTTTTGTCAATGCCCGAGTAATTGTATCTTGCGAATTACGATTATTATTTGTGGCGTGCTGAAAATTTTTCTTTGGCGAACGTTAAGCAAGAATTCATGGCACACACCTGAGGGGAGAAATCCGAGTTTAATGTTTACATTCTTCATTACTGGGTTTTCTCCTCCATGGTGCGTTACCATCAAATATACAAGTTTGCCAGATTGCAAATATTTTTATATGTTTCGTGCTTTATAATTTCGGTTATCCGTTAATACTATTTTATGGTGCCAGTTGAAATATAAGTTCAGGGAATCACCTTCGAGGTGAGATCATGACGGTGATGTAAATTTTAGCTTCACTGGGTGGTCTCCTCTCGGAGGCGGTTTTCATTCAACAGAAGAAAGAGGATACACAAAAATAATTGTCTTCTAGGATTTCTTTTCCACCAGTTGAAATAATAATGTGCGCACTTGAGAGGCGATTGCCAAGTTAAGGTTTTTTTTTCATTACTGGGTTTTCTCCATCATGGCGCGTGATGCTTATACCCTCGACAGTTAAGAAATAAAATTTTCTTATGTGGGCTTTGGTTCCAGTTCTCTTTGGATTTGTTCTATTTGGAACTGATAAAGCTATTGAGTGGTGGCACCGCGGCCATTTCATCGATAATACAATGTATTAGTCCAGAAGTTAAAATTCGTTAATATTGCAAATTTTTAAAATCTTGAAGAGAAAACTCCCATTCTTGGTGTTCGTGGTTAAATTTTTCTGGTTTACTATTTTGGATGTAGGGAATTCATGTCAATGCTTTTATGTAAGAAAATTATATTTTTAAAATGATACGTAAGCCGTTTCTTTTAAGGAAAAGAAGTTCCTTTTGTAATTTCATTTTCATTGGATATTGTTGAAGTTGTCATGCTGTAACCAAATGTGAAGGCGAGTGGAAAGTAACTTGTTTCCCTCCCACTCCACCGACTGAAATTTGAGACACCTGGGACGTTGATAACTTTCATTTGCTTGTTTGCTGTCTGAGACGAAGGTTGTAAAGTTTCCATTGCAGTGTTTGTAAATCTGTACTGTGATATAGTGTAGGATAAACTTGATCCTTACTTATGAAATAGAAGAAAATGGTACGTATATTTAGTAGGGATTCATCAGACGTGGATAGATTTTTGCGTTATTTACTTTCGTTTATGTTTAAATGTAGTTTTATCAAAATTTTCAGTATGTTATTTTAAAAGGAAATGTGTTGGGACCTCTTTGGAGGCGAGCTCACTACAGTGATTAAAATTAAAACTCACTGGGTGGTCTCCTCTCGAGAGCGGATCTCATTTTTGTCAACACCCGAGTAATTGCATCTTGCCGAATTACGATTGTTATTTGTGGCGTGCTGAAAATTTTTCTTTGGCGAACGTTTAGCAAGAATTCATAGCACACACCTGAGGGGAGAAATCCGAGTTTAATGTTCACATTTTTCATTACTGGGTTCTCTCCTCCATGGTGCGTTACCTTCAAATATACAAGTTTGCCAGATTGCAAATATTTTTATATGTTTCGTGCTTTATAATTTCGGTTATCCGTTAATACTATTTTATGGTGCCAGTTGAAATATAAGTTCACGGAATCACCTTCGAGGTGAGATCATGACGGTGATGTAAATTTTAGCTTCACTGGGTGGTCTCCTCAAGGAGGCGGTTTTCATTCAACCGAAGAAAGAGGATACACAAAAATAATTGTGTTCTAGGATTTCTTTTCCACCAGTTGAAATAATAATGTGCGCACTTGAGAGGCGATTGCCAAGTTAAGGTTTTTTTTTCATTACTGGGTTTTCTCCTTCATGGCGCGTGATTCTTATACCCTCGACTGTTAAGAAATAAAATTTTCTTATGTGGGCTTTGGTTCCACTTCTCTTTGGCTTTGTCCTATTTTTAACTGATAAAGCTATTGAGTATTGGCACCGCGGCCATTTCATCGATAATACAATGTATTAGTCCAGAAGTTAAAATTCGTTAATATTGCAAGTTTTTGAAATCTTGAAGGGAAACACTCCAATTCTTGGTGTTCGTGGTTAAGTTTTTCTGGTTTACTATTTTGGATGTAGGGAATTCATGTCAATGCTTTTATGTAAGAAAATTATATTTTTAAAATGATACGTAAGCCGTTTCTTTTAAGGAAAAGAAGTTCCTTTTGTAATTTCATTTTCATTGGATATTGTTGAAGTTGTCATGCTGTAACCAAATGTGCAGGCGAGTGGGAAGTAACTTGTTTCCCTCCCACTCCACCGACTGAAATTTGAGACACCTGGGACGTTGATAACTTTCATTTGCTTGTTTGCTGTCTGAGACGAAGGTTGTAAAGTTTCCGATTGCAGTGTTTGTAAATCTGTACAGTGATATAGTGTAGGATAAACTTGATCCTTACTTATGAAATAGAAGAAAATGGTACGTATATTTAGTAGGGATTCATCAGACGTGGATAGATTTTTGCGTTATTTACTTTCGTTTATGTTTAAATGTAGTTTTATCAAATTTTTCAGTATGTTATTTTAAAAGGAAATGTGTAGGGACCTCTTTGGAGGCGAGCTCATTACAGTGATTAACATTAAAACTCACTGGGTGGTCTCCTCTCGAGAGCGGATCTCATTTTTGTCAATACCCGAGTAATTGTATCTTGCCGAATTACGATTATTATTTGTGGCGTGCTGAAAATTTTTCTTTGGCGAACGTTAAGCAAGAATTCATGGCACACACCTGAGGGGAGAAATCCGAGTTTAATGTTTACATTTTTCATTACTGGGTTTTCTCCTCCATGGTGCGTTACCATCAAATATACAAGTTTGCCAGATTGCAAATATTTTTATATGTTTCGTGCTTTATAATTTCGGTTATCCGTTAATACTATTTTATGGTGCCAGTTGAAATATAAGTTCACGGAATCACCTTCGAGGTGAGATCATGACGGTGATGTAAATTTTAGCTTCACTGGGTGGTCTCCTCTCGGAGGCGGTTTTCATTCAACCGAAGAAAGAGGATACACAAAAATAATTGTGTTCTAGGATTTCTTTTCCACCAGTTGAAATAATAATGTGCGCACTTGAGAGGCGATTGCCAAGTTAAGGTTTTTTTTTCATTACTGGGTTTTCTCCTTCATGGCGCGTGATTCTTATACCCTCGACTGTTAAGAAATAAAATTTTCTTATGTGGGCTTTGGTTCCACTTCTCTTTGGCTTTGCCCTATTTGGGACTGATAAAGCTATTGTGTGGTGGCACCGCGGCCATTTCATCGATAATACAATGTATTAGTCCAGAAGTTAAAATTCGTTAATATTGCAAGTTTTTGAAATCTTGAAGGGAAACACTCCAATTCTTGGTGTTCGTGGTTAAGTTTTTCTGGTTTACTATTTTGGATGTAGGGAATTCATGTCAATGCTTTTATGTAAGAAAATTATATTTTTAAAATGATACGTAAGCCGTTTCTTTTAAGGAAAAGAAGTTACTTTTGTAATTTCATTTTCATTGGATATTGTTGAAGTTGTCATGCTGTAACCAAATGTGCAGGCGAGTGGGAAGTAACTTGTTTCCCTCCCACTCCACCGACTGAAATTTGAGACACCTGGGACGTTGATAACTTTCATTTGCTTCTTTGCTGTCTGAGACGAAGGTTGTAAAGTTTCCGATTGCAGTGTTTGTAAATCTGTACTGTGATATAGTGTAGGATAAAGTTGATCCTTACTTATGAAATAGAAGAAAATGGTACGTATATTTAGTAGGGATTCATCAGATGTGGATAGATTTTTGCGTTATTTACTTTCGTTTATGTTTAAATGTAGTTTTATCAAAATTTTCAGTATGTTATTTTAAAAGGAAATGTGTTGGGACCTCTTTGGAGGCGAGCTCATTACAGTGATTAACATTAAAACTCACTGGGTGGTCTCCTCTCGAGAGCGGATCTCATTTTTGTCAATGCCCGAGTAATTGTATCTTGCCGAATTACGATTATTATTTGTGGCGTGCTGAAAATTTTTCTTTGGCGAACGTTAAGCAAGAATTCATGGCACACACCTGAGGGGAGAAATCCGAGTTTAATGTTTACATTCTTCATTACTGGGTTTTCTCCTCCATGGTGCGTTACCATCAAATATACAAGTTTGCCAGATTGCAAATATTTTTATATGTTTCGTGCTTTATAATTTCGGTTATCCGTTAATACTATTTTATGGTGCCAGTTGAAATATAAGTTCAGGGAATCACCTTCGAGGTGAGATCATGACGGTGATGTAAATTTTAGCTTCACTGGGTGGTCTCCTCTCGGAGGCGGTTTTCATTCAACAGAAGAAAGAGGATACACAAAAATAATTGTCTTCTAGGATTTCTTTTCCACCAGTTGAAATAATAATGTGCGCACTTGAGAGGCGATTGCCAAGTTAAGGTTTTTTTTTCATTACTGGGTTTTCTCCATCATGGCGCGTGATGCTTATACCCTCGACAGTTAAGAAATAAAATTTTCTTATGTGGGCTTTGGTTCCAGTTCTCTTTGGATTTGTTCTATTTGGAACTGATAAAGCTATTGAGTGGTGGCACCGCGGCCATTTCATCGATAATACAATGTATTAGTCCAGAAGTTAAAATTCGTTAATATTGCAAATTTTTAAAATCTTGAAGAGAAAACTCCCATTCTTGGTGTTCGTGGTTAAATTTTTCTGGTTTACTATTTTGGATGTAGGGAATTCATGTCAATGCTTTTATGTAAGAAAATTATATTTTTAAAATGATACGTAAGCCGTTTCTTTTAAGGAAAAGAAGTTCCTTTTGTAATTTCATTTTCATTGGATATTGTTGAAGTTGTCATGCTGTAACCAAATGTGAAGGCGAGTGGAAAGTAACTTGTTTCCCTCCCACTCCACCGACTGAAATTTGAGACACCTGGGACGTTGATAACTTTCATTTGCTTGTTTGCTGTCTGAGACGAAGGTTGTAAAGTTTCCGATTGCAGTGTTTGTAAATCTGTACTGTGATATAGTGTAGGATAAAGTTGATCCTTACTTATGAAATAGAAGAAAATGGTACGTATATTTAGTAGGGATTCATCAGACGTGGATAGATTTTTGCGTTATTTACTTTCGTTTATGTTTAAATGTAGTTTTATCAAAATTTTCAGTATGTTATTTTAAAAGGAAATGTGTTGGGACCCCTTTGGAGGCGAGCTCATTACAGTGATTAACATTAAAACTCACTGGGTGGTCTCCTCTCGAGAGCGGATCTCATTTTTGTCAATGCCCGAGTAATTGTATCTTGCCGAATTACGATTATTATTTGTGGCGTGCTGAAAATTTTTCTTTGGCGAACGTTAAGCAAGAATTCATGGCACACACCTGAGGGGAGAAATCCGAGTTTAATGTTTACATTCTTCATTACTGGGTTTTCTCCTCCATGGTGCGTTACCATCAAATATACAAGTTTGCCAGATTGCAAATATTTTTATATGTTTCGTGCTTTATAATTTCGGTTATCCGTTAATACTATTTTATGGTGCCAGTTGAAATATAAGTTCACGGAATCACCTTCGAGGTGAGATCATGACGGTGATGTAAATTTTAGCTTCACTGGGTGGTCTCCTCTCGGAGGCGGTTTTCATTCAACAGAAGAAAGAGGATACACAAAAATAATTGTCTTCTAGGATTTCTTTTCCACCAGTTGAAATAATAATGTGCGCACTTGAGAGGCGATTGCCAAGTTAAGGTTTTTTTTTCATTACTGGGTTTTCTCCATCATGGCGCGTGATGCTTATACCCTCGACTGTTAAGAAATAAAATTTTCTTATGTGGGCTTTGGTTCCAGTTCTCTTTGGATTTGTTCTATTTGGAACTGATAAAGCTATTGAGTGGTGGCACCGCGGCCATTTCATCGATAATACAATGTATTAGTCCAGAAGTTAAAATTCGTTAATATTGCAAGGTTTTGAAATCTTGAAGGGAAACACTCCAATTCTTGGTGTTCGTGGTTAAGTTTTTCTGGTTTACTATTTTGGATGTAGGGAATTCATGTCAATGCTTTTATGTAAGAAAATTATATTTTTAAAATGATACGTAAGCCGTTTCTTTTAAGGAAAAGAAGTTACTTTTGTAATTTCATTTTCATTGGATATTGTTGAAGTTGTCATGCTGTAACCAAATGTGCAGGCGAGTGGGAAGTAACTTGTTTCCCTCCCACTCCACCGACTGAAATTTGAGACACCTGGGACGTTGATAACTTTCATTTGCTTCTTTGCTGTCTGAGACGAAGGTTGTAAAGTTTCCGATTGCAGTGTTTGTAAATCTGTACTGTGATATAGTGTAGGATAAAGTTGATCCTTACTTATGAAATAGAAGAAAATGGTACGTATATTTAGTAGGGATTCATCAGATGTGGATAGATTTTTGCGTTATTTACTTTCGTTTATGTTTAAATGTAGTTTTATCAAAATTTTCAGTATGTTATTTTAAAAGGAAATGTGTTGGGACCTCTTTGGAGGCGAGCTCATTACAGTGATTAACATTAAAACTCACTGGGTGGTCTCCTCTCGAGAGCGGATCTCATTTTTGTCAATGCCCGAGTAATTGTATCTTGCCGAATTACGATTATTATTTGTGGCGTGCTGAAAATTTTTCTTTGGCGAACGTTAAGCAAGAATTCATGGCACACACCTGAGGGGAGAAATCCGAGTTTAATGTTTACATTCTTCATTACTGGGTTTTCTCCTCCATGGTGCGTTACCATCAAATATACAAGTTTGCCAGATTGCAAATATTTTTATATGTTTCGTGCTTTATAATTTCGGTTATCCGTTAATACTATTTTATGGTGCCAGTTGAAATATAAGTTCAGGGAATCACCTTCGAGGTGAGATCATGACGGTGATGTAAATTTTAGCTTCACTGGGTGGTCTCCTCTCGGAGGCGGTTTTCATTCAACAGAAGAAAGAGGATACACAAAAATAATTGTCTTCTAGGATTTCTTTTCCACCAGTTGAAATAATAATGTGCGCACTTGAGAGGCGATTGCCAAGTTAAGGTTTTTTTTTCATTACTGGGTTTTCTCCATCATGGCGCGTGATGCTTATACCCTCGACAGTTAAGAAATAAAATTTTCTTATGTGGGCTTTGGTTCCAGTTCTCTTTGGATTTGTTCTATTTGGAACTGATAAAGCTATTGAGTGGTGGCACCGCGGCCATTTCATCGATAATACAATGTATTAGTCCAGAAGTTAAAATTCGTTAATATTGCAAATTTTTAAAATCTTGAAGAGAAAACTCCCATTCTTGGTGTTCGTGGTTAAATTTTTCTGGTTTACTATTTTGGATGTAGGGAATTCATGTCAATGCTTTTATGTAAGAAAATTATATTTTTAAAATGCTACGTAAGCCGTTTCTTTTAAGGAAAAGAAGTTCCTTTTGTAATTTCATTTTCATTGGATATTGTTGAAGTTGTCATGCTGTAACCAAATGTGAAGGCGAGTGGAAAGTAACTTGTTTCCCTCCCACTCCACCGACTGAAATTTGAGACACCTGGGACGTTGATAACTTTCATTTGCTTGTTTGCTGTCTGAGACGAAGGTTGTAAAGTTTCCGATTGCAGTGTTTGTAAATCTGTACTGTGATATAGTGTAGGATAAAGTTGATCCTTACTTATGAAATAGAAGAAAATGGTACGTATATTTAGTAGGGATTCATCAGACGTGGATAGATTTTTGCGTTATTTACTTTCGTTTATGTTTAAATGTAGTTTTATCAAAATTTTCAGTATGTTATTTTAAAAGGAAATGTGTTGGGACCTCTTTGGAGGCGAGCTCATTACAGTGATTAACATTAAAACTCACTGGGTGGTCTCCTCTCGAGAGCGGATCTCATTTTTGTCAATGCCCGAGTAATTGTATCTTGCCGAATTACGATTATTATTTGTGGCGTGCTGAAAATTTTTCTTTGGCGAACGTTAAGCAAGAATTCATGGCACACACCTGAGGGGAGAAATCCGAGTTTAATGTTTACATTCTTCATTACTGGGTTTTCTCCTCCATGGTGCGTTACCATCAAATATACAAGTTTGCCAGATTGCAAATATTTTTATATGTTTCGTGCTTTATAATTTCGGTTATCCGTTAATACTATTTTATGGTGCCAGTTGAAATATAAGTTCAGGGAATCACCTTCGAGGTGAGATCATGACGGTGATGTAAATTTTAGCTTCACTGGGTGGTCTCCTCTCGGAGGCGGTTTTCATTCAACAGAAGAAAGAGGATACACAAAAATAATTGTCTTCTAGGATTTCTTTTCCACCAGTTGAAATAATAATGTGCGCACTTGAGAGGCGATTGCCAAGTTAAGGTTTTTTTTTCATTACTGGGTTTTCTCCATCATGGCGCGTGATGCTTATACCCTCGACTGTTAAGAAATAAAATTTTCTTATGTGGGCTTTGGTTCCAGTTCTCTTTGGATTTGTTCTATTTGGAACTGATAAAGCTATTGAGTGGTGGCACCGCGGCCATTTCATCGATAATACAATGTATTAGTCCAGAAGTTAAAATTCGTTAATATTGCAAATTTTTAAAATCTTGAAGAGAAAACTCCCATTCTTGGTGTTCGTGGTTAAATTTTTCTGGTTTACTATTTTGGATGTAGGGAATTCATGTCAATGCTTTTATGTAAGAAAATTATATTTTTAAAATGATACGTAAGCCGTTTCTTTTAAGGAAAAGAAGTTCCTTTTGTAATTTCATTTTCATTGGATATTGTTGAAGTTGTCATGCTGTAACCAAATGTGAAGGCGAGTGGAAAGTAACTTGTTTCCCTCCCACTCCACCGACTGAAATTTGAGACACCTGGGACGTTGATAACTTTCATTTGCTTGTTTGCTGTCTGAGACGAAGGTTGTAAAGTTTCCGATTGCAGTGTTTGTAAATCTGTACTGTGATATAGTGTAGGATAAAGTTGATCCTTACTTATGAAATAGAAGAAAATGGTACGTATATTTAGTAGGGATTCATCAGACGTGGATAGATTTTTGCGTTATTTACTTTCGTTTATGTTTAAATGTAGTTTTATCAAAATTTTCAGTATGTTATTTTAAAAGGAAATGTGTTGGGACCTCTTTGGAGGCGAGCTCATTACAGTGATTAACATTAAAACTCACTGGGTGGTCTCCTCTCGAGAGCGGATCTCATTTTTGTCAATGCCCGAGTAATTGTATCTTGCCGAATTACGATTATTATTTGTGGCGTGCTGAAAATTTTTCTTTGGCGAACGTTAAGCAAGAATTCATGGCACACACCTGAGGGGAGAAATCCGAGTTTAATGTTTACATTCTTCATTACTGGGTTTTCTCCTCCATGGTGCGTTACCATCAAATATACAAGTTTGCCAGATTGCAAATATTTTTATATGTTTCGTGCTTTATAATTTCGGTTATCCGTTAATACTATTTTATGGTGCCAGTTGAAATATAAGTTCACGGAATCACCTTCGAGGTGAGATCATGACGGTGATGTAAATTTTAGCTTCACTGGGTGGTCTCCTCTCGAAGGCGGTTTTCATTCAACAGAAGAAAGAGGATACACAAAAATAATTGTTTTCTAGGAATTCTTTTCCATCAGTTGAAATAATAAGGTGCGCACTTGAGAGGCGATTGCCAAGTTAATGTTTTATTTTTCATTACTGGGTTTTCTCCTTCATGGCGCGTGATGCTTATACCCTCGACTGTTAAGAAATAAAATTTTCTTATGTGGGCTTTGGTTCCACTTCTCTTTGGCTTTGCCCTATTTGGAACTGATAAAGCTATTGAGTGGTGGCACCGCGGCCATTTCATCGATAATACAATGTATTAGTCCAGAAGTTAAAATTCGTTAATATTGCAAGTTTTTGTAATCTTGAAGGGAAACACTCCAATTCTTGGTGTTCGTGGTTAAGTTTTTCTGGTTTACTATTTTGGATGTAGGGAATTCATGTCAATGCTTTTATGTAAGAAAATTATATTTTTAAAATGATACGTAAGCCGTTTCTTTTAAGGAAAAGAAGTTCCTTTTGTAATTTCATTTTCATTGGATATTGTTGAAGTTGTCATGCTGTAACCAAATGTGCAGGCGAGTGGGAAGTAACTTGTTTCCCTCCCACTCCACCGACTGAAATTTGAGACACCTGGGACGTTGATAACTTTCATTTGCTTGTTTGCTGTCTGAGACGAAGGTTGTAAAGTTTCCGATTGCAGTGTTTGTAAATCTGTACTGTGATATAGTGTAGGATAAAGTTGATCCTTACTTATGAAATAGAAGAAAATGGTACGTATATTTAGTAGGGATTCATCAGATGTGGATAGATTTTTGCGTTATTTACTTTCGTTTATGTTTAAATGTAGTTTTATCAAAATTTTCAGTATGTTATTTTAAAAGGAAATGTGTTGGGACCTCTTTGGAGGCGAGCTCATTACAGTGATTAACATTAAAACTCACTGGGTGGTCTCCTCTCGAGAGCGGATCTCATTTTTGTCAATGCCCGAGTAATTGTATCTTGCCGAATTACGATTATTATTTGTGGCGTGCTGAAAATTTTTCTTTGGCGAACGTTAAGCAAGAATTCATGGCACACACCTGAGGGGAGAAATCCGAGTTTAATGTTTACATTCTTCATTACTGGGTTTTCTCCTCCATGGTGCGTTACCATCAAATATACAAGTTTGCCAGATTGCAAATATTTTTATATGTTTCGTGCTTTATAATTTCGGTTATCCGTTAATACTATTTTATGGTGCCAGTTGAAATATAAGTTCAGGGAATCACCTTCGAGGTGAGATCATGACGGTGATGTAAATTTTAGCTTCACTGGGTGGTCTCCTCTCGGAGGCGGTTTTCATTCAACAGAAGAAAGAGGATACACAAAAATAATTGTCTTCTAGGATTTCTTTTCCACCAGTTGAAATAATAATGTGCGCACTTGAGAGGCGATTGCCAAGTTAAGGTTTTTTTTTCATTACTGGGTTTTCTCCATCATGGCGCGTGATGCTTATACCCTCGACAGTTAAGAAATAAAATTTTCTTATGTGGGCTTTGGTTCCAGTTCTCTTTGGATTTGTTCTATTTGGAACTGATAAAGCTATTGAGTGGTGGCACCGCGGCCATTTCATCGATAATACAATGTATTAGTCCAGAAGTTAAAATTCGCTAATATTGCAAATTTTTAAAATCTTGAAGAGAAAACTCCCATTCTTGGTGTTCGTGGTTAAATTTTTCTGGTTTACTATTTTGGATGTAGGGAATTCATGTCAATGCTTTTATGTAAGAAAATTATATTTTTAAAATGATACGTAAGCCGTTTCTTTTAAGGAAAAGAAGTTCCTTTTGTAATTTCATTTTCATTGGATATTGTTGAAGTTGTCATGCTGTAACCAAATGTGAAGGCGAGTGGAAAGTAACTTGTTTCCCTCCCACTCCACCGACTGAAATTTGAGACACCTGGGACGTTGATAACTTTCATTTGCTTGTTTGCTGTCTGAGACGAAGGTTGTAAAGTTTCCGATTGCAGTGTTTGTAAATCTGTACTGTGATATAGTGTAGGATAAACTTGATCCTTACTTATGAAATAGAAGAAAATGGTACGTATATTTAGTAGGGATTCATCAGACGTGGATAGATTTTTGCGTTATTTACTTTCGTTTATGTTTAAATGTAGTTTTATCAAAATTTTCAGTATGTTATTTTAAAAGGAAATGTGTTGGGACCTCTTTGGAGGCGAGCTCACTACAGTGATTAACATTAAAACTCACTGGGTGGTCTCCTCTCGAGAGCGGATCTCATTTTTGTCAACACCCGAGTAATTGCATCTTGCCGAATTACGATTGTTATTTGTGGCGTGCTGAAAATTTTTCTTTGGCGAACGTTTAGCAAGAATTCATGGCACACACCTGAGGGGAGAAATCCGAGTTTAATGTTCACATTTTTCATTACTGGGTTCTCTCCTCCATGGTGCGTTACCTTCAAATATACAAGTTTGCCAGATTGCAAATATTTTTATATGTTTCGTGCTTTAAAATTTCGGTTATCCGTTAATACTATTTTATGGTGCCAGTTGAAATATAAGTTCACGGAATCACCTTCGAGGTGAGATCATGACGGTGATGTAAATTTTAGCTTCACTGGGTGGTCTCCTCAAGGAGGCGGTTTTCATTCAACCGAAGAAAGAGGATACACAAAAATAATTGTGTTCTAGGATTTCTTTTCCACCAGTTGAAATAATAATGTGCGCACTTGAGAGGCGATTGCCAAGTTAAGGTTTTTTTTTCATTACTGGGTTTTCTCCTTCATGGCGCGTGATTCTTATACCCTCGACTGTTAAGAAATAAAATTTTCTTATGTGGGCTTTGGTTCCACTTCTCTTTGGCTTTGTCCTATTTTTAACTGATAAAGCTATTGAGTATTGGCACCGCGGCCATTTCATCGATAATACAATGTATTAGTCCAGAAGTTAAAATTCGTTAATATTGCAAGTTTTTGAAATCTTGAAGGGAAACACTCCAATTCTTGGTGTTCGTGGTTAAGTTTTTCTGGTTTACTATTTTGGATGTAGGGAATTCATGTCAATGCTTTTATGTAAGAAAATTATATTTTTAAAATGATACGTAAGCCGTTTCTTTTAAGGAAAAGAAGTTCCTTTTGTAATTTCATTTTCATTGGATATTGTTGAAGTTGTCATGCTGTAACCAAATGTGCAGGCGAGTGGGAAGTAACTTGTTTCCCTCCCACTCCACCGACTGAAATTTGAGACACCTGGGACGTTGATAACTTTCATTTGCTTGTTTGCTGTCTGAGACGAAGGTTGTAAAGTTTCCGATTGCAGTGTTTGTAAATCTGTACTGTGATATAGTGTAGGATAAACTTGATCCTTACTTATGAAATAGAAGAAAATGGTACGTATATTTAGTAGGGATTCATCAGACGTGGATAGATTTTTGCGTTATTTACTTTCGTTTATGTTTAAATGTAGTTTTATCAAATTTTTCAGTATGTTATTTTAAAAGGAAATGTGTAGGGACCTCTTTGGAGGCGAGCTCATTACAGTGATTAACATTAAAACTCACTGGGTGGTCTCCTCTCGAGAGCGGATCTCATTGTTGTCAATACCCGAGTAATTGTATCTTGCCGAATTACGATTATTATTTGTGGCGTGCTGAAAATTTTTCTTTGGCGAACGTTAAGCAAGAATTCATGGCACACACCTGAGGGGAGAAATCCGAGTTTAATGTTTACATTTTTCATTACTGGGTTTTCTCCTCCATGGTGCGTTACCATCAAATATACAAGTTTGCCAGATTGCAAATATTTTTATATGTTTCGTGCTTTATAATTTCGGTTATCCGTTAATACTATTTTATGGTGCCAGTTGAAATATAAGTTCACGGAATCACCTTCGAGGTGAGATCATGACGGTGATGTAAATTTTAGCTTCACTGGGTTTTCTCCTCTCGGAGGCGGTTTTCATTCAACAGAAGAAAGAGGATACACAAAAATAATTGTGTTCTAGGATTTCTTTTCCACCAGTTGAAATAATCATGTGCGCACTTGAGAGGCGATTGCCAAGTTAAGGTTTTTTTTTCATTACTGGGTTTTCTCCTTCATGGCGCGTGATTCTTATACCCTCGACTGTTAAGAAATAAAATTTTCTTATGTGGGCTTTGGTTCCACTTCTCTTTGGCTTTGTCCTATTTTTAACTGATAAAGCTATTGAGTATTGGCACCGCGGCCATTTCATCGATAATACAATGTATTAGTCCAGAAGTTAAAATTCGTTAATATTGCAAGTTTTTGAAATCTTGAAGGGAAACACTCCAATTCTTGGTGTTCGTGGTTAAGTTTTTCTGGTTTACTATTTTGGATGTAGGGAATTCATGTCAATGCTTTTATGTAAGAAAATTATATTTTTAAAATGATACGTAAGCCGTTTCTTTTAAGGAAAAGAAGTTCCTTTTGTAATTTCATTTTCATTGGATATTGTTGAAGTTGTCATGCTGTAACCAAATGTGCAGGCGAGTGGGAAGTAACTTGTTTCCCTCCCACTCCACCGACTGAAATTTGAGACACCTGGGACGTTGATAACTTTCATTTGCTTGTTTGCTGTCTGAGACGAAGGTTGTAAAGTTTCCGATTGCAGTGTTTGTAAATCTGTACTGTGATATAGTGTAGGATAAACTTGATCCTTACTTATGAAATAGAAGAAAATGGTACGTATATTTAGTAGGGATTCATCAGACGTGGATAGATTTTTGCGTTATTTACTTTCGTTTATGTTTAAATGTAGTTTTATCAAATTTTTCAGTATGTTATTTTAAAAGGAAATGTGTAGGGACCTCTTTGGAGGCGAGCTCACTACAGTGATTAACATTAAAACTCACTGGGTGGTCTCCTCTCGAGAGCGGATCTCATTTTTGTCAACACCCGAGTAATTGCATCTTGCCGAATTACGATTGTTATTTGTGGCGTGCTGAAAATTTTTCTTTGGCGAACGTTTAGCAAGAATTCATGGCACACACCTGAGGGGAGAAATCCGAGTTTAATGTTTACATTTTTCATTACTGGGTTTTCTCCTCCATGGTGCGTTACCATCAAATATACAAGTTTGCCAGATTGCAAATATTTTTATATGTTTCGTGCTTTATAATTTCGGTTATCCGTTAATACTATTTTATGGTGCCAGTTGAAATATAAGTTCACGGAATCACCTTCGAGGTGAGATCATGACGGTGATGTAAATTTTAGCTTCACTGGGTGGTCTCCTCTCGGAGGCGGTTTTCATTCAACAGAAGAAAGAGGATACACAAAAATAATTGTGTTCTAGGATTTCTTTTCCACCAGTTGAAATAATCATGTGCGCACTTGAGAGGCGATTGCCAAGTTAAGGTTTTTTTTTCATTACTGGGTTTTCTCCTTCATGGCGCGTGATGCTTATACCCTCGACTGTTAAGAAATAAAATTTTCTTATGTGGGCTTTGGTTCCACTTCTCTTTGGCTTTGTCCTATTTGGAACTGATAAAGCTATTGAGTGGTGGCACCGCGGCCATTTCATCGATAATACAATGTATTAGTCCAGAAGTTAAAATTCGTTAATATTGCAAATTTTTAAAATCTTGAAGAGAAACACTCCCATTCTTGGTGTTCGTGGTTAAATTTTTCTGGTTTACTATTTTGGATGTAGGGAATTCATGTCAATGCTTTTATGTAAGAAAATTATATTTTTAAAATGATACGTAAGCCGTTTCTTTTAAGGAAAAGAAGTTCCTTTTGTAATTTCATTTTCATTGGATATTGTTGAAGTTGTCATGCTGTAACCAAATGTGAAGGCGAGTGGAAAGTAACTTGTTTCCCTCCCACTCCACCGACTGAAATTTGAGACACCTGGGACGTTGATAACTTTCATTTGCTTGTTTGCTGTCTGAGACGAAGGTTGTAAAGTTTCCGATTGCAGTGTTTGTAAATCTGTACTGTGATATAGTGTAGGATAAAGTTGATCCTTACTTATGAAATAGAAGAAAATGGTACATATATTTAGTAGGGATTCATCAGATGTGGATAGATTTTTGCGTTATTTACTTTCGTTTATGTTAAATGTAGTTTTATCAAAATTTTCAGTATGTTATTTTAAAAGGAAATGTGTTGGGACCTCTTTGGAGGCGAGCTCACTACAGTGATTAACATTAAAACTCACTGGGTGGTCTCCTCTCGAGAGCGGATCTCATTTTTGTCAACACCCGAGTAATTGCATCTTGCCGAATTACGATTGTTATTTGTGGCGTGCTGAAAATTTTTCTTTGGCGAACGTTTAGCAAGAATTCATGGCACACACCTGAGGGGAGAAATCCGAGTTTAATGTTTACATTTTTCATTACTGGGTTTTCTCCTCCATGGTGCGTTACCATCAAATATACAAGTTTGCCAGATTGCAAATATTTTTATATGTTTCGTGCTTTATAATTTCGGTTATCCGTTAATACTATTTTATGGTGCCAGTTGAAATATAAGTTCACGGAATCACCTTCGAGGTGAGATCATGACGGTGATGTAAATTTTAGCTTCACTGGGTGGTCTCCTCTCGGAGGCGGTTTTCATTCAACAGAAGAAAGAGGATACACAAAAATAATTGTGTTCTAGGATTTCTTTTCCACCAGTTGAAATAATCATGTGCGCACTTGAGAGGCGATTGCCAAGTTAAGGTTTTTTTTTCATTACTGGGTTTTCTCCTTCATGGCGCGTGATGCTTATACCCTCGACTGTTAAGAAATAAAATTTTCTTATGTGGGCTTTGGTTCCACTTCTCTTTGGCTTTGTCCTATTTGGAACTGATAAAGCTATTGAGTGGTGGCACCGCGGCCATTTCATCGATAATACAATGTATTAGTCCAGAAGTTAAAATTCGTTAATATTGCAAATTTTTAAAATCTTGAAGAGAAACACTCCCATTCTTGGTGTTCGTGGTTAAATTTTTCTGGTTTACTATTTTGGATGTAGGGAATTCATGTCAATGCTTTTATGTAAGAAAATTATATTTTTAAAATGATACGTAAGCCGTTTCTTTTAAGGAAAAGAAGTTCCTTTTGTAATTTCATTTTCATTGGATATTGTTGAAGTTGTCATGCTGTAACCAAATGTGAAGGCGAGTGGAAAGTAACTTGTTTCCCTCCCACTCCACCGACTGAAATTTGAGACACCTGGGACGTTGATAACTTTCATTTGCTTGTTTGCTGTCTGAGACGAAGGTTGTAAAGTTTCCGATTGCAGTGTTTGTAAATCTGTACTGTGATATAGTGTAGGATAAAGTTGATCCTTACTTATGAAATAGAAGAAAATGGTACATATATTTAGTAGGGATTCATCAGATGTGGATAGATTTTTGCGTTATTTACTTTCGTTTATGTTAAATGTAGTTTTATCAAAATTTTCAGTATGTTATTTTAAAAGGAAATGTGTTGGGACCTCTTTGGAGGCGAGCTCATTACAGTGATTAACATTAAAACTCACTGGGTGGTCTCCTCTCGAGAGCGGATCTCATTTTTGTCAACACCCGAGTAATTGTATCTTGCCGAATTACGATTATTATTTGTGGCGTGCTGAAAATTTTTCTTTGGCGAACGTTAAGCAAGAATTCATGGCACACACCTGAGGGGAGAAATCCGAGTTTAATGTTTACATTTTTCATTACTGGGTTTTCTCCTCCATGGTGCGTTACCATCAAATATACAAGTTTGCCAGATTGCAAATATTTTTATATGTTTCGTGCTTTATAATTTCGGTTATCCGTTAATACTATTTTATGGTGCCAGTTGAAATATAAGTTCACGGAATCACCTTCGAGGTGAGATCATGACGGTGATGTAAATTTTAGCTTCACTGGGTGGTCTCCTCTCGGAGGCGGTTTTCATTCAACCGAAGAAAGAGGATACACAAAAATAATTGTGTTCTAGGATTTCTTTTCCACCAGTTGAAATAATAATGTGCGCACTTGAGAGGCGATTGCCAAGTTAAGGTTTTTTTTTCATTACTGGGTTTTCTCCTTCATGGCGCGTGATTCTTATACCCTCGACTGTTAAGAAATAAAATTTTCTTATGTGGGCTTTGGTTCCACTTCTCTTTGGCTTTGCCCTATTTGGAACTGATAAAGCTATTGTGTGGTGGCACCGCGGCCATTTCATCGATAATACAATGTATTAGTCCAGAAGTTAAAATTCGTTAATATTGCAAGTTTTTGAAATCTTGAAGGGAAACACTCCAATTCTTGGTGTTCGTGGTTAAGTTTTTCTGGTTTACTATTTTGGATGTAGGGAATTCATGTCAATGCTTTTATGTAAGAAAATTATATTTTTAAAATGATACGTAAGCCGTTTCTTTTAAGGAAAAGAAGTTACTTTTGTAATTTCATTTTCATTGGATATTGTTGAAGTTGTCATGCTGTAACCAAATGTGCAGGCGAGTGGGAAGTAACTTGTTTCCCTCCCACTCCACCGACTGAAATTTGAGACACCTGGGACGTTGATAACTTTCATTTGCTTCTTTGCTGTCTGAGACGAAGGTTGTAAAGTTTCCGATTGCAGTGTTTGTAAATCTGTACTGTGATATAGTGTAGGATAAAGTTGATCCTTACTTATGAAATAGAAGAAAATGGTACGTATATTTAGTAGGGATTCATCAGATGTGGATAGATTTTTGCGTTATTTACTTTCGTTTATGTTTAAATGTAGTTTTATCAAAATTTTCAGTATGTTATTTTAAAAGGAAATGTGTTGGGACCTCTTTGGAGGCGAGCTCATTACAGTGATTAACATTAAAACTCACTGGGTGGTCTCCTCTCGAGAGCGGATCTCATTTTTGTCAATGCCCGAGTAATTGTATCTTGCCGAATTACGATTATTATTTGTGGCGTGCTGAAAATTTTTCTTTGGCGAACGTTAAGCAAGAATTCATGGCACACACCTGAGGGGAGAAATCCGAGTTTAATGTTTACATTCTTCATTACTGGGTTTTCTCCTCCATGGTGCGTTACCATCAAATATACAAGTTTGCCAGATTGCAAATATTTTTATATGTTTCGTGCTTTATAATTTCGGTTATCCGTTAATACTATTTTATGGTGCCAGTTGAAATATAAGTTCAGGGAATCACCTTCGAGGTGAGATCATGACGGTGATGTAAATTTTAGCTTCACTGGGTGGTCTCCTCTCGGAGGCGGTTTTCATTCAACAGAAGAAAGAGGATACACAAAAATAATTGTCTTCTAGGATTTCTTTTCCACCAGTTGAAATAATAATGTGCGCACTTGAGAGGCGATTGCCAAGTTAAGGTTTTTTTTTCATTACTGGGTTTTCTCCATCATGGCGCGTGATGCTTATACCCTCGACAGTTAAGAAATAAAATTTTCTTATGTGGGCTTTGGTTCCAGTTCTCTTTGGATTTGTTCTATTTGGAACTGATAAAGCTATTGAGTGGTGGCACCGCGGCCATTTCATCGATAATACAATGTATTAGTCCAGAAGTTAAAATTCGTTAATATTGCAAATTTTTAAAATCTTGAAGAGAAAACTCCCATTCTTGGTGTTCGTGGTTAAATTTTTCTGGTTTACTATTTTGGATGTAGGGAATTCATGTCAATGCTTTTATGTAAGAAAATTATATTTTTAAAATGATACGTAAGCCGTTTCTTTTAAGGAAAAGAAGTTCCTTTTGTAATTTCATTTTCATTGGATATTGTTGAAGTTGTCATGCTGTAACCAAATGTGAAGGCGAGTGGAAAGTAACTTGTTTCCCTCCCACTCCACCGACTGAAATTTGAGACACCTGGGACGTTGATAACTTTCATTTGCTTGTTTGCTGTCTGAGACGAAGGTTGTAAAGTTTCCGATTGCAGTGTTTGTAAATCTGTACTGTGATATAGTGTAGGATAAAGTTGATCCTTACTTATGAAATAGAAGAAAATGGTACGTATATTTAGTAGGGATTCATCAGACGTGGATAGATTTTTGCGTTATTTACTTTCGTTTATGTTTAAATGTAGTTTTATCAAAATTTTCAGTATGTTATTTTAAAAGGAAATGTGTTGGGACCTCTTTGGAGGCGAGCTCATTACAGTGATTAACATTAAAACTCACTGGGTGGTCTCCTCTCGAGAGCGGATCTCATTTTTGTCAATGCCCGAGTAATTGTATCTTGCCGAATTACGATTATTATTTGTGGCGTGCTGAAAATTTTTCTTTGGCGAACGTTAAGCAAGAATTCATGGCACACACCTGAGGGGAGAAATCCGAGTTTAATGTTTACATTCTTCATTACTGGGTTTTCTCCTCCATGGTGCGTTACCATCAAATATACAAGTTTGCCAGATTGCAAATATTTTTATATGTTTCGTGCTTTATAATTTCGGTTATCCGTTAATACTATTTTATGGTGCCAGTTGAAATATAAGTTCACGGAATCACCTTCGAGGTGAGATCATGACGGTGATGTAAATTTTAGCTTCACTGGGTGGTCTCCTCTCGGAGGCGGTTTTCATTCAACAGAAGAAAGAGGATACACAAAAATAATTGTCTTCTAGGATTTCTTTTCCACCAGTTGAAATAATAATGTGCGCACTTGAGAGGCGATTGCCAAGTTAAGGTTTTTTTTTCATTACTGGGTTTTCTCCATCATGGCGCGTGATGCTTATACCCTCGACTGTTAAGAAATAAAATGTTCTTATGTGGGCTTTGGTTCCACTTCTCTTTGGCTTTGCCCAATTTGGAACTGATAAAGCTATTGAGTGGTGGCACCGCGGCCATTTCATCGATAATACAATGTATTAGTCCAGAAGTTAAAATTCGGTAATATTGCAAGTTTTTGAAATCTTGAAGGGAAACACTCCCATTCTTGGTGTTCGTGGTTAAATTTTTCTGGTTTACTATTTTGGATGTAGGGAATTCATGTCAATGCTTTTATGTAAGAAAATTATATTTTTAAAATGATACGTAAGCCGTTTCTTTTAAGGAAAAGAAGTTCCTTTTGTAATTTCATTTTCATTGGATATTGTTGAAGTTGTCATGCTGTAACCAAATGTGCAGGCGAGTGGGAAGTAACTTGTTTCCCTCCCACTCCACCGACTGAAATTTGAGACACCTGGGACGTTGATAACTTTCATTTGCTTGTTTGCTGTCTGAGACGAAGGTTGTAAAGTTTCCGATTGCAGTGTTTGTAAATCTGTACTTTGATATAGTGTAGGATAAACTTGATCCTTACTTATGAAATAGAAGAAAATGGTACGTATATTTAGTAGGGATTCATCAGACGTGGATAGATTTTTGCGTTATTTACTTTCGTTTATGTTTAAATGTAGTTTTATCAAAATTTTCAGTATGTTATTTTAAAAGGAAATGTGTTGGGACCTCTTTGGAGGCGAGCTCACTACAGTGATTAACATTAAAACTCACTGGGTGGTCTCCTCTCGAGAGCGGATCTCATTTTTGTCAATGCCCGAGTAATTGTATCTTGCCGAATTACGATTATTATTTGTGGCGTGCTGAAAATTTTTCTTTGGCGAACGTTAAGCAAGAATTCATGGCACACACCTGAGGGGAGAAATCCGAGTTTAATGTTTACATTCTTCATTACTGGGTTTTCTCCTCCATGGTGCGTTACCATCAAATATACAAGTTTGCCAGATTGCAAATATTTTTATATGTTTCGTGCTTTATAATTTCGGTTATCCGTTAATACTATTTTATGGTGCCAGTTGAAATATAAGTTCACGGAATCACCTTCGAGGTGAGATCATGACGGTGATGTAAATTTTAGCTTCACTGGGTGGTCTCCTCAAGGAGGCGGTTTTCATTCAACCGAAGAAAGAGGATACACAAAAATAATTGTGTTCTAGGATTTCTTTTCCACCAGTTGAAATAATAATGTGCGCACTTGAGAGGCGATTGCCAAGTTAAGGTTTTTTTTTCATTACTGGGTTTTCTCCTTCATGGCGCGTGATTCTTATACCCTCGACTGTTAAGAAATAAAATTTTCTTATGTGGGCTTTGGTTCCACTTCTCTTTGGCTTTGTCCTATTTTTAACTGATAAAGCTATTGAGTATTGGCACCGCGGCCATTTCATCGATAATACAATGTATTAGTCCAGAAGTTAAAATTCGTTAATATTGCAAGTTTTTGAAATCTTGAAGAGAAAACTCCCATTCTTGGTGTTCGTGGTTAAATTTTTCTGGTTTACTATTTTGGATGTAGGGAATTCATGTCAATGCTTTTATGTAAGAAAATTATATTTTTAAAATGATACGTAAGCCGTTTCTTTTAAGGAAAAGAAGTTCCTTTTGTAATTTCATTTTCATTGGATATTGTTGAAGTTGTCATGCTGTAACCAAATGTGAAGGCGAGTGGGAAGTAACTTGTTTCCCTCCCACTCCACCGACTGAAATTTGAGACACCTGGGACGTTGATAACTTTCATTTGCTTGTTTGCTGTCTGAGACGAAGGTTGTAAAGTTTCCGATTGCAGTGTTTGTAAATCTGTACTGTGATATAGTGTAGGATAAAGTTGATCCTTACTTATGAAATAGAAGAAAATGGTACGTATATTTAGTAGGGATTCATCAGACGTGGATAGATTTTTGCGTTATTTACTTTCGTTTATGTTTAAATGTAGTTTTATCAAAATTTTCAGTATGTTATTTTAAAAGGAAATGTGTTGGGACCTCTTTGGAGGCGAGCTCATTACAGTGATTAACATTAAAACTCACTGGGTGGTCTCCTCTCGAGAGCGGATCTCATTTTTGTCAATGCCCGAGTAATTGTATCTTGCCGAATTACGATTATTATTTGTGGCGTGCTGAAAATTTTTCTTTGGCGAACGTTAAGCAAGAATTCATGGCACACACCTGAGGGGAGAAATCCGAGTTTAATGTTTACATTCTTCATTACTGGGTTTTCTCCTCCATGGTGCGTTACCATCAAATATACAAGTTTGCCAGATTGCAAATATTTTTATATGTTTCGTGCTTTATAATTTCGGTTATCCGTTAATACTATTTTATGGTGCCAGTTGAAATATAAGTTCACGGAATCACCTTCGAGGTGAGATCATGACGGTGATGTAAATTTTAGCTTCACTGGGTGGTCTCCTCTCGAAGGCGGTTTTCATTCAACAGAAGAAAGAGGATACACAAAAATAATTGTTTTCTAGGAATTCTTTTCCATCAGTTGAAATAATTAGGTGCGCACTTGAGAGGCGATTGCCAAGTTAATGTTTTATTTTTCATTACTGGGTTTTCTCCTTCATGGCGCGTGATGCTTATACCCTCGACTGTTAAGAAATAAAATTTTCTTATGTGGGCTTTGGTTCCACTTCTCTTTGGCTTTGCCCTATTTGGAACTGATAAAGCTATTGAGTGGTGGCACCGCGGCCATTTCATCGATAATACAATGTATTAGTCCAGAAGTTAAAATTCGTTAATATTGCAAGTTTTTGTAATCTTGAAGGGAAACACTCCAATTCTTGGTGTTCGTGGTTAAGTTTTTCTGGTTTACTATTTTGGATGTAGGGAATTCATGTCAATGCTTTTATGTAAGAAAATTATATTTTTAAAATGATACGTAAGCCGTTTCTTTTAAGGAAAAGAAGTTCCTTTTGTAATTTCATTTTCATTGGATATTGTTGAAGTTGTCATGCTGTAACCAAATGTGCAGGCGAGTGGGAAGTAACTTGTTTCCCTCCCACTCCACCGACTGAAATTTGAGACACCTGGGACCTTGATAACTTTCATTTGCTTGTTTGCTGTCTGAGACGAAGGTTGTAAAGTTTCCATTGCAGTGTTTGTAAATCTGTACTGTGATATAGTGTAGGATAAACTTGATCCTTACTTATGAAATAGAAGAAAATGGTACGTATATTTAGTAGGGATTCATCAGACGTGGATAGATTTTTGCGTTATTTACTTTCGTTTATGTTTAAATGTAGTTTTATCAAAATTTTCAGTATGTTATTTTAAAAGGAAATGTGTTGGGACCTCTTTGGAGGCGAGCTCACTACAGTGATTAACATTAAAACTCACTGGGTGGTCTCCTCTCGAGAGCGGATCTCATTTTTGTCAATGCCCGAGTAATTGTATCTTGCCGAATTACGATTATTATTTGTGGCGTGCTGAAAATTTTTCTTTGGCGAACGTTAAGCAAGAATTCATGGCACACACCTGAGGGGAGAAATCCGAGTTTAATGTTTACATTCTTCATTACTGGGTTTTCTCCTCCATGGTGCGTTACCATCAAATATACAAGTTTGCCAGATTGCAAATATTTTTATATGTTTCGTGCTTTATAATTTCGGTTATCCGTTAATACTATTTTATGGTGCCAGTTGAAATATAAGTTCACGGAATCACCTTCGAGGTGAGATCATGACGGTGATGTAAATTTTAGCTTCACTGGGTGGTCTCCTCAAGGAGGCGGTTTTCATTCAACCGAAGAAAGAGGATACACAAAAATAATTGTGTTCTAGGATTTCTTTTCCACCAGTTGAAATAATAATGTGCGCACTTGAGAGGCGATTGCCAAGTTAAGGTTTTTTTTTCATTACTGGGTTTTCTCCTTCATGGCGCGTGATTCTTATACCCTCGACTGTTAAGAAATAAAATTTTCTTATGTGGGCTTTGGTTCCACTTCTCTTTGGCTTTGTCCTATTTTTAACTGATAAAGCTATTGAGTATTGGCACCGCGGCCATTTCATCGATAATACAATGTATTAGTCCAGAAGTTAAAATTCGTTAATATTGCAAGTTTTTGAAATCTTGAAGAGAAAACTCCCATTCTTGGTGTTCGTGGTTAAATTTTTCTGGTTTACTATTTTGGATGTAGGGAATTCATGTCAATGCTTTTATGTAAGAAAATTATATTTTTAAAATGATACGTAAGCCGTTTCTTTTAAGGAAAAGAAGTTCCTTTTGTAATTTCATTTTCATTGGATATTGTTGAAGTTGTCATGCTGTAACCAAATGTGAAGGCGAGTGGGAAGTAACTTGTTTCCCTCCCACTCCACCGACTGAAATTTGAGACACCTGGGACGTTGATAACTTTCATTTGCTTGTTTGCTGTCTGAGACGAAGGTTGTAAAGTTTCCGATTGCAGTGTTTGTAAATCTGTACTGTGATATAGTGTAGGATAAAGTTGATCCTTACTTATGAAATAGAAGAAAATGGTACGTATATTTAGTAGGGATTCATCAGACGTGGATAGATTTTTGCGTTATTTACTTTCGTTTATGTTTAAATGTAGTTTTATCAAAATTTTCAGTATGTTATTTTAAAAGGAAATGTGTTGGGACCTCTTTGGAGGCGAGCTCATTACAGTGATTAACATTAAAACTCACTGGGTGGTCTCCTCTCGAGAGCGGATCTCATTTTTGTCAATGCCCGAGTAATTGTATCTTGCCGAATTACGATTATTATTTGTGGCGTGCTGAAAATTTTTCTTTGGCGAACGTTAAGCAAGAATTCATGGCACACACCTGAGGGGAGAAATCCGAGTTTAATGTTTACATTCTTCATTACTGGGTTTTCTCCTCCATGGTGCGTTACCATCAAATATACAAGTTTGCCAGATTGCAAATATTTTTATATGTTTCGTGCTTTATAATTTCGGTTATCCGTTAATACTATTTTATGGTGCCAGTTGAAATATAAGTTCACGGAATCACCTTCGAGGTGAGATCATGACGGTGATGTAAATTTTAGCTTCACTGGGTGGTCTCCTCTCGAAGGCGGTTTTCATTCAACAGAAGAAAGAGGATACACAAAAATAATTGTTTTCTAGGAATTCTTTTCCATCAGTTGAAATAATAAGGTGCGCACTTGAGAGGCGATTGCCAAGTTAATGTTTTATTTTTCATTACTGGGTTTTCTCCTTCATGGCGCGTGATGCTTATACCCTCGACTGTTAAGAAATAAAATTTTCTTATGTGGGCTTTGGTTCCACTTCTCTTTGGCTTTGCCCTATTTGGAACTGATAAAGCTATTGAGTGGTGGCACCGCGGCCATTTCATCGATAATACAATGTATTAGTCCAGAAGTTAAAATTCGTTAATATTGCAAATTTTTAAAATCTTGAAGAGAAAACTCCCATTCTTGGTGTTCGTGGTTAAATTTTTCTGGTTTACTATTTTGGATGTAGGGAATTCATGTCAATGCTTTTATGTAAGAAAATTATATTTTTAAAATGATACGTAAGCCGTTTCTTTTAAGGAAAAGAAGTTCCTTTTGTAATTTCATTTTCATTGGATATTGTTGAAGTTGTCATGCTGTAACCAAATGTGAAGGCGAGTGGAAAGTAACTTGTTTCCCTCCCACTCCACCGACTGAAATTTGAGACACCTGGGACGTTGATAACTTTCATTTGCTTGTTTGCTGTCTGAGACGAAGGTTGTAAAGTTTCCGATTGCAGTGTTTGTAAATCTGTACTGTGATATAGTGTAGGATAAAGTTGATCCTTACTTATGAAATAGAAGAAAATGGTACGTATATTTAGTAGGGATTCATCAGACGTGGATAGATTTTTGCGTTATTTACTTTCGTTTATGTTTAAATGTAGTTTTATCAAAATTTTCAGTATGTTATTTTAAAAGGAAATGTGTTGGGACCTCTTTGGAGGCGAGCTCACTACAGTGATTAACATTAAAACTCACTGGGTGGTCTCCTCTCGAGAGCGGATCTCATTTTTGTCAACACCCGAGTAATTGCATCTTGCCGAATTACGATTGTTATTTGTGGCGTGCTGAAAATTTTTCTTTGGCGAACGTTTAGCAAGAATTCATGGCACACACCTGAGGGGAGAAATCCGAGTTTAATGTTCACATTTTTCATTACTGGGTTCTCTCCTCCATGGTGCGTTACCTTCAAATATACAAGTTTGCCAGATTGCAAATATTTTTATATGTTTCGTGCTTTAAAATTTCGGTTATCCGTTAATACTATTTTATGGTGCCAGTTGAAATATAAGTTCACGGAATCACCTTCGAGGTGAGATCATGACGGTGATGTAAATTTTAGCTTCACTGGGTGGTCTCCTCAAGGAGGCGGTTTTCATTCAACCGAAGAAAGAGGATACACAAAAATAATTGTGTTCTAGGATTTCTTTTCCACCAGTTGAAATAATAATGTGCGCACTTGAGAGGCGATTGCCAAGTTAAGGTTTTTTTTTCATTACTGGGTTTTCTCCTTCATGGCGCGTGATTCTTATACCCTCGACTGTTAAGAAATAAAATTTTCTTATGTGGGCTTTGGTTCCACTTCTCTTTGGCTTTGTCCTATTTTTAACTGATAAAGCTATTGAGTATTGGCACCGCGGCCATTTCATCGATAATACAATGTATTAGTCCAGAAGTTAAAATTCGTTAATATTGCAAATTTTTAAAATCTTGAAGAGAAACACTCCAATTCTTGGTGTTCGTGGTTAAGTTTTTCTGGTTTACTATTTTGGATGTAGGGAATTCATGTCAATGCTTTTATGTAAGAAAATTATATTTTTAAAATGATACGTAAGCCGTTTCTTTTAAGGAAAAGAAGTTCCTTTTGTAATTTCATTTTCATTGGATATTGTTGAAGTTGTCATGCTGTAAACAAATGTGAAGGCGAGTGGAAAGTAACTTGTTTCCCTCCCTCTCCACCGACTGAAATTTGAGACACCTGGGACGTTGATAACTTTCATTTGCTTGTTTGCTGTCTGAGACGAAGGTTGTAAAGTTTCCATTGCAGTGTTTGTAAATCTGTACTGTGATATAGTGTAGGATAAACTTGATCCTTACTTATGAAATAGAAGAAAATGGTACGTATATTTAGTAGGGATTCATCAGACGTGGATAGATTTTTGCGTTATTTACTTTCGTTTATGTTTAAATGTAGTTTTATCAAAATTTTCAGTATGTTATTTTAAAAGGAAATGTGTTGGGACCTCTTTGGAGGCGAGCTCACTACAGTGATTAACATTAAAACTCACTGGGTGGTCTCCTCTCGAGAGCGGATCTCATTTTTGTCAACACCCGAGTAATTGCATCTTGCCGAATTACGATTGTTATTTGTGGCGTGCTGAAAATTTTTCTTTGGCGAACGTTTAGCAAGAATTCATGGCACACACCTGAGGGGAGAAATCCGAGTTTAATGTTCACATTTTTCATTACTGGGTTCTCTCCTCCATGGTGCGTTACCTTCAAATATACAAGTTTGCCAGATTGCAAATATTTTTATATGTTTCGTGCTTTAAAATTTCGGTTATCCGTTAATACTATTTTATGGTGCCAGTTGAAATATAAGTTCACGGAATCACCTTCGAGGTGAGATCATGACGGTGATGTAAATTTTAGCTTCACTGGGTGGTCTCCTCAAGGAGGCGGTTTTCATTCAACCGAAGAAAGAGGATACACAAAAATAATTGTGTTCTAGGATTTCTTTTCCACCAGTTGAAATAATAATGTGCGCACTTGAGAGGCGATTGCCAAGTTAAGGTTTTTTTTTCATTACTGGGTTTTCTCCTTCATGGCGCGTGATTCTTATACCCTCGACTGTTAAGAAATAAAATTTTCTTATGTGGGCTTTGGTTCCACTTCTCTTTGGCTTTGTCCTATTTTTAACTGATAAAGCTATTGAGTATTGGCACCGCGGCCATTTCATCGATAATACAATGTATTAGTCCAGAAGTTAAAATTCGTTAATATTGCAAATTTTTAAAATCTTGAAGAGAAACACTCCAATTCTTGGTGTTCGTGGTTAAGTTTTTCTGGTTTACTATTTTGGATGTAGGGAATTCATGTCAATGCTTTTATGTAAGAAAATTATATTTTTAAAATGATACGTAAGCCGTTTCTTTTAAGGAAAAGAAGTTCCTTTTGTAATTTCATTTTCATTGGATATTGTTGAAGTTGTCATGCTGTAAACAAATGTGAAGGCGAGTGGAAAGTAACTTGTTTCCCTCCCACTCCACCGACTGAAATTTGAGACACCTGGGACGTTGATAACTTTCATTTGCTTGTTTGCTGTCTGAGACGAAGGTTGTAAAGTTTCCGATTGCAGTGTTTGTAAATCTGTACTGTGATATAGTGTAGGATAAAGTTGATCCTTACTTATGAAATAGAAGAAAATGGTACATATATTTAGTAGGGATTCATCAGATGTGGATAGATTTTTGCGTTATTTACTTTCGTTTATGTTAAATGTAGTTTTATCAAAATTTTCAGTATGTTATTTTAAAAGGAAATGTGTTGGGACCTCTTTGGAGGCGAGCTCATTACAGTGATTAACATTAAAACTCACTGGGTGGTCTCCTCTCGAGAGCGGATCTCATTTTTGTCAACACCCGAGTAATTGTATCTTGCCGAATTACGATTATTATTTGTGGCGTGCTGAAAATTTTTCTTTGGCGAACGTTAAGCAAGAATTCATGGCACACACCTGAGGGGAGAAATCCGAGTTTAATGTTTACATTTTTCATTACTGGGTTTTCTCCTCCATGGTGCGTTACCATCAAATATACAAGTTTGCCAGATTGCAAATATTTTTATATGTTTCGTGCTTTATAATTTCGGTTATCCGTTAATACTATTTTATGGTGCCAGTTGAAATATAAGTTCACGGAATCACCTTCGAGGTGAGATCATGACGGTGATGTAAATTTTAGCTTCACTGGGTGGTCTCCTCTCGGAGGCGGTTTTCATTCAACCGAAGAAAGAGGATACACAAAAATAATTGTGTTCTAGGATTTCTTTTCCACCAGTTGAAATAATAATGTGCGCACTTGAGAGGCGATTGCCAAGTTAAGGTTTTTTTTTCATTACTGGGTTTTCTCCTTCATGGCGCGTGATTCTTATACCCTCGACTGTTAAGAAATAAAATTTTCTTATGTGGGCTTTGGTTCCACTTCTCTTTGGCTTTGCCCTATTTGGAACTGATAAAGCTATTGTGTGGTGGCACCGCGGCCATTTCATCGATAATACAATGTATTAGTCCAGAAGTTAAAATTCGTTAATATTGCAAGTTTTTGAAATCTTGAAGGGAAACACTCCAATTCTTGGTGTTCGTGGTTAAGTTTTTCTGGTTTACTATTTTGGATGTAGGGAATTCATGTCAATGCTTTTATGTAAGAAAATTATATTTTTAAAATGATACGTAAGCCGTTTCTTTTAAGGAAAAGAAGTTACTTTTGTAATTTCATTTTCATTGGATATTGTTGAAGTTGTCATGCTGTAACCAAATGTGCAGGCGAGTGGGAAGTAACTTGTTTCCCTCCCACTCCACCGACTGAAATTTGAGACACCTGGGACGTTGATAACTTTCATTTGCTTCTTTGCTGTCTGAGACGAAGGTTGTAAAGTTTCCGATTGCAGTGTTTGTAAATCTGTACTGTGATATAGTGTAGGATAAAGTTGATCCTTACTTATGAAATAGAAGAAAATGGTACGTATATTTAGTAGGGATTCATCAGATGTGGATAGATTTTTGCGTTATTTACTTTCGTTTATGTTTAAATGTAGTTTTATCAAAATTTTCAGTATGTTATTTTAAAAGGAAATGTGTTGGGACCTCTTTGGAGGCGAGCTCATTACAGTGATTAACATTAAAACTCACTGGGTGGTCTCCTCTCGAGAGCGGATCTCATTTTTGTCAATGCCCGAGTAATTGTATCTTGCCGAATTACGATTATTATTTGTGGCGTGCTGAAAATTTTTCTTTGGCGAACGTTAAGCAAGAATTCATGGCACACACCTGAGGGGAGAAATCCGAGTTTAATGTTTACATTCTTCATTACTGGGTTTTCTCCTCCATGGTGCGTTACCATCAAATATACAAGTTTGCCAGATTGCAAATATTTTTATATGTTTCGTGCTTTATAATTTCGGTTATCCGTTAATACTATTTTATGGTGCCAGTTGAAATATAAGTTCAGGGAATCACCTTCGAGGTGAGATCATGACGGTGATGTAAATTTTAGCTTCACTGGGTGGTCTCCTCTCGGAGGCGGTTTTCATTCAACAGAAGAAAGAGGATACACAAAAATAATTGTCTTCTAGGATTTCTTTTCCACCAGTTGAAATAATAATGTGAGCACTTGAGAGGCGATTGCCAAGTTAAGGTTTTTTTTTCATTACTGGGTTTTCTCCATCATGGCGCGTGATGCTTATACCCTCGACAGTTAAGAAATAAAATTTTCTTATGTGGGCTTTGGTTCCAGTTCTCTTTGGATTTGTTCTATTTGGAACTGATAAAGCTATTGAGTGGTGGCACCGCGGCCATTTCATCGATAATACAATGTATTAGTCCAGAAGTTAAAATTCGTTAATATTGCAAATTTTTAAAATCTTGAAGAGAAAACTCCCATTCTTGGTGTTCGTGGTTAAATTTTTCTGGTTTACTATTTTGGATGTAGGGAATTCATGTCAATGCTTTTATGTAAGAAAATTATATTTTTAAAATGATACGTAAGCCGTTTCTTTTAAGGAAAAGAAGTTCCTTTTGTAATTTCATTTTCATTGGATATTGTTGAAGTTGTCATGCTGTAACCAAATGTGAAGGCGAGTGGAAAGTAACTTGTTTCCCTCCCACTCCACCGACTGAAATTTGAGACACCTGGGACGTTGATAACTTTCATTTGCTTGTTTGCTGTCTGAGACGAAGGTTGTAAAGTTTCCGATTGCAGTGTTTGTAAATCTGTACTGTGATATAGTGTAGGATAAAGTTGATCCTTACTTATGAAATAGAAGAAAATGGTACGTATATTTAGTAGGGATTCATCAGACGTGGATAGATTTTTGCGTTATTTACTTTCGTTTATGTTTAAATGTAGTTTTATCAAAATTTTCAGTATGTTATTTTAAAAGGAAATGTGTTGGGACCTCTTTGGAGGCGAGCTCATTACAGTGATTAACATTAAAACTCACTGGGTGGTCTCCTCTCGAGAGCGGATCTCATTTTTGTCAATGCCCGAGTAATTGTATCTTGCCGAATTACGATTATTATTTGTGGCGTGCTGAAAATTTTTCTTTGGCGAACGTTAAGCAAGAATTCATGGCACACACCTGAGGGGAGAAATCCGAGTTTAATGTTTACATTCTTCATTACTGGGTTTTCTCCTCCATGGTGCGTTACCATCAAATATACAAGTTTGCCAGATTGCAAATATTTTTATATGTTTCGTGCTTTATAATTTCGGTTATCCGTTAATACTATTTTATGGTGCCAGTTGAAATATAAGTTCACGGAATCACCTTCGAGGTGAGATCATGACGGTGATGTAAATTTTAGCTTCACTGGGTGGTCTCCTCTCGGAGGCGGTTTTCATTCAACAGAAGAAAGAGGATACACAAAAATAATTGTCTTCTAGGATTTCTTTTCCACCAGTTGAAATAATAATGTGCGCACTTGAGAGGCGATTGCCAAGTTAAGGTTTTTTTTTCATTACTGGGTTTTCTCCATCATGGCGCGTGATGCTTATACCCTCGACTGTTAAGAAATAAAATGTTCTTATGTGGGCTTTGGTTCCACTTCTCTTTGGCTTTGTCCTATTTTTAACTGATAAAGCTATTGAGTATTGGCACCGCGGCCATTTCATCGATAATACAATGTATTAGTCCAGAAGTTAAAATTCGTTAATATTGCAAGTTTTTGAAATCTTGAAGAGAAAACTCCCATTCTTGGTGTTCGTGGTTAAATTTTTCTGGTTTACTATTTTGGATGTAGGGAATTCATGTCAATGCTTTTATGTAAGAAAATTATATTTTTAAAATGATACGTAAGCCGTTTCTTTTAAGGAAAAGAAGTTCCTTTTGTAATTTCATTTTCATTGGATATTGTTGAAGTTGTCATGCTGTAACCAAATGTGAAGGCGAGTGGGAAGTAACTTGTTTCCCTCCCACTCCACCGACTGAAATTTGAGACACCTGGGACGTTGATAACTTTCATTTGCTTGTTTGCTGTCTGAGACGAAGGTTGTAAAGTTTCCGATTGCAGTGTTTGTAAATCTGTACTGTGATATAGTGTAGGATAAAGTTGATCCTTACTTATGAAATAGAAGAAAATGGTACGTATATTTAGTAGGGATTCATCAGACGTGGATAGATTTTTGCGTTATTTACTTTCGTTTATGTTTAAATGTAGTTTTATCAAAATTTTCAGTATGTTATTTTAAAAGGAAATGTGTTGGGACCTCTTTGGAGGCGAGCTCATTACAGTGATTAACATTAAAACTCACTGGGTGGTCTCCTCTCGAGAGCGGATCTCATTTTTGTCAATGCCCGAGTAATTGTATCTTGCCGAATTACGATTATTATTTGTGGCGTGCTGAAAATTTTTCTTTGGCGAACGTTAAGCAAGAATTCATGGCACACACCTGAGGGGAGAAATCCGAGTTTAATGTTTACATTCTTCATTACTGGGTTTTCTCCTCCATGGTGCGTTACCATCAAATATACAAGTTTGCCAGATTGCAAATATTTTTATATGTTTCGTGCTTTATAATTTCGGTTATCCGTTAATACTATTTTATGGTGCCAGTTGAAATATAAGTTCACGGAATCACCTTCGAGGTGAGATCATGACGGTGATGTAAATTTTAGCTTCACTGGGTGGTCTCCTCTCGAAGGCGGTTTTCATTCAACAGAAGAAAGAGGATACACAAAAATAATTGTTTTCTAGGAATTCTTTTCCATCAGTTGAAATAATAAGGTGCGCACTTGAGAGGCGATTGCCAAGTTAATGTTTTATTTTTCATTACTGGGTTTTCTCCTTCATGGCGCGTGATGCTTATACCCTCGACTGTTAAGAAATAAAATTTTCTTATGTGGGCTTTGGTTCCACTTCTCTTTGGCTTTGCCCTATTTGGAACTGATAAAGCTATTGAGTGGTGGCACCGCGGCCATTTCATCGATAATACAATGTATTAGTCCAGAAGTTAAAATTCGTTAATATTGCAAGTTTTTGTAATCTTGAAGGGAAACACTCCAATTCTTGGTGTTCGTGGTTAAGTTTTTCTGGTTTACTATTTTGGATGTAGGGAATTCATGTCAATGCTTTTATGTAAGAAAATTATATTTTTAAAATGATACGTAAGCCGTTTCTTTTAAGGAAAAGAAGTTCCTTTTGTAATTTCATTTTCATTGGATATTGTTGAAGTTGTCATGCTGTAACCAAATGTGCAGGCGAGTGGGAAGTAACTTGTTTCCCTCCCACTCCACCGACTGAAATTTGAGACACCTGGGACCTTGATAACTTTCATTTGCTTGTTTGCTGTCTGAGACGAAGGTTGTAAAGTTTCCATTGCAGTGTTTGTAAATCTGTACTGTGATATAGTGTAGGATAAACTTGATCCTTACTTATGAAATAGAAGAAAATGGTACGTATATTTAGTAGGGATTCATCAGACGTGGATAGATTTTTGCGTTATTTACTTTCGTTTATGTTTAAATGTAGTTTTATCAAAATTTTCAGTATGTTATTTTAAAAGGAAATGTGTTGGGACCTCTTTGGAGGCGAGCTCACTACAGTGATTAACATTAAAACTCACTGGGTGGTCTCCTCTCGAGAGCGGATCTCATTTTTGTCAACACCCGAGTAATTGCATCTTGCCGAATTACGATTGTTATTTGTGGCGTGCTGAAAATTTTTCTTTGGCGAACGTTTAGCAAGAATTCATGGCACACACCTGAGGGGAGAAATCCGAGTTTAATGTTCACATTTTTCATTACTGGGTTCTCTCCTCCATGGTGCGTTACCTTCAAATATACAAGTTTGCCAGATTGCAAATATTTTTATATGTTTCGTGCTTTAAAATTTCGGTTATCCGTTAATACTATTTTATGGTGCCAGTTGAAATATAAGTTCACGGAATCACCTTCGAGGTGAGATCATGACGGTGATGTAAATTTTAGCTTCACTGGGTGGTCTCCTCAAGGAGGCGGTTTTCATTCAACCGAAGAAAGAGGATACACAAAAATAATTGTGTTCTAGGATTTCTTTTCCACCAGTTGAAATAATAATGTGCGCACTTGAGAGGCGATTGCCAAGTTAAGGTTTTTTTTTCATTACTGGGTTTTCTCCTTCATGGCGCGTGATTCTTATACCCTCGACTGTTAAGAAATAAAATTTTCTTATGTGGGCTTTGGTTCCACTTCTCTTTGGCTTTGTCCTATTTTTAACTGATAAAGCTATTGAGTATTGGCACCGCGGCCATTTCATCGATAATACAATGTATTAGTCCAGAAGTTAAAATTCGTTAATATTGCAAATTTTTAAAATCTTGAAGAGAAACACTCCAATTCTTGGTGTTCGTGGTTAAGTTTTTCTGGTTTACTATTTTGGATGTAGGGAATTCATGTCAATGCTTTTATGTAAGAAAATTATATTTTTAAAATGATACGTAAGCCGTTTCTTTTAAGGAAAAGAAGTTCCTTTTGTAATTTCATTTTCATTGGATATTGTTGAAGTTGTCATGCTGTAAACAAATGTGAAGGCGAGTGGAAAGTAACTTGTTTCCCTCCCTCTCCACCGACTGAAATTTGAGACACCTGGGACGTTGATAACTTTCATTTGCTTGTTTGCTGTCTGAGACGAAGGTTGTAAAGTTTCCGATTGCAGTGTTTGTAAATCTGTACTGTGATATAGTGTAGGATAAAGTTGATCCTTACTTATGAAATAGAAGAAAATGGTACGTATATTTAGTAGGGATTCATCAGATGTGGATAGGTTTTTGCGTTATTTACTTTCGTTTATGTTTAAATGTAGTTTTATCAAAATTTTCAGTATGTTATTTTAAAAGGAAATGTGTTGGGACCTCTTTGGAGGCGAGCTCACTACAGTGATTAAAATTAAAACTCACTGGGTGGTCTCCTCTCGAGAGCGGATCTCATTTTTGTCAACACCCGAGTAATTGCATCTTGCCGAATTACGATTGTTATTTGTGGCGTGCTGAAAATTTTTCTTTGGCGAACGTTTAGCAAGAATTCATAGCACACACCTGAGGGGAGAAATCCGAGTTTAATGTTCACATTTTTCATTACTGGGTTCTCTCCTCCATGGTGCGTTACCTTCAAATATACAAGTTTGCCAGATTGCAAATATTTTTATATGTTTCGTGCTTTATAATTTCGGTTATCCGTTAATACTATTTTATGGTGCCAGTTGAAATATAAGTTCACGGAATCACCTTCGAGGTGAGATCATGACGGTGATGTAAATTGTAGCTTCACTGGGTGGTCTCCTCAAGGAGGCGGTTTTCATTCAACCGAAGAAAGAGGATACACAAAAATAATTGTCTTCTAGGATTTCTTTTCCACCAGTTGAAATAATAATGTGCGCACTTGAGAGGCGATTGCCAAGTTAAGGTTTTTTTTTCATTACTGGGTTTTCTCCATCATGGCGCGTGATGCTTATACCCTCGACTGTTAAGAAATAAAATGTTCTTATGTGGGCTTTGGTTCCACTTCTCTTTGGCTTTGTCCTATTTTTAACTGATAAAGCTATTGAGTATTGGCACCGCGGCCATTTCATCGATAATACAATGTATTAGTCCAGAAGTTAAAATTCGTTAATATTGCAAGTTTTTGAAATCTTGAAGAGAAAACTCCCATTCTTGGTGTTCGTGGTTAAATTTTTCTGGTTTACTATTTTGGATGTAGGGAATTCATGTCAATGCTTTTATGTAAGAAAATTATATTTTTAAAATGATACGTAAGCCGTTTCTTTTAAGGAAAAGAAGTTCCTTTTGTAATTTCATTTTCATTGGATATTGTTGAAGTTGTCATGCTGTAACCAAATGTGAAGGCGAGTGGGAAGTAACTTGTTTCCCTCCCACTCCACCGACTGAAATTTGAGACACCTGGGACGTTGATAACTTTCATTTGCTTGTTTGCTGTCTGAGACGAAGGTTGTAAAGTTTCCGATTGCAGTGTTTGTAAATCTGTACTGTGATATAGTGTAGGATAAAGTTGATCCTTACTTATGAAATAGAAGAAAATGGTACGTATATTTAGTAGGGATTCATCAGACGTGGATAGATTTTTGCGTTATTTACTTTCGTTTATGTTTAAATGTAGTTTTATCAAAATTTTCAGTATGTTATTTTAAAAGGAAATGTGTTGGGACCTCTTTGGAGGCGAGCTCATTACAGTGATTAACATTAAAACTCACTGGGTGGTCTCCTCTCGAGAGCGGATCTCATTTTTGTCAATGCCCGAGTAATTGTATCTTGCCGAATTACGATTATTATTTGTGGCGTGCTGAAAATTTTTCTTTGGCGAACGTTAAGCAAGAATTCATGGCACACACCTGAGGGGAGAAATCCGAGTTTAATGTTTACATTCTTCATTACTGGGTTTTCTCCTCCATGGTGCGTTACCATCAAATATACAAGTTTGCCAGATTGCAAATATTTTTATATGTTTCGTGCTTTATAATTTCGGTTATCCGTTAATACTATTTTATGGTGCCAGTTGAAATATAAGTTCACGGAATCACCTTCGAGGTGAGATCATGACGGTGATGTAAATTTTAGCTTCACTGGGTGGTCTCCTCTCGAAGGCGGTTTTCATTCAACAGAAGAAAGAGGATACACAAAAATAATTGTTTTCTAGGAATTCTTTTCCATCAGTTGAAATAATAAGGTGCGCACTTGAGAGGCGATTGCCAAGTTAATGTTTTATTTTTCATTACTGGGTTTTCTCCTTCATGGCGCGTGATGCTTATACCCTCGACTGTTAAGAAATAAAATTTTCTTATGTGGGCTTTGGTTCCACTTCTCTTTGGCTTTGCCCTATTTGGAACTGATAAAGCTATTGAGTGGTGGCACCGCGGCCATTTCATCGATAATACAATGTATTAGTCCAGAAGTTAAAATTCGTTAATATTGCAAGTTTTTGTAATCTTGAAGGGAAACACTCCAATTCTTGGTGTTCGTGGTTAAGTTTTTCTGGTTTACTATTTTGGATGTAGGGAATTCATGTCAATGCTTTTATGTAAGAAAATTATATTTTTAAAATGATACGTAAGCCGTTTCTTTTAAGGAAAAGAAGTTCCTTTTGTAATTTCATTTTCATTGGATATTGTTGAAGTTGTCATGCTGTAACCAAATGTGCAGGCGAGTGGGAAGTAACTTGTTTCCCTCCCACTCCACCGACTGAAATTTGAGACACCTGGGACCTTGATAACTTTCATTTGCTTGTTTGCTGTCTGAGACGAAGGTTGTAAAGTTTCCATTGCAGTGTTTGTAAATCTGTACTGTGATATAGTGTAGGATAAACTTGATCCTTACTTATGAAATAGAAGAAAATGGTACGTATATTTAGTAGGGATTCATCAGACGTGGATAGATTTTTGCGTTATTTACTTTCGTTTATGTTTAAATGTAGTTTTATCAAAATTTTCAGTATGTTATTTTAAAAGGAAATGTGTTGGGACCTCTTTGGAGGCGAGCTCACTACAGTGATTAACATTAAAACTCACTGGGTGGTCTCCTCTCGAGAGCGGATCTCATTTTTGTCAACACCCGAGTAATTGCATCTTGCCGAATTACGATTGTTATTTGTGGCGTGCTGAAAATTTTTCTTTGGCGAACGTTTAGCAAGAATTCATGGCACACACCTGAGGGGAGAAATCCGAGTTTAATGTTCACATTTTTCATTACTGGGTTCTCTCCTCCATGGTGCGTTACCTTCAAATATACAAGTTTGCCAGATTGCAAATATTTTTATATGTTTCGTGCTTTAAAATTTCGGTTATCCGTTAATACTATTTTATGGTGCCAGTTGAAATATAAGTTCACGGAATCACCTTCGAGGTGAGATCATGACGGTGATGTAAATTTTAGCTTCACTGGGTGGTCTCCTCAAGGAGGCGGTTTTCATTCAACCGAAGAAAGAGGATACACAAAAATAATTGTGTTCTAGGATTTCTTTTCCACCAGTTGAAATAATAATGTGCGCACTTGAGAGGCGATTGCCAAGTTAAGGTTTTTTTTTCATTACTGGGTTTTCTCCTTCATGGCGCGTGATTCTTATACCCTCGACTGTTAAGAAATAAAATTTTCTTATGTGGGCTTTGGTTCCACTTCTCTTTGGCTTTGTCCTATTTTTAACTGATAAAGCTATTGAGTATTGGCACCGCGGCCATTTCATCGATAATACAATGTATTAGTCCAGAAGTTAAAATTCGTTAATATTGCAAATTTTTAAAATCTTGAAGAGAAACACTCCAATTCTTGGTGTTCGTGGTTAAGTTTTTCTGGTTTACTATTTTGGATGTAGGGAATTCATGTCAATGCTTTTATGTAAGAAAATTATATTTTTAAAATGATACGTAAGCCGTTTCTTTTAAGGAAAAGAAGTTCCTTTTGTAATTTCATTTTCATTGGATATTGTTGAAGTTGTCATGCTGTAAACAAATGTGAAGGCGAGTGGAAAGTAACTTGTTTCCCTCCCTCTCCACCGACTGAAATTTGAGACACCTGGGACGTTGATAACTTACATTTGCTTGTTTGCTGTCTGAGACGAAGGTTGTAAAGTTTCCGATTGCAGTGTTTGTAAATCTGTACTGTGATATAGTGTAGGATAAAGTTGATCCTTACTTATGAAATAGAAGAAAATGGTACGTATATTTAGTAGGGATTCATCAGATGTGGATAGGTTTTTGCGTTATTTACTTTCGTTTATGTTTAAATGTAGTTTTATCAAAATTTTCAGTATGTTATTTTAAAAGGAAATGTGTTGGGACCTCTTTGGAGGCGAGCTCACTACAGTGATTAAAATTAAAACTCACTGGGTGGTCTCCTCTCGAGAGCGGATCTCATTTTTGTCAACACCCGAGTAATTGCATCTTGCCGAATTACGATTGTTATTTGTGGCGTGCTGAAAATTTTTCTTTGGCGAACGTTTAGCAAGAATTCATAGCACACACCTGAGGGGAGAAATCCGAGTTTAATGTTCACATTTTTCATTACTGGGTTCTCTCCTCCATGGTGCGTTACCTTCAAATATACAAGTTTGCCAGATTGCAAATATTTTTATATGTTTCGTGCTTTATAATTTCGGTTATCCGTTAATACTATTTTATGGTGCCAGTTGAAATATAAGTTCACGGAATCACCTTCGAGGTGAGATCATGACGGTGATGTAAATTTTAGCTTCACTGGGTTTTCTCCTCTCGGAGGCGGTTTTCATTCAACAGAAGAAAGAGGATACACAAAAATAATTGTGTTCTAGGATTTCTTTTCCACCAGTTGAAATAATCATGTGCGCACTTGAGAGGCGATTGCCAAGTTAAGGTTTTTTTTTCATTACTGGGTTTTCTCCTTCATGGCGCGTGATGCTTATACCCTCGACTGTTAAGAAATAAAATTTTCTTATGTGGGCTTTGGTTCCACTTCTCTTTGGCTTTGTCCTATTTGGAACTGATAAAGCTATTGAGTGGTGGCACCGCGGCCATTTCATCGATAATACAATGTATTAGTACAGAAGTTAAAATTCGTTAATATTGCAAATTTTTAAAATCTTGAAGAGAAACACTCCCATTCTTGGTGTTCGTGGTTAAATTTTTCTGGTTTACTATTTTGGATGTAGGGAATTCATGTCAATGCTTTTATGTAAGAAAATTATATTTTTAAAATGATACGTAAGCCGTTTCTTTTAAGGAAAAGAAGTTCCTTTTGTAATTTCATTTTCATTGGATATTGTTGAAGTTGTCATGCTGTAAACAAATGTGAAGGCGAGTGGGAAGTAACTTGTTTCCCTCCCACTCCACCGACTGAAATTTGAGACACCTGGGACGTTGATAACTTTCATTTGCTTGTTTGCTGTCTGAGACGAAGGTTGTAAAGTTTCCGATTGCAGTGTTTGTAAATCTGTACTGTGATATAGTGTAGGATAAACTTGATCCTTACTTATGAAATAGAAGAAAATGGTACGTATATTTAGTAGGGATTCATCAGACGTGGATAGATTTTTGCGTTATTTACTTTCGTTTATGTTTAAATGTAGTTTTATCAAATTTTTCAGTATGTTATTTTAAAAGGAAATGTGTAGGGACCTCTTTGGAGGCGAGCTCATTACAGTGATTAACATTAAAACTCACTGGGTGGTCTCCTCTCGAGAGCGGATCTCATTTTTGTCAATACCCGAGTAATTGTATCTTGCCGAATTACGATTATTATTTGTGGCGTGCTGAAAATTTTTCTTTGGCGAACGTTAAGCAAGAATTCATGGCACACACCTGAGGGGAGAAATCCGAGTTTAATGTTTACATTTTTCATTACTGGGTTTTCTCCTCCATGGTGCGTTACCATCAAATATACAAGTTTGCCAGATTGCAAATATTTTTATATGTTTCGTGCTTTATAATTTCGGTTATCCGTTAATACTATTTTATGGTGCCAGTTGAAATATAAGTTCACGGAATCACCTTCGAGGTGAGATCATGACGGTGATGTAAATTTTAGCTTCACTGGGTTTTCTCCTCTCGGAGGCGGTTTTCATTCAACAGAAGAAAGAGGATACACAAAAATAATTGTGTTCTAGGATTTCTTTTCCACCAGTTGAAATAATCATGTGCGCACTTGAGAGGCGATTGCCAAGTTAAGGTTTTTTTTTCATTACTGGGTTTTCTCCTTCATGGCGCGTGATGCTTATAGCCTCGACTGTTAAGAAATAAAATTTTCTTATGTGGGCTTTGGTTCCACTTCTCTTTGGCTTTGTCCTATTTGGAACTGATAAAGCTATTGAGTGGTGGCACCGCGGCCATTTCATCGATAATACAATGTATTAGTCCAGAAGTTAAAATTCGTTAATATTGCAAATTTTTGAAATCTTGAAGGGAAACACTCCAATTCTTGGTGTTCGTGGTTAAGTTTTTCTGGTTTACTATTTTGGATGTAGGGAATTCATGTCAATGCTTTTATGTAAGAAAATTATATTTTTAAAATGATACGTAAGCCGTTTCTTTTAAGGAAAAGAAGTTCCTTTTGTAATTTCATTTTCATTGGATATTGTTGAAGTTGTCATGCTGTAACCAAATGTGCAGGCGAGTGGGAAGTAACTTGTTTCCCTCCCACTCCACCGACTGAAATTTGAGACACCTGGGACGTTGATAACTTTCATTTGCTTGTTTGCTGTCTGAGACGAAGGTTGTAAAGTTTCCGATTGCAGTGTTTGTAAATCTGTACTGTGATATAGTGTAGGATAAACTTGATCCTTACTTATGAAATAGAAGAAAATGGTACGTATATTTAGTAGGGATTCATCAGACGTGGATAGATTTTTGCGTTATTTACTTTCGTTTATGTTTAAATGTAGTTTTATCAAATTTTTCAGTATGTTATTTTAAAAGGAAATGTGTAGGGACCTCTTTGGAGGCGAGCTCATTACAGTGATTAACATTAAAACTCACTGGGTGGTCTCCTCTCGAGAGCGGATCTCATTTTTGTCAATACCCGAGTAATTGTATCTTGCCGAATTACGATTATTATTTGTGGCGTGCTGAAAATTTTTCTTTGGCGAACGTTAAGCAAGAATTCATGGCACACACCTGAGGGGAGAAATCCGAGTTTAATGTTTACATTTTTCATTACTGGGTTTTCTCCTCCATGGTGCGTTACCATCAAATATACAAGTTTGCCAGATTGCAAATATTTTTATATGTTTCGTGCTTTATAATTTCGGTTATCCGTTAATACTATTTTATGGTGCCAGTTGAAATATAAGTTCACGGAATCACCTTCGAGGTGAGATCATGACGGTGATGTAAATTTTAGCTTCACTGGGTTTTCTCCTCTCGGAGGCGGTTTTCATTCAACAGAAGAAAGAGGATACACAAAAATAATTGTGTTCTAGGATTTCTTTTCCACCAGTTGAAATAATCATGTGCGCACTTGAGAGGCGATTGCCAAGTTAAGGTTTTTTTTTCATTACTGGGTTTTCTCCTTCATGGCGCGTGATGCTTATACCCTCGACTGTTAAGAAATAAAATTTTCTTATGTGGGCTTTGGTTCCACTTCTCTTTGGCTTTGTCCTATTTGGAACTGATAAAGCTATTGAGTGGTGGCACCGCGGCCATTTCATCGATAATACAATGTATTAGTACAGAAGTTAAAATTCGTTAATATTGCAAATTTTTAAAATCTTGAAGAGAAACACTCCCATTCTTGGTGTTCGTGGTTAAATTTTTCTGGTTTACTATTTTGGATGTAGGGAATTCATGTCAATGCTTTTATGTAAGAAAATTATATTTTTAAAATGATACGTAAGCCGTTTCTTTTAAGGAAAAGAAGTTCCTTTTGTAATTTCATTTTCATTGGATATTGTTGAAGTTGTCATGCTGTAAACAAATGTGAAGGCGAGTGGAAAGTAACTTGTTTCCCTCCCTCTCCACCGACTGAAATTTGAGACACCTGGGACGTTGATAACTTTCATTTGCTTGTTTGCTGTCTGAGACGAAGGTTGTAAAGTTTCCGATTGCAGTGTTTGTAAATCTGTACTGTGATATAGTGTAGGATAAAGTTGATCCTTACTTATGAAATAGAAGAAAATGGTACGTATATTTAGTAGGGATTCATCAGATGTGGATAGGTTTTTGCGTTATTTACTTTCGTTTATGTTTAAATGTAGTTTTATCAAAATTTTCAGTATGTTATTTTAAAAGGAAATGTGTTGGGACCTCTTTGGAGGCGAGCTCACTACAGTGATTAACATTAAAACTCACTGGGTGGTCTCCTCTCGAGAGCGGATCTCATTTTTGTCAACACCCGAGTAATTGCATCTTGCCGAATTACGATTGTTATTTGTGGCGTGCTGAAAATTTTTCTTTGGCGAACGTTTAGCAAGAATTCATAGCACACACCTGAGGGGAGAAATCCGAGTTTAATGTTCACATTTTTCATTACTGGGTTCTCTCCTCCATGGTGCGTTACCTTCAAATATACAAGTTTGCCAGATTGCAAATATTTTTATATGTTTCGTGCTTTATAATTTCGGTTATCCGTTAATACTATTTTATGGTGCCAGTTGAAATATAAGTTCACGGAATCACCTTCGAGGTGAGATCATGACGGTGATGTAAATTTTAGCTTCACTGGGTGGTCTCCTCAAGGAGGCGGTTTTCATTCAACCGAAGAAAGAGGATACACAAAAATAATTGTGTTCTAGGATTTCTTTTCCACCAGTTGAAATAATAATGTGCGCACTTGAGAGGCGATTGCCAAGTTAAGGTTTTTTTTTCATTACTGGGTTTTCTCCTTCATGGCGCGTGATTCTTATACCCTCGACTGTTAAGAAATAAAATTTTCTTATGTGGGCTTTGGTTCCACTTCTCTTTGGCTTTGTCCTATTTTTAACTGATAAAGCTATTGAGTATTGGCACCGCGGCCATTTCATCGATAATACAATGTATTAGTCCAGAAGTTAAAATTCGTTAATATTGCAAATTTTTGAAATCTTGAAGGGAAACACTCCAATTCTTGGTGTTCGTGGTTAAGTTTTTCTGGTTTACTATTTTGGATGTAGGGAATTCATGTCAATGCTTTTATGTAAGAAAATTATATTTTTAAAATGATACGTAAGCCGTTTCTTTTAAGGAAAAGAAGTTCCTTTTGTAATTTCATTTTCATTGGATATTGTTGAAGTTGTCATGCTGTAACCAAATGTGCAGGCGAGTGGGAAGTAACTTGTTTCCCTCCCACTCCACCGACTGAAATTTGAGACACCTGGGACGTTGATAACTTTCATTTGCTTGTTTGCTGTCTGAGACGAAGGTTGTAAAGTTTCCGATTGCAGTGTTTGTAAATCTGTACTGTGATATAGTGTAGGATAAACTTGATCCTTACTTATGAAATAGAAGAAAATGGTACGTATATTTAGTAGGGATTCATCAGACGTGGATAGATTTTTGCGTTATTTACTTTCGTTTATGTTTAAATGTAGTTTTATCAAATTTTTCAGTATGTTATTTTAAAAGGAAATGTGTAGGGACCTCTTTGGAGGCGAGCTCATTACAGTGATTAACATTAAAACTCACTGGGTGGTCTCCTCTCGAGAGCGGATCTCATTTTTGTCAATACCCGAGTAATTGTATCTTGCCGAATTACGATTATTATTTGTGGCGTGCTGAAAATTTTTCTTTGGCGAACGTTAAGCAAGAATTCATGGCACACACCTGAGGGGAGAAATCCGAGTTTAATGTTTACATTTTTCATTACTGGGTTTTCTCCTCCATGGTGCGTTACCATCAAATATACAAGTTTGCCAGATTGCAAATATTTTTATATGTTTCGTGCTTTATAATTTCGGTTATCCGTTAATACTATTTTATGGTGCCAGTTGAAATATAAGTTCACGGAATCACCTTCGAGGTGAGATCATGACGGTGATGTAAATTTTAGCTTCACTGGGTGGTCTCCTCTCGGAGGCGGTTTTCATTCAACAGAAGAAAGAGGATACACAAAAATAATTGTGTTCTAGGATTTCTTTTCCACCAGTTGAAATAATCATGTGCGCACTTGAGAGGCGATTGCCAAGTTAAGGTTTTTTTTTCATTACTGGGTTTTCTCCTTCATGGCGCGTGATGCTTATACCCTCGACTGTTAAGAAATAAAATTTTCTTATGTGGGCTTTGGTTCCACTTCTCTTTGGCTTTGTCCTATTTGGAACTGATAAAGCTATTGAGTGGTGGCACCGCGGCCATTTCATCGATAATACAATGTATTAGTCCAGAAGTTAAAATTCGTTAATATTGCAAATTTTTAAAATCTTGAAGAGAAACACTCCCATTCTTGGTGTTCGTGGTTAAATTTTTCTGGTTTACTATTTTGGATGTAGGGAATTCATGTCAATGCTTTTATGTAAGAAAATTATATTTTTAAAATGATACGTAAGCCGTTTCTTTTAAGGAAAAGAAGTTCCTTTTGTAATTTCATTTTCATTGGATATTGTTGAAGTTGTCATGCTGTAACCAAATGTGAAGGCGAGTGGAAAGTAAATTGTTTCCCTCCCACTCCACCGACTGAAATTTGAGACACCTGGGACGTTGATAACTTTCATTTGCTTGTTTGCTGTCTGAGACGAAGGTTGTAAAGTTTCCGATTGCAGTGTTTGTAAATCTGTACTGTGATATAGTGTAGGATAAAGTTGATCCTTACTTATGAAATAGAAGAAAATGGTACATATATTTAGTAGGGATTCATCAGATGTGGATAGATTTTTGCGTTATTTACTTTCGTTTATGTTAAATGTAGTTTTATCAAAATTTTCAGTATGTTATTTTAAAAGGAAATGTGTTGGGACCTCTTTGGAGGCGAGCTCATTACAGTGATTAACATTAAAACTCACTGGGTGGTCTCCTCTCGAGAGCGGATCTCATTTTTGTCAACACCCGAGTAATTGTATCTTGCCGAATTACGATTATTATTTGTGGCGTGCTGAAAATTTTTCTTTGGCGAACGTTAAGCAAGAATTCATGGCACACACCTGAGGGGAGAAATCCGAGTTTAATGTTTACATTTTTCATTACTGGGTTTTCTCCTCCATGGTGCGTTACCATCAAATATACAAGTTTGCCAGATTGCAAATATTTTTATATGTTTCGTGCTTCATAATTTCGGTTATCCGTTAATACTATTTTATGGTGCCAGTTGAAATATAAGTTCACGGAATCACCTTCGAGGTGAGATCATGACGGTGATGTAAATTTTAGCTTCACTGGGTGGTCTCCTCTCGGAGGCGGTTTTCATTCAACCGAAGAAAGAGGATACACAAAAATAATTGTGTTCTAGGATTTCTTTTCCACCAGTTGAAATAATAATGTGCGCACTTGAGAGGCGATTGCCAAGTTAAGGTTTTTTTTTCATTACTGGGTTTTCTCCTTCATGGCGCGTGATTCTTATACCCTCGACTGTTAAGAAATAAAATTTTCTTATGTGGGCTTTGGTTCCACTTCTCTTTGGCTTTGCCCTATTTGGAACTGATAAAGCTATTGTGTGGTGGCACCGCGGCCATTTCATCGATAATACAATGTATTAGTCCAGAAGTTAAAATTCGTTAATATTGCAAGTTTTTGAAATCTTGAAGGGAAACACTCCAATTCTTGGTGTTCGTGGTTAAGTTTTTCTGGTTTACTATTTTGGATGTAGGGAATTCATGTCAATGCTTTTATGTAAGAAAATTATATTTTTAAAATGATACGTAAGCCGTTTCTTTTAAGGAAAAGAAGTTACTTTTGTAATTTCATTTTCATTGGATATTGTTGAAGTTGTCATGCTGTAACCAAATGTGCAGGCGAGTGGGAAGTAACTTGTTTCCCTCCCACTCCACCGACTGAAATTTGAGACACCTGGGACGTTGATAACTTTCATTTGCTTGTTTGCTGTCTGAGACGAAGGTTGTAAAGTTTCCGATTGCAGTGTTTGTAAATCTGTACTGTGATATAGTGTAGGATAAAGTTGATCCTTACTTATGAAATAGAAGAAAATGGTACGTATATTTAGTAGGGATTCATCAGATGTGGATAGATTTTTGCGTTATTTACTTTCGTTTATGTTTAAATGTAGTTTTATCAAAATTTTCAGTATGTTATTTTAAAAGGAAATGTGTTGGGACCTCTTTGGAGGCGAGCTCATTACAGTGATTAACATTAAAACTCACTGGGTGGTCTCCTCTCGAGAGCGGATCTCATTTTTGTCAATGCCCGAGTAATTGTATCTTGCCGAATTACGATTATTATTTGTGGCGTGCTGAAAATTTTTCTTTGGCGAACGTTAAGCAAGAATTCATGGCACACACCTGAGGGGAGAAATCCGAGTTTAATGTTTACATTCTTCATTACTGGGTTTTCTCCTCCATGGTGCGTTACCATCAAATATACAAGTTTGCCAGATTGCAAATATTTTTATATGTTTCGTGCTTTATAATTTCGGTTATCCGTTAATACTATTTTATGGTGCCAGTTGAAATATAAGTTCACGGAATCACCTTCGAGGTGAGATCATGACGGTGATGTAAATTTTAGCTTCACTGGGTGGTCTCCTCTCGGAGGCGGTTTTCATTCAACAGAAGAAAGAGGATACACAAAAATAATTGTCTTCTAGGATTTCTTTTCCACCAGTTGAAATAATAATGTGCGCACTTGAGAGGCGATTGCCAAGTTAAGGTTTTTTTTTCATTACTGGGTTTTCTCCATCATGGCGCGTGATGCTTATACCCTCGACTGTTAAGAAATAAAATTTTCTTATGTGGGCTTTGGTTCCAGTTCTCTTTGGATTTGTTCTATTTGGAACTGATAAAGCTATTGAGTGGTGGCACCGCGGCCATTTCATCGATAATACAATGTATTAGTCCAGAAGTTAAAATTCGTTAATATTGCAAATTTTTAAAATCTTGAAGAGAAAACTCCCATTCTTGGTGTTCGTGGTTAAATTTTTCTGGTTTACTATTTTGGATGTAGGGAATTCATGTCAATGCTTTTATGTAAGAAAATTATATTTTTAAAATGATACGTAAGCCGTTTCTTTTAAGGAAAAGAAGTTCCTTTTGTAATTTCATTTTCATTGGATATTGTTGAAGTTGTCATGCTGTAACCAAATGTGAAGGCGAGTGGAAAGTAACTTGTTTCCCTCCCACTCCACCGACTGAAATTTGAGACACCTGGGACGTTGATAACTTTCATTTGCTTGTTTGCTGTCTGAGACGAAGGTTGTAAAGTTTCCGATTGCAGTGTTTGTAAATCTGTACTGTGATATAGTGTAGGATAAAGTTGATCCTTACTTATGAAATAGAAGAAAATGGTACGTATATTTAGTAGGGATTCATCAGACGTGGATAGATTTTTGCGTTATTTACTTTCGTTTATGTTTAAATGTAGTTTTATCAAATTTTTCAGTATTTTATTTTAAAAGGAAATGTGTTGGGACCTCTTTGGAGGCGAGCTCATTACAGTGATTAACATTAAAACTCACTGGGTGGTCTCCTCTCGAGAGCGGATCTCATTTTTGTCAATACCCGAGTAATTGTATCTTGCCGAATTACGATTATTATTTGTGGCGTGCTGAAAATTTTTCTTTGGCGAACGTTAAGCAAGAATTCATGGCACACACCTGAGGGGAGAAATCCGAGTTTAATGTTTACATTTTTCATTACTGGGTTTTCTCCTCCATGGTGCGTTACCATCAAATATACAAGTTTGCCAGATTGCAAATATTTTTATATGTTTCGTGCTTTATAATTTCGGTTATCCGTTAATACTATTTTATGGTGCCAGTTGAAATATAAGTTCACGGAATCACCTTCGAGGTGAGATCATGACGGTGATGTAAATTTTAGCTTCACTGGGTGGTCTCCTCTCGAAGGCGGTTTTCATTCAACAGAAGAAAGAGGATACACAAAAATAATTGTTTTCTAGGAATTCTTTTCCATCAGTTGAAATAATAAGGTGCGCACTTGAGAGGCGATTGCCAAGTTAATGTTTTATTTTTCATTACTGGGTTTTCTCCTTCATGGCGCGTGATGTTTATACCCTCGACTGTTAAGAAATAAAATTTTCTTATGTGGGCTTTGGTTCCACTTCTCTTTGGCTTTGCCCTATTTGGAACTGATAAAGCTATTGAGTGGTGGCACCGCGGCCATTTCATCGATAATACAATGTATTAGTCCAGAAGTTAAAATTCGTTAATATTGCAAGTTTTTGTAATCTTGAAGGGAAACACTCCAATTCTTGGTGTTCGTGGTTAGGTTTTTCTGGTTTACTATTTTGGATGTAGGGAATTCATGTCAATGCTTTTATGTAAGAAAATTATATTTTTAAAATGATACGTAAGCCGTTTCTTTTAAGGAAAAGAAGTTCCTTTTGTAATTTCATTTTCATTGGATATTGTTGAAGTTGTCATGCTGTAACCAAATGTGCAGGCGAGTGGGAAGTAACTTGTTTCCCTCCCACTCCACCGACTGAAATTTGAGACACCTGGGACGTTGATAACTTTCATTTGCTTGTTTGCTGTCTGAGACGAAGGTTGTAAAGTTTCCATTGCAGTGTTTGTAAATCTGTACTGTGATATAGTGTAGGATAAACTTGATCCTTACTTATGAAATAGAAGAAAATGGTACGTATATTTAGTAGGGATTCATCAGACGTGGATAGATTTTTGCGTTATTTACTTTCGTTTATGTTTAAATGTAGTTTTATCAAAATTTTCAGTATGTTATTTTAAAAGGAAATGTGTTGGGACCTCTTTGGAGGCGAGCTCATTACAGTGATTAACATTAAAACTCACTGGGTGGACTCCTCTCGAGAGCGGATCTCATTTTTGTCAACACCCGAATAATTGTATCTTGCCGAATTACGATTCTTATTTGTGGCTTGCTGAAAATTTTCCTTTGGCGAACGTTAAGTAAGAATTCATGGCACACACCTGAGGGGAGAAATCCGAGTTTAAGGTTTACATTTTTCATTACTGGGTTTTCTCCTCCATGGTGCGTTACCATCAAATATACAAGTTTGGCTGATTGCAAATATTTTTATATGTTTCGTGCTTTATAATTTCGGTTATCCGTTAATACTATTTTATGGTGCCAGTTGAAATATAAGTTCACGGAATCACCTTCGAGGTGAGATCATGACGGTGATGTAAATTTTAGCTTCACTGGGTGGTCTCCTCTCGGAGGCGGTTTTCATTCAACCGAAGAAAGAGGATACACAAAAATAATTGTGTTCTAGGATTTCTTTTCCACCAGTTGAAATAATAATGTGCGCACTTGAGAGGCGATTGCCAAGTTAAGGTTTTTTTTTCATTACTGGGTTTTCTCCTTCATGGCGCGTGATTCTTATACCCTCGACTGTTAAGAAATAAAATTTTCTTATGTGGGCTTTGGTTCCACTTCTCTTTGGCTTTGCCCTATTTGGAACTGATAAAGCTATTGTGTGGTGGCACCGCGGCCATTTCATCGATAATACAATGTATTAGTCCAGAAGTTAAAATTCGTTAATATTGCAAGTTTTTGAAATCTTGAAGGGAAACACTCCAATTCTTGGTGTTCGTGGTTAAGTTTTTCTGGTTTACTATTTTGGATGTAGGGAATTCATGTCAATGCTTTTATGTAAGAAAATTATATTTTTAAAATGATACGTAAGCCGTTTCTTTTAAGGAAAAGAAGTTACTTTTGTAATTTCATTTTCATTGGATATTGTTGAAGTTGTCATGCTGTAACCAAATGTGCAGGCGAGTGGGAAGTAACTTGTTTCCCTCCCACTCCACCGACTGAAATTTGAGACACCTGGGACGTTGATAACTTTCATTTGCTTCTTTGCTGTCTGAGACGAAGGTTGTAAAGTTTCCGATTGCAGTGTTTGTAAATCTGTACTGTGATATAGTGTAGGATAAAGTTGATCCTTACTTATGAAATAGAAGAAAATGGTACGTATATTTAGTAGGGATTCATCAGATGTGGATAGATTTTTGCGTTATTTACTTTCGTTTATGTTTAAATGTAGTTTTATCAAAATTTTCAGTATGTTATTTTAAAAGGAAATGTGTTGGGACCTCTTTGGAGGCGAGCTCATTACAGTGATTAACATTAAAACTCACTGGGTGGTCTCCTCTCGAGAGCGGATCTCATTTTTGTCAATGCCCGAGTAATTGTATCTTGCCGAATTACGATTATTATTTGTGGCGTGCTGAAAATTTTTCTTTGGCGAACGTTAAGCAAGAATTCATGGCACACACCTGAGGGGAGAAATCCGAGTTTAATGTTTACATTCTTCATTACTGGGTTTTCTCCTCCATGGTGCGTTACCATCAAATATACAAGTTTGCCAGATTGCAAATATTTTTATATGTTTCGTGCTTTATAATTTCGGTTATCCGTTAATACTATTTTATGGTGCCAGTTGAAATATAAGTTCACGGAATCACCTTCGAGGTGAGATCATGACGGTGATGTAAATTTTAGCTTCACTGGGTGGTCTCCTCTCGGAGGCGGTTTTCATTCAACAGAAGAAAGAGGATACACAAAAATAATTGTCTTCTAGGATTTCTTTTCCACCAGTTGAAATAATAATGTGCGCACTTGAGAGGCGATTGCCAAGTTAAGGTTTTTTTTTCATTACTGGGTTTTCTCCATCATGGCGTGTGATGCTTATACCCTCGACTGTTAAGAAATAAAATTTTCTTATGTGGGCTTTGGTTCCAGTTCTCTTTGGATTTGTTCTATTTGGAACTGATAAAGCTATTGAGTGGTGGCACCGCGGCCATTTCATCGATAATACAATGTATTAGTCCAGAAGTTAAAATTCGTTAATATTGCAAATTTTTAAAATCTTGAAGAGAAAACTCCCATTCTTGGTGTTCGTGGTTAAATTTTTCTGGTTTACTATTTTGGATGTAGGGAATTCATGTCAATGCTTTTATGTAAGAAAATTATATTTTTAAAATGATACGTAAGCCGTTTCTTTTAAGGAAAAGAAGTTCCTTTTGTAATTTCATTTTCATTGGATATTGTTGAAGTTGTCATGCTGTAACCAAATGTGAAGGCGAGTGGAAAGTAACTTGTTTCCCTCCCACTCCACCGACTGAAATTTGAGACACCTGGGACGTTGATAACTTTCATTTGCTTGTTTGCTGTCTGAGACGAAGGTTGTAAAGTTTCCGATTGCAGTGTTTGTAAATCTGTACTGTGATATAGTGTAGGATAAAGTTGATCCTTACTTATGAAATAGAAGAAAATGGTACGTATATTTAGTAGGGATTCATCAGACGTGGATAGATTTTTGCGTTATTTACTTTCGTTTATGTTTAAATGTAGTTTTATCAAATTTTTCAGTATTTTATTTTAAAAGGAAATGTGTTGGGACCTCTTTGGAGGCGAGCTCATTACAGTGATTAACATTAAAACTCACTGGGTGGTCTCCTCTCGAGAGCGGATCTCATTTTTGTCAATACCCGAGTAATTGTATCTTGCCGAATTACGATTATTATTTGTGGCGTGCTGAAAATTTTTCTTTGGCGAACGTTAAGCAAGAATTCATGGCACACACCTGAGGGGAGAAATCCGAGTTTAATGTTTACATTTTTCATTACTGGGTTTTCTCCTCCATGGTGCGTTACCATCAAATATACAAGTTTGCCAGATTGCAAATATTTTTATGTTTCGTGCTTTATAATTTCGGTTATCCGTTAATACTATTTTATGGTGCCAGTTGAAATATAAGTTCACGGAATCACCTTCGAGGTGAGATCATGACGGTGATGTAAATTTTAGCTTCACTGGGTGGTCTCCTCTCGAAGGCGGTTTTCATTCAACAGAAGAAAGAGGATACACAAAAATAATTGTTTTCTAGGAATTCTTTTCCATCAGTTGAAATAATAAGGTGCGCACTTGAGAGGCGATTGCCAAGTTAATGTTTTATTTTTCATTACTGGGTTTTCTCCTTCATGGCGCGTGATGCTTATACCCTCGACTGTTAAGAAATAAAATTTTCTTATGTGGGCTTTGGTTCCACTTCTCTTTGGCTTTGCCCTATTTGGAACTGATAAAGCTATTGAGTGGTGGCACCGCGGCCATTTCATCGATAATACAATGTATTAGTCCAGAAGTTAAAATTCGTTAATATTGCAAGTTTTTGTAATCTTGAAGGGAAACACTCCAATTCTTGGTGTTCGTGGTTAAGTTTTTCTGGTTTACTATTTTGGATGTAGGGAATTCATGTCAATGCTTTTATGTAAGAAAATTATATTTTTAAAATGATACGTAAGCCGTTTCTTTTAAGGAAAAGAAGTTCCTTTTGTAATTTCATTTTCATTGGATATTGTTGAAGTTGTCATGCTGTAACCAAATGGGCAGGCGAGTGGGAAGTAACTTGTTTCCCTCCCACTCCACCGACTGAAATTTGAGACACCTGGGACGTTGATAACTTTCATTTGCTTGTTTGCTGTCTGAGACGAAGGTTGTAAAGTTTCCATTGCAGTGTTTGTAAATCTGTACTGTGATATAGTGTAGGATAAACTTGATCCTTACTTATGAAATAGAAGAAAATGGTACGTATATTTAGTAGGGATTCATCAGACGTGGATAGATTTTTGCGTTATTTACTTTCGTTTATGTTTAAATGTAGTTTTATCAAAATTTTCAGTATGTTATTTTAAAAGGAAATGTGTTGGGACCTCTTTGGAGGCGAGCTCATTACAGTGATTAACATTAAAACTCACTGGGTGGACTCCTCTCGAGAGCGGATCTCATTTTTGTCAACACCCGAATAATTGTATCTTGCCGAATTACGATTCTTATTTGTGGCTTGCTGAAAATTTTCCTTTGGCGAACGTTAAGTAAGAATTCATGGCACACACCTGAGGGGAGAAATCCGAGTTTAATGTTTACATTTTTCATTACTGGGTTTTCTCCTCCATGGTGCGTTACCATCAAATATACAAGTTTGCCAAATTGCAAATATTTTTATATGTTTCGTGCTTTATAATTTCGGTTATCCGTTAATACTATATTATGGTGCATGTTGAAACATAAGTTCACGGAATCTCCTTCGAGGTGAGATCATGACGGTGATGTAAATTTTAGCTTCACTGGGTGGTCTCCTCTCGAAGGCGGTTTTCATTCAACAGAAGAAAGAAGATACACAAAAATAATTGTGTTCTAGGATTTCTTTTCCACCAGTTGAAATAATAATGTGCGCACTTGAGAGGCGATTGCCAAGTTAATGTTTTATTTTTCATTACTGGGTTTTCTCCTTCATGGCGCGTGATGCTTATACCCTCGACTGTTAAGAAATAAAATTTTCTTATGTGGGCTTTGGTTCCACTTCTCTTTGGCTTTGTCCTATTTGGAACTGATAAAGCTATTGAGTGGTGGCACCGCGGCCATTTCATCGATAATACAATGTATTAGTCCAGAAGTTAAAATTCGTTAATATTGCAAATTTTTGAAATCTTGAAGGGAAACACTCCAATTCTTGGTGTTCGTGGTTAAGTTTTTCTGGTTTACTATTTTGGATGTAGGGAATTCATGTCAATGCTTTTATGTAAGAAAATTATATTTTTAAAATGATACGTAAGCCGTTTCTTTTAAGGAAAAGAAGTTCCTTTTGTAATTTCATTTTCATTGGATATTGTTGAAGTTGTCATGCTGTAACCAAATGTGCAGGCGAGTGGGAAGTAACTTGTTTCCCTCCCACTCCACCGACTGAAATTTGAGACACCTGGGACGTTGATAACTTTCATTTGCTTGTTTGCTGTCTGAGACGAAGGTTGTAAAGTTTCCGATTGCAGTGTTTGTAAATCTGTACTGTGATATAGTGTAGGATAAACTTGATCCTTACTTATGAAATAGAAGAAAATGGTACGTATATTTAGTAGGGATTCATCAGACGTGGATAGATTTTTGCGTTATTTACTTTCGTTTATGTTTAAATGTAGTTTTATCAAAATTTTCAGTATGTTATTTTAAAAGGAAATGTGTTGGGACCTCTTTGGAGGCGAGCTCACTACAGTGATTAACATTAAAACTCACTGGGTGGTCTCCTCTCGAGAGCGGATCTCATTTTTGTCAACACCCGAGTAATTGCATCTTGCCGAATTACGATTGTTATTTGTGGCGTGCTGAAAATTTTTCTTTGGCGAACGTTTAGCAAGAATTCATAGCACACACCTGAGGGGAGAAATCCGAGTTTAATGTTCACATTTTTCATTACTGGGTTCTCTCCTCCATGGTGCGTTACCTTCAAATATACAAGTTTGCCAGATTGCAAATATTTTTATATGTTTCGTGCTTTAAAATTTCGGTTATCCGTTAATACTATTTTATGGTGCCAGTTGAAATATAAGTTCACGGAATCACCTTCGAGGTGAGATCATGACGGTGATGTAAATTTTAGCTTCACTGGGTGGTCTCCTCAAGGAGGCGGTTTTCATTCAACCGAAGAAAGAGGATACACAAAAATAATTGTGTTCTAGGATTTCTTTTCCACCAGTTGAAATAATAATGTGCGCACTTGAGAGGCGATTGCCAAGTTAAGGTTTTTTTTTCATTACTGGGTTTTCTCCTTCATGGCGCGTGATTCTTATACCCTCGACTGTTAAGAAATAAAATTTTCTTATGTGGGCTTTGGTTCCACATCTCTTTGGCTTTGTCCTATTTTTAACTGATAAAGCTATTGAGTATTGGCACCGCGGCCATTTCGTCGATAATACAATGTATTAGTCCAGAAGTTAAAATTCGTTAATATTGCAAGTTTTTGAAATCTTGAAGGGAAACACTCCAATTCTTGGTGTTCGTGGTTAAGTTTTTCTGGTTTACTATTTTGGATGTAGGGAATTCATGTCAATGCTTTTATGTAAGAAAATTATATTTTTAAAATGATACGTAAGCCGTTTCTTTTAAGGAAAAGAAGTTCCTTTTGTAATTTCATTTTCATTGGATATTGTTGAAGTTGTCATGCTGTAAACAAATGTGAAGGCGAGTGGAAAGTAACTTGTTTCCCTCCCTCTCCACCGACTGAAATTTGAGACACCTGGGACGTTGATAACTTTCATTTGCTTGTTTGCTGTCTGAGACGAAGGTTGTAAAGTTTCCGATTGCAGTGTTTGTAAATCTGTACTGTGATATAGTGTAGGATAAAGTTGATCCTTACTTATGAAATAGAAGAAAATGGTACGTATATTTAGTAGGGATTCATCAGATGTGGATAGGTTTTTGCGTTATTTACTTTCGTTTATGTTTAAATGTAGTTTTATCAAAATTTTCAGTACGTTATTTTAAAAGGAAATGTGTTGGGACCTCTTTGGAGGCGAGCTCATTACAGTGATTAACATTAAAACTCACTGGGTGGTCTCCTCTAGAGAGCGGATCTCATTTTTGTCAACACCCGAGTAATTGCATCTTGCCGAATTACGATTGTTATTTGTGGCGTGCTGAAAATTTTTCTTTGGCGAACGTTAAGTAAGAATTCATAGCACACACCTGAGGGGAGAAATCCGAGTTTAATGTTCACATTTTTCATTACTGGGTTCTCTCCTCCATGGTGCGTTACCTTCAAATATACAAGTTTGCCAGATTGCAAATATTTTTATATGTTTCGTGCTTTATAATTTCGGTTATCCGTTAATACTATATTATGGTGCCAGTTGAAATATAAGTTCACGGAATCTCCTTCTAGGTGAGATCATGACGGTGATGTAAATTTTAGCTTCACTGGGTGGTCTCCTCTCGAAGGCGGTTTTCATTCAACAGAAGAAAGAGGATACACAAAAATAATTGTTTTCTAGGAATTCTTTTCCACCAGTTGAAATAATAAGGTGGGCACTTGAGAGGCGATTGCCAAGTTAATGTTTTATTTTTCATTACTGGGTTTTCTCCTTCATGGCGCGTGATGCTTATACCCTCGACTGTTAAGAAATAAAATTTTCTTATGTGGGCTTTGGTTCCACTTCTCTTTGGCTTTGCCCTATTTGGAACTGATAAAGCTATTGAGTGGTGGCACCGCGGCCATACAATGTATTAGTCCAGAAGTTAAAATTCGGTAGTAGTATCAAAAATGTGCATTTGACCACAACTCTGATTTCTTGACCAAACGACCACAAAAAACTCAAAAACTCACTTTCTCTCCCTGTTTCGCGCCTCATTTATCGCGCTGACGATGTTTCACCGCGCAGAAAAGCCGTGATGAGTGAGAGATGAGCTCTCATCCTCTCATCCTTCGAGGATGAATGCACCTTATCGTAATTTTCCAAGTCCCGGGCCAATGTTTATATATCACGAGCTTTGTAAACCTCTCGCGAACGATGTGAAACACACACACATATGCGCGTGCCTCTTATTATTTTTCGGTATTGTGACGCAAACAAACAAATAATTGTTGTTTTTTAGGATGAATGCACCTTATCGTAATTTTCCAAAGTCCCGGGGGCAAATGTTTATATATCACGAGCTTTGTAAACCTCTCGCGAACGATGTGGCACACACATACACATATATGCGCGTGACTCTTATTATTTTTCCGTATTGTGACGCAAACAAACAAATAATTGTTGTTTTTTTTAGGATGAATGCACCGTGAGCTTTGTAAACCTCTCTCTTGGGGAAACACGATGTGCCACACACGCGCGCTGGCGCCTCTCATTATTTCCGTATTGTGATGCAAACAAACAATAATAATTGTTGTTTTTTTTAGGATTCCTGGCCCCTATAACCTCGCCAGGGTGCGTGGTGCCCAACCAAAAAAAGTAAAAGGTTCTAACGGCTGCGGTTGTAGATAACCACACCTCTGTAGATAACCACACCTCTGTAGAGTTTCACGTGTTTATTCTCAATGCTAGAATCTTACATAAATTATTCTCTAAAACGAAAATCGATAATCGCGTGCAAAGTTTTATTTTTTTTGGAAGCGTGCACTTGTTTAGGTGACGTTATTTTTTCGAAAGAATTACTACATTCACAAGAATTGATCGCAGTACTACCCGTGCTGCTACCAGCTTCGACGCATACGATCGCCACGCTGTCGCCGCCACCGCCTCACCCCGAACCTATTCCTCTCACATCAAGTTTGACCCGAAAAAATTCTACTTTTTTCAGCTTTCCCACGGTCCTGAACAAAGAATCCACCACACCCCTCTATAACAATCGAATGAGAAGCGGATGCAACGGAAGCAAGCACAGCAACAGCATCCGCTTTGGAAGCACGAAACAAAAGCGTCCACCGTTTTTCGTTTCAGGCATGGTTGAGTTTTTGTGTGCTGGTTCCCACAGAGCTGGTGGGGATCGCCTGTTTCACACACCACACCCTCTGACGGGGCGTGTGGAATAAAGAGATCGAGGAAATGATCGACAACACACATGCATGGGTGGAACTGTCAACGCCTGTTTATTTGCTATTTGTCCCCCACAGGATATTGTGCGCATTGAAAAGTCTTTTGTTGAAAAAAGTATAGCATTGTTTGTTTGTTTGTACCACATGCATGAGTGAATCGGTCAACGGGGGTTATTGCTAGGACATTGACTATAGTGCTTATTGTGTTTTCACCAAAGGAGAGAGGGGGTCGCGTGGGTTGTGGGGGTTTCTATATAACGTAGCAGTTTTTTTTTGTACATTATCATAGTGAACGTCAATCGTGGCAGTTCAGTATTCTTTAAATTTGTTTGTTTGGCAGTATATACATATATATCATAGTGAAAGTTTTTTAGTGAGCTACAAGTTTATTTTGAAGTCTCTCTATCTCTCTTGAAAGGTGAACATCAATCGTGTCGCAGTTCAGTATTTTTTAATTTGTTTGTCTGGCAGTATACACATATATATCATCGTGGAAGTTTTTTAGTGAGCTACAAGTTATATTTTGAAGTCTCTCTATCTTTTTGAAAGGTAAGTTTTTATTTTTTTTATGATATATTTATATTTTGTTTTGCGTCTGACACACACATATTCAGAGGAGTCATAAAAAATTGACACACACACTTATATGTCGCATATTTTTTACCTCCTACAACAGAGTGCACACACACACACACACACACACACACACACACACACACACACACACATATGTACTGTTCGCGTCTAATATATATATGTGGGAGGAAAAAAAATGTCTAGCATTTTCAATTTTTTTTTCTTCTGTTTCAGTGCGCTTTCCCCCTACCACCACCACAACCCCCCCCAAAAAAATTCTCTGTATATATATATATAAATAACAGAGGGAAAAATGGAATCGCAAGCAGGTCCCTCCGGTCTTTGCGGGAAAGTGGCATGTCGTAACTGTGCAAAGTTGATTTCTAAACCTAATATTGCTAGGCATTTGAAAAAAATGTCGTCTACCGGAACATGATGTCGTAGTCCCCCCGGCAAAGAAATCTCGCATTGATGCGCATGAAGGCGGCGGTGCTTTAAATAAAAGTGCACGCATCATGACGTATAAATCTAGAGGTGACGAAAAGTGTGACTCGAGCATCTTCCTCGACAACGTGAAATCCCTAGTAGTCGATCAATTACGTGATTGCATCGTTAATGTTGGAGTTAAAATTCATCTCGTCTTGACCCTGCTGTATGAGAAAGTTGTTTCGTCCAAGACGAGCACTTTCAGCTTTTACGTAGGGTGTGAAGGCTTACACGAAGGCAATCACGAGGATCTTGACGAGATAGTGACACGGCTTTTTGAGCATCTGGGAGAAAAACAAGAAGACTTTGAAGGTAGAGGAAGTGGATGGAGTCTTTGCGGACACAGCCACGTGTTAGAGCTTCGAGTGTGCAACTTCAACCCCTTACGCAGCGCTCAAAAAAACAAACAAACAAAAAAAAAGCAAAATGCAGTGTTAAACATACAAAGTAATGATCAGAAGAGTTTCCTATGGTCTGTCATCGCCGCATTACATCCAGCTAATAATGTTAACCCACAACGCCTGTCCAATTACAGAGGATACGAGGGGGGATACGAGAATATGATGAGAGGAATTTCCAATCCCATGCCCCTGAATAAAATCAATCAATTTTTAAAAAACTATAGAGAGGAAAAAGGAGAAGATCTCGATATTTCTGTGTTTGGGGTTGACGATTGCGACAACATTCGTGTGTTAAGACCTGCGAGAAGCCAGAATAATGTAATTCGACTCTTGCTCGTAGATGGCCGTTACAGTTTGATACGGAATTTCTCACGATTAGTAGGAAGACAGATGAGCAAGAATCACGATAAGATCGACATTTGCGATCGGTGTTTGAGAATTTTTCGCGTGGGAAAGAAGACGAAAGAACAGCACAAGTGTTTTGGCTCCATGAATGCAGAACCCGAAGATGTCATGCCGGAACCCGGAACCAAGATGAAATTTCAGAAACACCAGGCTCTTCTCCACCATCCCGCTATCCTTTACGCCGACTTTGAAAGCTTCCAAGTTCCCATGACGTCTTGCGACCCTGATCCCTCTACCTCAAGCACGATCCAAATTTTTCATCACGAGCCTTGCAGTTTCTCCATCTACGGAGAAAAATTGAATGATGTCATCTTGTATTGCGGACCCGATGCGGCAAAACATTTTGTTAAGAAGATAGCGGAATGCGCGAGAGAACTTGCACCCAGCCTGAAAGGCTCTTATGTTTCTCCACCTGCTCTCACGACGGAACAACAGCGGAGACATGACACGGCGACAAGATGCGCGGAGTGTGACCAGGCTTTCACCCCCGAAAATCACAAGGTCGTGCACCATGACCACCAGAATGGATTATTCCTGAACACGATCTGTAATTTGTGCAATCTCAAGATTAAGGAGTCGCATTTCGTTGCCGTGTTTCTGCACTACACGGAGAAGTACGATACGCATCTGTTCGTCAAAGAGCTCTACAACATAACTTCTCGAATCAGCATCATTCCGAGAACGAGCGAGAAGTACATCGCGGTGAGAGTGTGGATCCCTCTCGAAGAAGGAGGAAGTGTGGAAGTTAGAATCCTGGATTCGTACAATTTCCTGTCCTCCAGCCTCGCCACTCTTGCAGCTCAACTCGGCGACGAAGATCTTGTGGCCACCAAGCAAAAGTGTTCTTCGGGAGGAGATGAAAATTTGAATCTGTTGCGTCGCAAGGGTGTCTACCCCTACGAGTACGTCAACGATTTTGACAAATTTGACGAGACGGAACTTCCACCCCGGGAGGCATTTTATTCTCATCTCACGGAGGACGTCTGTTCCGAAGAGGACTACGAACACGCTCGTAGTGTGTGGACGGCCTTCAATTGCCAAACTTTTCGTGATTATCACGACCTGTATTTGAAATTGGACGTGACTCTCCTCATGGACATTTTCGAGTCGTTTCGCAAGAGATGCATCTCGATCTACAAGTTGGATCCTGCGTATTTCTTCACGACGCCGGGATTGACTTGGGAATCGATGCTGAAATACACCAACGTGGAACTGGGGCTCATCGCAGAGAAGGAACAGTATGCCTTCATGGAGAGTGCGATACGCGGTGGCATCGTCCAATGTCCCCGAAGGCATGCTCAGGCAAATAATCCTGGTACGCCAGGTTACGATGCATCGAAGTCCAACACTTACATCGTCTACTGGGATGTCAACAACCTGTATGGCCACTCCATGTCCCAGTGTCTTCCCATCGGCGACTACGCGTGGATGACCGAAGAGGAACTCTCCTCCGAGGATTTTCTTCTCAACTGGAGCGAAGATAGCGAATGGGGCTGTTTCTTGGAAGTGGATCTCGATTATCCCGAAACGCTGCACAAGAAACATCACGGATTGGCCCTGGCCCCCACCAAAGAGAAGCCACCTGGAGGATCATCGGAGCCAAAACTCATACTAAGCATGGAGAACAAGACGAATTACGTTCTGCACTACCGACTCCTCCAATTTTACGTGCGTCACGGCTTGCAGCTGAAGAAAATACACAGAGGATTGAAATTTAGGCAGAGTAGGTGGCTGGAACCCTACATAGCCGAGAACACACGATGCAGAGCGCAATCGACATCGCCTGCAGACAAGGATCTGTACAAACTGTTCAATAACGCCATCTACGGCAAGACGATGGAGAACGTGCGTAATTACATCGACGCAACGTTGGTCACGGACGAAAAGAAATTCGAAAAGATTGTCGCGTCACCCTACTTCAAAAACTTCACTATTTTCGACGAGAATCTAGTATTCGTCGAGAAGAACAAGAAGCAAGTGATGCTCAACAAGCCGATTGCCATAGGTGCCACCGTCCTTGAACTATCAAAATTGCACATGTACCAATCGTACTACGACCAGTTTCAACCTTTTTATGGAGATAACATCCAAATATGTTACATTGACACGGATAGCTTCATTTTTCTAATCCAAACACCAAGCCTCGAACATGATCTGACTAAGATGAAGCATCTGTTTGATTTCAGTAACTTACCATCAGGCCATCACCTGCATTCGACGGAAAACAAAATGACCATAGGAAAGTTCAAAGACGAAGCGGCTGGTAATTACATCAGCGAATTTGCGGGGCTTCGTGCCAAAATGTACTGCGTCAAGATTGCAGATAAGAAAGAGATCAAGAAAGCGAAAGGGGTAGGAAAAATAAGTACCAGCAAATTCAACATGCAAGACTACAAAGAATGCCTGTTTCAAGGTGAAAGAAAACTCAGCACAGATCATCGCATTGCGAATAAATTACACGAGCTGTACACGACGCGCGTAACCAAGGTCGCATTGGATGCAAAAGACAACAAGTTACGTGTTCTCGATTGTCAAATCCACACGAGAGAGTGGGGCCACTGCAATGGAAGCGATAAATGTGACGTGTGTTAACTGTAATCGCATAGCCATGAAGTCCGCTGTGTCTTTTGCCATTCTTCAAAAACAGACGGAGGAAAAGAGGGGCCCTCAGGCGATGAAAAGTTGAAACTTGTTATTATGTCGTTAAGGCTCGCTCTAAACACGAGGCTCATTAAATTCAACTCTTACTTTTTTCTTCTTCCTCGTAATATAATGACATAATTACATGTTAGAGAGCCTTTTGAATTTCATCGCCCGAGGGCCCCTCTTTTCCTCCGTCTGTTTTTGAAGAATGACAAAAGACACCTCATGTAGAAATTTAATTTAAATAACAGGGACAATGAATCTTTTTGGTTTCCGTAAACAAGGCATCATGGACACTGCACAACCAAATTCCAATAACCTCTTACCTTCCGTGTTATCTAAACTCAATGGTCTGTTGGTTATTCATCTCAATAGTATCTGGACGAAACTAAATGACGATGTGGGCAAGATATTTTATGTTTTTAATAACAATTTATATTTCTACGAGATTCCGATCGACGGGAAACTTCAAATCACCATGAATCCGGAGAACGAAGGGCAAAATATTAAAATTTCTACCGGCAAGAACATTTTTCGAATCAAGCACGACAAGATGCTTTCTAACATTACGTACGATGTTTCCGCAGGAGATTACCTGTACGTGGAACTCCTCGGAGATTACGACAAACTCATTCCTCTCTTCGTAGAATTACGAATCACCTATCCTATTATAAATAACCGTTAACCAAAAATGCCTAACGACATTTTCGGCAACACGAAGCGTGTAGACCACGCAGAAGAGATTCTCATGTTGGATATTCGTGTTAAGAAGTTGAGGAGCGATTTGATCTCTTTGCAGGAGACCTTAAACAAAAGTTTAGAGTCGGAGATCGCTACGCTCCAAACCCAATGTCTCGATCCCATTCTGAAAATCGATTCCGAACTGAAAACGCTCATAAAAAATTACGTCGACGTACCTTCTTACGACAACATTCAAAATATACAGTTGAGCGTGGATTCGCTTCAAAATGATTTGGCCAAATTACAGCAATTTCAATCGAAAAATGAAGATTTGGAAAAATTGAAACTCGAAATCGAAGAACGAACTTCGGCAATCGAAAAGAATTTCTCTGAACTTCAAACCGTCGTGAAGGATATAGATGTAGAACGCTTGCATGTCGTCGTTTCCAAATTACAAGAAGAATTCACCGGCACGTTGGAAGAAATTAAATCCAAGTTACAGACTTTGGAAGATACAATGACGAACCTACCTTCATCAGACGAACTGCAGGTCATCGGTAAAAGCGTCGCGAACATAAAAATTCAATTGGAGGCTTATCAAGATTTCGAACACATTCAAACCACCGTCGCTACGCTTCAGGCGTCTCTGGAGTTGATCAACGAAGAAATTAAAAATATTCACGCCGAAGCGAGCGCGTTGACGAGCATTCAAGACACGTTAAGCACGGTCCAGCAGAAGATCGAATATTTAGAAAATTTGAACGTCGAAACGAATCTTGCTCATTTTCATCACGTACTGGACAACATACAGGGTGACTTGGAATCGTTACGGACGAGCGTGCCTTCGAGCGAAGATTTGGAAAAATTGAAAACGGCCGTGACGGCAGTATCCGAATCGAGCGACATCAAAAGTTCGTTAAGCGATCTCGAGAGTAGGGTGGCCAATCTCCCCACCTCCAAAGAATTGCACGCTTTGAAAAGGAACATATCACGTATGCTGAAACGACTGGAAACGGAAACGGCGAACGTGGAACAGATTCGAGACGAAATCAGTTCGCTGGTGTCGACGCTGCCCACTTCGCAGAGCGTCGCGGATCTTCACACGCAGTTTACCGAGATGCGAAGCATCGTGAACGATCTTACCGAGAAGAGTTCGAAATTGAATCAAGTCGAGAACCTTCAGAACATCGTCGTCAACATCAGAGATCAAGTTGGAGTGCTGGAATCCACGCAGGAATCGACGCTGGCCTCTTTCGGTGCCAAGTTACAAGAACTCAACGAAAACTACAAGCAGTTGAACGTGGAAGTGAAAATCAAACCATCGTTTTCTGCCGTAACGAATACCATAGTCGAACATTTGTTGCCCGTACAAAATACACTGGGACAGCTTCACAGCAACCTCGTTAGCGTCGATACTAAATTCGCTAAACTGCATTCTCTGCAAGCCATCGAAATCAACAGCGTACCCAATCAACAGAGAATCTCCACGTTCGTCGAAGGTAACAAACTGTACATGTTACATCCTTATCATCCGTACTACAAGTTTCTCCTCGATGGTACAATTCAGGTAAATGAATTTTCGTACTGGTCTCACGGCAGAAAAGCTAGCGTTCCCACCATGACCTTGATATCGAATCGTGGTGTCCAGAAAGCAGGAAACATTCCTCTGGCACGTTGGAACGAAACGCGCAACATATATGAAATACACGAAGACGAAGATCTCACCGTTTTCGACGTGAGTGCCGGCGATAAGCTGATCATTCAAAACACGAGCGAGGTGCCACCTTCTTTGAATCCCATCTCGCTGGTGCTTCTCTTCAAACGTAATCTCTAAAAAAAAAAAAAAAAAAAAAAAATGTCTAGGTAAGCCATAGTCCAAGAATTGCATAAACCTGCGCGCCGCAACTACAAACGTTTGGCGGTGGTGACCAAGGCCATCGATGACCTCTGGGAAAGTGACCTCGTGGAGATGAGCAGCGGCAAGTTAAAAAACGTGCATAAATTGAACAAGGGCAACAAGTACCTCCTCACAGTCATAGACACATTTTCGAAATTCGCATGGGCTCTACCTTTGAAGGCGAAAACGGGAACCTACGTCACGGAAGCATTCAAGACAATTTTTCGCGAAAGCGGCGGCAGACGACCTAGGTTTCTGCACACTGACAAGGGGAAGGAATTTTACAATGCCGTATTCCAAAAGTTTATTCAAAAACATGGCATTCGACATTACTCGACCTTCAGTGACGTCAAGGCCAGCATCGTGGAAAGATTCAATCGCACTCTGAAATCGCGCATGTGGTCACGCTTCACGCTTCAGGGAAGCTACAAGTGGGTCACCATTCTTCCGGAACTCGTTAACGACTATAATCACACGGTGCACGGAACGATAGGCATGAAGCCAGCTGACGTTACCAAGGCCGACGAGCAACGATTAATTTCCAGTGTTTACTGTCCAAAGTACACGCCCACGACAAAAAAACCTAAATACAAAATTGGAGACCAGGTGAGGGTCAGTAAATTGAAGCGAACGTTTGACAGGGGTTTTACACGAAACTGGAGCACGGAACTTTTTACCGTGGTTCGAGTTCTACCCGGGAACCGCCACACGTATATAATAAAGGACAGTGGCGGTGAAATTTTATTGGGGCGCTTCTACGAGGAGGAACTCTCTAAAACAAAACACCCCGACACGTACCTCATCGAGAAAGTATTGCGTAAGAAAGGTGACAAACTGTTTATCAAATGGCTGGGACTTCCGGAAAAGAGTTGGATCGACGCGAACGAAGTGATCTTGTGAGTACGTGGAACGTGGTGAAACGTCTACCTGATTCGGAAAGTCAAACGAAAAAAAAGAACGGCGAGTTGCTTCCCGACAGCATCCGTTGTCTAATCGTAGGCCCTTCAGGGTGTGGGAAAACGACACTGCTCGTGGACAATTTTCTCCTCGCACCGAATTGGTTAGATTGGAAGAACAGGCACCTCTACGTATTTTCGAAAAGTCTCGAACAAGCGAAATACCAGCAACTGATAAAACTGTACGATGGTCTGGACATTGCAACTTTCGCATCTGAAATAAAACCACTCGACGATTGTCGTGAAAATTCAGTCGTTGTGTTCGACGATGTCATCCTGGAAAATCAAAATGAAATTCGCAACTTTTTCACGCAAGGTCGTCACAAAGGAATGGATTGCTTCTTCCTAGCTCAAACGTTTTCCAAAATTCCAAAACAGTTAGTACGCGACAACGCTAATTTCATATGTTTGTTTCGTCAAGATCACACCAACCTCAAGCACGCGTACGATGACTATGTAGGCGGAGACATGAACTACAATCAATTTTCGGAACGCTGCTGCTCCCACTGTTGGAACAGTGACGATTTCGGATTCGCAACGATCGACATGACGAGGAAACCCAACGACGGAAAATACAGAAACAAAATCAACGACTTTCTAAACGTTGCAACGTTGTGAGAAACGACGTGTATAAATAACGTTATGGCGAAACGAAAAATCGAAGACGAAAATCTCAAGTTGCGAAACTACCTCGCGAAACGCTTCAAAGGTTGGAAATCCGAGAATCGCGGATTCTACGAAGAGAAGAAACGTCAAGATCAACCTGTGATCGACGCCATCAGCGATCTAGGTAAAGAAATTAAAGGTGTCACAGAACAAAATAAAAATTTGATCAACGAACTCGTACCACTTGCAGCTAAAAGTTACACCGTACCCACGCCCATTTCGAGCATTCCTTCGACGCCGTTCGAACTGAAGGAAGTACCACGACGTCAAGCCATAAGCAGCACGTCGTCGTCTTTGGATAAGATCGAGTTGGGACCTTTGGCACGAGACTACCTGAGCACGGGCAAGTTCGACAAGGATGAAGTGTTCGGATTGTATCCAAGCATGGAGAGCAACGAAGGCGGCGGTGTGGTTTGGAAGATTGGAAAATCGAAAGTGAGCTTCGAAGGCAACGACATTAAAGTCAATTTAGGCGATAAGAATAGCTGGAACAGGTATCCGGGTACGGTGGGACTGTGGGAACTCGTTGCCAAAAAGCAGCCGAAGGATTACACCGAAGAAGATTACCAGAGTTACAAGGAAATTTTGATCATGACGGATGCCATGTACCAGAACAACGACGCCTCGCAGAATAGGGTGAAATCGAGCAGCGGCGAAAAGTACAGAAATCTCATCAAACCGATTTGGAACCAGGTGAAAACAGGCAGCGGCGTCAAACTCTACAACACGTTACCCAAAGAATTCGTTTGGGTGGACGACGTGCGCAAGCTCATAGACAGGTTGTTGGTTATTGCAGGAGAGGAGAATGCAGGCAATCGTAATTTCTACAACGAGAAGGTTGGCATCGTGGACATGATCAGCACAAAACTTTCCAACTTCATCCTAAACGACGACAAGGGCATAGGGTACCTCATTAAAATCATCAACACGCTGCCTCCGAGATTCTGGTACGTGGCCGAAGGAAAGGGTCTCGTGAACGACATCATCAACAAGTTACCTTTCGAGATGCATTTACCTGGCTACCAGTACTGCGGACCAGGTACCAAACTCGAGAAAAGATTGGAGAGAGGAGACAAGGGTGTGAATCTGTTGGACGCCGCATGCAAAGATCACGACATCGCTTACAACACGCACACGAATTTGGATGCACGTCACGAAGCAGACAGAAAGTTAGAGCACGCAGCTTTCGAAAGATTCGTTAGCAGAGACGCTTCGCTGGGAGAAAGAGTTGCAGCACTGGGCACCACCATCGCCATGAACACGAAACAAAAACTTGGGTGGGGTATATAAATAACATACAGTAAAAAAAAAAACATCATGTCTGATATAACCGACTTGCCACACGAACTGCTGTGTAAAATATTCAAACATGCAGTAAACGGAGATTGTGAGGATATAAAAAAACTTTTGATCATAGCGAGATCAACGCCGGAATTTCGCATCCCTTGTGAAATGGCTGTCAAGGATTATCTTCGGGAAATTAGCGGCATGAGGTGCGGCGATCTCGACACTCTTTTTTCGGCCGCAGGGGAAAAATTAAACAATAGGTTAGATGAACTGCACGAGGCGAGGCAGGGGAGAAGACGATTCACAGATGATTGGCATAAGTCGAAACAAGAGACGGAAGATATCATCACGCACATCATCGCGTTTTCCGAAGCACAAACTTTCTTCCTCTAACACAGACAAAAAAATCTTCGATACAAAAATCTCGTGAAAAAAAATATATATAAAATAACACACATCGTGAAAAAAAAATAATCTTCAATGTATATATAAATAACACACATTGTGAAAAAAATTAAATTTCTCTAACACACACACTGAAAATTTTTCTTCAATATGACGACTGAAAAAATGAGTGACCTCCAAGCATTAAAACAAATGCTAAATTTGTCAGTAGAGTATGTAAAAATTCAGGAATTAGAAGTGGACAAACCTTACACGATAACTTCCGGTTCAATTGTTTCTACCCAGTATGGACCCAAGGCGCGTCTGTTGCTCAACGCACAATACAGTCTATTTTTACCAGATCGATACGCTAACATGTTATCCGACGAGAAGCTAGCTATTTTAATCGAGAACAAAACTCAAATCGTGTACAAGGGTACAAAGGAACTTCTTGGTAAGAAAACAAAGCATGTAATAGAATTTGTGTAACGGCTCTGCGCGGAGTATATCCTTGAAAAAAAATTACACGGAACAAAAAAATCTCAGAACATTTATATATAAATAACATACTAAAAAAAAATTACACAAAACAAAAAAAATCTCAGAACATATATATAAATAACATACCGTGAAAATAGCATATAAAGCATCATCATGAAGCCCAAGGGTGTCGTGTACCAGATACCATACTCCAATCTGAAAAATCTAGGTGCCCTCGATGGGTTACTCACCAAGAAACAACGCGAGAAGAAACGTTCTTGCTTGACGAAAGGACACGGAATGAAATTACTTCTCAGCACACCTCAATTGAGACGCTTGCAGCGTTCGCGAAAACAGCAAAAGATCGGAGGTTTCATATTCAGCATCCCAGCCATCCTGGCAGCATTAGGGGCCGTTGGAAGTTTGGCCGGCCGTAGCGCCGCCATTGCAAAAACCGTCATCGACTCGAAGAAGAACAAGGCAGAATTGGAAGAACAGAAACGTCACAACCTGGCTATGGAGAAGAAGGGGAAAGGTATAACCAAAAAACAAAAAAGCAACCTCGATGCTTTGAAGAAATATAAAAAAAAGAAGAAGCCCTGTCCAACTTCGATATTGAATCTCTGATCGAACTGTTGGGAATAAAAAACTTCAGGGGTGTTTTCATGTCCGATTCTCTACCCTCTGCTGCGAAGAAAAGAGAGTATGGCGTGGTCAACCTGGACAGTTACAAAAATCCTGGTACACATTGGATATGCTACCTCAAAATTGACGATAACAATGCATTTGTTTTCGATTCGTTCGGTGGCACACCACCTGCCAGGTTGGTGAAGTATCTCAGTGTTGCCAACCTCTACTACAATGACAAACGCATCCAGGGTTTCACCGATGTTAACTGCGGTCACCTATGCCTTTCTGTTCTCGCATACATGTCTAAAATAAATAACCCCTCGGTGGAACATTTTCAGAAAGCATTGTGGAACCTAAAACACGATGGGCGTGTTCCATCTCACGAGTGAATCTTCAATCTTGAAACTCACGCTGCACGACGACATCGTCTATCCTAAATCCGTAGCTCTGCGTGCATTCTACAGCATGTACCTCATACCTAACGTCACGCAGCACAACAACAAAATTAGCGTCGGAAGCGAACACATTGTCGTCACGCCAGGCCAATACAATCTTTCCACTTTGCAAGCTCAATTACCCAAAGGCACGTACCTTTCTCAAAATTCGGTCACGCACAGAGTGGAAATCCTATCGGCGACGGAAACCATAAACCTGGGTACCATGGGGGAAATTTTAGGTTTCGAGAACGACACCAAACTCGAAGCTGGCATCAAACACACGGCAACCAACATTCCTAAATTTCTAGCCATAGAAACTCTAAACGTTCACTGCAACGTGGCGGAAGGCATGATCACGAAATCCTCGGACGGATTACTGGGAAGTCACAAGCAGACGGGAATCATAGCCACGTTCAAACCCAGTTCCGAATTCATGGAACCGATCATCTACACACCCTCTTCGCCGATCTATTTTCCAGTGTGTCGCAACCGCATAGACGACATAGAGTTGGTGGTGACGAACGAGAAAGGAGACGTGGTGGATTTCGCAGGTGCAACGACCACTGCCATCGTGGAGATCAACGTATAATAAATAACACACATAGTAAAAATGGAGCAAATCGAAAGTTACGAATTGCAATCTTTTCCTCCCAACCGTCGCACGTTCGCCAATTTGAACGAAGCGAACAGAGAGATCGAATACGACGTGGACGTAGGGGATGGGTTCGTTCATCCTCACAGAGCGGACCTCTACCTTCAATTCGACGTGGTGAAGAAGGAAAGCGGAGACGCGTTTCCGCTAAATGCAAATTTGATACTCGTTGACAACTTCGTGCCTCACCTGTTCTCGCAGGTGGAGGTGAGGAAACACAACACCGTCATAGACAGAATCGATTATCCAGGCATCACGTCGACGGCAGTGGGAACTTTGAAATTATCCAAAACAGACGCAGCATACTACCAGGCGGGAGGATTCGAAGCAGGGACCAAAATATCGACGACAAGTCACACGGCGCTCTTTCCCATGCGTCTGCTGCCGGGATTCTTCTCGGACTACAAGGAGATCATGTGGAAGGGGGGATTGCGCGTCACTTTTCGAAGAGCAGCCAACGACAACAACGCACTGATGCGATACACCAACTTGAACGCCGACGGCACGCCGATAGCCAACACATTACCTGAAGCAGCCAAGTGCGTCATCCGGAGCATGGAATTGAGAATGCCGATCGTGGAATACGAAACAAACTACGCCCTCAAGTACAAAGCAGAGATCTTGAAGAGTCCGCAGGTGCCGATTCACTTTCACAGTTACCAGTGCATACAGAAGATGGCGTCGGGAAGTCACATGGAATTCGATGTGACGACACAGTTCAACAACATACAGTTCGACATGCCAGATTTCGTCGTAGTGCTCTTTCAGACCGGGCGCGATAACAACCAGGAAAAAGATTCCAGCAAGTTCGACGACTGCAAGATCAAGAACGTTTATCTGAAAAATGGAAGGAACGAAGTGTTCCCGCGCGAGAATTACAACCTCGACATGACCAAAGACGATTACCTCAAACTTTACGAAGCTTACACGGCTTACAAGCGCGTGACCGAGGGAAGCATGGACATGTACTACACCCCCAGCGAATTCAAAACCCGCAGACCCATGTTCGTCATCAACACATCTAAGAGGAAGCAGGTGGTGGTCAACGATCGAACCAACATCAAGGTCGTCTGCGAGTTCAACAGTCCGTTGCCAGAGAATACCGTATGCAGTGTCATCCTGGTCGCCGAGAAGTCCTTCGTCCACGACGTGAAGAACGAGAGGGTCACAGAGCAGTTTTAACAAGTTTTTAACCCTTTTTTCTCGCACAATAAGAAATTTCTGTACTAGCACAATCAGTTTCAATAGCACAATACGAAAATTTCACTAGTTCAAAATCAGTTAAAATATTAATTTCATCAGTTATGAATTACAATATCATCAGTTTTTGCACTATAGCACAAGACAATCAGAATTTTTGCACAAAAATTTTGTTGTTGTTGTTTTTACATGAGAAAATTAATAATAAAATTCTTTTTTATCGTTTCAGATGCTGTCGAACATCAAAAAACACATACACATACAAACACACACTAGAAAAAATAGCATGCAACTTTATTTGTAACACACACATACATTCTCCATCTTCATCAAAAAATATAATAATAAATATAATTATTATTATCTATATCTCACAATAAAACTCTATATCCAAAAATATTACAACATCAAATAACACTAGAGTCGTTAGTACACGTTGCATGTATTTACGGAGGTCCTCTGTAGAGTTTCATGGAAGTTTGGGGAAAAAAAAAAAAAAAAACACGTGAAACCCTACAGAGGTGCGGCTATCTAGAACCGCAGCCGTTAGAACCTTTTACTTTTTTTGGTTGGGCACCACGCACCCTGGCGAGGTTATAGGGGCCAGGAATCCTAAAAAAAACAACAATTATTATTGTTTGTTTGCATCACAATACGGAAATAATGAGAGGCGCCAGCGCGCGTGTGTGGCACATCGTGTTTCCCCAAGAGAGAGGTTTACAAAGCTCACGGTGCATTCATCCTAAAAAAAAAAACAATTATTTGTTTGTTTGCGTCACAATACGGAAAAATAATAAGAGTCACGCGCATATATGTGTATGTGTGTGCCACATCGTTCGCGAGAGGTTTACAAAGCTCGTGATATATAAACATTTGCCCCCGGGACTTTGGAAAATTACGATAAGGTGCATTCATCCTCGAAGGATGAGAGGATGAGAGCTCATCTTTCACTCATCACGGCTTTTCTGCGCGGTGAAACATCGTCAGCGCAATAAATGAGGCGCGAAACAGGGAGAGAAAGTGAGTTTTTGAGTTTTTTGTGGTCGTTTGGTCAAGAAATCAGAGTTGTGGTCAAATGCACATTTTTGATACTACTTTCGGTAATATTGCAAGTTTTTGAAATCTTGAAGGGAAACACTCCCATTCTTGGTGTTCGTGGTTAAATTTTTCTGGTTTACTATTTTGGATGTAGGGAATTCATGTCAATGCTTTTATGTAAGAAAATTATATTTTTAAAATGATACGTAAGCCGTTTCTTTTAAGGAAAAGAAGTTCCTTTTGTAATTTCATTTTCATTGGATATTGTTGAAGTTGTCATGCTGTAACCAAATGTGCAGGCGAGTGGGAAGTAACTTGTTTCCCTCCCACTCCACCGACTGAAATTTGAGACACCTGGGACGTTGATAACTTTCATTTGCTTGTTTGCTGTCTGAGACGAAGGTTGTAAAGTTTCCGATTGCAGTGTTTGTAAATCTGTACTGTGATATAGTGTAGGATAAACTTGATCCTTACTTATGAAATAGAAGAAAATGGTACGTATATTTAGTAGGGATTCATCAGACGTGGATAGATTTTTGCGTTATTTACTTTCGTTTATGTTTAAATGTAGTTTTATCAAAATTTTCAGTATGTTATTTTAAAAGGAAATGTGTTGGGACCTCTTTGGAGGCGAGCTCACTACAGTGATTAACATTAAAACTCACTGGGTGGTCTCCTCTCGAGAGCGGATCTCATTTTTGTCAACACCCGAGTAATTGCATCTTGCCGAATTACGATTGTTATTTGTGGCGTGCTGAAAATTTTTCTTTGGCGAACGTTTAGCAAGATTTCATAGCACACACCTGAGGGGAGAAATCCGAGTTTAATGTTCACATTTTTCATTACTGGGTTCTCTCCTCCATGGTGCGTTACCTTCAAATATACAAGTTTGCCAGATTGCAAATATTTTTATATGTTTCGTGCTTTATAATTTCGGTTATCCGTTAATACTATTTTATGGTGCCAGTTGAAATATAAGTTCACGGAATCACCTTCGAGGTGAGATCATGACGGTGATGTAAATTTTAGCTTCACTGGGTGGTCTCCTCAAGGAGGCGGTTTTCATTCAACCGAAGAAAGAGGATACACAAAAATAATTGTGTTCTAGGATTTCTTTTCCACCAGTTGAAATAATAATGTGCGCACTTGAGAGGCGATTGCCAAGTTAAGGTTTTTTTTTCATTACTGGGTTTTCTCCTTCATGGCGCGTGATTCTTATACCCTCGACTGTTAAGAAATAAAATTTTCTTATGTGGGCTTTGGTTCCACTTCTCTTTGGCTTGTCCTATTTTTAACTGATAAAGCTATTGAGTATTGGCACCGCGGCCATTTCATCGATAATACAATGTATTAGTCCAGAAGTTAAAATTCGTTAATATTGCAAGTTTTTGAAATCTTGAAGGGAAACACTCCAATTCTTGGTGTTCGTGGTTAAGTTTTTCTGGTTTACTATTTTGGATGTAGGGAATTCATGTCAATGCTTTAATGTAAGAAAATTATATTTTTAAAATGATACGTAAGCCGTTTCTTTTAAGGAAAAGAAGTTCCTTTTGTAATTTCATTTTCATTGGATATTGTTGAAGTTGTCATGCTGTAACCAAATGTGCAGGCGAGTGGGAAGTAACTTGTTTCCCTCCCACTCCACCGACTGAAATTTGAGACACCTGGGACGTTGATAACTTTCATTTGCTTGTTTGCTGTCTGAGACGAAGGTTGTAAAGTTTCCGATTGCAGTGTTTGTAAATCTGTACTGTGATATAGTGTAGGATAAACTTGATCCTTACTTATGAAATAGAAGAAAATGGTACGTATATTTAGTAGGGATTCATCAGACGTGGATAGATTTTTGCGTTATTTACTTTCGTTTATGTTTAAATGTAGTTTTATCAAATTTTTCAGTATGTTATTTTAAAAGGAAATGTGTAGGGACCTCTTTGGAGGCGAGCTCATTACAGTGATTAACATTAAAACTCACTGGGTGGTCTCCTCTCGAGAGCGGATCTCATTTTTGTCAATACCCGAGTAATTGTATCTTGCCGAATTACGATTATTATTTGTGGCGTGCTGAAAATTTTTCTTTGGCGAACGTTAAGCAAGAATTCATGGCACACACCTGAGGGGAGAAATCCGAGTTTAATGTTTACATTTTTCATTACTTGGTTTTCTCCTCCATGGTGCGTTACCATCAAATATACAAGTTTGCCAGATTGCAAATATTTTTATATGTTTCGTGCTTTATAATTTCGGTTATCCGTTAATACTATATTATGGTGCATGTTGAAACATAAGTTCACGGAATCTCCTTCGAGGTGAGATCATGACGGTGATGTAAATTTTAGCTTCACTGGGTGGTCTCCTCTCGAAGGCGGTTTTCATTCAACAGAAGAAAGAGGATACACAAAAATAATTGTGTTCTAGGATTTCTTTTCCACCAGTTGAAATAATAATGTGCGCACTTGAGAGGCGATTGCCAAGTTAATGTTTTATTTTTCATTACTGGGTTTTCTCCTTCATGGCGCGTGATGCTTATACCCTCGACTGTTAAGAAATAAAATGTTCTTATGTGGGCTTTGGTTCCACTTCTCTTTGGCTTTGCCCTATTTGGAACTGATAAAGCTATTGAGTGGTGGCACCGCGGCCATTTCATCGATAATACAATGTATTAGTCCAGAAGTTAAAATTCGGTAATATTGCAAGTTTTTGAAATCTTGAAGGGAAACACTCCCATTCTTGGTGTTCGTGGTTAAATTTTTCTGGTTTACTATTTTGGATGTAGGGAATTCATGTCAATACTTTTATGTAAGAAAATTATATTTTTAAAATGATACGTAAGCCGTTTCTTTTAAGGAAAAGAAGTTCCTTTTGTAATTTCATTTTCATTGGATATTGTTGAAGTTGTCATGCTGTAACCAAATGTGCAGGCGAGTGGGAAGTAACTTGTTTCCCTCCCACTCCACCGACTGAAATTTGAGACACCTGGGACGTTGATAACTTTCATTTGCTTGTTTGCTGTCTGAGACGAAGGTTGTAAAGTTTCCGATTGCAGTGTTTGTAAATCTGTACTGTGATATAGTGTAGGATAAACTTGATCCTTACTTATGAAATAGAAGAAAATGGTACGTATATTTAGTAGGGATTCATCAGACGTGGATAGATTTTTGCGTTATTTACTTTCGTTTATGTTTAAATGTAGTTTTATCAAAATTTTCAGTATGTTATTTTAAAAGGAAATGTGTTGGGACCTCTTTGGAGGCGAGCTCACTACAGTGATTAACATTAAAACTCACTGGGTGGTCTCCTCTCGAGAGCGGATCTCATTTTTGTCAACACCCGAGTAATTGCATCTTGCCGAATTACGATTGTTATTTGTGGCGTGCTGAAAATTTTTCTTTGGCGAACGTTTAGCAAGAATTCATAGCACACACCTGAGGGGAGAAATCCGAGTTTAATGTTCACATTTTTCATTACTGGGTTCTCTCCTCCATGGTGCGTTACCTTCAAATATACAAGTTTGCCAGATTGCAAATATTTTTATATGTTTCGTGCTTTATAATTTCGGTTATCCGTTAATACTATTTTATGGTGCCAGTTGAAATATAAGTTCACGGAATCACCTTCGAGGTGAGATCATGACGGTGATGTAAATTTTAGCTTCACTGGGTGGTCTCCTCAAGGAGGCGGTTTTCATTCAACCGAAGAAAGAGGATACACAAAAATAATTGTGTTCTAGGATTTCTTTTCCACCAGTTGAAATAATAATGTGCGCACTTGAGAGGCGATTGCCAAGTTAAGGTTTTTTTTCATTACTGGGTTTTCTCCTTCATGGCGCGTGATTCTTATACCCTCGACTGTTAAGAAATAAAATTTTCTTATGTGGGCTTTGGTTCCACTTCTCTTTGGCTTTGTCCTATTTTTAACTGATAAAGCTATTGAGTATTGGCACCGCGGCCATTTCATCGATAATACAATGTATTAGTCCAGAAGTTAAAATTCGTTAATATTGCAAGTTTTTGAAATCTTGAAGGGAAACACTCCAATTCTTGGTGTTCGTGGTTAAGTTTTTCTGGTTTACTATTTTGGATGTAGGGAATTCATGTCAATGCTTTTATGTAAGAAAATTATATTTTTAAAATGATACGTAAGCCGTTTCTTTTAAGGAAAAGAAGTTCCTTTTGTAATTTCATTTTCATTGGATATTGTTGAAGTTGTCATGCTGTAACCAAATGTGCAGGCGAGTGGGAAGTAACTTGTTTCCCTCCCATTCCACCGACTGAAATTTGAGACACCTGGGACGTTGATAACTTTCATTTGCTTGTTTGCTGTCTGAGACGAAGGTTGTAAAGTTTCCGATTGCAGTGTTTGTAAATCTGTACTGTGATATAGTGTAGGATAAACTTGACCTTACTTATGAAATAGAAGAAAATGGTACGTATATTTAGTAGGGATTCATCAGACGTGGATAGATTTTTGCGTTATTTACTTTCGTTTATGTTTAAATGTAGTTTTATCAAATTTTTCAGTATTTTATTTTAAAAGGAAATGTGTTGGGACCTCTTTGGAGGCGAGCTCATTACAGTGATTAACATTAAAACTCACTGGGTGGTCTCCTCTCGAGAGCGGATCTCATTTTTGTCAACACCCGAGTAATTGTATCTTGCCGAATTACGATTATTATTTGTGGCGTGCTGAAAATTTTTCTTTGGCGAACGTTAAGCAAGAATTCATGGCACACACCTGAGGGGAGAAATCCGAGTTTAATGTTTACATTTTTCATTACTGGGTTTTCTCCTCCATGGTGCGTTACCATCAAATATACAAGTTTGCCAGATTGCAAATATTTTTATATGTTTCGTGCTTTATAATTTCGGTTATCCGTTAATACTATTTTATGGTGCCAGTTGAAATATAAGTTCACGGAATCACCTTCGAGGTGAGATCATGACGGTGATGTAAATTTTAGCTTCACTGGGTGGTCTCCTCTCGAAGGCGGTTTTCATTCAACAGAAGAAAGAGGATACACAAAAATAATTGTTTTCTAGGAATTCTTTTCCATCAGTTGAAATAATAAGGTGCGCACTTGAGAGGCGATTGCCAAGTTAATGTTTTATTTTTCATTACTGGGTTTTCTCCTTCATGGCGCGTGATGCTTATACCCTCGACTGTTAAGAAATAAAATTTTCTTATGTGGGCTTTGGTTCCACTTCTCTTTGGCTTTGCCCTATTTGGAACTGATAAAGCTATTGAGTGGTGGCACCGCGGCCATTTCATCGATAATACAATGTATTAGTCCAGAAGTTAAAATTCGTTAATATTGCAAGTTTTTGTAATCTTGAAGGGAAACACTCCAATTCTTGGTGTTCGTGGTTAAGTTTTTCTGGTTTACTATTTTGGATGTAGGGAATTCATGTCAATGCTTTTATGTAAGAAAATTATATTTTTAAAATGATACGTAAGCCGTTTCTTTTAAGGAAAAGAAGTTCCTTTTGTAATTTCATTTTCATTGGATATTGTTGAAGTTGTCATGCTGTAACCAAATGTGCAGGCGAGTGGGAAGTAACTTGTTTCCCTCCCACTCCACCGACTGAAATTTGAGACACCTGGGACGTTGATAACTTTCATTTGCTTGTTTGCTGTCTGAGACGAAGGTTGTAAAGTTTCCGATTGCAGTGTTTGTAAATCTGTACTGTGATATAGTGTCGGATAAACTTGATCCTTACTTATGAAATAGAAGAAAATGGTACGTATATTTAGTAGGGATTCATCAGACGTGGATAGATTTTTGCGTTATTTACTTTCGTTTATGTTTAAATGTAGTTTTATCAAAATTTTCAGTATGTTATTTTAAAAGGAAATGTGTTGGGACCTCTTTGGAGGCGAGCTCACTACAGTGATTAACATTAAAACTCACTGGGTGGACTCCTCTCGAGAGCGGATCTCATTTTTGTCAACACCCGAATAATTGTATCTTGCCGAATTACGATTCTTATTTGTGGCTTGCTGAAAATTTTCCTTTGGCGAACGTTAAGTAAGAATTCATGGCACACACCTGAGGGGAGAAATCCGAGTTTAATGTTTACATTTTTCATTACTGGGTTTTCTCCTCCATGGTGCGTTACCATCAAATATACAAGTTTGCCAAATTGCAAATATTTTTATATGTTTCGTGCTTTATAATTTCGGTTATCCGTTAATACTATATTATGGTGCATGTTGAAACATAAGTTCACGGAATCTCCTTCGAGGTGAGATCATGACGGTGATGTAAATTTTAGCTTCACTGGGTGGTCTCCTCTCGGAGGCGGTTTTCATTCAACAGAAGAAAGAGGATACACAAAAATAATTGTGTTCTAGGATTTCTTTTCCACCAGTTGAAATAATCATGTGCGCACTTGAGAGGCGATTGCCAAGTTAAGGTTTTTTTTTCATTACTGGGTTTTCTCCTTCATGGCGCGTGATGCTTATACCCTCGACTGTTAAGAAATAAAATTTTCTTATGTGGGCTTTGGTTCCACTTCTCTTTGGCTTTGTCCTATTTGGAACTGATAAAGCTATTGAGTGGTGGCACCGCGGCCATTTCATCGATAATACAATGTATTAGTCCAGAAGTTAAAATTCGTTAATATTGTAAATTTTTAAAATCTTGAAGAGAAACACTCCCATTCTTGGTGTTCGTGGTTAAATTTTTCTGGTTTACTATTTTGGATGTAGGGAATTCATGTCAATGCTTTTATGTAAGAAAATTATATTTTTAAAATGATACGTAAGCCGTTTCTTTTAAGGAAAAGAAGTTCCTTTTGTAATTTCATTTTCATTGGATATTGTTGAAGTTGTCATGCTGTAACCAAATGTGAAGGCGAGTGGAAAGTAACTTGTTTCCCTCCCACTCCACCGACTGAAATTTGAGACACCTGGGACGTTGATAACTTTCATTTGCTTGTTTGCTGTCTGAGACGAAGGTTGTAAAGTTTCCGATTGCAGTGTTTGTAAATCTGTACTGTGATATAGTGTAGGATAAAGTTGATCCTTACTTATGAAATAGAAGAAAATGGTACATATATTTAGTAGGGATTCATCAGATGTGGATAGATTTTTGCGTTATTTACTTTCGTTTATGTTTAAATGTAGTTTTATCAAAATTTTCAGTATGTTATTTTAAAAGGAAATGTGTCGGGACCTCTTTGGAGGCGAGCTCATTACAGTAATTAACATTAAAACTCACTGGGTGGTCTCCTCTCGAGAGCGGATCTCATTTTTGTCAACACCCGAGTAATTGCATCTTGCCGAATTACGATTGTTATTTGTGGCGTGCTGAAAATTTTTCTTTGGCGAACGTTAAGTAAGAATTCATAGCACACACCTGAGGGGAGAAATCCGAGTTTAATGTTCACATTTTTCATTACTGGGTTCTCTCCTCCATGGTGCGTTACCTTCAAATATACAAGTTTGCCAGATTGCAAATATTTTTTTTATGTTTCGTGCTTTATAATTTCGGTTATCCGTTAATACTATATTATGGTGCCAGTTGAAATATAAGTTCACGGAATCACCTTCGAGGTGAGATCATGACGGTGATGTAAATTTTAGCTTCACTGGGTGGTCTCCTCTCGGAGGCGGTTTTCATTCAACAGAAGAAAGAGGATACACAAAAATAATTGTCTTCTAGGATTTCTTTTCCACCAGTTGAAATAATAATGTGCGCACTTGAGAGGCGATTGCCAAGTTAAGGTTTTTTTTTCATTACTGGGTTTTCTCCATCATGGCGCGTGATGCTTATACCCTCGACTGTTAAGAAATAAAATTTTCTTATGTGGGCTTTGGTTCCACTTCTCTTTGGATTTGTTCTATTTGGAACTGATAAAGCTATTGAGTGGTGGCACCGCGGCCATTTCATCGATAATACAATGTATTAGTCCAGAAGTTAAAATTCGTTAATATTGCAAATTTTTAAAATCTTGAAGAGAAAACTCCCATTCTTGGTGTTCGTGGTTAAATTTTTCTGGTTTACTATTTTGGATGTAGGGAATTCATGTCAATGCTTTTATGTAAGAAAATTATATTTTTAAAATGATACGTAAGCCGTTTCTTTTAAGGAAAAGAAGTTCCTTTTGTAATTTCATTTTCATTGGATATTGTTGAAGTTGTCATGCTGTAACCAAATGTGAAGGCGAGTGGAAAGTAACTTGTTTCCCTCCCACTCCACCGACTGAAATTTGAGACACCTGGGACGTTGATAACTTTCATTTGCTTGTTTGCTGTCTGAGACGAAGGTTGTAAAGTTTCCGATTGCAGTGTTTGTAAATCTGTACTGTGATATAGTGTAGGATAAAGTTGATCCTTACTTATGAAATAGAAGAAAATGGTACGTATATTTAGTAGGGATTCATCAGACGTGGATAGATTTTTGCGTTATTTACTTTCGTTTATGTTTAAATGTAGTTTTATCAAATTTTTCAGTATGTTATTTTAAAAGGAAATGTGTTGGGACCTCTTTGGAGGCGAGCTCATTACAGTGATTAACATTAAAACTCACTGGGTGGTCTCCTCTCGAGAGCGGATCTCATTTTTGTCAATACCCGAGTAATTGTATCTTGCCGAATTACGATTATTATTTGTGGCGTGCTGAAAATTTTTCTTTGGCGAACGTTAAGCAAGAATTCATGGCACACACCTGAGGGGAGAAATCCGAGTTTAATGTTTACATTTTTCATTACTGGGTTTTCTCCTCCATGGTGCGTTACCATCAAATATACAAGTTTGCCAGATTGCAAATATTTTTATATGTTTCGTGCTTTATAATTTCGGTTATCCGTTAATACTATTTTATGGTGCCAGTTGAAATATAAGTTCACGGAATCACCTTCGAGGTGAGATCATGACGGTGATGTAAATTTTAGCTTCACTGGGTGGTCTCCTCTCGAAGGCGGTTTTCATTCAACAGAAGAAAGAGGATACACAAAAATAATTGTTTTCTAGAAATTCTTTTCCACCAGTTGAAATAATAAGGTGCGCACTTGAGAGGCGATTGCCAAGTTAATGTTTTATTTTTCATTACTGGGTTTTCTCCTTCATGGCGCGTGATGCTTATACCCTCGACTGTTAAGAAATAAAATTTTCTTATGTGGGCTTTGGTTCCACTTCTCTTTGGCTTTGCCCTATTTGGAACTGATAAAGCTATTGAGTGGTGGCACCGCGGCCATTTCATCGATAATACAATGTATTAGTCCAGAAGTTAAAATTCGTTAATATTGCAAGTTTTTGTAATCTTGAAGGGAAACACTCCAATTCTTGGTGTTCGTGGTTAAGTTTTTCTGGTTTACTATTTTGGATGTAGGGAATTCATGTCAATGCTTTTATGTAAGAAAATTATATTTTTAAAATGATACGTAAGCCGTTTCTTTTAAGGAAAAGAAGTTACTTTTGTAATTTCATTTTCATTGGATATTGTTGAAGTTGTCATGCTGTAACCAAATGTGCAGGCGAGTGGGAAGTAACTTGTTTCCCTCCCACTCCACCGACTGAAATTTGAGACACCTGGGACGTTGATAACTTTCATTTGCTTCTTTGCTGTCTGAGACGAAGGTTGTAAAGTTTCCGATTGCAGTGTTTGTAAATCTGTACTGTGATATAGTGTAGGATAAAGTTGATCCTTACTTATGAAATAGAAGAAAATGGTACGTATATTTAGTAGGGATTCATCAGATGTGGATAGATTTTTGCGTTATTTACTTTCGTTTATGTTTAAATGTAGTTTTATCAAAATTTTCAGTATGTTATTTTAAAAGGAAATGTGTTGGGACCTCTTTGGAGGCGAGCTCATTACAGTGATTAACATTAAAACTCACTGGGTGGTCTCCTCTCGAGAGCGGATCTCAATTTTGTCAATACCCGAGTAATTGTATCTTGCCGAATTACGATTATTATTTGTGGCGTGCTGAAAATTTTTCTTTGGCGAACGTTAAGCAAGAATTCATGGCACACACCTGAGGGGAGAAATCCGAGTTTAATGTTTACATTCTTCATTACTGGGTTTTCTCCTCCATGGTGCGTTACCATCAAATATACAAGTTTGCCAGATTGCAAATATTTTTATATGTTTCGTGCTTTATAATTTCGGTTATCCGTTAATACTATTTTATGGTGCCAGTTGAAATATAAGTTCACGGAATCACCTTCGAGGTGAGATCATGACGGTGATGTAAATTTTAGCTTCACTGGGTGGTCTCCTCTCGGAGGCGGTTTTCATTCAACAGAAGAAAGAGGATACACAAAAATAATTGTCTTCTAGGATTTCTTTTCCACCAGTTGAAATAATAATGTGCGCACTTGAGAGGCGATTGCCAAGTTAAGGTTTTTTTTTCATTACTGGGTTTTCTCCATCATGGCGCGTGATGCTTATACCCTCGACTGTTAAGAAATAAAATTTTCTTATGTGGGCTTTGGTTCCACTTCTCTTTGGATTTGTTCTATTTGGAACTGATAAAGCTATTGAGTGGTGGCACCGCGGCCATTTCATCGATAATACAATGTATTAGTCCAGAAGTTAAAATTCGTTAATATTGCAAGTTTTTGTAATCTTGAAGGGAAACACTCCAATTCTTGGTGTTCGTGGTTAAGTTTTTCTGGTTTACTATTTTGGATGTAGGGAATTCATGTCAATGCTTTTATGTAAGAAAATTATATTTTTAAAATGATACGTAAGCCGTTTCTTTTAAGGAAAAGAAGTTCCTTTTGTAATTTCATTTTCATTGGATATTGTTGAAGTTGTCATGCTGTAACCAAATGTGCAGGCGAGTGGAAAGTAACTTGTTTCCCTCCCACTCCACCGACTGAAATTTGAGACACCTGGGACGTTGATAACTTATATTTGCTTCTTTGCTGTCTGAGACGAAGGTTGTAAAGTTTCCATTGCAGTGTTTGTAAATCTGTACTGTGATATAGTGTAGGATAAAGTTGATCCTTACTTATGAAATAGAAGAAAATGGTACGTATATTTAGTAGGGATTCATCAGATCTGGATAGATTTTTGCGTTATTTACTTTCGTTTATGTTTAAATGTAGTTTTATCAAAATTTTCAATATGTTATTTTAAAAGGAAATGTGTTGGGACCTCTTTGGAGGCGAGCTCATTACAGTGATTATCATTAAAACTCACTGGGTGGTCTCCTCTCGAGAGCGGATCTCATTTTTGTCAATACCCGAGTAATTGTATCTTGCCGAATTACGATTATTATTTGTGGCGTGCTGAAAATTTTTCTTTGGCGAACGTTAAGCAAGAATTCATGGCACACACCTGAGGGGAGAAATCCGAGTTTAATGTTTACATTCTTCATTACTGGGTTTTCTCCTCCATGGTGCGTTACCATCAAATATACAAGTTTGCCAGATTGCAAATATTTTTATATGTTTCGTGCTTTATAATTTCGGTTATCCGTTAATACTATTTTATGGTGCCAGTTGAAATATAAGTTCACGGAATCACCTTCGAGGTGAGATCATGACGGTGATGTAAATTTTAGCTTCACTGGGTGGTCTCCTCTCGGAGGCGGTTTTCATTCAACAGAAGAAAGAGGATACACAAAAATAATTGTCTTCTAGGATTTCTTTTCCACCAGTTGAAATAATAATGTGCGCACTTGAGAGGCGATTGCCAAGTTAAGGTTTTTTTTTCATTACTGGGTTTTCTCCATCATGGCGCGTGATGCTTATACCCTCGACTGTTAAGAAATAAAATTTTCTTATGTGGGCTTTGGTTCCACTTCTCTTTGGATTTGTTCTATTTGGAACTGATAAAGCTATTGAGTGGTGGCACCGCGGCCATTTCATCGATAATACAATGTATTAGTCCAGAAGTTAAAATTCGTTAATATTGCAAGTTTTTGTAATCTTGAAGGGAAACACTCCAATTCTTGGTGTTCGTGGTTAAGTTTTTCTGGTTTACTATTTTGGATGTAGGGAATTCATGTCAATGCTTTTATGTAAGAAAATTATATTTTTAAAATGATACGTAAGCCGTTTCTTTTAAGGAAAAGAAGTTCCTTTTGTAATTTCATTTTCATTGGATATTGTTGAAGTTGTCATGCTGTAACCAAATGTGCAGGCGAGTGGAAAGTAACTTGTTTCCCTCCCACTCCACCGACTGAAATTTGAGACACCTGGGACGTTGATAACTTATATTTGCTTCTTTGCTGTCTGAGACGAAGGTTGTAAAGTTTCCATTGCAGTGTTTGTAAATCTGTACTGTGATATAGTGTAGGATAAACTTGATCCTTACTTATGAAATAGAAGAAAATGGTACGTATATTTAGTAGGGATTCATCAGACGTGGATAGATTTTTGCGTTATTTACTTTCGTTTATGTTTAAATGTAGTTTTATCAAAATTTTCAGTATGTTATTTTAAAAGGAAATGTGTTGGGACCTCTTTGGAGGCGAGCTCATTACAGTGATTAACATTAAAACTCACTGGGTGGACTCCTCTCGAGAGCGGATCTCATTTTTGTCAACACCCGAATAATTGTATCTTGCCGAATTACGATTCTTATTTGTGGCTTGCTGAAAATTTTCCTTTGGCGAACGTTAAGTAAGAATTCATGGCACACACCTGAGGGGAGAAATCCGAGTTTAATGTTTACATTTTTCATTACTGGGTTTTCTCCTCCATGGTGCGTTACCATCAAATATACAAGTTTGCCAAATTGCAAATATTTTTATATGTTTCGTGCTTTATAATTTCGGTTATCCGTTAATACTATTTTATGGTGCCAGTTGAAATATAAGTTCACGGAATCACCTTCGAGGTGAGATCATGACGGTGATGTAAATTTTAGCTTCACTGGGTGGTCTCCTCAAGGAGGCGGTTTTCATTCAACCGAAGAAAGAGGATACACAAAAATAATTGTATTCTAGGATTTCTTTTCCACCAGTTGAAATAATAATGTGCGCACTTGAGAGGCGATTGCCAAGTTAAGGTTTTTTTTTCATTACTGGGTTTTCTCCTTCATGGCGCGTGATTCTTATACCCTCGACTGTTAAGAAATAAAATTTTCTTATGTGGGCTTTGGTTCCACTTCTCTTTGGCTTTGTCCTATTTTTAACTGATAAAGCTATTGAGTATTGGCACCGCGGCCATTTCATCGATAATACAATGTATTAGTCCAGAAGTTAAAATTCGGTAATATTGCAAGTTTTTGAAATCTTGAAGGGAAACACTCCCATTCTTGGTGTTCGTGGTTAAATTTTTCTGGTTTACTATTTTGGATGTAGGGAATTCATGTCAATGCTTTTATGTAAGAAAATTATATTTTTAAAATGATACGTAAGCCGTTTCTTTAAAGGAAAAGAAGTTCCTTTTGTAATTTCATTTTCATTGGATATTGTTGAAGTTGTCATGCTGTAACCAAATGTGCAGGCAAGTGGGAAGTAACTTGTTTCCCTCCCACTCCACCGACTGAAATTTGAGACACCTGGGACGTTGATAACTTTCATTTGCTTGTTTGCTGTCTGAGACGAAGGTTGTAAAGTTTCCGATTGCAGTGTTTGTAAATCTGTACTGTGATATAGTGTAGGATAAACTTGATCCTTACTTATGAAATAGAAGAAAATGGTACGTATATTTAGTAGGGATTCATCAGACGTGGATAGATTTTTGCGTTATTTACTTTCGTTTATGTTTAAATGTAGTTTTATCAAATTTTTCAGTATGTTATTTTAAAAGGAAATGTGTAGGGACCTCTTTGGAGGCGAGCTCATTACAGTGATTAACATTAAAACTCACTGGGTGGTCTCCTCTCGAGAGCGGATCTCATTTTTGTCAATACCCGAGTAATTGTATCTTGCCGAATTACGATTATTATTTGTGGCGTGCTGAAAATTTTTCTTTGGCGAACGTTAAGCAAGAATTCATGGCACACACCTGAGGGGAGAAATCCGAGTTTAATGTTTACATTCTTCATTACTGGGTTTTCTCCTCCATGGTGCGTTACCATCAAATATACAAGTTTGCCAGATTGCAAATATTTTTATATGTTTCGTGCTTTATAATTTCGGTTATCCGTTAATACTATTTTATGGTGCCAGTTGAAATATAAGTTCACGGAATCACCTTCGAGGTGAGATCATGACGGTGATGTAAATTTTAGCTTCACTGGGTGGTCTCCTCTCGGAGGCGGTTTTCATTCAACAGAAGAAAGAGGATACACAAAAATAATTGTGTTCTAGGATTTCTTTTCCACCAGTTGAAATAATCATGTGCGCACTTGAGAGGCGATTGCCAAGTTAAGGTTTTTTTTTCATTACTGGGTTTTCTCCTTCATGGCGCGTGATGCTTATACCCTCGACTGTTAAGAAATAAAATTTTCTTATGTGGGCTTTGGTTCCACTTCTCTTTGGCTTTGTCCTATTTGGAACTGATAAAGCTTTTGAGTGGTGGCACCGCGGCCATTTCATCGATAATACAATGTATTAGTCCAGAAGTTAAAATTCGTTAATATTGCAAATTTTTAAAATCTTGAAGAGAAACACTCCCATTCTTGGTGTTCGTGGTTAAATTTTTCTGGTTTACTATTTTGGATGTAGGGAATTCATGTCAATGCTTTTATGTAAGAAAATTATATTTTTAAAATGATACGTAAGCCGTTTCTTTTAAGGAAAAGAAGTTCCTTTTGTAATTTCATTTTCATTGGATATTGTTGAAGTTGTCATGCTGTAACCAAATGTGAAGGCGAGTGGAAAGTAACTTGTTTCCCTCCCACTCCACCGACTGAAATTTGAGACACCTGGGACGTTGATAACTTTCATTTGCTTGTTTGCTGTCTGAGACGAAGGTTGTAAAGTTTCCGATTGCAGTGTTTGTAAATCTGTACTGTGATATAGTGTAGGATAAAGTTGATCCTTACTTATGAAATAGAAGAAAATGGTACATATATTTAGTAGGGATTCATCAGATGTGGATAGATTTTTGCGTTATTTACTTTCGTTTATGTTTAAATGTAGTTTTATCAAAATTTTCAGTATGTTATTTTAAAAGGAAATGTGTTGGGACCTCTTTGGAGGCGAGCTCATTACAGTAATTAACATTAAAACTCACTGGGTGGTCTCCTCTCGAGAGCGGATCTCATTTTTGTCAACACCCGAGTAATTGCATCTTGCCGAATTACGATTGTTATTTGTGGCGTGCTGAAAATTTTTCTTTGGCGAACGTTAAGTAAGAATTCATAGCACACACCTGAGGGGAGAAATCCGAGTTTAATGTTCACATTTTTCATTACTGGGTTCTCTCCTCCATGGTGCGTTACCTTCAAATATACAAGTTTGCCAGATTGCAAATATTTTTTTTATGTTTCGTGCTTTATAATTTCGGTTATCCGTTAATACTATATTATGGTGCCAGTTGAAATATAAGTTCACGGAATCACCTTCGAGGTGAGATCATGACGGTGATGTAAATTTTAGCTTCACTGGGTGGTCTCCTCTCGGAGGCGGTTTTCATTCAACAGAAGAAAGAGGATACACAAAAATAATTGTCTTCTAGGATTTCTTTTCCACCAGTTGAAATAATAATGTGCGCACTTGAGAGGCGATTGCCAAGTTAAGGTTTTTTTTTCATTACTGGGTTTTCTCCATCATGGCGCGTGATGCTTATACCCTCGACTGTTAAGAAATAAAATTTTCTTATGTGGGCTTTGGTTCCACTTCTCTTTGGATTTGTTCTATTTGGAACTGATAAAGCTATTGAGTGGTGGCACCGCGGCCATTTCATCGATAATACAATGTATTAGTCCAGAAGTTAAAATTCGTTAATATTGCAAATTTTTAAAATCTTGAAGAGAAAACTCCCATTCTTGGTGTTCGGGGTTAAATTTTTCTGGTTTACTATTTTGGATGTAGGGAATTCATGTCAATGCTTTTATGTAAGAAAATTATATTTTTAAAATGATACGTAAGCCGTTTCTTTTAAGGAAAAGAAGTTCCTTTTGTAATTTCATTTTCATTGGATATTGTTGAAGTTGTCATGCTGTAACCAAATGTGAAGGCGAGTGGAAAGTAACTTGTTTCCCTCCCACTCCACCGACTGAAATTTGAGACACCTGGGACGTTGATAACTTTCATTTGCTTGTTTGCTGTCTGAGACGAAGGTTGTAAAGTTTCCGATTGCAGTGTTTGTAAATCTGTACTGTGATATAGTGTAGGATAAAGTTGATCCTTACTTATGAAATAGAAGAAAATGGTACGTATATTTAGTAGGGATTCATCAGACGTGGATAGATTTTTGCGTTATTTACTTTCGTTTATGTTTAAATGTAGTTTTATCAAATTTTTCAGTATGTTATTTTAAAAGGAAATGTGTTGGGACCTCTTTGGAGGCGAGCTCATTACAGTGATTAACATTAAAACTCACTGGGTGGTCTCCTCTCGAGAGCGGATCTCATTTTTGTCAATACCCGAGTAATTGTATCTTGCCGAATTACGATTATTATTTGTGGCGTGCTGAAAATTTTTCTTTGGCGAACGTTAAGCAAGAATTCATGGCACACACCTGAGGGGAGAAATCCGAGTTTAATGTTTACATTTTTCATTACTGGGTTTTCTCCTCCATGGTGCGTTACCATCAAATATACAAGTTTGCCAGATTGCAAATATTTTTATATGTTTCGTGCTTTATAATTTCGGTTATCCGTTAATACTATTTTATGGTGCCAGTTGAAATATAAGTTCACGGAATCACCTTCGAGGTGAGATCATGACGGTGATGTAAATTTTAGCTTCACTGGGTGGTCTCCTCTCGAAGGCGGTTTTCATTCAACAGAAGAAAGAGGATACACAAAAATAATTGTTTTCTAGAAATTCTTTTCCACCAGTTGAAATAATAAGGTGCGCACTTGAGAGGCGATTGCCAAGTTAATGTTTTATTTTTCATTACTGGGTTTTCTCCTTCATGGCGCGTGATGCTTATACCCTCGACTGTTAAGAAATAAAATTTTCTTATGTGGGCTTTGGTTCCACTTCTCTTTGGCTTTGCCCTATTTGGAACTGATAAAGCTATTGAGTGGTGGCACCGCGGCCATTTCATCGATAATACAATGTATTAGTCCAGAAGTTAAAATTCGTTAATATTGCAAGTTTTTGTAATCTTGAAGGGAAACACTCCAATTCTTGGTGTTCGTGGTTAAGTTTTTCTGGTTTACTATTTTGGATGTAGGGAATTCATGTCAATGCTTTTATGTAAGAAAATTATATTTTTAAAATGATACGTAAGCCGTTTCTTTTAAGGAAAAGAAGTTCCTTTTGTAATTTCATTTTCATTGGATATTGTTGAAGTTGTCATGCTGTAACCAAATGTGCAGGCGAGTGGGAAGTAACTTGTTTCCCTCCCACTCCACCGACTGAAATTTGAGACACCTGGGACGTTGATAACTTTCATTTGCTTCTTTGCTGTCTGAGACGAAGGTTGTAAAGTTTCCGATTGCAGTGTTTGTAAATCTGTACTGTGATATAGTGTAGGATAAAGTTGATCCTTACTTATGAAATAGAAGAAAATGGTACGTATATTTAGTAGGGATTCATCAGATCTGGATAGATTTTTGCGTTATTTACTTTCGTTTATGTTTAAATGTAGTTTTATCAAAATTTTCAGTATGTTATTTTAAAAGGAAATGTGTTGGGACCTCTTTGGAGGCGAGCTCATTACAGTGATTAACATTAAAACTCACTGGGTGGTCTCCTCTCGAGAGCGGATCTCATTTTTGTCAATACCCGAGTAATTGTATCTTGCCGAATTACGATTATTATTTGTGGCGTGCTGAAAATTTTTCTTTGGCGAACGTTAAGCAAGAATTCATGGCACACACCTGAGGGGAGAAATCCGAGTTTAATGTTTACATTCTTCATTACTGGGTTTTCTCCTCCATGGTGCGTTACCATCAAATATACAAGTTTGCCAGATTGCAAATATTTTTATATGTTTCGTGCTTTATAATTTCGGTTATCCGTTAATACTATTTTATGGTGCCAGTTGAAATATAAGTTCACGGAATCACCTTCGAGGTGAGATCATGACGGTGATGTAAATTTTAGCTTCACTGGGTGGTCTCCTCTCGGAGGCGGTTTTCATTCAACAGAAGAAAGAGGATACACAAAAATAATTGTCTTCTAGGATTTCTTTTCCACCAGTTGAAATAATAATGTGCGCACTTGAGAGGCGATTGCCAAGTTAAGGTTTTTTTTTCATTACTGGGTTTTCTCCATCATGGCGCGTGATGCTTATACCCTCGACTGTTAAGAAATAAAATTTTCTTATGTGGGCTTTGGTTCCACTTCTCTTTGGATTTGTTCTATTTGGAACTGATAAAGCTATTGAGTGGTGGCACCGCGGCCATTTCATCGATAATACAATGTATTAGTCCAGAAGTTAAAATTCGTTAATATTGCAAGTTTTTGTAATCTTGAAGGGAAACACTCCAATTCTTGGTGTTCGTGGTTAAGTTTTTCTGGTTTACTATTTTGGATGTAGGGAATTCATGTCAATGCTTTTATGTAAGAAAATTATATTTTTAAAATGATACGTAAGCCGTTTCTTTTAAGGAAAAGAAGTTCCTTTTGTAATTTCATTTTCATTGGATATTGTTGAAGTTGTCATGCTGTAACCAAATGTGCAGGCGAGTGGAAAGTAACTTGTTTCCCTCCCACTCCACCGACTGAAATTTGAGACACCTGGGACGTTGATAACTTATATTTGCTTGTTTGCTGTCTGAGACGAAGGTTGTAAAGTTTCCATTGCAGTGTTTGTAAATCTGTACTGTGATATAGTGTAGGATAAAGTTGATCCTTACTTATGAAATAGAAGAAAATGGTACGTATATTTAGTAGGGATTCATCAGATCTGGATAGATTTTTGCGTTATTTACTTTCGTTTATGTTTAAATGTAGTTTTATCAAAATTTTCAGTATGTTATTTTAAAAGGAAATGTGTTGGGACCTCTTTGGAGGCGAGCTCATTACAGTGATTAACATTAAAACTCACTGGGTGGTCTCCTCTCGAGAGCGGATCTCATTTTTGTCAATACCCGAGTAATTGTATCTTGCCGAATTACGATTATTATTTGTGGCGTGCTGAAAATTTTTCTTTGGCGAACGTTAAGCAAGAATTCATGGCACACACCTAAGGGGAGAAATCCGAGTTTAATGTTTACATTCTTCATTACTGGGTTTTCTCCTCCATGGTGCGTTACCATCAAATATACAAGTTTGCCAGATTGCAAATATTTTTATATGTTTCGTGCTTTATAATTTCGGTTATCCGTTAATACTATTTTATGGTGCCAGTTGAAATATAAGTTCACGGAATCACCTTCGAGGTGAGATCATGACGGTGATGTAAATTTTAGCTTCACTGGGTGGTCTCCTCTCGGAGGCGGTTATCATTCAACAGAAGAAAGAGGATACACAAAAATAATTGTCTTCTAGGATTTCTTTTCCACCAGTTGAAATAATAATGTGCGCACTTGAGAGGCGATTGCCAAGTTAAGGTTTTTTTTTCATTACTGGGTTTTCTCCATCATGGCGCGTGATGCTTATACCCTCGACTGTTAAGAAATAAAATTTTCTTATGTGGGCTTTGGTTCCACTTCTCTTTGGATTTGTTCTATTTGGAACTGATAAAGCTATTGAGTGGTGGCACCGCGGCCATTTCATCGATAATACAATGTATTAGTCCAGAAGTTAAAATTCGTTAATATTGCAAGTTTTTGTAATCTTGAAGGGAAACACTCCAATTCTTGGTGTTCGTGGTTAAGTTTTTCTGGTTTACTATTTTGGATGTAGGGAATTCATGTCAATGCTTTTATGTAAGAAAATTATATTTTTAAAATGATACGTAAGCCGTTTCTTTTAAGGAAAAGAAGTTCCTTTTGTAATTTCATTTTCATTGGATATTGTTGAAGTTGTCATGCTGTAACCAAATGTGCAGGCGAGTGGAAAGTAACTTGTTTCCCTCCCACTCCACCGACTGAAATTTGAGACACCTGGGACGTTGATAACTTATATTTGCTTGTTTGCTGTCTGAGACGAAGGTTGTAAAGTTTCCATTGCAGTGTTTGTAAATCTGTACTGTGATATAGTGTAGGATAAACTTGATCCTTACTTATGAAATAGAAGAAAATGGTACGTATATTTAGTAGGGATTCATCAGACGTGGATAGATTTTTGCGTTATTTACTTTCGTTTATGTTTAAATGTAGTTTTATCAAAATTTTCAGTATGTTATTTTAAAAGGAAATGTGTTGGGACCTCTTTGGAGGCGAGCTCATTACAGTGATTAACATTAAAACTCACTGGGTGGACTCCTCTCGAGAGCGGATCTCATTTTTGTCAACACCCGAATAATTGTATCTTGCCGAATTACGATTCTTATTTGTGGCTTGCTGAAAATTTTCCTTTGGCGAACGTTAAGTAAGAATTCATGGCACACACTGAGGGGAGAAATCCGAGTTTAATGTTTACATTTTTCATTACTGGGTTTTCTCCTCCATGGTGCGTTACCATCAAATATACAAGTTTGCCAAATTGCAAATATTTTTATATGTTTCGTGCTTTATAATTTCGGTTATCCGTTAATACTATTTTATGGTGCCAGTTGAAATATAAGTTCACGGAATCACCTTCGAGGTGAGATCATGACGGTGATGTAAATTTTAGCTTCACTGGGTGGTCTCCTCAAGGAGGCGGTTTTCATTCAACCGAAGAAAGAGGATACACAAAAATAATTGTGTTCTAGGATTTCTTTTCCACCAGTTGAAATAATAATGTGCGCACTTGAGAGGCGATTGCCAAGTTAAGGTTTTTTTTTCATTACTGGGTTTTCTCCTTCATGGCGCGTGATTCTTATACCCTCGACTGTTAAGAAATAAAATTTTCTTATGTGGGCTTTGGTTCCACTTCTCTTTGGCTTTGTCCTATTTTTAACTGATAAAGCTATTGAGTATTGGCACCGCGGCCATTTCATCGATAATACAATGTATTAGTCCAGAAGTTAAAATTCGTTAATATTGCAAGTTTTTGAAATCTTGAAGGGAAACACTCCAATTCTTGGTGTTCGTGGTTAAGTTTTTCTGGTTTACTATTTTGGATGTAGGGAATTCATGTCAATGCTTTTATGTAAGAAAATTATATTTTTAAAATGATACGTAAGCCGTTTCTTTTAAGGAAAAGAAGTTCCTTTTGTAATTTCATTTTCATTGGATATTGTTGAAGTTGTCATGCTGTAACCAAATGTGCAGGCGAGTGGGAAGTAACTTGTTTCCCTCCCACTCCACCGACTGAAATTTGAGACACCTGGGACGTTGATAACTTTCATTTGCTTGTTTGCTGTCTGAGACGAAGGTTGTAAAGTTTCCGATTGCAGTGTTTGTAAATCTGTACTGTGATATAGTGTAGGATAAACTTGATCCTTACTTATGAAATAGAAGAAAATGGTACGTATATTTAGTAGGGATTCATCAGACGTGGATAGATTTTTGCGTTATTTACTTTCGTTTATGTTTAAATGTAGTTTTATCAAATTTTTCAGTATGTTATTTTAAAAGGAAATGTGTAGGGACCTCTTTGGAGGCGAGCTCATTACAGTGATTAACATTAAAACTCACTGGGTGGTCTCCTCTCGAGAGCGGATCTCATTTTTGTCAATACCCGAGTAATTGTATCTTGCCGAATTACGATTATTATTTGTGGCGTGCTGAAAATTTTTCTTTGGCGAACGTTAAGCAAGAATTCATGGCACACACCTGAGGGGAGAAATCCGAGTTTAATGTTTACATTTTTCATTACTGGGTTTTCTCCTCCATGGTGCGTTACCATCAAATATACAAGTTTGCCAGATTGCAAATATTTTTATATGTTTCGTGCTTTATAATTTCGGTTATCCGTTAATACTATTTTATGGTGCCAGTTGAAATATAAGTTCACGGAATCACCTTCGAGGTGAGATCATGACGGTGATGTAAATTTTAGCTTCACTGGGTGGTCTCCTCTCGGAGGCGGTTTTCATTCAACAGAAGAAAGAGGATACACAAAAATAATTGTGTTCTAGGATTTCTTTTCCACCAGTTGAAATAATCATGTGCGCACTTGAGAGGCGATTGCCAAGTTAAGGTTTTTTTTTCATTACTGGGTTTTCTCCTTCATGGCGCGTGATGCTTATACCCTCGACTGTTAAGAAATAAAATTTTCTTATGTGGGCTTTGGTTCCACTTCTCTTTGGCTTTGTCCTATTTGGAACTGATAAAGCTATTGAGTGGTGGCACCGCGGCCATTTCATCGATAATACAATGTATTAGTCCAGAAGTTAAAATTCGTTAATATTGTAAATTTTTAAAATCTTGAAGAGAAACACTCCCATTCTTGGTGTTCGTGGTTAAATTTTTCTGGTTTACTATTTTGGATGTAGGGAATTCATGTCAATGCTTTTATGTAAGAAAATTATATTTTTAAAATGATACGTAAGCCGTTTCTTTTAAGGAAAAGAAGTTCCTTTTGTAATTTCATTTTCATTGGATATTGTTGAAGTTGTCATGCTGTAACCAAATGTGAAGGCGAGTGGAAAGTAACTTGTTTCCCTCCCACTCCACCGACTGAAATTTGAGACACCTGGGACGTTGATAACTTTCATTTGCTTGTTTGCTGTCTGAGACGAAGGTTGTAAAGTTTCCGATTGCAGTGTTTGTAAATCTGTACTGTGATATAGTGTAGGATAAAGTTGATCCTTACTTATGAAATAGAAGAAAATGGTACATATATTTAGTAGGGATTCATCAGATGTGGATAGATTTTTGCGTTATTTACTTTCGTTTATGTTTAAATGTAGTTTTATCAAAATTTTCAGTATGTTATTTTAAAAGGAAATGTGTTGGGACCTCTTTGGAGGCGAGCTCATTACAGTAATTAACATTAAAACTCACTGGGTGGTCTCCTCTCGAGAGCGGATCTCATTTTTGTCAACACCCGAGTAATTGCATCTTGCCGAATTACGATTGTTATTTGTGGCGTGCTGAAAATTTTTCTTTGGCGAACGTTAAGTAAGAATTCATAGCACACACCTGAGGGGAGAAATCCGAGTTTAATGTTCACATTTTTCATTACTGGGTTCTCTCCTCCATGGTGCGTTACCTTCAAATATACAAGTTTGCCAGATTGCAAATATTTTTTTTATGTTTCGTGCTTTATAATTTCGGTTATCCGTTAATACTATATTATGGTGCCAGTTGAAATATAAGTTCACGGAATCACCTTCGAGGTGAGATCATGACGGTGATGTAAATTTTAGCTTCACTGGGTGGTCTCCTCTCGGAGGCGGTTTTCATTCAACAGAAGAAAGAGGATACACAAAAATAATTGTCTTCTAGGATTTCTTTTCCACCAGTTGAAATAATAATGTGCGCACTTGAGAGGCGATTGCCAAGTTAAGGTTTTTTTTTCATTACTGGGTTTTCTCCTTCATGGCGCGTGATGCTTATACCCTCGACTGTTAAGAAATAAAATTTTCTTATGTCGGCTTTGGTTCCACTTCTCTTTGGATTTGTTCTATTTGGAACTGATAAAGCTATTGAGTGGTGGCACCGCGGCCATTTCATCGATAATACAATGTATTAGTCCAGAAGTTAAAATTCGTTAATATTGCAAATTTTTAAAATCTTGAAGAGAAAACTCCCATTCTTGGTGTTCGTGGTTAAATTTTTCTGGTTTACTATTTTGGATGTAGGGAATTCATGTCAATGCTTTTATGTAAGAAAATTATATTTTTAAAATGATACGTAAGCCGTTTCTTTTAAGGAAAAGAAGTTCCTTTTGTAATTTCATTTTCATTGGATATTGTTGAAGTTGTCATGCTGTAACCAAATGTGAAGGCGAGTGGAAAGTAACTTGTTTCCCTCCCACTCCACCGACTGAAATTTGAGACACCTGGGACGTTGATAACTTTCATTTGCTTGTTTGCTGTCTGAGACGAAGGTTGTAAAGTTTCCGATTGCAGTGTTTGTAAATCTGTACTGTGATATAGTGTAGGATAAAGTTGATCCTTACTTATGAAATAGAAGAAAATGGTACGTATATTTAGTAGGGATTCATCAGACGTGGATAGATTTTTGCGTTATTTACTTTCGTTTATGTTTAAATGTAGTTTTATCAAATTTTTCAGTATGTTATTTTAAAAGGAAATGTGTTGGGACCTCTTTGGAGGCGAGCTCATTACAGTGATTAACATTAAAACTCACTGGGTGGTCTCCTCTCGAGAGCGGATCTCATTTTTGTCAATACCCGAGTAATTGTATCTTGCCGAATTACGATTATTATTTGTGGCGTGCTGAAAATTTTTCTTTGGCGAACGTTAAGCAAGAATTCATGGCACACACCTGAGGGGAGAAATCCGAGTTTAATGTTTACATTTTTCATTACTGGGTTTTCTCCTCCATGGTGCGTTACCATCAAATATACAAGTTTGCCAGATTGCAAATATTTTTATATGTTTCGTGCTTTATAATTTCGGTTATCCGTTAATACTATTTTATGGTGCCAGTTGAAATATAAGTTCACGGAATCACCTTCGAGGTGAGATCATGACGGTGATGTAAATTTTAGCTTCACTGGGTGGTCTCCTCTCGAAGGCGGTTTTCATTCAACAGAAGAAAGAGGATACACAAAAATAATTGTTTTCTAGAAATTCTTTTCCACCAGTTGAAATAATAAGGTGCGCACTTGAGAGGCGATTGCCAAGTTAATGTTTTATTTTTCATTACTGGGTTTTCTCCTTCATGGCGCGTGATGCTTATACCCTCGACTGTTAAGAAATAAAATTTTCTTATGTGGGATTTGGTTCCACTTCTCTTTGGCTTTGCCCTATTTGGAACTGATAAAGCTATTGAGTGGTGGCACCGCGGCCATTTCATCGATAATACAATGTATTAGTCCAGAAGTTAAAATTCGTTAATATTGCAAGTTTTTGTAATCTTGAAGGGAAACACTCCAATTCTTGGTGTTCGTGGTTAAGTTTTTCTGGTTTACTATTTTGGATGTAGGGAATTCATGTCAATGCTTTTATGTAAGAAAATTATATTTTTAAAATGATACGTAAGCCGTTTCTTTTAAGGAAAAGAAGTTCCTTTTGTAATTTCATTTTCATTGGATATTGTTGAAGTTGTCATGCTGTAACCAAATGTGCAGGCGAGTGGGAAGTAACTTGTTTCCCTCCCACTCCACCGACTGAAATTTGAGACACCTGGGACGTTGATAACTTTCATTTGCTTCTTTGCTGTCTGAGACGAAGGTTGTAAAGTTTCCGATTGCAGTGTTTGTAAATCTGTACTGTGATATAGTGTAGGATAAAGTTGATCCTTACTTATGAAATAGAAGAAAATGGTACGTATATTTAGTAGGGATTCATCAGATCTGGATAGATTTTTGCGTTATTTACTTTCGTTTATGTTTAAATGTAGTTTTATCAAAATTTTCAGTATGTTATTTTAAAAGGAAATGTGTTGGGACCTCTTTGGAGGCGAGCTCATTACAGTGATTAACATTAAAACTCACTGGGTGGTCTCCTCTCGAGAGCGGATCTCATTTTTGTCAATACCCGAGTAATTGTATCTTGCCGAATTACGATTATTATTTGTGGCGTGCTGAAAATTTTTCTTTGGCGAACGTTAAGCAAGAATTCATGGCACACACCTGAGGGGAGAAATCCGAGTTTAATGTTTACATTCTTCATTACTGGGTTTTCTCCTCCATGGTGCGTTACCATCAAATATACAAGTTTGCCAGATTGCAAATATTTTTATATGTTTCGTGCTTTATAATTTCGGTTATCCGTTAATACTATTTTATGGTGCCAGTTGAAATATAAGTTCACGGAATCACCTTCGAGGTGAGATCATGACGGTGATGTAAATTTTAGCTTCACTGGGTGGTCTCCTCTCGGAGGCGGTTTTCATTCAACAGAAGAAAGAGGATACACAAAAATAATTGTCTTCTAGGATTTCTTTTCCACCAGTTGAAATAATAATGTGCGCACTTGAGAGGCGATTGCCAAGTTAAGGTTTTTTTTTCATTACTGGGTTTTCTCCATCATGGCGCGTGATGCTTATACCCTCGACTGTTAAGAAATAAAATTTTCTTATGTGGGCTTTGGTTCCACTTCTCTTTGGATTTGTTCTATTTGGAACTGATAAAGCTATTGAGTGGTGGCACCGCGGCCATTTCATCGATAATACAATGTATTAGTCCAGAAGTTAAAATTCGTTAATATTGCAAGTTTTTGTAATCTTGAAGGGAAACACTCCAATTCTTGGTGTTCGTGGTTAAGTTTTTCTGGTTTACTATTTTGGATGTAGGGAATTCATGTCAATGCTTTTATGTAAGAAAATTATATTTTTAAAATGATACGTAAGCCGTTTCTTTTAAGGAAAAGAAGTTCCTTTTGTAATTTCATTTTCATTGGATATTGTTGAAGTTGTCATGCTGTAACCAAATGTGCAGGCGAGTGGAAAGTAACTTGTTTCCCTCCCACTCCACCGACTGAAATTTGAGACACCTGGGACGTTGATAACTTATATTTGCTTGTTTGCTGTCTGAGACGAAGGTTGTAAAGTTTCCATTGCAGTGTTTGTAAATCTGTACTGTGATATAGTGTAGGATAAAGTTGATCCTTACTTATGAAATAGAAGAAAATGGTACGTATATTTAGTAGGGATTCATCAGATCTGGATAGATTTTTGCGTTATTTACTTTCGTTTATGTTTAAATGTAGTTTTATCAAAATTTTCAATATGTTATTTTAAAAGGAAATGTGTTGGGACCTCTTTGGAGGCGAGCTCATTACATTGATTATCATTAAAACTCACTGGGTGGTCTCCTCTCGAGAGCGGATCTCATTTTTGTCAATACCCGAGTAATTGTATCTTGCCGAATTACGATTATTATTTGTGGCGTGCTGAAAATTTTTCTTTGGCGAACGTTAAGCAAGAATTCATGGCACACACCTGAGGGGAGAAATCCGAGTTTAATGTTTACATTCTTCATTACTGGGTTTTCTCCTCCATGGTGCGTTACCATCAAATATACAAGTTTGCCAGATTGCAAATATTTTTATATGTTTCGTGCTTTATAATTTCGGTTATCCGTTAATACTATTTTATGGTGCCAGTTGAAATATAAGTTCACGGAATCACCTTCGAGGTGAGATCATGACGGTGATGTAAATTTTAGCTTCACTGGGTGGTCTCCTCTCGGAGGCGGTTTTCATTCAACAGAAGAAAGAGGATACACAAAAATAATTGTCTTCTAGGATTTCTTTTCCACCAGTTGAAATAATAATGTGCGCACTTGAGAGGCGATTGCCAAGTTAAGGTTTTTTTTTCATTACTGGGTTTTCTCCATCATGGCGCGTGATGCTTATACCCTCGACTGTTAAGAAATAAAATTTTCTTATGTGGGCTTTGGTTCCACTTCTCTTTGGATTTGTTCTATTTGGAACTGATAAAGCTATTGAGTGGTGGCACCGCGGCCATTTCATCGATAATACAATGTATTAGTCCAGAAGTTAAAATTCGTTAATATTGCAAGTTTTTGTAATCTTGAAGGGAAACACTCCAATTCTTGGTGTTCGTGGTTAAGTTTTTCTGGTTTACTATTTTGGATGTAGGGAATTCATGTCAATGCTTTTATGTAAGAAAATTATATTTTTAAAATGATACGTAAGCCGTTTCTTTTAAGGAAAAGAAGTTCCTTTTGTAATTTCATTTTCATTGGATATTGTTGAAGTTGTCATGCTGTAACCAAATGTGCAGGCGAGTGGAAAGTAACTTGTTTCCCTCCCACTCCACCGACTGAAATTTGAGACACCTGGGACGTTGATAACTTATATTTGCTTGTTTGCTGTCTGAGACGAAGGTTGTAACGTTTCCATTGCAGTGTTTGTAAATCTGTACTGTGATATAGTGTAGGATAAACTTGATCCTTACTTATGAAATAGAAGAAAATGGTACGTATATTTAGTAGGGATTCATCAGACGTGGATAGATTTTTGCGTTATTTACTTTCGTTTATGTTTAAATGTAGTTTTATCAAAATTTTCAGTATGTTATTTTAAAAGGAAATGTGTTGGGACCTCTTTGGAGGCGAGCTCATTACAGTGATTAACATTAAAACTCACTGGGTGGACTCCTCTCGAGAGCGGATCTCATTTTTGTCAACACCCGAATAATTGTATCTTGCCGAATTACGATTCTTATTTGTGGCTTGCTGAAAATTTTCCTTTGGCGAACGTTAAGTAAGAATTCATGGCACACACCTGAGGGGAGAAATCCGAGTTTAATGTTTACATTTTTCATTACTGGCTTTTCTCCTCCATGGTGCGTTACCATCAAATATACAAGTTTGCCAAATTGCAAATATTTTTATATGTTTCGTGCTTTATAATTTCGGTTATCCGTTAATACTATTTTATGGTGCCAGTTGAAATATAAGTTCACGGAATCACCTTCGAGGTGAGATCATGACGGTGATGTAAATTTTAGCTTCACTGGGTGGTCTCCTCAAGGAGGCGGTTTTCATTCAACCGAAGAAAGAGGATACACAAAAATAATTGTATTCTAGGATTTCTTTTCCACCAGTTGAAATAATAATGTGCGCACTTGAGAGGCGATTGCCAAGTTAAGGTTTTTTTTTCATTACTGGGTTTTCTCCTTCATGGCGCGTGATTCTTATACCCTCGACTGTTAAGAAATAAAATTTTCTTATGTGGGCTTTGGTTCCACTTCTCTTTGGCTTTGTCCTATTTTTAACTGATAAAGCTATTGAGTATTGGCACCGCGGCCATTTCATCGATAATACAATGTATTAGTCCAGAAGTTAAAATTCGGTAATATTGCAAGTTTTTGAAATCTTGAAGGGAAACACTCCCATTCTTGGTGTTCGTGGTTAAATTTTTCTGGTTTACTATTTTGGATGTAGGGAATTCATGTCAATGCTTTTATGTAAGAAAATTATATTTTTAAAATGATACGTAAGCCGTTTCTTTTAAGGAAAAGAAGTTCCTTTTGTAATTTCATTTTCATTGGATATTGTTGAAGTTGTCATGCTGTAACCAAATGTGTAGGCGAGTGGGAAGTAACTTGTTTCCCTCCCACTCCACCGACTGAAATTTGAGACACCTGGGACGTTGATAACTTTCATTTGCTTGTTTGCTGTCTGAGACGAAGGTTGTAAAGTTTCCGATTGCAGTGTTTGTAAATCTGTACTGTGATATAGTGTAGGATAAACTTGATCCTTACTTATGAAATAGAAGAAAATGGTACGTATATTTAGTAGGGATTCATCAGACGTGGATAGATTTTTGCGTTATTTACTTTCGTTTATGTTTAAATGTAGTTTTATCAAATTTTTCAGTATGTTATTTTAAAAGGAAATGTGTAGGGACCTCTTTGGAGGCGAGCTCATTACAGTGATTAACATTAAAACTCACTGGGTGGTCTCCTCTCGAGAGCGGATCTCATTTTTGTCAATACCCGAGTAATTGTATCTTGCCGAATTACGATTATTATTTGTGGCGTGCTGAAAATTTTTCTTTGGCGAACGTTAAGCAAGAATTCATGGCACACACCTGAGGGGAGAAATCCGAGTTTAATGTTTACATTTTTCATTACTGGGTTTTCTCCTCCATGGTGCGTTACCATCAAATATACAAGTTTGCCAGATTGCAAATATTTTTATATGTTTCGTGCTTTATAATTTCGGTTATCCGTTAATACTATTTTATGGTGCCAGTTGAAATATAAGTTCACGGAATCACCTTCGAGGTGAGATCATGACGGTGATGTAAATTTTAGCTTCACTGGGTGGTCTCCTCTCGGAGGCGGTTTTCATTCAACAGAAGAAAGAGGATACACAAAAATAATTGTGTTCTAGGATTTCTTTTCCACCAGTTGAAATAATCATGTGCGCACTTGAGAGGCGATTGCCAAGTTAAGGTTTTTTTTTCATTACTGGGTTTTCTCCTTCATGGCGCGTGATGCTTATACCCTCGACTGTTAAGAAATAAAATTTTCTTATGTGGGCTTTGGTTCCACTTCTCTTTGGCTTTGTCCTATTTGGAACTGATAAAGCTATTGAGTGGTGGCACCGCGGCCATTTCATCGATAATACAATGTATTAGTCCAGAAGTTAAAATTCGTTAATATTGTAAATTTTTAAAATCTTGAAGAGAAACACTCCCATTCTTGGTGTTCGTGGTTAAATTTTTCTGGTTTACTATTTTGGATGTAGGGAATTCATGTCAATGCTTTTATGTAAGAAAATTATATTTTTAAAATGATACGTAAGCCGTTTCTTTTAAGGAAAAGAAGTTCCTTTTGTAATTTCATTTTCATTGGATATTGTTGAAGTTGTCATGCTGTAACCAAATGTGAAGGCGAGTGGAAAGTAACTTGTTTCCCTCCCACTCCACCGACTGAAATTTGAGACACCTGGGACGTTGATAACTTTCATTTGCTTGTTTGCTGTCTGAGACGAAGGTTGTAAAGTTTCCGATTGCAGTGTTTGTAAATCTGTACTGTGATATAGTGTAGGATAAAGTTGATCCTTACTTATGAAATAGAAGAAAATGGTACATATATTTAGTAGGGATTCATCAGATGTGGATAGATTTTTGCGTTATTTACTTTCGTTTATGTTTAAATGTAGTTTTATCAAAATTTTCAGTATGTTATTTTAAAAGGAAATGTGTTGGGACCTCTTTGGAGGCGAGCTCATTACAGTAATTAACATTAAAACTCACTGGGTGGTCTCCTCTCGAGAGCGGATCTCATTTTTGTCAACACCCGAGTAATTGCATCTTGCCGAATTACGATTGTTATTTGTGGCGTGCTGAAAATTTTTCTTTGGCGAACGTTAAGTAAGAATTCATAGCACACACCTGAGGGGAGAAATCCGAGTTTAATGTTCAAATTTTTCATTACTGGGTTCTCTCCTCCATGGTGCGTTACCTTCAAATATACAAGTTTGCCAGATTGCAAATATTTTTTTTATGTTTCGTGCTTTATAATTTCGGTTATCCGTTAATACTATATTATGGTGCCAGTTGAAATATAAGTTCACGGAATCACCTTCGAGGTGAGATCATGACGGTGATGTAAATTTTAGCTTCACTGGGTGGTCTCCTCTCGGAGGCGGTTTTCATTCAACAGAAGAAAGAGGATACACAAAAATAATTGTCTTCTAGGATTTCTTTTCCACCAGTTGAAATAATAATGTGCGCACTTGAGAGGCGATTGCCAAGTTAAGGTTTTTTTTTCATTACTGGGTTTTCTCCATCATGGCGCGTGATGCTTATACCCTCGACTGTTAAGAAATAAAATTTTCTTATGTGGGCTTTGGTTCCACTTCTCTTTGGATTTGTTCTATTTGGAACTGATAAAGCTATTGAGTGGTGGCACCGCGGCCATTTCATCGATAATACAATGTATTAGTCCAGAAGTTAAAATTCGTTAATATTGCAAGTTTTTGTAATCTTGAAGGGAAACACTCCAATTCTTGGTGTTCGTGGTTAAGTTTTTCTGGTTTACTATTTTGGATGTAGGGAATTCATGTCAATGCTTTTATGTAAGAAAATTATATTTTTAAAATGATACGTAAGCCGTTTCTTTTAAGGAAAAGAAGTTCCTTTTGTAATTTCATTTTCATTGGATATTGTTGAAGTTGTCATGCTGTAACCAAATGTGCAGGCGAGTGGAAAGTAACTTGTTTCCCTCCCACTCCACCGACTGAAATTTGAGACACCTGGGACGTTGATAACTTATATTTGCTTGTTTGCTGTCTGAGACGAAGGTTGTAAAGTTTCCATTGCAGTGTTTGTAAATCTGTACTGTGATATAGTGTAGGATAAAGTTGATCCTTACTTATGAAATAGAAGAAAATGGTACGTATATTTAGTAGGGATTCATCAGATCTGGATAGATTTTTGCGTTATTTACTTTCGTTTATGTTTAAATGTAGTTTTATCAAAATTTTCAGTATGTTATTTTAAAAGGAAATGTGTTGGGACCTCTTTGGAGGCGAGCTCATTACAGTGATTAACATTAAAACTCACTGGGTGGTCTCCTCTCGAGAGCGGATCTCATTTTTGTCAATACCCGAGTAATTGTATCTTGCCGAATTACGATTATTATTTGTGGCGTGCTGAAAATTTTTCTTTGGCGAACGTTAAGCAAGAATTCATGGCACACACCTGAGGGGAGAAATCCGAGTTTAATGTTTACATTCTTCATTACTGGGTTTTCTCCTCCATGGTGCGTTACCATCAAATATACAAGTTTGCCAGATTGCAAATATTTTTATATGTTTCGTGCTTTATAATTTCGGTTATCCGTTAATACTATTTTATGGTGCCAGTTGAAATATAAGTTCACGGAATCACCTTCGAGGTGAGATCATGACGGTGATGTAAATTTTAGCTTCACTGGGTGGTCTCCTCTCGGAGGCGGTTTTCATTCAACAGAAGAAAGAGGATACACAAAAATAATTGTCTTCTAGGATTTCTTTTCCACCAGTTGAAATAATAATGTGCGCACTTGAGAGGCGATTGCCAAGTTAAGGTTTTTTTTTCATTACTGGGTTTTCTCCATCATGGCGCGTGATGCTTATACCCTCGTCTGTTAAGAAATAAAATTTTCTTATGTGGGCTTTGGTTCCACTTCTCTTTGGATTTGTTCTATTTGGAACTGATAAAGCTATTGAGTGGTGGCACCGCGGCCATTTCATCGATAATACAATGTATTAGTCCAGAAGTTAAAATTCGTTAATATTGCAAGTTTTTGTAATCTTGAAGGGAAACACTCCAATTCTTGGTGTTCGTGGTTAAGTTTTTCTGGTTTACTATTTTGGATGTAGGGAATTCATGTCAATGCTTTTATGTAAGAAAATTATATTTTTAAAATGATACGTAAGCCGTTTCTTTTAAGGAAAAGAAGTTCCTTTTGTAATTTCATTTTCATTGGATATTGTTGAAGTTGTCATGCTGTAACCAAATGTGAAGGCGAGTGGAAAGTAACTTGTTTCCCTCCCACTCCACCGACTGAAATTTGAGACACCTGGGACGTTGATAACTTTCATTTGCTTGTTTGCTGTCTGAGACGAAGGTTGTAAAGTTTCCGATTGCAGTGTTTGTAAATCTGTACTGTGATATAGTGTAGGATAAACTTGATCCTTACTTATGAAATAGAAGAAAATGGTACGTATATTTAGTAGGGATTCATCAGACGTGGATAGATTTTTGCGTTATTTACTTTCGTTTATGTTTAAATGTAGTTTTATCAAATTTTTCAGTATGTTATTTTAAAAGGAAATGTGTAGGGACCTCTTTGGAGGCGAGCTCATTACAGTGATTAACATTAAAACTCACTGGGTGGTCTCCTCTCGAGAGCGGATCTCATTTTTGTCAATACCCGAGTAATTGTATCTTGCCGAATTACGATTATTATTTGTGGCGTGCTGAAATTTTTTCTTTGGCGAACGTTAAGCAAGAATTCATGGCACACACCTGAGGGGAGAAATCCGAGTTTAATGTTTACATTTTTCATTACTGGGTTTTCTCCTCCATGGTGCGTTACCATCAAATATACAAGTTTGCCAGATTGCAAATATTTTTATATGTTTCGTGCTTTATAATTTCGGTTATCCGTTAATACTATTTTATGGTGCCAGTTGAAATATAAGTTCACGGAATCACCTTCGAGGTGAGATCATGACGGTGATGTAAATTTTAGCTTCACTGGGTGGTCTCCTCTCGGAGGCGGTTTTCATTCAACAGAAGAAAGAGGATACACAAAAATAATTGTGTTCTAGGATTTCTTTTCCACCAGTTGAAATAATCATGTGCGCACTTGAGAGGCGATTGCCAAGTTAAGGTTTTTTTTTCATTACTGGGTTTTCTCCTTCATGGCGCGTGATGCTTATACCCTCGACTGTTAAGAAATAAAATTTTCTTATGTGGGCTTTGGTTCCACTTCTCTTTGGCTTTGTCCTATTTGGAACTGATAAAGCTATTGAGTGGTGGCACCGCGGCCATTTCATCGATAATACAATGTATTAGTCCAGAAGTTAAAATTCGTTAATATTGTAAATTTTTAAAATCTTGAAGAGAAACACTCCCATTCTTGGTGTTCGTGGTTAAATTTTTCTGGTTTACTATTTTGGATGTAGGGAATTCATGTCAATGCTTTTATGTAAGAAAATTATATTTTTAAAATGATACGTAAGCCGTTTCTTTTAAGGAAAAGAAGTTCCTTTTGTAATTTCATTTTCATTGGATATTGTTGAAGTTGTCATGCTGTAACCAAATGTGAAGGCGAGTGGAAAGTAACTTGTTTCCCTCCCACTCCACCGACTGAAATTTGAGACACCTGGGACGTTGATAACTTTCATTTGCTTGTTTGCTGTCTGAGACGAAGGTTGTAAAGTTTCCGATTGCAGTGTTTGTAAATCTGTACTGTGATATAGTGTAGGATAAAGTTGATCCTTACTTATGAAATAGAAGAAAATGGTACATATATTTAGTAGGGATTCATCAGATGTGGATAGATTTTTGCGTTATTTACTTTCGTTTATGTTTAAATGTAGTTTTATCAAAATTTTCAGTATGTTATTTTAAAAGGAAATGTGTTGGGACCTCTTTGGAGGCGAGCTCATTACAGTAATTAACATTAAAACTCACTGGGTGGTCTCCTCTCGAGAGCGGATCTCATTTTTGTCAACACCCGAGTAATTGCATCTTGCCGAATTACGATTGTTATTTGTGGCGTGCTGAAAATTTTTCTTTGGCGAACGTTAAGTAAGAATTCATAGCACACACCTGAGGGGAGAAATCCGAGTTTAATGTTCACATTTTTCATTACTGGGTTCTCTCCTCCATGGTGCGTTACCTTCAAATATACAAGTTTGCCAGATTGCAAATATTTTTTTTATGTTTCGTGCTTTATAATTTCGGTTATCCGTTAATACTATATTATGGTGCCAGTTGAAATATAAGTTCACGGAATCACCTTCGAGGTGAGATCATGACGGTGATGTAAATTTTAGCTTCACTGGGTGGTCTCCTCTCGGAGGCGGTTTTCATTCAACAGAAGAAAGAGGATACACAAAAATAATTGTCTTCTAGGATTTCTTTTCCACCAGTTGAAATAATAATGTGCGCACTTGAGAGGCGATTGCCAAGTTAAGGTTTTTTTTTCATTACTGGGTTTTCTCCATCATGGCGCGTGATGCTTATACCCTCGACTGTTAAGAAATAAAATTTTCTTATGTGGGCTTTGGTTCCACTTCTCTTTGGATTTGTTCTATTTGGAACTGATAAAGCTATTGAGTGGTGGCACCGCGGCCATTTCATCGATAATACAATGTATTAGTCCAGAAGTTAAAATTCGTTAATATTGCAAGTTTTTGTAATCTTGAAGGGAAACACTCCAATTCTTGGTGTTCGTGGTTAAGTTTTTCTGGTTTACTATTTTGGATGTAGGGAATTCATGTCAATGCTTTTATGTAAGAAAATTATATTTTTAAAATGATACGTAAGCCGTTTCTTTTAAGGAAAAGAAGTTCCTTTTGTAATTTCATTTTCATTGGATATTGTTGAAGTTGTCATGCTGTAACCAAATGTGCAGGCGAGTGGAAAGTAACTTGTTTCCCTCCCACTCCACCGACTGAAATTTGAGACACCTGGGACGTTGATAACTTATATTTGCTTGTTTGCTGTCTGAGACGAAGGTTGTAAAGTTTCCATTGCAGTGTTTGTAAATCTGTACTGTGATATAGTGTAGGATAAAGTTGATCCTTACTTATGAAATAGAAGAAAATGGTACGTATATTTAGTAGGGATTCATCAGATCTGGATAGATTTTTGCGTTATTTACTTTCGTTTATGTTTAAATGTAGTTTTATCAAAATTTTCAGTATGTTATTTTAAAAGGAAATGTGTTGGGACCTCTTTGGAGGCGAGCTCATTACAGTGATTAACATTAAAACTCACTGGGTGGTCTCCTCTCGAGAGCGGATCTCATTTTTGTCAATACCCGAGTAATTGTATCTTGCCGAATTACGATTATTATTTGTGGCGTGCTGAAAATTTTTCTTTGGCGAACGTTAAGCAAGAATTCATGGCACACACCTAAGGGGAGAAATCCGAGTTTAATGTTTACATTCTTCATTACTGGGTTTTCTCCTCCATGGTGCGTTACCATCAAATATACAAGTTTGCCAGATTGCAAATATTTTTATATGTTTCGTGCTTTATAATTTCGGTTATCCGTTAATACTATTTTATGGTGCCAGTTGAAATATAAGTTCACGGAATCACCTTCGAGGTGAGATCATGACGGTGATGTAAATTTTAGCTTCACTGGGTGGTCTCCTCTCGGAGGCGGTTTTCATTCAACAGAAGAAAGAGGATACACAAAAATAATTGTCTTCTAGGATTTCTTTTCCACCAGTTGAAATAATAATGTGCGCACTTGAGAGGCGATTGCCAAGTTAAGGTTTTTTTTTTCATTACTGGGTTTTCTCCATCATGGCGCGTGATGCTTATACCCTCGACTGTTAAGAAATAAAATTTTTTTATGTGGGCTTTGGTTCCACTTCTCTTTGGATTTGTTCTATTTGGAACTGATAAAGCTATTGAGTGGTGGCACCGCGGCCATTTCATCGATAATACAATGTATTAGTCCAGAAGTTAAAATTCGTTAATATTGCAAGTTTTTGTAATCTTGAAGGGAAACACTCCAATTCTTGGTGTTCGTGGTTAAGTTTTTCTGGTTTACTATTTTGGATGTAGGGAATTCATGTCAATGCTTTTATGTAAGAAAATTATATTTTTAAAATGATACGTAAGCCGTTTCTTTTAAGGAAAAGAAGTTCCTTTTGTAATTTCATTTTCATTGGATATTGTTGAAGTTGTCATGCTGTAACCAAATGTGCAGGCGAGTGGAAAGTAACTTGTTTCCCTCCCACTCCACCGACTGAAATTTGAGACACCTGGGACGTTGATAACTTATATTTGCTTGTTTGCTGTCTGAGACGAAGGTTGTAAAGTTTCCATTGCAGTGTTTGTAAATCTGTACTGTGATATAGTGTAGGATAAACTTGATCCTTACTTATGAAATAGAAGAAAATGGTACGTATATTTAGTAGGGATTCATCAGACGTGGATAGATTTTTGCGTTATTTACTTTCGTTTATGTTTAAATGTAGTTTTATCAAAATTTTCAGTATGTTATTTTAAAAGGAAATGTGTTGGGACCTCTTTGGAGGCGAGCTCATTACAGTGATTAACATTAAAACTCACTGGGTGGACTCCTCTCGAGAGCGGATCTCATTTTTGTCAACACCCGAATAATTGTATCTTGCCGAATTACGATTCTTATTTGTGGCTTGCTGAAAATTTTCCTTTGGCGAACGTTAAGTAAGAATTCATGGCACACACCTGAGGGGAGAAATCCGAGTTTAATGTTTACATTTTTCATTACTGGGTTTTCTCCTCCATGGTGCGTTACCATCAAATATACAAGTTTGCCAAATTGCAAATATTTTTATATGTTTCGTGCTTTATAATTTCGGTTATCCGTTAATACTATTTTATGGTGCCAGTTGAAATATAAGTTCACGGAATCACCTTCGAGGTGAGATCATGACGGTGATGTAAATTTTAGCTTCACTGGGTGGTCTCCTCAAGGAGGCGGTTTTCATTCAACCGAAGAAAGAGGATACACAAAAATAATTGTGTTCTAGGATTTCTTTTCCACCAGTTGAAATAATAATGTGCGCACTTGAGAGGCGATTGCCAAGTTAAGGTTTTTTTTTCATTACTGGGTTTTCTCCTTCATGGCGCGTGATTCTTATACCCTCGACTGTTAAGAAATAAAATTTTCTTATGTGGGCTTTGGTTCCACTTCTCTTTGGCTTTGTCCTATTTTTAACTGATAAAGCTATTGAGTATTGGCACCGCGGCCATTTCATCGATAATACAATGTATTAGTCCAGAAGTTAAAATTCGTTAATATTGCAAGTTTTTGAAATCTTGAAGGGAAACACTCCAATTCTTGGTGTTCGTGGTTAAGTTTTTCTGGTTTACTATTTTGGATGTAGGGAATTCATGTCAATGCTTTTATGTAAGAAAATTATATTTTTAAAATGATACGTAAGCCGTTTCTTTTAAGGAAAAGAAGTTCCTTTTGTAATTTCATTTTCATTGGATATTGTTGAAGTTGTCATGCTGTAACCAAATGTGCAGGCGAGTGGGAAGTAACTTGTTTCCCTCCCACTCCACCGACTGAAATTTGAGACACCTGGGACGTTGATAACTTTCATTTGCTTGTTTGCTGTCTGAGACGAAGGTTGTAAAGTTTCCGATTGCAGTGTTTGTAAATCTGTACTGTGATATAGTGTAGGATAAACTTGATCCTTACTTATGAAATAGAAGAAAATGGTACGTATATTTAGTAGGGATTCATCAGACGTGGATAGATTTTTGCGTTATTTACTTTCGTTTATGTTTAAATGTAGTTTTATCAAATTTTTCAGTATGTTATTTTAAAAGGAAATGTGTTGGGACCTCTTTGGAGGCGAGCTCATTACAGTGATTAACATTAAAACTCACTGGGTGGACTCCTCTCGAGAGCGGATCTCATTTTTGTCAACACCCGAATAATTGTATCTTGCCGAATTACGATTCTTATTTGTGGCTTGCTGAAAATTTTCCTTTGGCGAACGTTAAGTAAGAATTCATGGCACACACCTGAGGGGAGAAATCCGAGTTTAATGTTTACATTTTTCATTACTGGGTTTTCTCCTCCATGGTGCGTTACCATCAAATATACAAGTTTGCCAAATTGCAAATATTTTTATATGTTTCGTGCTTTATAATTTCGGTTATCCGTTAATACTATTTTATGGTGCCAGTTGAAATATAAGTTCACGGAATCACCTTCGAGGTGAGATCATGACGGTGATGTAAATTTTAGCTTCACTGGGTGGTCTCCTCAAGGAGGCGGTTTTCATTCAACCGAAGAAAGAGGATACACAAAAATAATTGTGTTCTAGGATTTCTTTTCCACCAGTTGAAATAATAATGTGCGCACTTGAGAGGCGATTGCCAAGTTAAGGTTTTTTTTTCATTACTGGGTTTTCTCCTTCATGGCGCGTGATTCTTATACCCTCGACTGTTAAGAAATAAAATTTTCTTATGTGGGCTTTGGTTCCACTTCTCTTTGGCTTTGTCCTATTTTTAACTGATAAAGCTATTGAGTATTGGCACCGCGGCCATTTCATCGATAATACAATGTATTAGTCCAGAAGTTAAAATTCGTTAATATTGCAAGTTTTTGAAATCTTGAAGGGAAACACTCCAATTCTTGGTGTTCGTGGTTAAGTTTTTCTGGTTTACTATTTTGGATGTAGGGAATTCATGTCAATGCTTTTATGTAAGAAAATTATATTTTTAAAATGATACGTAAGCCGTTTCTTTTAAGGAAAAGAAGTTCCTTTTGTAATTTCATTTTCATTGGATATTGTTGAAGTTGTCATGCTGTAACCAAATGTGCAGGCGAGTGGGAAGTAACTTGTTTCCCTCCCACTCCACCGACTGAAATTTGAGACACCTGGGACGTTGATAACTTTCATTTGCTTGTTTGCTGTCTGAGACGAAGGTTGTAAAGTTTCCATTGCAGTGTTTGTAAATCTGTACTGTGATATAGTGTAGGATAAACTTGATCCTTACTTATGAAATAGAAGAAAATGGTACGTATATTTAGTAGGGATTCATCAGACGTGGATAGATTTTTGCGTTATTTACTTTCGTTTATGTTTAAATGTAGTTTTATCAAATTTTTCAGTATGTTATTTTAAAAGGAAATGTGTTGGGACCTCTTTGGAGGCGAGCTCATTACAGTGATTAACATTAAAACTCACTGGGTGGTCTCCTCTCGAGAGCGGATCTCATTTTTGTCAATACCCGAGTAATTGTATCTTGCCGAATTACGATTATTATTTGTGGCGTGCTGAAAATTTTTCTTTGGCGAACGTTAAGCAAGAATTCATGGCACACACCTAAGGGGAGAAATCCGAGTTTAATGTTTACATTCTTCATTACTGGGTTTTCTCCTCCATGGTGCGTTACCATCAAATATACAAGTTTGCCAGATTGCAAATATTTTTATATGTTTCGTGCTTTATAATTTCGGTTATCCGTTAATACTATTTTATGGTGCCAGTTGAAATATAAGTTCACGGAATCACCTTCGAGGTGAGATCATGACGGTGATGTAAATTTTAGCTTCACTGGGTGGTCTCCTCTCGGAGGCGGTTTTCATTCAACAGAAGAAAGAGGATACACAAAAATAATTGTCTTCTAGGATTTCTTTTCCACCAGTTGAAATAATAATGTGCGCACTTGAGAGGCGATTGCCAAGTTAAGGTTTTTTTTTCATTACTGGGTTTTCTCCATCATGGCGCGTGATGCTTATACCCTCGACTGTTAAGAAATAAAATTTTCTTATGTGGGCTTTGGTTCCACTTCTCTTTGGATTTGTTCTATTTGGAACTGATAAAGCTATTGAGTGGTGGCACCGCGGCCATTTCATCGATAATACAATGTATTAGTCCAGAAGTTAAAATTCGTTAATATTGCAAGTTTTTGTAATCTTGAAGGGAAACACTCCAATTCTTGGTGTTCGTGGTTAAGTTTTTCTGGTTTACTATTTTGGATGTAGGGAATTCATGTCAATGCTTTTATGTAAGAAAATTATATTTTTAAAATGATACGTAAGCCGTTTCTTTTAAGGAAAAGAAGTTCCTTTTGTAATTTCATTTTCATTGGATATTGTTGAAGTTGTCATGCTGTAACCAAATGTGCAGGCGAGTGGAAAGTAACTTGTTTCCCTCCCACTCCACCGACTGAAATTTGAGACACCTGGGACGTTGATAACTTATATTTGCTTGTTTGCTGTCTGAGACGAAGGTTGTAAAGTTTCCATTGCAGTGTTTGTAAATCTGTACTGTGATATAGTGTAGGATAAACTTGATCCTTACTTATGAAATAGAAGAAAATGGTACGTATATTTAGTAGGGATTCATCAGACGTGGATAGATTTTTGCGTTATTTACTTTCGTTTATGTTTAAATGTAGTTTTATCAAAATTTTCAGTATGTTATTTTAAAAGGAAATGTGTTGGGACCTCTTTGGAGGCGAGCTCATTACAGTGATTAACATTAAAACTCACTGGGTGGACTCCTCTCGAGAGCGGATCTCATTTTTGTCAACACCCGAATAATTGTATCTTGCCGAATTACGATTCTTATTTGTGGCTTGCTGAAAATTTTCCTTTGGCGAACGTTAAGTAAGAATTCATGGCACACACCTGAGGGGAGAAATCCGAGTTTAATGTTTACATTTTTCATTACTGGGTTTTCTCCTCCATGGTGCGTTACCATCAAATATACAAGTTTGCCAAATTGCAAATATTTTTATATGTTTCGTGCTTTATAATTTCGGTTATCCGTTAATACTATTTTATGGTGCCAGTTGAAATATAAGTTCACGGAATCACCTTCGAGGTGAGATCATGACGGTGATGTAAATTTTAGCTTCACTGGGTGGTCTCCTCAAGGAGGCGGTTTTCATTCAACCGAAGAAAGAGGATACACAAAAATAATTGTGTTCTAGGATTTCTTTTCCACCAGTTGAAATAATAATGTGCGCACTTGAGAGGCGATTGCCAAGTTAAGGTTTTTTTTTCATTACTGGGTTTTCTCCTTCATGGCGCGTGATTCTTATACCCTCGACTGTTAAGAAATAAAATTTTCTTATGTGGGCTTTGGTTCCACTTCTCTTTGGCTTTGTCCTATTTTTAACTGATAAAGCTATTGAGTATTGGCACCGCGGCCATTTCATCGATAATACAATGTATTAGTCCAGAAGTTAAAATTCGTTAATATTGCAAGTTTTTGAAATCTTGAAGGGAAACACTCCAATTCTTGGTGTTCGTGGTTAAGTTTTTCTGGTTTACTATTTTGGATGTAGGGAATTCATGTCAATGCTTTTATGTAAGAAAATTATATTTTTAAAATGATACGTAAGCCGTTTCTTTTAAGGAAAAGAAGTTCCTTTTGTAATTTCATTTTCATTGGATATTGTTGAAGTTGTCATGCTGTAACCAAATGTGCAGGCGAGTGGGAAGTAACTTGTTTCCCTCCCACTCCACCGACTGAAATTTGAGACACCTGGGACGTTGATAACTTTCATTTGCTTGTTTGCTGTCTGAGACGAAGGTTGTAAAGTTTCCGATTGCAGTGTTTGTAAATCTGTACTGTGATATAGTGTAGGATAAACTTGATCCTTACTTATGAAATAGAAGAAAATGGTACGTATATTTAGTAGGGATTCATCAGACGTGGATAGATTTTTGCGTTATTTACTTTCGTTTATGTTTAAATGTAGTTTTATCAAATTTTTCAGTATGTTATTTTAAAAGGAAATGTGTAGGGACCTCTTTGGAGGCGAGCTCATTACAGTGATTAACATTAAAACTCACTGGGTGGTCTCCTCTCGAGAGCGGATCTCATTTTTGTCAATACCCGAGTAATTGTATCTTGCCGAATTACGATTATTATTTGTGGCGTGCTGAAAATTTTTCTTTGGCGAACGTTAAGCAAGAATTCATGGCACACACCTGAGGGGAGAAATCCGAGTTTAATGTTTACATTTTTCATTACTGGGTTTTCTCCTCCATGGTGCGTTACCATCAAATATACAAGTTTGCCAGATTGCAAATATTTTTATATGTTTCGTGCTTTATAATTTCGGTTATCCGTTAATACTATTTTATGGTGCCAGTTGAAATATAAGTTCACGGAATCACCTTCGAGGTGAGATCATGACGGTGATGTAAATTTTAGCTTCACTGGGTGGTCTCCTCTCGGAGGCGGTTTTCATTCAACAGAAGAAAGAGGATACACAAAAATAATTGTGTTCTAGGATTTCTTTTCCACCAGTTGAAATAATCATGTGCGCACTTGAGAGGCAATTGCCAAGTTAAGGTTTTTTTTTCATTACTGGGTTTTCTCCTTCATGGCGCGTGATGCTTATACCCTCGACTGTTAAGAAATAAAATTTTCTTATGTGGGCTTTGGTTCCACTTCTCTTTGGCTTTGTCCTATTTGGAACTGATAAAGCTATTGAGTGGTGGCACCGCGGCCATTTCATCGATAATACAATGTATTAGTCCAGAAGTTAAAATTCGTTAATATTGTAAATTTTTAATATCTTGAAGAGAAACACTCCCATTCTTGGTGTTCGTGGTTAAATTTTTCTGGTTTACTATTTTGGATGTAGGGAATTCATGTCAATGCTTTTATGTAAGAAAATTATATTTTTAAAATGATACGTAAGCCGTTTCTTTTAAGGAAAAGAAGTTCCTTTTGTAATTTCATTTTCATTGGATATTGTTGAAGTTGTCATGCTGTAACCAAATGTGAAGGCGAGTGGAAAGTAACTTGTTTCCCTCCCACTCCACCGACTGAAATTTGAGACACCTGGGACGTTGATAACTTTCATTTGCTTGTTTGCTGTCTGAGACGAAGGTTGTAAAGTTTCCGATTGCAGTGTTTGTAAATCTGTACTGTGATATAGTGTAGGATAAAGTTGATCCTTACTTATGAAATAGAAGAAAATGGTACATATATTTAGTAGGGATTCATCAGATGTGGATAGATTTTTGCGTTATTTACTTTCGTTTATGTTTAAATGTAGTTTTATCAAAATTTTCAGTATGTTATTTTAAAAGGAAATGTGTTGGGACCTCTTTGGAGGCGAGCTCATTACAGTAATTAACATTAAAACTCACTGGGTGGACTCCTCTCGAGAGCGGATCTCATTTTTGTCAACACCCGAGTAATTGCATCTTGCCGAATTACGATTGTTATTTGTGGCGTGCTGAAAATTTTTCTTTGGCGAACGTTAAGTAAGAATTCATAGCACACACCTGAGGGGAGAAATCCGAGTTTAATGTTCACATTTTTCATTACTGGGTTCTCTCCTCCATGGTGCGTTACCTTCAAATATACAAGTTTGCCAGATTGCAAATATTTTTTTTATGTTTCGTGCTTTATAATTTCGGTTATCCGTTAATACTATATTATGGTGCCAGTTGAAATATAAGTTCACGGAATCACCTTCGAGGTGAGATCATGACGGTGATGTAAATTTTAGCTTCACTGGGTGGTCTCCTCTCGGAGGCGGTTTTCATTCAACAGAAGAAAGAGGATACACAAAAATAATTGTCTTCTAGGATTTTTTTTCCACCAGTTGAAATAATAATGTGCGCACTTGAGAGGCGATTGCCAAGTTAAGGTTTTTTTTTCATTACTGGGTTTTCTCCATCATGGCGCGTGATGCTTATACCCTCGACTGTTAAGAAATAAAATTTTCTTATGTGGGCTTTGGTTCCACTTCTCTTTGGATTTGTTCTATTTGGAACTGATAAAGCTATTGAGTGGTGGCACCGCGGCCATTTCATCGATAATACAATGTATTAGTCCAGAAGTTAAAAATCGTTAATATTGCAAATTTTTAAAATCTTGAAGAGAAAACTCCCATTCTTGGTGTTCGTGGTTAAATTTTTCTGGTTTACTATTTTGGATGTAGGGAATTCATGTCAATGCTTTTATGTAAGAAAATTATATTTTTAAAATGATACGTAAGCCGTTTCTTTTAAGGAAAAGAAGTTCCTTTTGTAATTTCATTTTCATTGGATATTGTTGAAGTTGTCATGCTGTAACCAAATGTGAAGGCGAGTGGAAAGTAACTTGTTTCCCTCCCACTCCACCGACTGAAATTTGAGACACCTGGGACGTTGATAACTTTCATTTGCTTGTTTGCTGTCTGAGACGAAGGTTGTAAAGTTTCCGATTGCAGTGTTTGTAAATCTGTACTGTGATATAGTGTAGGATAAAGTTGATCCTTACTTATGAAATAGAAGAAAATGGTACGTATATTTAGTAGGGATTCATCAGACGTGGATAGATTTTTGCGTTATTTACTTTCGTTTATGTTTAAATGTAGTTTTATCAAATTTTTCAGTATGTTATTTTAAAAGGAAATGTGTTGGGACCTCTTTGGAGGCGAGCTCATTACAGTGATTAACATTAAAACTCACTGGGTGGTCTCCTCTCGAGAGCGGATCTCATTTTTGTCAATACCCGAGTAATTGTATCTTGCCGAATTACGATTATTATTTGTGGCGTGCTGAAAATTTTTCTTTGGCGAACGTTAAGCAAGAATTCATGGCACACACCTGAGGGGAGAAATCCGAGTTTAATGTTTACATTTTTCATTATTGGGTTTTCTCCTCCATGGTGCGTTACCATCAAATATACAAGTTTGCCAGATTGCAAATATTTTTATATGTTTCGTGCTTTATAATTTCGGTTATCCGTTAATACTATTTTATGGTGCCAGTTGAAATATAAGTTCACGGAATCACCTTCGAGGTGAGATCATGACGGTGATGTAAATTTTAGCTTCACTGGGTGGTCTCCTCTCGAAGGCGGTTTTCATTCAACAGAAGAAAGAGGATACACAAAAATAATTGTTTTCTAGAAATTCTTTTCCACCAGTTGAAATAATAAGGTGCGCACTTGAGAGGCGATTGCCAAGTTAATGTTTTATTTTTCATTACTGGGTTTTCTCCTTCATGGCGCGTGATGCTTATACCCTCGACTGTTAAGAAATAAAATTTTCTTATGTGGGCTTTGGTTCCACTTCTCTTTGGCTTTGCCCTATTTGGAACTGATAAAGCTATTGAGTGGTGGCACCGCGGCCATTTCATCGATAATACAATGTATTAGTCCAGAAGTTAAAATTCGTTAATATTGCAAGTTTTTGTAATCTTGAAGGGAAACACTCCAATTCTTGGTGTTCGTGGTTAAGTTTTTCTGGTTTACTATTTTGGATGTAGGGAATTCATGTCAATGCTTTTATGTAAGAAAATTATATTTTTAAAATGATACGTAAGCCGTTTCTTTTAAGGAAAAGAAGTTCCTTTTGTAATTTCATTTTCATTGGATATTGTTGAAGTTGTCATGCTGTAACCAAATGTGCAGGCGAGTGGGAAGTAACTTGTTTCCCTCCCACTCCACCGACTGAAATTTGAGACACCTGGGACGTTGATAACTTTCATTTGCTTCTTTGCTGTCTGAGACGAAGGTTGTAAAGTTTCCGATTGCAGTGTTTGTAAATCTGTACTGTGATATAGTGTAGGATAAAGTTGATCCTTACTTATGAAATAGAAGAAAATGGTACGTATATTTAGTAGGGATTCATCAGATCTGGATAGATTTTTGCGTTATTTACTTTCGTTTATGTTTAAATGTAGTTTTATAAAAATTTTCAGTATGTTATTTTAAAAGGAAATGTGTTGGGACCTCTTTGGAGGCGAGCTCATTACAGTGATTAACATTAAAACTCACTGGGTGGTCTCCTCTCGAGAGCGGATCTCATTTTTGTCAATACCCGAGTAATTGTATCTTGCCGAATTACGATTATTATTTGTGGCGTGCTGAAAATTTTTCTTTGGCGAACGTTAAGCAAGAATTCATGGCACACACCTGAGGGGAGAAATCCGAGTTTAATGTTTACATTCTTCATTACTGGGTTTTCTCCTCCATGGTGCGTTACCATCAAATATACAAGTTTGCCAGATTGCAAATATTTTTATATGTTTCGTGCTTTATAATTTCGGTTATCCGTTAATACTATTTTATGGTGCCAGTTGAAATATAAGTTCACGGAATCACCTTCGAGGTGAGATCATGACGGTGATGTAAATTTTAGCTTCACTGGGTGGTCTCCTCTCGGAGGCGGTTTTCATTCAACAGAAGAAAGAGGATACACAAAAATAATTGTCTTCTAGGATTTCTTTTCCACCAGTTGAAATAATAATGTGCGCACTTGAGAGGCGATTGCCAAGTTAAGGTTTTTTTTTCATTACTGGGTTTTCTCCATCATGGCGCGTGATGCTTATACCCTCGACTGTTAAGAAATAAAATTTTCTTATGTGGGCTTTGGTTCCACTTCTCTTTGGATTTGTTCTATTTGGAACTGATAAAGCTATTGAGTGGTGGCACCGCGGCCATTTCATCGATAATACAATGTATTAGTCCAGAAGTTAAAATTCGTTAATATTGCAAGTTTTTGTAATCTTGAAGGGAAACACTCCAATTCTTGGTGTTCGTGGTTAAGTTTTTCTGGTTTACTATTTTGGATGTAGGGAATTCATGTCAATGCTTTTATGTAAGAAAATTATATTTTTAAAATGATACGTAAGCCGTTTCTTTTAAGGAAAAGAAGTTCCTTTTGTAATTTCATTTTCATTGGATATTGTTGAAGTTGTCATGCTGTAACCAAATGTGCAGGCGAGTGGAAAGTAACTTGTTTCCCTCCCACTCCACCGACTGAAATTTGAGACACCTGGGACGTTGATAACTTTCATTTGCTTGTTTGCTGTCTGAGACGAAGGTTGTAAAGTTTCCGATTGCAGTGTTTGTAAATCTGTACTGTGATATAGTGTAGGATAAACTTGATCCTTACTTATGAAATAGAAGAAAATGGTACGTATATTTAGTAGGGATTCATCAGACGTGGATAGATTTTTGCGTTATTTACTTTCGTTTATGTTTAAATGTAGTTTTATCAAAATTTTCAGTATGTTATTTTAAAAGGAAATGTGTTGGGACCTCTTTGGAGGCGAGCTCACTACAGTGATTAACATTAAAACTCACTGGGTGGTCTCCTCTCGAGAGCGGATCTCATTTTTGTCAACACCCGAGTAATTGCATCTTGCCGAATTACGATTGTTATTTGTGGCGTGCTGAAAATTTTTCTTTGGCGAACGTTTAGCAAGAATTCATAGCACACACCTGTGGGGAGAAATCCGAGTTTAATGTTCACATTTTTCATTACTGGGTTCTCTCCTCCATGGTGCGTTACCTTCAAATATACAAGTTTGCCAGATTGCAAATATTTTTATATGTTTCGTGCTTTATAATTTCGGTTATCCGTTAATACTATTTTATGGTGCCAGTTGAAATATAAGTTCACGGAATCACCTTCGAGGTGAGATCATGATGGTGATGTAAATTTTAGCTTCACTGGGTGGTCTCCTCAAGGAGGCGGTTTTCATTCAACCGAAGAAAGAGGATACACAAAAATAATTGTGTTCTAGGATTTCTTTTCCACCAGTTGAAATAATAATGTGCGCACTTGAGAGGCGATTGCCAAGTTAAGGTTTTTTTTTCATTACTGGGTTTTCTCCTTCATGGCGCGTGATTCTTATACCCTCGACTGTTAAGAAATAAAATTTTCTTATGTGGGCTTTGGTTCCACTTCTCTTTGGCTTTGTCCTATTTTTAACTGATAAAGCTATTGAGTATTGGCACCGCGGCCATTTCATCGATAATACAATGTATTAGTCCAGAAGTTAAAATTCGTTAATATTGCAAGTTTTTGAAATCTTGAAGGGAAACACTCCAATTCTTGGTGTTCGTGGTTAAGTTTTTCTGGTTTACTATTTTGGATGTAGGGAATTCATGTCAATGCTTTTATGTAAGAAAATTATATTTTTAAAATGATACGTAAGCCGTTTCTTTTAAGGAAAAGAAGTTCCTTTTGTAATTTCATTTTCATTGGATATTGTTGAAGTTGTCATGCTGTAACCAAATGTGCAGGCGAGTGGGAAGTAACTTGTTTCCCTCCCACTCCACCGACTGAAATTTGAGACACCTGGGACGTTGATAACTTTCATTTGCTTGTTTGCTGTCTGAGACGAAGGTTGTAAAGTTTCCGATTGCAGTGTTTGTAAATCTGTACTGTGATATAGTGTAGGATAAACTTGATCCTTACTTATGAAATAGAAGAAAATGGTACGTATATTTAGTAGGGATTCATCAGACGTGGATAGATTTTTGCGTTATTTACTTTCGTTTATGTTTAAATGTAGTTTTATCAAATTTTTCAGTATGTTATTTTAAAAGGAAATGTGTAGGGACCTCTTTGGAGGCGAGCTCATTACAGTGATTAACATTAAAACTCACTGGGTGGTCTCCTCTCGAGAGTGGATCTCATTTTTGTCAATACCCGAGTAATTGTATCTTGCCGAATTACGATTATTATTTGTGGCGTGCTGAAAATTTTTCTTTGGCGAACGTTAAGCAAGAATTCATGGCACACACCTGAGGGGAGAAATCCGAGTTTAATGTTTACATTTTTCATTACTGGGTTTTCTCCTCCATGGTGCGTTACCATCAAATATACAAGTTTGCCAGATTGCAAATATTTTTATATGTTTCGTGCTTTATAATTTCGGTTATCCGTTAATACTATTTTATGGTGCCAGTTGAAATATAAGTTCACGGAATCACCTTCGAGGTGAGATCATGACGGTGATGTAAATTTTAGCTTCACTGGGTGGTCTCCTCTCGGAGGCGGTTTTCATTCAACAGAAGAAAGAGGATACACAAAAATAATTGTGTTCTAAGATTTCTTTTCCACCAGTTGAAATAATCATGTGCGCACTTGAGAGGCGATTGCCAAGTTAAGGTTTTTTTTTCATTACTGGGTTTTCTCCTTCATGGCGCGTGATGCTTATACCCTCGACTGTTAAGAAATAAAATTTTCTTATGTGGGCTTTGGTTCCACTTCTCTTTGGCTTTGTCCTATTTGGAACTGATAAAGCTATTGAGTGGTGGCACCGCGGCCATTTCATCGATAATACAATGTATTAGTCCAGAAGTTAAAATTCGTTAATATTGTAAATTTTTAAAATCTTGAAGAGAAAACTCCCATTCTTGGTGTTCGTGGTTAAATTTTTCTGGTTTACTATTTTGGATGTAGGGAATTCATGTCAATGCTTTTATGTAAGAAAATTATATTTTTAAAATGATACGTAAGCCGTTTCTTTTAAGGAAAAGAAGTTCCTTTTGTAATTTCATTTTCATTGGATATTGTTGAAGTTGTCATGCTGTAACCAAATGTGAAGGCGAGTGGAAAGTAACTTGTTTCCCTCCCACTCCACCGACTGAAATTTGAGACACCTGGGACGTTGATAACTTTCATTTGCTTGTTTGCTGTCTGAGACGAAGGTTGTAAAGTTTCCGATTGCAGTGTTTGTAAATCTGTACTGTGATATAGTGTAGGATAAAGTTGATCCTTACTTATGAAATAGAAGAAAATGGTACGTATATTTAGTAGGGATTCATCAGACGTGGATAGATTTTTGCGTTATTTACTTTCGTTTATGTTTAAATGTAGTTTTATCAAATTTTTCAGTATGTTATTTTAAAAGGAAATGTGTTGGGACCTCTTTGGAGGCGAGCTCATTACAGTGATTAACATTAAAACTCACTGGGTGGTCTCCTCTCGAGAGCGGATCTCATTTTTGTCAATACCCGAGTAATTGTATCTTGCCGAATTACGATTATTATTTGTGGCGTGCTGAAAATTTTTCTTTGGCGAACGTTAAGCAAGAATTCATGCCACACACCTGAGGGGAGAAATCCGAGTTTAATGTTTACATTTTTCATTACTGGGTTTTCTCCTCCATGGTGCGTTACCATCAAATATACAAGTTTGCCAGATTGCAAATATTTTTATATGTTTCGTGCTTTATAATTTCGGTTATCCGTTAATACTATTTTATGGTGCCAGTTGAAATATAAGTTCACGGAATCACCTTCGAGGTGAGATCATGACGGTGATGTAAATTTTAGCTTCACTGGGTGGTCTCCTCTCGAAGGCGGTTTTCATTCAACAGAAGAAAGAGGATACACAAAAATAATTGTTTTCTAGAAATTCTTTTCCACCAGTTGAAATAATAAGGTGCGCACTTGAGAGGCGATTGCCAAGTTAATGTTTTATTTTTCATTACTGGGTTTTCTCCTTCATGGCGCGTGATGCTTATACCCTCGACTGTTAAGAAATAAAATTTTCTTATGTGGGCTTTGGTTCCACTTCTCTTTGGCTTTGCCCTATTTGGAACTGATAAAGCTATTGAGTGGTGGCACCGCGGCCATTTCATCGATAATACAATGTATTAGTCCAGAAGTTAAAATTCGTTAATATTGCAAGTTTTTGTAATCTTGAAGGGAAACACTCCAATTCTTGGTGTTCGTGGTTAAGTTTTTCTGGTTTACTATTTTGGATGTAGGGAATTCATGTCAATGCTTTTATGTAAGAAAATTATATTTTTAAAATGATACGTAAGCCGTTTCTTTTAAGGAAAAGAAGTTCCTTTTGTAATTTCATTTTCATTGGATATTGTTGAAGTTGTCATGCTGTAACCAAATGTGCAGGCGAGTGGGAAGTAACTTGTTTCCCTCCCACTCCACCGACTGAAATTTGAGACACCTGGGACGTTGATAACTTTCATTTGCTTCTTTGCTGTCTGAGACGAAGGTTGTAAAGTTTCCGATTGCAGTGTTTGTAAATCTGTACTGTGATATAGTGTAGGATAAAGTTGATCCTTACTTATGAAATAGAAGAAAATGGTACGTATATTTAGTAGGGATTCATCAGATCTGGATAGATTTTTGCGTTATTTACTTTCGTTTATGTTTAAATGTAGTTTTATAAAAATTTTCAGTATGTTATTTTAAAAGGAAATGTGTTGGGACCTCTTTGGAGGCGAGCTCATTACAGTGATTAACATTAAAACTCACTGGGTGGTCTCCTCTCGAGAGCGGATCTCATTTTTGTCAATACCCGAGTAATTGTATCTTGCCGAATTACGATTATTATTTGTGGCGTGCTGAAAATTTTTCTTTGGCGAACGTTAAGCAAGAATTCATGGCACACACCTGAGGGGAGAAATCCGAGTTTAATGTTTACATTCTTCATTACTGGGTTTTCTCCTCCATGGTGCGTTACCATCAAATATACAAGTTTGCCAGATTGCAAATATTTTTATATGTTTCGTGCTTTATAATTTCGGTTATCCGTTAATACTATTTTATGGTGCGAGTTGAAATATAAGTTCACGGAATCACCTTCGAGGTGAGATCATGACGGTGATGTAAATTTTAGCTTCACTGGGTGGTCTCCTCTCGGAGGCGGTTTTCATTCAACAGAAGAAAGAGGATACACAAAAATAATTGTCTTCTAGGATTTCTTTTCCACCAGTTGAAATAAAAATGTGCGCACTTGAGAGGCGATTGCCAAGTTAAGGTTTTTTTTTCATTACTGGGTTTTCTCCATCATGGCGCGTGATGCTTATACCCTCGACTGTTAAGAAATAAAATTTTCTTATGTGGGCTTTGGTTCCACTTCTCTTTGGATTTGTTCTATTTGGAACTGATAAAGCTATTGAGTGGTGGCACCGCGGCCATTTCATCGATAATACAATGTATTAGTCCAGAAGTTAAAATTCGTTAATATTGCAAGTTTTTGTAATCTTGAAGGGAAACACTCCAATTCTTGGTGTTCGTGGTTAAGTTTTTCTGGTTTACTATTTTGGATGTAGGGAATTCATGTCAATGCTTTTATGTAAGAAAATTATATTTTTAAAATGATACGTAAGCCGTTTCTTTTAAGGAAAAGAAGTTCCTTTTGTAATTTCATTTTCATTGGATATTGTTGAAGTTGTCATGCTGTAACCAAATGTGCAGGCGAGTGGAAAGTAACTTGTTTCCCTCCCACTCCACCGACTGAAATTTGAGACACCTGGGACGTTGATAACTTATATTTGCTTGTTTGCTGTCTGAGACGAAGGTTGTAAAGTTTCCATTGCAGTGTTTGTAAATCTGTACTGTGATATAGTGTAGGATAAACTTGATCCTTACTTATGAAATAGAAGAAAATGGTACGTATATTTAGTAGGGATTCATCAGACGTGGATAGATTTTTGCGTTATTTACTTTCGTTTATGTTTAAATGTAGTTTTATCAAAATTTTCAGTATGTTATTTTAAAAGGAAATGTGTTGGGACCTCTTTGGAGGCGAGCTCATTACAGTGATTAACATTAAAACTCACTGGGTGGACTCCTCTCGAGAGCGGATCTCATTTTTGTCAACACCCGAATAATTGTATCTTGCCGAATTACGATTCTTATTTGTGGCTTGCTGAAAATTTTCCTTTGGCGAACGTTAAGTAAGAATTCATGGCACACACCTGAGGGGAGAAATCCGAGTTTAATGTTTACATTTTTCATTACTGGGTTTTCTCCTCCATGGTGCGTTACCATCAAATATACAAGTTTGCCAAATTGCAAATATTTTTATATGTTTCGTGCTTTATAATTTCGGTTATCCGTTAATACTATATTATGGTGCATGTTGAAACATAAGTTCACGGAATCTCCTTCGAGGTGAGATCATGACGGTGATGTAAATTTTAGCTTCACTGGGTGGTCTCCTCTCGAAGGCGGTTTTCATTCAACAGAAGAAAGAGGATACACAAAAATAATTGTGTTCTAGGATTTCTTTTCCACCAGTTGAAATAATAATGTGCGCACTTGAGAGGCGATTGCCAAGTTAATGTTTTATTTTTCATTACTGGGTTTTCTCCTTCATGGCGCGTGATGCTTATACCCTCGACTGTTAAGAAATAAAATGTTCTTATGTGGGCTTTGGTTCCACTTCTCTTTGGCTTTGCCCTATTTGGAACTGATAAAGCTATTGAGTGGTGGCACCGCGGCCATTTCATCGATAATACAATGTATTAGTCCAGAAGTTAAAATTCGGTAATATTGCAAGTTTTTGAAATCTTGAAGGGAAACACTCCCATTCTTGCTGTTCGTGGTTAAATTTTTCTGGTTTACTATTTTGGATGTAGGGAATTCATGTCAATGCTTTTATGTAAGAAAATTATATTTTTAAAATGATACGTAAGCCGTTTCTTTTAAGGAAAAGAAGTTCCTTTTGTAATTTCATTTTCATTGGATATTGTTGAAGTTGTCATGCTGTAACCAAATGTGCAGGCGAGTGGGAAGTAACTTGTTTCCCTCCCACTCCACCGACTGAAATTTGAGACACCTGGGACGTTGATAACTTTCATTTGCTTGTTTGCTGTCTGAGACGAAGGTTGTAAAGTTTCCGATTGCAGTGTTTGTAAATCTGTACTGTGATATAGTGTAGGATAAACTTGATCCTTACTTATGAAATAGAAGAAAATGGTACGTATATTTAGTAGGGATTCATCAGACGTGGATAGATTTTTGCGTTATTTACTTTCGTTTATGTTTAAATGTAGTTTTATCAAAATTTTCAGTATGTTATTTTAAAAGGAAATGTGTTGGGACCTCTTTGGAGGCGAGCTCACTACAGTGATTAACATTAAAACTCACTGGGTGGTCTCCTCTCGAGAGCGGATCTCATTTTTGTCAACACCCGAGTAATTGCATCTTGCCGAATTACGATTGTTATTTGTGGCGTGCTGAAAATTTTTCTTTGGCGAACGTTTAGCAAGAATTCATAGCACACACCTGTGGGGAGAAATCCGAGTTTAATGTTCACATTTTTCATTACTGGGTTCTCTCCTCCATGGTGCGTTACCTTCAAATATACAAGTTTGCCAGATTGCAAATATTTTTATATGTTTCGTGCTTTATAATTTCGGTTATCCGTTAATACTATTTTATGGTGCCAGTTGAAATATAAGTTCACGGAATCACCTTCGAGGTGAGATCATGACGGTGATGTAAATTTTAGCTTCACTGGGTGGTCTCCTCAAGGAGGCGGTTTTCATTCAACCGAAGAAAGAGGATACACAAAAATAATTGTGTTCTAGGATTTCTTTTCCACCAGTTGAAATAATAATGTGCGCACTTGAGAGGCGATTGCCAAGTTAAGGTTTTTTTTTCATTACTGGGTTTTCTCCTTCATGGCGCGTGATTCTTATACCCTCGACTGTTAAGAAATAAAATTTTCTTATGTGGGCTTTGGTTCCACTTCTCTTTGGCTTTGTCCTATTTTTAACTGATAAAGCTATTGAGTATTGGCACCGCGGCCATTTCATCGATAATACAATGTATTAGTCCAGAAGTTAAAATTCGTTAATATTGCAAGTTTTTGAAATCTTGAAGGGAAACACTCCAATTCTTGGTGTTCGTGGTTAAGTTTTTCTGGTTTACTATTTTGGATGTAGGGAATTCATGTCAATGCTTTTATGTAAGAAAATTATATTTTTAAAATGATACGTAAGCCGTTTCTTTTAAGGAAAAGAAGTTCCTTTTGTAATTTCATTTTCATTGGATATTGTTGAAGTTGTCATGCTGTAACCAAATGTGCAGGCGAGTGGGAAGTAACTTGTTTCCCTCCCACTCCACCGACTGAAATTTGAGACACCTGGGACGTTGATAACTTTCATTTGCTTGTTTGCTGTCTGAGACGAAGGTTGTAAAGTTTCCGATTGCAGTGTTTGTAAATCTGTACTGTGATATAGTGTAGGATAAACTTGATCCTTACTTATGAAATAGAAGAAAATGGTACGTATATTTAGTATTGATTCATCAGACGTGGATAGATTTTTGCGTTATTTACTTTCGTTTATGTTTAAATGTAGTTTTATCAAAATTTTCAGTATGTTATTTTAAAAGGAAATGTGTTGGGACCTCTTTGGAGGCGAGCTCACTACAGTGATTAACATTAAAACTCACTGGGTGGTCTCCTCTCGAGAGCGGATCTCATTTTTGTCAACACCCGAGTAATTGCATCTTGCCGAATTACGATTGTTATTTGTGGCGTGCTGAAAATTTTTCTTTGGCGAACGTTTAGCAAGAATTCATAGCACACACCTGTGGGGAGAAATCCGAGTTTAATGTTCACATTTTTCATTACTGGGTTCTCTCCTCCATGGTGCGTTACCTTCAAATATACAAGTTTGCCAGATTGCAAATATTTTTATATGTTTCGTGCTTTATAATTTCGGTTATCCGTTAATACTATTTTATGGTGCCAGTTGAAATATAAGTTCACGGAATCACCTTCGAGGTGAGATCATGATGGTGATGTAAATTTTAGCTTCACTGGGTGGTCTCCTCAAGGAGGCGGTTTTCATTCAACCGAAGAAAGAGGATACACAAAAATAATTGTGTTCTAGGATTTCTTTTCCACCAGTTGAAATAATAATGTGCGCACTTGAGAGGCGATTGCCAAGTTAAGGTTTTTTTTTCATTACTGGGTTTTCTCCTTCATGGCGCGTGATTCTTATACCCTCGACTGTTAAGAAATAAAATTTTCTTATGTGGGCTTTGGTTCCACTTCTCTTTGGCTTTGTCCTATTTTTAACTGATAAAGCTATTGAGTATTGGCACCGCGGCCATTTCATCGATAATACAATGTATTAGTCCAGAAGTTAAAATTCGTTAATATTGCAAGTTTTTGAAATCTTGAAGGGAAACACTCCAATTCTTGGTGTTCGTGGTTAAGTTTTTCTGGTTTACTATTTTGGATGTAGGGAATTCATGTCAATGCTTTTATGTAAGAAAATTATATTTTTAAAATGATACGTAAGCCGTTTCTTTTAAGGAAAAGAAGTTCCTTTTGTAATTTCATTTTCATTGGATATTGTTGAAGTTGTCATGCTGTAACCAAATGTGCAGGCGAGTGGGAAGTAACTTGTTTCCCTCCCACTCCACCGACTGAAATTTGAGACACCTGGGACGTTGATAACTTTCATTTGCTTGTTTGCTGTCTGAGACGAAGGTTGTAAAGTTTCCGATTGCAGTGTTTGTAAATCTGTACTGTGATATAGTGTAGGATAAACTTGATCCTTACTTATGAAATAGAAGAAAATGGTACGTATATTTAGTAGGGATTCATCAGACGTGGATAGATTTTTGCGTTATTTACTTTCGTTTATGTTTAAATGTAGTTTTATCAAATTTTTCAGTATGTTATTTTAAAAGGAAATGTGTAGGGACCTCTTTGGAGGCGAGCTCATTACAGTGATTAACATTAAAACTCACTGGGTGGTCTCCTCTCGAGAGTGGATCTCATTTTTGTCAATACCCGAGTAATTGTATCTTGCCGAATTACGATTATTATTTGTGGCGTGCTGAAAATTTTTCTTTGGCGAACGTTAAGCAAGAATTCATGGCACACACCTGAGGGGAGAAATCCGAGTTTAATGTTTACATTTTTCATTACTGGGTTTTCTCCTCCATGGTGCGTTACCATCAAATATACAAGTTTGCCAGATTGCAAATATTTTTATATGTTTCGTGCTTTATAATTTCGGTTATCCGTTAATACTATTTTATGGTGCCAGTTGAAATATAAGTTCACGGAATCACCTTCGAGGTGAGATCATGACGGTGATGTAAATTTTAGCTTCACTGGGTGGTCTCCTCTCGGAGGCGGTTTTCATTCAACAGAAGAAAGAGGATACACAAAAATAATTGTGTTCTAGGATTTCTTTTCCACCAGTTGAAATAATCATGTGCGCACTTGAGAGGCGATTGCCAAGTTAAGGTTTTTTTTTCATTACTGGGTTTTCTCCTTCATGGCGCGTGATGCTTATACCCTCGACTGTTAAGAAATAAAATTTTCTTATGTGGGCTTTGGTTCCACTTCTCTTTGGCTTTGTCCTATTTGGAACTGATAAAGCTATTGAGTGGTGGCACCGCGGCCATTTCATCGATAATACAATGTATTAGTCCAGAAGTTAAAATTCGTTAATATTGTAAATTTTTAAAATCTTGAAGAGAAACACTCCCATTCTTGGTGTTCGTGGTTAAATTTTTCTGGTTTACTATTTTGGATGTAGGGAATTCATGTCAATGCTTTTATGTAAGAAAATTATATTTTTAAAATGATACGTAAGCCGTTTCTTTTAAGGAAAAGGAGTTCCTTTTGTAATTTCATTTTCATTGGATATTGTTGAAGTTGTCATGCTGTAACCAAATGTGAAGGCGAGTGGAAAGTAACTTGTTTCCCTCCCACTCCACCGACTGAAATTTGAGACACCTGGGACGTTGATAACTTTCATTTGCTTGTTTGCTGTCTGAGACGAAGGTTGTAAAGTTTCCGATTGCAGTGTTTGTAAATCTGTACTGTGATATAGTGTAGGATAAAGTTGATCCTTACTTATGAAATAGAAGAAAATGGTACATATATTTAGTAGGGATTCATCAGATGTGGATAGATTTTTGCGTTATTTACTTTCGTTTATGTTTAAATGTAGTTTTATCAAAATTTTCAGTATGTTATTTTAAAAGGAAATGTGTTGGGACCTCTTTGGAGGCGAGCTCATTACAGTGATTAACATTAAAACTCACTGGGTGGTCTCCTCTCGAGAGCGGATCTCATTTTTGTCAACACCCGAGTAATTGTATCTTGCCGAATTACGATTATTATTTGTGGCGTGCTGAAAATTTTTCTTTGGCGAACGTTAAGCAAGAATTCATGGCACACACCTGAGGGGAGAAATCCGAGTTTAATGTTTACATTTTTCATTACTGGGTTTTCTCCTCCATGGTGCGTTACCATCAAATATACAAGTTTGCCAGATTGCAAATATTTTTATATGTTTCGTGCTTTATAATTTCGGTTATCCGTTAATACTATATTATGGTGCATGTTGAAACATAAGTTCACGGAATCTCCTTCGAGGTGAGATCATGACGGTGATGTAAATTTTAGCTTCACTGGGTGGTCTCCTCTCGAAGGCGGTTTTCATTCAACAGAAGAAAGAGGATACACAAAAATAATTGTGTTCTAGGATTTCTTTTCCACCAGTTGAAATAATAATGTGCGCACTTGAGAGGCGATTGCCAAGTTAATGTTTTATTTTTCATTACTGGGTTTTCTCCTTCATGGCGCGTGATGCTTATACCCTCGACTGTTAAGAAATAAAATGTTCTTATGTGGGCTTTGGTTCCACTTCTCTTTGGCTTTGCCCTATTTGGAACTGATAAAGCTATTGAGTGGTGGCACCGCGGCCATTTCATCGATAATACAATGTATTAGTCCAGAAGTTAAAATTCGGTAATATTGCAAGTTTTTGAAATCTTGAAGGGAAACACTCCCATTCTTGGTGTTCGTGGTTAAATTTTTCTGGTTTACTATTTTGGATGTAGGGAATTCATGTCAATGCTTTTATGTAAGAAAATTATATTTTTAAAATGATACGTAAGCCGTTTCTTTTAAGGAAAAGAAGTTCCTTTTGTAATTTCATTTTCATTGGATATTGTTGAAGTTGTCATGCTGTAACCAAATGTGCAGGCGAGTGGGAAGTAACTTGTTTCCCTCCCACTCCACCGACTGAAATTTGAGACACCTGGGACGTTGATAACTTTCATTTGCTTGTTTGCTGTCTGAGACGAAGGTTGTAAAGTTTCCGATTGCAGTGTTTGTAAATCTGTACTGTGATATAGTGTAGGATAAACTTGATCCTTACTTATGAAATAGAAGAAAATGGTACGTATATTTAGTAGGGATTCATCAGACGTGGATAGATTTTTGCGTTATTTACTTTCGTTTATGTTTAAATGTAGTTTTATCAAAATTTTCAGTATGTTATTTTAAAAGGAAATGTGTTGGGACCTCTTTGGAGGCGAGCTCACTACAGTGATTAACATTAAAACTCACTGGGTGGTCTCCTCTCGAGAGCGGATCTCATTTTTGTCAACACCCGAGTAATTGCATCTTGCCGAATTACGATTGTTATTTGTGGCGTGCTGAAAATTTTTCTTTGGCGAAAGTTTAGCAAGAATTCATAGCACACACCTGAGGGGAGAAATCCGAGTTTAATGTTCACATTTTTCATTACTGGGTTCTCTCCTCCATGGTGCGTTACCTTCAAATATACAAGTTTGCCAGATTGCAAATATTTTTATATGTTTCGTGCTTTATAATTTCGGTTATCCGTTAATACTATTTTATGGTGCCAGTTGAAATATAAGTTCACGGAATCACCTTCGAGGTGAGATCATGACGGTGATGTAAATTTTAGCTTCACTGGGTGGTCTCCTCAAGGAGGCGGTTTTCATTCAACCGAAGAAAGAGGATACACAAAAATAATTGTGTTCTAGGATTTCTTTTCCACCAGTTGAAATAATAATGTGCGCACTTGAGAGGCGATTGCAAGGTTAAGGTTTTTTTTTCATTACTGGGTTTTCTCCTTCATGGCGCGTGATTCTTATACCCATGACTGTTAAGAAATAAAATTTTCTTATGTGGGCTTTGGTTCCACTTCTCTTTGGCTTTGTCCTATTTTTAACTGATAAAGCTATTGAGTATTGGCACCGCGGCCATTTCATCGATAATACAATGTATTAGTCCAGAAGTTAAAATTCGTTAATATTGCAAGTTTTTGAAATCTTGAAGGGAAACACTCCAATTCTTGGTGTTCGTGGTTAAGTTTTTCTGGTTTACTATTTTGGATGTAGGGAATTCATGTCAATGCTTTTATGTAAGAAAATTATATTTTTAAAATGATACGTAAGCCGTTTCTTTTAAGGAAAAGAAGTTCCTTTTGTAATTTCATTTTCATTGGATATTGTTGAAGTTGTCATGCTGTAACCAAATGTGCAGGCGAGTGGGAAGTAACTTGTTTCCCTCCCACTCCACCGACTGAAATTTGAGACACCTGGGACGTTGATAACTTTCATTTGCTTGTTTGCTGTCTGAGACGAAGGTTGTAAAGTTTCCGATTGCAGTGTTTGTAAATCTGTACTGTGATATAGTGTAGGATAAACTTGATCCTTACTTATGAAATAGAAGAAAATGGTACGTATATTTAGTAGGGATTCATCAGACGTGGATAGATTTTTGCGTTATTTACTTTCGTTTATGTTTAAATGTAGTTTTATCAAATTTTTCAGTATGTTATTTTAAAAGGAAATGTGTAGGGACCTCTTTGGAGGCGAGCTCATTACAGTGATTAACATTAAAACTCACTGGGTGGTCTCCTCTCGAGAGCGGATCTCATTTTTGTCAATACCCGAGTAATTGTATCTTGCCGAATTACGATTATTATTTGTGGCGTGCTGAAAATTTTTCTTTGGCGAACGTTAAGCAAGAATTCATGGCACACACCTGAGGGGAGAAATCCGAGTTTAATGTTTACATTTTTCATTACTGGGTTTTCTCCTCCATGGTGCGTTACCATCAAATATACAAGTTTGCCAGATTGCAAATATTTTTATATGTTTCGTGCTTTATAATTTCGGTTATCCGTTAATACTATTTTATGGTGCCAGTTGAAATATAAGTTCACGGAATCACCTTCGAGGTGAGATCATGACGGTGATGTAAATTTTAGCTTCACTGGGTGGTCTCCTCTCGGAGGCGGTTTTCATTCAACAGAAGAAAGAGGATACACAAAAATAATTGTGTTCTAGGATTTCTTTTCCACCAGTTGAAATAATCATGTGCGCACTTGAGAGGCGATTGCCAAGTTAAGGTTTTTTTTTCATTACTGGGTTTTCTCCTTCATGGCGCGTGATGCTTATACCCTCGACTGTTAAGAAATAAAATTTTCTTATGTGGGCTTTGGTTCCACTTCTCTTTGGCTTTGTCCTATTTGGAACTGATAAAGCTATTGAGTGGTGGCACCGCGGCCATTTCATCGATAATACAATGTATTAGTCCAGAAGTTAAAATTCGTTAATATTGTAAATTTTTAAAATCTTGAAGAGAAACACTCCCATTCTTGGTGTTCGTGGTTAAATTTTTCTGGTTTACTATTTTGGATGTAGGGAATTCATGTCAATGCTTTTATGTAAGAAAATTATATTTTTAAAATGATACGTAAGCCGTTTCTTTTAAGGAAAAGAAGTTCCTTTTGTAATTTCATTTTCATTGGATATTGTTGAAGTTGTCATGCTGTAACCAAATGTGCAGGCGAGTGGGAAGTAACTTGTTTCCCTCCCACTCCACCGACTGAAATTTGAGACACCTGGGACGTTGATAACTTTCATTTGCTTCTTTGCTGTCTGAGACGAAGGTTGTAAAGTTTCCGATTGCAGTGTTTGTAAATCTGTACTGTGATATAGTGTAGGATAAAGTTGATCCTTACTTATGAAATAGAAGAAAATGGTACGTATATTTAGTAGGGATTCATCAGATCTGGATAGATTTTTGCGTTATTTACTTTCGTTTATGTTTAAATGTAGTTTTATAAAAATTTTCAGTATGTTATTTTAAAAGGAAATGTGTTGGGACCTCTTTGGAGGCGAGCTCATTACAGTGATTAACATTAAAACTCACTGGGTGGTCTCCTCTCGAGAGCGGATCTCATTTTTGTCAATACCCGAGTAATTGTATCTTGCCGAATTACGATTATTATTTGTGGCGTGCTGAAAATTTTTCTTTGGCGAACGTTAAGCAAGAATTCATGGCACACACCTGAGGGGAGAAATCCGAGTTTAATGTTTACATTCTTCATTACTGGGTTTTCTCCTCCATGGTGCGTTACCATCAAATATACAAGTTTGCCAGATTGCAAATATTTTTATATGTTTCGTGCTTTATAATTTCGGTTATCCGTTAATACTATTTTATGGTGCCAGTTGAAATATAAGTTCACGGAATCACCTTCGAGGTGAGATCATGACGGTGATGTAAATTTTAGCTTCACTGGGTGGTCTCCTCTCGGAGGCGGTTTTCATTCAACAGAAGAAAGAGGATACACAAAAATAATTGTCTTCTAGGATTTCTTTTCCACCAGTTGAAATAATAATGTGCGCACTTGAGAGGCGATTGCCAAGTTAAGGTTTTTTTTTCATTACTGGGTTTTCTCCATCATGGCGCGTGATGCTTATACCCTCGACTGTTAAGAAATAAAATTTTCTTATGTGGGCTTTGGTTCCACTTCTCTTTGGATTTGTTCTATTTGGAACTGATAAAGCTATTGAGTGGTGGCACCGCGGCCATTTCATCGATAATACAATGTATTAGTCCAGAAGTTAAAATTCGTTAATATTGCAAGTTTTTGTAATCTTGAAGGGAAACACTCCAATTCTTGGTGTTCGTGGTTAAGTTTTTCTGGTTTACTATTTTGGATGTAGGGAATTCATGTCAATGCTTTTATGTAAGAAAATTATATTTTTAAAATGATACGTAAGCCGTTTCTTTTAAGGAAAAGAAGTTCCTTTTGTAATTTCATTTTCATTGGATATTGTTGAAGTTGTCATGCTGTAACCAAATGTGCAGGCGAGTGGAAAGTAACTTGTTTCCCTCCCACTCCACCGACTGAAATTTGAGACACCTGGGACGTTGATAACTTTCATTTGCTTGTTTGCTGTCTGAGACGAAGGTTGTAAAGTTTCCGATTGCAGTGTTTGTAAATCTGTACTGTGATATAGTGTAGGATAAACTTGATCCTTACTTATGAAATAGAAGAAAATGGTACGTATATTTAGTAGGGATTCATCAGACGTGGATAGATTTTTGCGTTATTTACTTTCGTTTATGTTTAAATGTAGTTTTATCAAAATTTTCAGTATGTTATTTTAAAAGGAAATGTGTTGGGACCTCTTTGGAGGCGAGCTCACTACAGTGATTAACATTAAAACTCACTGGGTGGTCTCCTCTCGAGAGCGGATCTCATTTTTGTCAACACCCGAGTAATTGCATCTTGCCGAATTACGATTGTTATTTGTGGCGTGCTGAAAATTTTTCTTTGGCGAACGTTTAGCAAGAATTCATAGCACACACCTGTGGGGAGAAATCCGAGTTTAATGTTCACATTTTTCATTACTGGGTTCTCTCCTCCATGGTGCGTTACCTTCAAATATACAAGTTTGCCAGATTGCAAATATTTTTATATGTTTCGTGCTTTATAATTTCGGTTATCCGTTAATACTATTTTATGGTGCCAGTTGAAATATAAGTTCACGGAATCACCTTCGAGGTGAGATCATGATGGTGATGTAAATTTTAGCTTCACTGGGTGGTCTCCTCAAGGAGGCGGTTTTCATTCAACCGAAGAAAGAGGATACACAAAAATAATTGTGTTCTAGGATTTCTTTTCCACCAGTTGAAATAATAATGTGCGCACTTGAGAGGCGATTGCCAAGTTAAGGTTTTTTTTTCATTACTGGGTTTTCTCCTTCATGGCGCGTGATTCTTATACCCTCGACTGTTAAGAAATAAAATTTTCTTATGTGGGCTTTGGTTCCACTTCTCTTTGGCTTTGTCCTATTTTTAACTGATAAAGCTATTGAGTATTGGCACCGCGGCCATTTCATCGATAATACAATGTATTAGTCCAGAAGTTAAAATTCGTTAATATTGCAAGTTTTTGAAATCTTGAAGGGAAACACTCCAATTCTTGGTGTTCGTGGTTAAGTTTTTCTGGTTTACTATTTTGGATGTAGGGAATTCATGTCAATGCTTTTATGTAAGAAAATTATATTTTTAAAATGATACGTAAGCCGTTTCTTTTAAGGAAAAGAAGTTCCTTTTGTAATTTCATTTTCATTGGATATTGTTGAAGTTGTCATGCTGTAACCAAATGTGCAGGCGAGTGGGAAGTAACTTGTTTCCCTCCCACTCCACCGACTGAAATTTGAGACACCTGGGACGTTGATAACTTTCATTTGCTTGTTTGCTGTCTGAGACGAAGGTTGTAAAGTTTCCGATTGCAGTGTTTGTAAATCTGTACTGTGATATAGTGTAGGATAAACTTGATCCTTACTTATGAAATAGAAGAAAATGGTACGTATATTTAGTAGGGATTCATCAGACGTGGATAGATTTTTGCGTTATTTACTTTCGTTTATGTTTAAATGTAGTTTTATCAAATTTTTCAGTATGTTATTTTAAAAGGAAATGTGTAGGGACCTCTTTGGAGGCGAGCTCATTACAGTGATTAACATTAAAACTCACTGGGTGGTCTCCTCTCGAGAGTGGATCTCATTTTTGTCAATACCCGAGTAATTGTATCTTGCCGAATTACGATTATTATTTGTGGCGTGCTGAAAATTTTTCTTTGGCGAACGTTAAGCAAGAATTCATGGCACACACCTGAGGGGAGAAATCCGAGTTTAATGTTTACATTTTTCATTACTGGGTTTTCTCCTCCATGGTGCGTTACCATCAAATATACAAGTTTGCCAGATTGCAAATATTTTTATATGTTTCGTGCTTTATAATTTCGGTTATCCGTTAATACTATATTATGGTGCCAGTTGAAATATAAGTTCACGGAATCTCCTTCGAGGTGAGATCATGACGGTGATGTAAATTTTAGCTTCACTGGGTGGTCTCCTCTCGAAGGCGGTTTTCATTCAACAGAAGAGAGAGGATACACAAAAATAATTGTGTTCTAGGATTTCTTTTCCACCAGTTGAAATAATAATGTGCGCACTTGAGAGGCGATTGCCAAGTTTATGTTTTATTTTTCATTACTGGGTTTTCTCCTTCATGGCGCGTGATGCTTATACCCTCGACTGTTAAGAAATAAAATTTTCTTATGTGGGCTTTGGTTCCACTTCTCTTTGGCTTTGTCCTATTTGGAACTGATAAAGCTATTGAGTGGTGGCACCGCGGCCATTTCATCGATAATACAATGTATTAGTCCAGAAGTTAAAATTCGTTAATATTGTAAATTTTTAAAATCTTGAAGAGAAAACTCCCATTCTTGGTGTTCGTGGTTAAATTTTTCTGGTTTACTATTTTGGATGTAGGGAATTCATGTCAATGCTTTTATGTAAGAAAATTATATTTTTAAAATGATACGTAAGCCGTTTCTTTTAAGGAAAAGAAGTTCCTTTTGTAATTTCATTTTCATTGGATATTGTTGAAGTTGTCATGCTGTAACCAAATGTGAAGGCGAGTGGAAAGTAACTTGTTTCCCTCCCACTCCACCGACTGAAATTTGAGACACCTGGGACGTTGATAACTTTCATTTGCTTGTTTGCTGTCTGAGACGAAGGTTGTAAAGTTTCCGATTGCAGTGTTTGTAAATCTGTACTGTGATATAGTGTAGGATAAAGTTGATCCTTACTTATGAAATAGAAGAAAATGGTACGTATATTTAGTAGGGATTCATCAGACGTGGATAGATTTTTGCGTTATTTACTTTCGTTTATGTTTAAATGTAGTTTTATCAAATTTTTCAGTATGTTATTTTAAAAGGAAATGTGTTGGGACCTCTTTGGAGGCGAGCTCATTACAGTGATTAACATTAAAACTCACTGGGTGGTCTCCTCTCGAGAGCGGATCTCATTTTTGTCAATACCCGAGTAATTGTATCTTGCCGAATTACGATTATTATTTGTGGCGTGCTGAAAATTTTTCTTTGGCGAACGTTAAGCAAGAATTCATGCCACACACCTGAGGGGAGAAATCCGAGTTTAATGTTTACATTTTTCATTACTGGGTTTTCTCCTCCATGGTGCGTTACCATCAAATATACAAGTTTGCCAGATTGCAAATATTTTTATATGTTTCGTGCTTTATAATTTCGGTTATCCGTTAATACTATTTTATGGTGCCAGTTGAAATATAAGTTCACGGAATCACCTTCGAGGTGAGATCATGACGGTGATGTAAATTTTAGCTTCACTGGGTGGTCTCCTCTCGAAGGCGGTTTTCATTCAACAGAAGAAAGAGGATACACAAAAATAATTGTTTTCTAGAAATTCTTTTCCACCAGTTGAAATAATAAGGTGCGCACTTGAGAGGCGATTGCCAAGTTAATGTTTTATTTTTCATTACTGGGTTTTCTCCTTCATGGCGCGTGATGCTTATACCCTCGACTGTTAAGAAATAAAATTTTCTTATGTGGGCTTTGGTTCCACTTCTCTTTGGCTTTGCCCTATTTGGAACTGATAAAGCTATTGAGTGGTGGCACCGCGGCCATTTCATCGATAATACAATGTATTAGTCCAGAAGTTAAAATTCGTTAATATTGCAAGTTTTTGTAATCTTGAAGGGAAACACTCCAATTCTTGGTGTTCGTGGTTAAGTTTTTCTGGTTTACTATTTTGGATGTAGGGAATTCATGTCAATGCTTTTATGTAAGAAAATTATATTTTTAAAATGATACGTAAGCCGTTTCTTTTAAGGAAAAGAAGTTCCTTTTGTAATTTCATTTTCATTGGATATTGTTGAAGTTGTCATGCTGTAACCAAATGTGCAGGCGAGTGGGAAGTAACTTGTTTCCCTCCCACTCCACCGACTGAAATTTGAGACACCTGGGACGTTGATAACTTTCATTTGCTTCTTTGCTGTCTGAGACGAAGGTTGTAAAGTTTCCGATTGCAGTGTTTGTAAATCTGTACTGTGATATAGTGTAGGATAAAGTTGATCCTTACTTATGAAATAGAAGAAAATGGTACGTATATTTAGTAGGGATTCATCAGATCTGGATAGATTTTTGCGTTATTTACTTTCGTTTATGTTTAAATGTAGTTTTATAAAAATTTTCAGTATGTTATTTTAAAAGGAAATGTGTTGGGACCTCTTTGGAGGCGAGCTCATTACAGTGATTAACATTAAAACTCACTGGGTGGTCTCCTCTCGAGAGCGGATCTCATTTTTGTCAATACCCGAGTAATTGTATCTTGCCGAATTACGATTATTATTTGTGGCGTGCTGAAAATTTTTCTTTGGCGAACGTTAAGCAAGAATTCATGGCACACACCTGAGGGGAGAAATCCGAGTTTAATGTTTACATTCTTCATTACTGGGTTTTCTCCTCCATGGTGCGTTACCATCAAATATACAAGTTTGCCAGATTGCAAATATTTTTATATGTTTCGTGCTTTATAATTTCGGTTATCCGTTAATACTATTTTATGGTGCGAGTTGAAATATAAGTTCACGGAATCACCTTCGAGGTGAGATCATGACGGTGATGTAAATTTTAGCTTCACTGGGTGGTCTCCTCTCGGAGGCGGTTTTCATTCAACAGAAGAAAGAGGATACACAAAAATAATTGTCTTCTTGGATTTCTTTTCCACCAGTTGAAATAAAAATGTGCGCACTTGAGAGGCGATTGCCAAGTTAAGGTTTTTTTTTCATTACTGGGTTTTCTCCATCATGGCGCGTGATGCTTATACCCTCGACTGTTAAGAAATAAAATTTTCTTATGTGGGCTTTGGTTCCACTTCTCTTTGGATTTGTTCTATTTGGAACTGATAAAGCTATTGAGTGGTGGCACCGCGGCCATTTCATCGATAATACAATGTATTAGTCCAGAAGTTAAAATTCGTTAATATTGCAAGTTTTTGTAATCTTGAAGGGAAACACTCCAATTCTTGGTGTTCGTGGTTAAGTTTTTCTGGTTTACTATTTTGGATGTAGGGAATTCATGTCAATGCTTTTATGTAAGAAAATTATATTTTTAAAATGATACGTAAGCCGTTTCTTTTAAGGAAAAGAAGTTCCTTTTGTAATTTCATTTTCATTGGATATTGTTGAAGTTGTCATGCTGTAACCAAATGTGCAGGCGAGTGGAAAGTAACTTGTTTCCCTCCCACTCCACCGACTGAAATTTGAGACACCTGGGACGTTGATAACTTATATTTGCTTGTTTGCTGTCTGAGACGAAGGTTGTAAAGTTTCCATTGCAGTGTTTGTAAATCTGTACTGTGATATAGTGTAGGATAAACTTGATCCTTACTTATGAAATAGAAGAAAATGGTACGTATATTTAGTAGGGATTCATCAGACGTGGATAGATTTTTGCGTTATTTACTTTCGTTTATGTTTAAATGTAGTTTTATCAAAATTTTCAGTATGTTATTTTAAAAGGAAATGTGTTGGGACCTCTTTGGAGGCGAGCTCATTACAGTGATTAACATTAAAACTCACTGGGTGGACTCCTCTCGAGAGCGGATCTCATTTTTGTCAACACCCGAATAATTGTATCTTGCCGAATTACGATTCTTATTTGTGGCTTGCTGAAAATTTTCCTTTGGCGAACGTTAAGTAAGAATTCATGGCACACACCTGAGGGGAGAAATCCGAGTTTAATGTTTACATTTTTCATTACTGGGTTTTCTCCTCCATGGTGCGTTACCATCAAATATACAAGTTTGCCAAATTGCAAATATTTTTATATGTTTCGTGCTTTATAATTTCGGTTATCCGTTAATACTATATTATGGTGCATGTTGAAACATAAGTTCACGGAATCTCCTTCGAGGTGAGATCATGACGGTGATGTAAATTTTAGCTTCACTGGGTGGTCTCCTCTCGAAGGCGGTTTTCATTCAACAGAAGAAAGAGGATACACAAAAATAATTGTGTTCTAGGATTTCTTTTCCACCAGTTGAAATAATAATGTGCGCACTTGAGAGGCGATTGCCAAGTTAATGTTTTATTTTTCATTACTGGGTTTTCTCCTTCATGGCGCGTGATGCTTATACCCTCGACTGTTAAGAAATAAAATGTTCTTATGTGGGCTTTGGTTCCACTTCTCTTTGGCTTTGCCCTATTTGGAACTGATAAAGCTATTGAGTGGTGGCACCGCGGCCATTTCATCGATAATACAATGTATTAGTCCAGAAGTTAAAATTCGGTAATATTGCAAGTTTTTGAAATCTTGAAGGGAAACACTCCCATTCTTGCTGTTCGTGGTTAAATTTTTCTGGTTTACTATTTTGGATGTAGGGAATTCATGTCAATGCTTTTATGTAAGAAAATTATATTTTTAAAATGATACGTAAGCCGTTTCTTTTAAGGAAAAGAAGTTCCTTTTGTAATTTCATTTTCATTGGATATTGTTGAAGTTGTCATGCTGTAACCAAATGTGCAGGCGAGTGGGAAGTAACTTGTTTCCCTCCCACTCCACCGACTGAAATTTGAGACACCTGGGACGTTGATAACTTTCATTTGCTTGTTTGCTGTCTGAGACGAAGGTTGTAAAGTTTCCGATTGCAGTGTTTGTAAATCTGTACTGTGATATAGTGTAGGATAAACTTGATCCTTACTTATGAAATAGAAGAAAATGGTACGTATATTTAGTAGGGATTCATCAGACGTGGATAGATTTTTGCGTTATTTACTTTCGTTTATGTTTAAATGTAGTTTTATCAAAATTTTCAGTATGTTATTTTAAAAGGAAATGTGTTGGGACCTCTTTGGAGGCGAGCTCACTACAGTGATTAACATTAAAACTCACTGGGTGGTCTCCTCTCGAGAGCGGATCTCATTTTTGTCAACACCCGAGTAATTGCATCTTGCCGAATTACGATTGTTATTTGTGGCGTGCTGAAAATTTTTCTTTGGCGAACGTTTAGCAAGAATTCATAGCACACACCTGTGGGGAGAAATCCGAGTTTAATGTTCACATTTTTCATTACTGGGTTCTCTCCTCCATGGTGCGTTACCTTCAAATATACAAGTTTGCCAGATTGCAAATATTTTTATATGTTTCGTGCTTTATAATTTCGGTTATCCGTTAATACTATTTTATGGTGCCAGTTGAAATATAAGTTCACGGAATCACCTTCGAGGTGAGATCATGACGGTGATGTAAATTTTAGCTTCACTGGGTGGTCTCCTCAAGGAGGCGGTTTTCATTCAACCGAAGAAAGAGGATACACAAAAATAATTGTGTTCTAGGATTTCTTTTCCACCAGTTGAAATAATAATGTGCGCACTTGAGAGGCGATTGCCAAGTTAAGGTTTTTTTTTCATTACTGGGTTTTCTCCTTCATGGCGCGTGATTCTTATACCCTCGACTGTTAAGAAATAAAATTTTCTTATGTGGGCTTTGGTTCCACTTCTCTTTGGCTTTGTCCTATTTTTAACTGATAAAGCTATTGAGTATTGGCACCGCGGCCATTTCATCGATAATACAATGTATTAGTCCAGAAGTTAAAATTCGTTAATATTGCAAGTTTTTGAAATCTTGAAGGGAAACACTCCAATTCTTGGTGTTCGTGGTTAAGTTTTTCTGGTTTACTATTTTGGATGTAGGGAATTCATGTCAATGCTTTTATGTAAGAAAATTATATTTTTAAAATGATACGTAAGCCGTTTCTTTTAAGGAAAAGAAGTTCCTTTTGTAATTTCATTTTCATTGGATATTGTTGAAGTTGTCATGCTGTAACCAAATGTGCAGGCGAGTGGGAAGTAACTTGTTTCCCTCCCACTCCACCGACTGAAATTTGAGACACCTGGGACGTTGATAACTTTCATTTGCTTGTTTGCTGTCTGAGACGAAGGTTGTAAAGTTTCCGATTGCAGTGTTTGTAAATCTGTACTGTGATATAGTGTAGGATAAACTTGATCCTTACTTATGAAATAGAAGAAAATGGTACGTATATTTAGTATTGATTCATCAGATGTGGATAGATTTTTGCGTTATTTACTTTCGTTTATGTTTAAATGTAGTTTTATCAAAATTTTCAGTATGTTATTTTAAAAGGAAATGTGTTGGGACCTCTTTGGAGGCGAGCTCACTACAGTGATTAACATTAAAACTCACTGGGTGGTCTCCTCTCGAGAGCGGATCTCATTTTTGTCAACACCCGAGTAATTGCATCTTGCCGAATTACGATTGTTATTTGTGGCGTGCTGAAAATTTTTCTTTGGCGAACGTTTAGCAAGAATTCATAGCACACACCTGTGGGGAGAAATCCGAGTTTAATGTTCACATTTTTCATTACTGGGTTCTCTCCTCCATGGTGCGTTACCTTCAAATATACAAGTTTGCCAGATTGCAAATATTTTTATATGTTTCGTGCTTTATAATTTCGGTTATCCGTTAATACTATTTTATGGTGCCAGTTGAAATATAAGTTCACGGAATCACCTTCGAGGTGAGATCATGATGGTGATGTAAATTTTAGCTTCACTGGGTGGTCTCCTCAAGGAGGCGGTTTTCATTCAACCGAAGAAAGAGGATACACAAAAATAATTGTGTTCTAGGATTTCTTTTCCACCAGTTGAAATAATAATGTGCGCACTTGAGAGGCGATTGCCAAGTTAAGGTTTTTTTTTCATTACTGGGTTTTCTCCTTCATGGCGCGTGATTCTTATACCCTCGACTGTTAAGAAATAAAATTTTCTTATGTGGGCTTTGGTTCCACTTCTCTTTGGCTTTGTCCTATTTTTAACTGATAAAGCTATTGAGTATTGGCACCGCGGCCATTTCATCGATAATACAATGTATTAGTCCAGAAGTTAAAATTCGTTAATATTGCAAGTTTTTGAAATCTTGAAGGGAAACACTCCAATTCTTGGTGTTCGTGGTTAAGTTTTTCTGGTTTACTATTTTGGATGTAGGGAATTCATGTCAATGCTTTTATGTAAGAAAATTATATTTTTAAAATGATACGTAAGCCGTTTCTTTTAAGGAAAAGAAGTTCCTTTTGTAATTTCATTTTCATTGGATATTGTTGAAGTTGTCATGCTGTAACCAAATGTGCAGGCGAGTGGGAAGTAACTTGTTTCCCTCCCACTCCACCGACTGAAATTTGAGACACCTGGGACGTTGATAACTTTCATTTGCTTGTTTGCTGTCTGAGACGAAGGTTGTAAAGTTTCCGATTGCAGTGTTTGTAAATCTGTACTGTGATATAGTGTAGGATAAACTTGATCCTTACTTATGAAATAGAAGAAAATGGTACGTATATTTAGTAGGGATTCATCAGACGTGGATAGATTTTTGCGTTATTTACTTTCGTTTATGTTTAAATGTAGTTTTATCAAATTTTTCAGTATGTTATTTTAAAAGGAAATGTGTAGGGACCTCTTTGGAGGCGAGCTCATTACAGTGATTAACATTAAAACTCACTGGGTGGTCTCCTCTCGAGAGTGGATCTCATTTTTGTCAATACCCGAGTAATTGTATCTTGCCGAATTACGATTATTATTTGTGGCGTGCTGAAAATTTTTCTTTGGCGAACGTTAAGCAAGAATTCATGGCACACACCTGAGGGGAGAAATCCGAGTTTAATGTTTACATTTTTCATTACTGGGTTTTCTCCTCCATGGTGCGTTACCATCAAATATACAAGTTTGCCAGATTGCAAATATTTTTATATGTTTCGTGCTTTATAATTTCGGTTATCCGTTAATACTATTTTATGGTGCCAGTTGAAATATAAGTTCACGGAATCACCTTCGAGGTGAGATCATGACGGTGATGTAAATTTTAGCTTCACTGGGTGGTCTCCTCTCGGAGGCGGTTTTCATTCAACAGAAGAAAGAGGATACACAAAAATAATTGTGTTCTAGGATTTCTTTTCCACCAGTTGAAATAATCATGTGCGCACTTGAGAGGCGATTGCCAAGTTAAGGTTTTTTTTTCATTACTGGGTTTTCTCCTTCATGGCGCGTGATGCTTATACCCTCGACTGTTAAGAAATAAAATTTTCTTATGTGGGCTTTGGTTCCACTTCTCTTTGGCTTTGTCCTATTTGGAACTGATAAAGCTATTGAGTGGTGGCACCGCGGCCATTTCATCGATAATACAATGTATTAGTCCAGAAGTTAAAATTCGTTAATATTGTAAATTTTTAAAATCTTGAAGAGAAACACTCCCATTCTTGGTGTTCGTGGTTAAATTTTTCTGGTTTACTATTTTGGATGTAGGGAATTCATGTCAATGCTTTTATGTAAGAAAATTATATTTTTAAAATGATACGTAAGCCGTTTCTTTTAAGGAAAAGGAGTTCCTTTTGTAATTTCATTTTCATTGGATATTGTTGAAGTTGTCATGCTGTAACCAAATGTGAAGGCGAGTGGAAAGTAACTTGTTTCCCTCCCACTCCACCGACTGAAATTTGAGACACCTGGGACGTTGATAACTTTCATTTGCTTGTTTGCTGTCTGAGACGAAGGTTGTAAAGTTTCCGATTGCAGTGTTTGTAAATCTGTACTGTGATATAGTGTAGGATAAAGTTGATCCTTACTTATGAAATAGAAGAAAATGGTACATATATTTAGTAGGGATTCATCAGATGTGGATAGATTTTTGCGTTATTTACTTTCGTTTATGTTTAAATGTAGTTTTATCAAAATTTTCAGTATGTTATTTTAAAAGGAAATGTGTTGGGACCTCTTTGGAGGCGAGCTCATTACAGTGATTAACATTAAAACTCACTGGGTGGTCTCCTCTCGAGAGCGGATCTCATTTTTGTCAACACCCGAGTAATTGTATCTTGCCGAATTACGATTATTATTTGTGGCGTGCTGAAAATTTTTCTTTGGCGAACGTTAAGCAAGAATTCATGGCACACACCTGAGGGGAGAAATCCGAGTTTAATGTTTACATTTTTCATTACTGGGTTTTCTCCTCCATGGTGCGTTACCATCAAATATACAAGTTTGCCAGATTGCAAATATTTTTATATGTTTCGTGCTTTATAATTTCGGTTATCCGTTAATACTATATTATGGTGCATGTTGAAACATAAGTTCACGGAATCTCCTTCGAGGTGAGATCATGACGGTGATGTAAATTTTAGCTTCACTGGGTGGTCTCCTCTCGAAGGCGGTTTTCATTCAACAGAAGAAAGAGGATACACAAAAATAATTGTGTTCTAGGATTTCTTTTCCACCAGTTGAAATAATAATGTGCGCACTTGAGAGGCGATTGCCAAGTTAATGTTTTATTTTTCATTACTGGGTTTTCTCCTTCATGGCGCGTGATGCTTATACCCTCGACTGTTAAGAAATAAAATGTTCTTATGTGGGCTTTGGTTCCACTTCTCTTTGGCTTTGCCCTATTTGGAACTGATAAAGCTATTGAGTGGTGGCACCGCGGCCATTTCATCGATAATACAATGTATTAGTCCAGAAGTTAAAATTCGGTAATATTGCAAGTTTTTGAAATCTTGAAGGGAAACACTCCCATTCTTGGTGTTCGTGGTTAAATTTTTCTGGTTTACTATTTTGGATGTAGGGAATTCATGTCAATGCTTTTATGTAAGAAAATTATATTTTTAAAATGATACGTAAGCCGTTTCTTTTAAGGAAAAGAAGTTCCTTTTGTAATTTCATTTTCATTGGATATTGTTGAAGTTGTCATGCTGTAACCAAATGTGCAGGCGAGTGGGAAGTAACTTGTTTCCCTCCCACTCCACCGACTGAAATTTGAGACACCTGGGACGTTGATAACTTTCATTTGCTTGTTTGCTGTCTGAGACGAAGGTTGTAAAGTTTCCGATTGCAGTGTTTGTAAATCTGTACTGTGATATAGTGTAGGATAAACTTGATCCTTACTTATGAAATAGAAGAAAATGGTACGTATATTTAGTAGGGATTCATCAGACGTGGATAGATTTTTGCGTTATTTACTTTCGTTTATGTTTAAATGTAGTTTTATCAAAATTTTCAGTATGTTATTTTAAAAGGAAATGTGTTGGGACCTCTTTGGAGGCGAGCTCACTACAGTGATTAACATTAAAACTCACTGGGTGGTCTCCTCTCGAGAGCGGATCTCATTTTTGTCAACACCCGAGTAATTGCATCTTGCCGAATTACGATTGTTATTTGTGGCGTGCTGAAAATTTTTCTTTGGCGAAAGTTTAGCAAGAATTCATAGCACACACCTGAGGGGAGAAATCCGAGTTTAATGTTCACATTTTTCATTACTGGGTTCTCTCCTCCATGGTGCGTTACCTTCAAATATACAAGTTTGCCAGATTGCAAATATTTTTATATGTTTCGTGCTTTATAATTTCGGTTATCCGTTAATACTATTTTATGGTGCCAGTTGAAATATAAGTTCACGGAATCACCTTCGAGGTGAGATCATGACGGTGATGTAAATTTTAGCTTCACTGGGTGGTCTCCTCAAGGAGGCGGTTTTCATTCAACCGAAGAAAGAGGATACACAAAAATAATTGTGTTCTAGGATTTCTTTTCCACCAGTTGAAATAATAATGTGCGCACTTGAGAGGCGATTGCAAGGTTAAGGTTTTTTTTTCATTACTGGGTTTTCTCCTTCATGGCGCGTGATTCTTATACCCATGACTGTTAAGAAATAAAATTTTCTTATGTGGGCTTTGGTTCCACTTCTCTTTGGCTTTGTCCTATTTTTAACTGATAAAGCTATTGAGTATTGGCACCGCGGCCATTTCATCGATAATACAATGTATTAGTCCAGAAGTTAAAATTCGTTAATATTGCAAGTTTTTGAAATCTTGAAGGGAAACACTCCAATTCTTGGTGTTCGTGGTTAAGTTTTTCTGGTTTACTATTTTGGATGTAGGGAATTCATGTCAATGCTTTTATGTAAGAAAATTATATTTTTAAAATGATACGTAAGCCGTTTCTTTTAAGGAAAAGAAGTTCCTTTTGTAATTTCATTTTCATTGGATATTGTTGAAGTTGTCATGCTGTAACCAAATGTGCAGGCGAGTGGGAAGTAACTTGTTTCCCTCCCACTCCACCGACTGAAATTTGAGACACCTGGGACGTTGATAACTTTCATTTGCTTGTTTGCTGTCTGAGACGAAGGTTGTAAAGTTTCCGATTGCAGTGTTTGTAAATCTGTACTGTGATATAGTGTAGGATAAACTTGATCCTTACTTATGAAATAGAAGAAAATGGTACGTATATTTAGTAGGGATTCATCAGACGTGGATAGATTTTTGCGTTATTTACTTTCGTTTATGTTTAAATGTAGTTTTATCAAATTTTTCAGTATGTTATTTTAAAAGGAAATGTGTAGGGACCTCTTTGGAGGCGAGCTCATTACAGTGATTAACATTAAAACTCACTGGGTGGTCTCCTCTCGAGAGCGGATCTCATTTTTGTCAATACCCGAGTAATTGTATCTTGCCGAATTACGATTATTATTTGTGGCGTGCTGAAAATTTTTCTTTGGCGAACGTTAAGCAAGAATTCATGGCACACACCTGAGGGGAGAAATCCGAGTTTAATGTTTACATTTTTCATTACTGGGTTTTCTCCTCCATGGTGCGTTACCATCAAATATACAAGTTTGCCAGATTGCAAATATTTTTATATGTTTCGTGCTTTATAATTTCGGTTATCCGTTAATACTATTTTATGGTGCCAGTTGAAATATAAGTTCACGGAATCACCTTCGAGGTGAGATCATGACGGTGATGTAAATTTTAGCTTCACTGGGTGGTCTCCTCTCGGAGGCGGTTTTCATTCAACAGAAGAAAGAGGATACACAAAAATAATTGTGTTCTAGGATTTCTTTTCCACCAGTTGAAATAATCATGTGCGCACTTGAGAGGCGATTGCCAAGTTAAGGTTTTTTTTTCATTACTGGGTTTTCTCCTTCATGGCGCGTGATGCTTATACCCTCGACTGTTAAGAAATAAAATTTTCTTATGTGGGCTTTGGTTCCACTTCTCTTTGGCTTTGTCCTATTTGGAACTGATAAAGCTATTGAGTGGTGGCACCGCGGCCATTTCATCGATAATACAATGTATTAGTCCAGAAGTTAAAATTCGTTAATATTGTAAATTTTTAAAATCTTGAAGAGAAACACTCCCATTCTTGGTGTTCGTGGTTAAATTTTTCTGGTTTACTATTTTGGATGTAGGGAATTCATGTCAATGCTTTTATGTAAGAAAATTATATTTTTAAAATGATACGTAAGCCGTTTCTTTTAAGGAAAAGAAGTTCCTTTTGTAATTTCATTTTCATTGGATATTGTTGAAGTTGTCATGCTGTAACCAAATGTGAAGGCGAGTGGAAAGTAACTTGTTTCCCTCCCACTCCACCGACTGAAATTTGAGACACCTGGGACGTTGATAACTTTCATTTGCTTGTTTGCTGTCTGAGACGAAGGTTGTAAAGTTTCCGATTGCAGTGTTTGTAAATCTGTACTGTGATATAGTGTAGGATAAAGTTGATCCTTACTTATGAAATAGAAGAAAATGGTACATATATTTAGTAGGGATTCATCAGATGTGGATAGATTTTTGCGTTATTTACTTTCGTTTATGTTTAAATGTAGTTTTATCAAAATTTTCAGTATGTTATTTTAAAAGGAAATGTGTTGGGACCTCTTTGGAGGCGAGCTCATTACAGTAATTAACATTAAAACTCACTGGGTGGTCTCCTCTCGAGAGCGGATCTCATTTTTGTCAACACCCGAGTAATTGCATCTTGCCGAATTACGATTGTTATTTGTGGCGTGCTGAAAATTTTTCTTTGGCGAACGTTAAGTAAGAATTCATAGCACACACCTGAGGGGAGAAATCCGAGTTTAATGTTCACATTTTTCATTACTGGGTTCTCTCCTCCATGGTGCGTTACCTTCAAATATACAAGTTTGCCAGATTGCAAATATTTTTTTTATGTTTCGTGCTTTATAATTTCGGTTATCCGTTAATACTATATTATGGTGCCAGTTGAAATATAAGTTCACGGAATCACCTTCGAGGTGAGATCATGACGGTGATGTAAATTTTAGCTTCACTGGGTGGTCTCCTCTCGGAGGCGGTTTTCATTCAACAGAAGAAAGAGGATACACAAAAATAATTGTCTTCTAGGATTTCTTTTCCACCAGTTGAAATAATAATGTGCGCACTTGAGAGGCGATTGCCAAGTTAAGGTTTTTTTTTCATTACTGGGTTTTCTCCATCATGGCGCGTGATGCTTATACCCTCGACTGTTAAGAAATAAAATTTTCTTATGTGGGCTTTGGTTCCACTTCTCTTTGGATTTGTTCTATTTGGAACTGATAAAGCTATTGAGTGGTGGCACCGCGGCCATTTCATCGATAATACAATGTATTAGTCCAGAAGTTAAAATTCGTTAATATTGCAAGTTTTTGTAATCTTGAAGGGAAACACTCCAATTCTTGGTGTTCGTGGTTAAGTTTTTCTGGTTTACTATTTTGGATGTAGGGAATTCATGTCAATGCTTTTATGTAAGAAAATTATATTTTTAAAATGATACGTAAGCCGTTTCTTTTAAGGAAAAGAAGTTCCTTTTGTAATTTCATTTTCATTGGATATTGTTGAAGTTGTCATGCTGTAACCAAATGTGCAGGCGAGTGGAAAGTAACTTGTTTCCCTCCCACTCCACCGACTGAAATTTGAGACACCTGGGACGTTGATAACTTATATTTGCTTGTTTGCTCTCTGAGACGAAGGTTGTAAAGTTTCCATTGCAGTGTTTGTAAATCTGTACTGTGATATAGTGTAGGATAAAGTTGATCCTTACTTATGAAATAGAAGAAAATGGTACGTATATTTAGTAGGGATTCATCAGATCTGGATAGATTTTTGCGTTATTTACTTTCGTTTATGTTTAAATGTAGTTTTATCAAAATTTTCAGTATGTTATTTTAAAAGGAAATGTGTTGGGACCTCTTTGGAGGCGAGCTCATTACAGTGATTAACATTAAAACTCACTGGGTGGTCTCCTCTCGAGAGCGGATCTCATTTTTGTCAATACCCGAGTAATTGTATCTTGCCGAATTACGATTATTATTTGTGGCGTGCTGAAAATTTTTCTTTGGCGAACGTTAAGCAAGAATTCATGGCACACACCTGAGGGGAGAAATCCGAGTTTAATGTTTACATTTTTCATTACTGGGTTTTCTCCTCCATGGTGCGTTACCATCAAATATACAAGTTTGCCAGATTGCAAATATTTTTATATGTTTCGTGCTTTATAATTTCGGTTATCCGTTAATACTATTTTATGGTGCCAGTTGAAATATAAGTTCACGGAATCACCTTCGAGGTGAGATCATGACGGTGATGTAAATTTTAGCTTCACTGGGTGGTCTCCTCTCGGAGGCGGTTTTCATTCAACAGAAGAAAGAGGATACACAAAAATAATTGTGTTCTAGGATTTCTTTTCCACCAGTTGAAATAATCATGTGCGCACTTGAGAGGCGATTGCCAAGTTAAGGTTTTTTTTTCATTACTGGGTTTTCTCCTTCATGGCGCGTGATGCTTATACCCTCGACTGTTAAGAAATAAAATTTTCTTATGTGGGCTTTGGTTCCACTTCTCTTTGGCTTTGTCCTATTTGGAACTGATAAAGCTATTGAGTGGTGGCACCGCGGCCATTTCATCGATAATACAATGTATTAGTCCAGAAGTTAAAATTCGTTAATATTGTAAATTTTTAAAATCTTGAAGAGAAACACTCCCATTCTTGGTGTTCGTGGTTAAATTTTTCTGGTTTACTATTTTGGATGTAGGGAATTCATGTCAATGCTTTTATGTAAGAAAATTATATTTTTAAAATGATACGTAAGCCGTTTCTTTTAAGGAAAAGAAGTTCCTTTTGTAATTTCATTTTCATTGGATATTGTTGAAGTTGTCATGCTGTAACCAAATGTGAAGGCGAGTGGAAAGTAACTTGTTTCCCTCCCACTCCACCGACTGAAATTTGAGACACCTGGGACGTTGATAACTTTCATTTGCTTGTTTGCTGTCTGAGACGAAGGTTGTAAAGTTTCCGATTGCAGTGTTTGTAAATCTGTACTGTGATATAGTGTAGGATAAAGTTGATCCTTACTTATGAAATAGAAGAAAATGGTACATATATTTAGTAGGGATTCATCAGATGTGGATAGATTTTTGCGTTATTTACTTTCGTTTATGTTTAAATGTAGTTTTATCAAAATTTTCAGTATGTTATTTTAAAAGGAAATGTGTTGGGACCTCTTTGGAGGCGAGCTCATTACAGTAATTAACATTAAAACTCACTGGGTGGTCTCCTCTCGAGAGCGGATCTCATTTTTGTCAACACCCGAGTAATTGCATCTTGCCGAATTACGATTGTTATTTGTGGCGTGCTGAAAATTTTTCTTTGGCGAACGTTAAGTAAGAATTCATAGCACACACCTGAGGGGAGAAATCCGAGTTTAATGTTCACATTTTTCATTACTGGGTTCTCTCCTCCATGGTGCGTTACCTTCAAATATACAAGTTTGCCAGATTGCAAATATTTTTTTTATGTTTCGTGCTTTATAATTTCGGTTATCCGTTAATACTATATTATGGTGCCAGTTGAAATATAAGTTCACGGAATCACCTTCGAGGTGAGATCATGACGGTGATGTAAATTTTAGCTTCACTGGGTGGTCTCCTCTCGGAGGCGGTTTTCATTCAACAGAAGAAAGAGGATACACAAAAATAATTGTCTTCTAGGATTTCTTTTCCACCAGTTGAAATAATAATGTGCGCACTTGAGAGGCGATTGCCAAGTTAAGGTTTTTTTTTCATTACTGGGTTTTCTCCATCATGGCGCGTGATGCTTATACCCTCGACTGTTAAGAAATAAAATTTTCTTATGTGGGCTTTGGTTCCACTTCTCTTTGGATTTGTTCTATTTGGAACTGATAAAGCTATTGAGTGGTGGCACCGCGGCCATTTCATCGATAATACAATGTATTAGTCCAGAAGTTAAAATTCGTTAATATTGCAAGTTTTTGTAATCTTGAAGGGAAACACTCCAATTCTTGGTGTTCGTGGTTAAGTTTTTCTGGTTTACTATTTTGGATGTAGGGAATTCATGTCAATGCTTTTATGTAAGAAAATTATATTTTTAAAATGATACGTAAGCCGTTTCTTTTAAGGAAAAGAAGTTCCTTTTGTAATTTCATTTTCATTGGATATTGTTGAAGTTGTCATGCTGTAACCAAATGTGCAGGCGAGTGGAAAGTAACTTGTTTCCCTCCCACTCCACCGACTGAAATTTGAGACACCTGGGACGTTGATAACTTATATTTGCTTGTTTGCTGTCTGAGACGAAGGTTGTAAAGTTTCCATTGCAGTGTTTGTAAATCTGTACTGTGATATAGTGTAGGATAAAGTTGATCCTTACTTATGAAATAGAAGAAAATGGTACGTATATTTAGTAGGGATTCATCAGATCTGGATAGATTTTTGCGTTATTTACTTTCGTTTATGTTTAAATGTAGTTTTATCAAAATTTTCAGTATGTTATTTTAAAAGGAAATGTGTTGGGACCTCTTTGGAGGCGAGCTCATTACAGTGATTAACATTAAAACTCACTGGGTGGTCTCCTCTCGAGAGCGGATCTCATTTTTGTCAATACCCGAGTAATTGTATCTTGCCGAATTACGATTATTATTTGTGGCGTGCTGAAAATTTTTCTTTGGCGAACGTTAAGCAAGAATTCATGGCACACACCTGAGGGGAGAAATCCGAGTTTAATGTTTACATTCTTCATTACTGGGTTTTCTCCTCCATGGTGCGTTACCATCAAATATACAAGTTTGCCAGATTGCAAATATTTTTATATGTTTCGTGCTTTATAATTTCGGTTATCCGTTAATACTATTTTATGGTGCCAGTTGAAATATAAGTTCACGGAATCACCTTCGAGGTGAGATCATGACGGTGATGTAAATTTTAGCTTCACTGGGTGGTCTCCTCTCGGAGGCGGTTTTCATTCAACAGAAGAAAGAGGATACACAAAAATAATTGTCTTCTAGGATTTCTTTTCCACCAGTTGAAATAATAATGTGCGCACTTGAGAGGCGATTGCCAAGTTAAGGTTTTTTTTTCATTACTGGGTTTTCTCCATCATGGCGCGTGATGCTTATACCCTCGACTGTTAAGAAATAAAATTTTCTTATGTGGGCTTTGGTTCCACTTCTCTTTGGATTTGTTCTATTTGGAACTGATAAAGCTATTGAGTGGTGGCACCGCGGCCATTTCATCGATAATACAATGTATTAGTCCAGAAGTTAAAATTCGTTAATATTGCAAGTTTTTGTAATCTTGAAGGGAAACACTCCAATTCTTGGTGTTCGTGGTTAAGTTTTTCTGGTTTACTATTTTGGATGTAGGGAATTCATGTCAATGCTTTTATGTAAGAAAATTATATTTTTAAAATGATACGTAAGCCGTTTCTTTTAAGGAAAAGAAGTTCCTTTTGTAATTTCATTTTCATTGGATATTGTTGAAGTTGTCATGCTGTAACCAAATGTGCAGGCGAGTGGAAAGTAACTTGTTTCCCTCCCACTCCACCGACTGAAATTTGAGACACCTGGGACGTTGATAACTTATATTTGCTTGTTTGCTGTCTGAGACGAAGGTTGTAAAGTTTCCATTGCAGTGTTTGTAAATCTGTACTGTGATATAGTGTAGGATAAACTTGATCCTTACTTATGAAATAGAAGAAAATGGTACGTATATTTAGTAGGGATTCATCAGACGTGGATAGATTTTTGCGTTATTTACTTTCGTTTATGTTTAAATGTAGTTTTATCAAAATTTTCAGTATGTTATTTTAAAAGGAAATGTGTTGGGACCTCTTTGGAGGCGAGCTCATTACAGTGATTAACATTAAAACTCACTGGGTGGACTCCTCTCGAGAGCGGATCTCATTTTTGTCAACACCCGAATAATTGTATCTTGCCGAATTACGATTCTTATTTGTGGCTTGCTGAAAATTTTCCTTTGGCGAACGTTAAGTAAGAATTCATGGCACACACCTGAGGGGAAAAATCCGAGTTTAATGTTTAAATTTTTCATTACTGGGTTTTCTCCTCCATGGTGCGTTACCATCAAATATACAAGTTTGCCAAATTGCAAATATTTTTATATGTTTCGTGCTTTATAATTTCGGTTATCCGTTAATACTATTTTATGGTGCCAGTTGAAATATAAGTTCACGGAATCACCTTCGAGGTGAGATCATGACGGTGATGTAAATTTTAGCTTCACTGGGTGGTCTCCTCAAGGAGGCGGTTTTCATTCAACCGAAGAAAGAGGATACACAAAAATAATTGTGTTCTAGGATTTCTTTTCCACCAGTTGAAATAATAATGTGCGCACTTGAGAGGCGATTGCCAAGTTAAGGTTTTTTTTTCATTACTGGGTTTTCTCCTTCATGGCCCGTGATTCTTATACCCTCGACTGTTAAGAAATAAAATTTTCTTATGTGGGCTTTGGTTCCACTTCTCTTTGGCTTTGTCCTATTTTTAACTGATAAAGCTATTGAGTATTGGCACCGCGGCCATTTCATCGATAATACAATGTATTAGTCCAGAAGTTAAAATTCGTTAATATTGCAAGTTTTTGAAATCTTGAAGGGAAACACTCCCATTCTTGGTGTTCGTGGTTAAATTTTTCTGGTTTACTATTTTGGATGTAGGGAATTCATGTCAATGCTTTTATGTAAGAAAATTATATTTTTAAAATGATACGTAAGCCGTTTCTTTTAAGGAAAAGAAGTTCCTTTTGTAATTTCATTTTCATTGGATATTGTTGAAGTTGTCATGCTGTAACCAAATGTGCAGGCGAGTGGGAAGTAACTTGTTTCCCTCCCACTCCACCGACTGAAATTTGAGACACCTGGGACGTTGATAACTTTCATTTGCTTGTTTGCTGTCTGAGACGAAGGTTGTAAAGTTTCCGATTGCAGTGTTTGTAAATCTGTACTGTGATATAGTGTAGGATAAACTTGATCCTTACTTATGAAATAGAAGAAAATGGTACGTATATTTAGTAGGGATTCATCAGACGTGGATAGATTTTTGCGTTATTTACTTTCGTTTATGTTTAAATGTAGTTTTATCAAATTTTTCAGTATGTTATTTTAAAAGGAAATGTGTAGGGACCTCTTTGGAGGCGAGCTCATTACAGTGATTAACATTAAAACTCACTGGGTGGTCTCCTCTCGAGAGCGGATCTCATTTTTGTCAATACCCGAGTAATTGTATCTTGCCGAATTACGATTATTATTTGTGGCGTGCTGAAAATTTTTCTTTGGCGAACGTTAAGCAAGAATTCATGGCACACACCTGAGGGGAGAAATCCGAGTTTAATGTTTACATTTTTCATTACTGGGTTTTCTCCTCCATGGTGCGTTACCATCAAATATACAAGTTTGCCAGATTGCAAATATTTTTATATGTTTCGTGCTTTATAATTTCGGTTATCCGTTAATACTATTTTATGGTGCCAGTTGAAATATAAGTTCACGGAATCACCTTCGAGGTGAGATCATGACGGTGATGTAAATTTTAGCTTCACTGGGTGGTCTCCTCTCGGAGGCGGTTTTCATTCAACAGAAGAAAGAGGATACACAAAAATAATTGTGTTCTAGGATTTCTTTTCCACCAGTTGAAATAATCATGTGCGCACTTGAGAGGCAATTGCCAAGTTAAGGTTTTTTTTTCATTACTGGGTTTTCTCCTTCATGGCGCGTGATGCTTATACCCTCGACTGTTAAGAAATAAAATTTTCTTATGTGGGCTTTGGTTCCACTTCTCTTTGGCTTTGTCCTATTTGGAACTGATAAAGCTATTGAGTGGTGGCACCGCGGCCATTTCATCGATAATACAATGTATTAGTCCAGAAGTTAAAATTCGTTAATATTGTAAATTTTTAAAATCTTGAAGAGAAACACTCCCATTCTTGGTGTTCGTGGTTAAATTTTTCTGGTTTACTATTTTGGATGTAGGGAATTCATGTCAATGCTTTTATGTAAGAAAATTATATTTTTAAAATGATACGTAAGCCGTTTCTTTTAAGGAAAAGAAGTTCCTTTTGTAATTTCATTTTCATTGGATATTGTTGAAGTTGTCATGCTGTAACCAAATGTGAAGGCGAGTGGAAAGTAACTTGTTTCCCTCCCACTCCACCGACTGAAATTTGAGACACCTGGGACGTTGATAACTTTCATTTGCTTGTTTGCTGTCTGAGACGAAGGTTGTAAAGTTTCCGATTGCAGTGTTTGTAAATCTGTACTGTGATATAGTGTAGGATAAAGTTGATCCTTACTTATGAAATAGAAGAAAATGGTACATATATTTAGTAGGGATTCATCAGATGTGGATAGATTTTTGCGTTATTTACTTTCGTTTATGTTTAAATGTAGTTTTATCAAAATTTTCAGTATGTTATTTTAAAAGGAAATGTGTTGGGACCTCTTTGGAGGCGAGCTCATTACAGTAATTAACATTAAAACTCACTGGGTGGTCTCCTCTCGAGAGCGGATCTCATTTTTGTCAACACCCGAGTAATTGCATCTTGCCGAATTACGATTGTTATTTGTGGCGTGCTGAAAATTTTTCTTTGGCGAACGTTAAGTAAGAATTCATAGCACACACCTGAGGGGAGAAATCCGAGTTTAATGTTCACATTTTTCATTACTGGGTTCTCTCCTCCATGGTGCGTTACCTTCAAATATACAAGTTTGCCAGATTGCAAATATTTTTTTTATGTTTCGTGCTTTATAATTTCGGTTATCCGTTAATACTATATTATGGTGCCAGTTGAAATATAAGTTCACGGAATCACCTTCGAGGTGAGATCATGACGGTGATGTAAATTTTAGCTTCACTGGGTGGGTCTCCTCTCGGAGGCGGTTTTCATTCAACAGAAGAAAGAGGATACACAAAAATAATTGTCTTCTAGGATTTTTTTTCCACCAGTTGAAATAATAATGTGCGCACTTGAGAGGCGATTGCCAAGTTAAGGTTTTTTTTTTCATTACTGGGTTTTCTCCATCATGGCGCGTGATGCTTATACCCTCGACTGTTAAGAAATAAAATTTTCTTATGTGGGCTTTGGTTCCACTTCTCTTTGGATTTGTTCTATTTGGAACTGATAAAGCTATTGAGTGGTGGCACCGCGGCCATTTCATCGATAATACAATGTATTAGTCCAGAAGTTAAAATTCGTTAATATTGTAAATTTTTAAAATCTTGAAGAGAAACACTCCCATTCTTGGTGTTCGTGGTTAAATTTTTCTGGTTTACTATTTTGGATGTAGGGAATTCATGTCAATGCTTTTATGTAACAAAATTATATTTTTAAAATGATACGTAAGCCGTTTCTTTTAAGGAAAAGAAGTTCCTTTTGTAATTTCATTTTCATTGGATATTGTTGAAGTTGTCATGCTGTAACCAAATGTGAAGGCGAGTGGAAAGTAACTTGTTTCCCTCCCACTCCACCGACTGAAATTTGAGACACCTGGGACGTTGATAACTTTCATTTGCTTGTTTGCTGTCTGAGACGAAGGTTGTAAAGTTTCCGATTGCAGTGTTTGTAAATCTGTACTGTGATATAGTGTAGGATAAAGTTGATCCTTACTTATGAAATAGAAGAAAATGGTACATATATTTAGTAGGGATTCATCAGATGTGGATAGATTTTTGCGTTATTTACTTTCGTTTATGTTTAAATGTAGTTTTATCAAAATTTTCAGTATGTTATTTTAAAAGGAAATGTGTTGGGACCTCTTTGGAGGCGAGCTCATTACAGTAATTAACATTAAAACTCACTGGGTGGTCTCCTCTCGAGAGCGGATCTCATTTTTGTCAACACCCGAGTAATTGCATCTTGCCGAATTACGATTGTTATTTGTGGCGTGCTGAAAATTTTTCTTTGGCGAACGTTAAGTAAGAATTCATAGCACACACCTGAGGGGAGAAATCCGAGTTTAATGTTCACATTTTTCATTACTGGGTTCTCTCCTCCATGGTGCGTTACCTTCAAATATACAAGTTTGCCAGATTGCAAATATTTTTTTTATGTTTCGTGCTTTATAATTTCGGTTATCCGTTAATACTATATTATGGTGCCAGTTGAAATATAAGTTCACGGAATCACCTTCGAGGTGAGATCATGACGGTGATGTAAATTTTAGCTTCACTGGGTGGTCTCCTCTCGGAGGCGGTTTTCATTCAACAGAAGAAAGAGGATACACAAAAATAATTGTCTTCTAGGATTTCTTTTCCACCAGTTGAAATAATAATGTGCGCACTTGAGAGGCGATTGCCAAGTTAAGGTTTTTTTTTCATTACTGGGTTTTCTCCATCATGGCGCGTGATGCTTATACCCTCGACTGTTAAGAAATAAAATTTTCTTATGTGGGCTTTGGTTCCACTTCTCTTTGGATTTGTTCTATTTGGAACTGATAAAGCTATTGAGTGGTGGCACCGCGGCCATTTCATCGATAATACAATGTATTAGTCCAGAAGTTAAAATTCGTTAATATTGCAAGTTTTTGTAATCTTGAAGGGAAACACTCCAATTCTTGGTGTTCGTGGTTAAGTTTTTCTGGTTTACTATTTTGGATGTAGGGAATTCATGTCAATGCTTTTATGTAAGAAAATTATATTTTTAAAATGATACGTAAGCCGTTTCTTTTAAGGAAAAGAAGTTCCTTTTGTAATTTCATTTTCATTGGATATTGTTGAAGTTGTCATGCTGTAACCAAATGTGCAGGCGAGTGGAAAGTAACTTGTTTCCCTCCCACTCCACCGACTGAAATTTGAGACACCTGGGACGTTGATAACTTATATTTGCTTGTTTGCTGTCTGAGACGAAGGTTGTAAAGTTTCCATTGCAGTGTTTGTAAATCTGTACTGTGATATAGTGTAGGATAAAGTTGATCCTTACTTATGAAATAGAAGAAAATGGTACGTATATTTAGTAGGGATTCATCAGATCTGGATAGATTTTTGCGTTATTTACTTTCGTTTATGTTTAAATGTAGTTTTATCAAAATTTTCAGTATGTTATTTTAAAAGGAAATGTGTTGGGACCTCTTTGGAGGCGAGCTCATTACAGTGATTAACATTAAAACTCACTGGGTGGTCTCCTCTCGAGAGCGGATCTCATTTTTGTCAATACCCGAGTAATTGTATCTTGCCGAATTACGATTATTATTTGTGGCGTGCTGAAAATTTTTCTTTGGCGAACGTTAAGCAAGAATTCATGGCACACACCTGAGGGGAGAAATCCGAGTTTAATGTTTACATTTTTCATTACTGGGTTTTCTCCTCCATGGTGCGTTACCATCAAATATACAAGTTTGCCAGATTGCAAATATTTTTATATGTTTCGTGCTTTATAATTTCGGTTATCCGTTAATACTATTTTATGGTGCCAGTTGAAATATAAGTTCACGGAATCACCTTCGAGGTGAGATCATGACGGTGATGTAAATTTTAGCTTCACTGGGTGGTCTCCTCTCGGAGGCGGTTTTCATTCAACAGAAGAAAGAGGATACACAAAAATAATTGTGTTCTAGGATTTCTTTTCCACCAGTTGAAATAATCATGTGCGCACTTGAGAGGCGATTGCCAAGTTAAGGTTTTTTTTTCATTACTGGGTTTTCTCCTTCATGGCGCGTGATGCTTATACCCTCGACTGTTAAGAAATAAAATTTTCTTATGTGGGCTTTGGTTCCACTTCTCTTTGGCTTTGTCCTATTTGGAACTGATAAAGCTATTGAGTGGTGGCACCGCGGCCATTTCATCGATAATACAATGTATTAGTCCAGAAGTTAAAATTCGTTAATATTGTAAATTTTTAAAATCTTGAAGAGAAACACTCCCATTCTTGGTGTTCGTGGTTAAATTTTTCTGGTTTACTATTTTGGATGTAGGGAATTCATGTCAATGCTTTTATGTAAGAAAATTATATTTTTAAAATGATACGTAAGCCGTTTCTTTTAAGGAAAAGAAGTTCCTTTTGTAATTTCATTTTCATTGGATATTGTTGAAGTTGTCATGCTGTAACCAAATGTGCAGGCGAGTGGGAAGTAACTTGTTTCCCTCCCACTCCACCGACTGAAATTTGAGACACCTGGGACGTTGATAACTTTCATTTGCTTGTTTGCTGTCTGAGACGAAGGTTGTAAAGTTTCCGATTGCAGTGTTTGTAAATCTGTACTGTGATATAGTGTAGGATAAACTTGATCCTTACTTATGAAATAGAAGAAAATGGTACGTATATTTAGTAGGGATTCATCAGATCTGGATAGATTTTTGCGTTATTTACTTTCGTTTATGTTTAAATGTAGTTTTATCAAATTTTTCAGTATGTTATTTTAAAAGGAAATGTGTAGGGACCTCTTTGGAGGCGAGCTCATTACAGTGATTAACATTAAAACTCACTGGGTGGTCTCCTCTCGAGAGCGGATCTCATTTTTGTCAATACCCGAGTAATTGTATCTTGCCGAATTACGATTATTATTTGTGGCGTGCTGAAAATTTTTCTTTGGCGAACGTTAAGCAAGAATTCATGGCACACACCTGAGGGGAGAAATCCGAGTTTAATGTTTACATTTTTCATTACTGGGTTTTCTCCTCCATGGTGCGTTACCATCAAATATACAAGTTTGCCAGATTGCAAATATTTTTATATGTTTCGTGCTTTATAATTTCGGTTATCCGTTAATACTATTTTATGGTGCCAGTTGAAATATAAGTTCACGGAATCACCTTCGAGGTGAGATCATGACGGTGATGTAAATTTTAGCTTCACTGGGTGGTCTCCTCTCGGAGGCGGTTTTCATTCAACAGAAGAAAGAGGATACACAAAAATAATTGTGTTCTAGGATTTCTTTTCCACCAGTTGAAATAATCATGTGCGCACTTGAGAGGCGATTGCCAAGTTAAGGTTTTTTTTTCATTACTGGGTTTTCTCCTTCATGGCGCGTGATGCTTATACCCTCGACTGTTAAGAAATAAAATTTTCTTATGTGGGCTTTGGTTCCACTTCTCTTTGGCTTTGTCCTATTTGGAACTGATAAAGCTATTGAGTGGTGGCACCGCGGCCATTTCATCGATAATACAATGTATTAGTCCAGAAGTTAAAATTCGTTAATATTGTAAATTTTTAAAATCTTGAAGAGAAACACTCCCATTCTTGGTGTTCGTGGTTAAATTTTTCTGGTTTACTATTTTGGATGTAGGGAATTCATGTCAATGCTTTTATGTAAGAAAATTATATTTTTAAAATGATACGTAAGCCGTTTCTTTTAAGGAAAAGAAGTTCCTTTTGTAATTTCATTTTCATTGGATATTGTTGAAGTTGTCATGCTGTAACCAAATGTGAAGGCGAGTGGAAAGTAACTTGTTTCCCTCCCACTCCACCGACTGAAATTTGAGACACCTGGGACGTTGATAACTTTCATTTGCTTGTTTGCTGTCTGAGACGAAGGTTGTAAAGTTTCCGATTGCAGTGTTTGTAAATCTGTACTGTGATATAGTGTAGGATAAAGTTGATCCTTACTTATGAAATAGAAGAAAATGGTACATATATTTAGTAGGGATTCATCAGATGTGGATAGATTTTTGCGTTATTTATGTTTAAATGTAGTTTTATCAAAATTTTCAGTATGTTATTTTAAAAGGAAATGTGTTGGGACCTCTTTGGAGGCGAGCTCATTACAGTAATTAACATTAAAACTCACTGGGTGGTCTCCTCTCGAGAGCGGATCTCATTTTTGTCAACACCCGAGTAATTGCATCTTGCCGAATTACGATTGTTATTTGTGGCGTGCTGAAAATTTTTCTTTGGCGAACGTTAAGTAAGAATTCATAGCACACACCTGAGGGGAGAAATCCGAGTTTAATGTTCACATTTTTCATTACTGGGTTCTCTCCTCCATGGTGCGTTACCTTCAAATATACAAGTTTGCCAGATTGCAAATATTTTTTTTATGTTTCGTGCTTTATAATTTCGGTTATCCGTTAATACTATATTATGGTGCCAGTTGAAATATAAGTTCACGGAATCACCTTCGAGGTGAGATCATGACGGTGATGTAAATTTTAGCTTCACTGGGTGGTCTCCTCTCGGAGGCGGTTTTCATTCAACAGAAGAAAGAGGATACACAAAAATAATTGTCTTCTAGGATTTCTTTTCCACCAGTTGAAATAATAATGTGCGCACTTGAGAGGCGATTGCCAAGTTAAGGTTTTTTTTTCATTACTGGGTTTTCTCCATCATGGCGCGTGATGCTTATACCCTCGACTGTTAAGAAATAAAATTTTCTTATGTGGGCTTTGGTTCCACTTCTCTTTGGATTTGTTCTATTTGGAACTGATAAAGCTATTGAGTGGTGGCACCGCGGCCATTTCATCGATAATACAATGTATTAGTCCAGAAGTTAAAATTCGTTAATATTGCAAGTTTTTGTAATCTTGAAGGGAAACACTCCAATTCTTGGTGTTCGTGGTTAAGTTTTTCTGGTTTACTATTTTGGATGTAGGGAATTCATGTCAATGCTTTTATGTAAGAAAATTATATTTTTAAAATGATACGTAAGCCGTTTCTTTTAAGGAAAAGAAGTTCCTTTTGTAATTTCATTTTCATTGGATATTGTTGAAGTTGTCATGCTGTAACCAAATGTGCAGGCGAGTGGAAAGTAACTTGTTTCCCTCCCACTCCACCGACTGAAATTTGAGACACCTGGGACGTTGATAACTTATATTTGCTTGTTTGCTGTCTGAGACGAAGGTTGTAAAGTTTCCATTGCAGTGTTTGTAAATCTGTACTGTGATATAGTGTAGGATAAAGTTGATCCTTACTTATGAAATAGAAGAAAATGGTACGTATATTTAGTAGGGATTCATCAGATCTGGATAGATTTTTGCGTTATTTACTTTCGTTTATGTTTAAATGTAGTTTTATCAAAATTTTCAGTATGTTATTTTAAAAGGAAATGTGTTGGGACCTCTTTGGAGGCGAGCTCATTACAGTGATTAACATTAAAACTCACTGGGTGGTCTCCTCTCGAGAGCGGATCTCATTTTTGTCAATACCCGAGTAATTGTATCTTGCCGAATTACGATTATTATTTGTGGCGTGCTGAAAATTTTTCTTTGGCGAACGTTAAGCAAGAATTCATGGCACACACCTGAGGGGAGAAATCCGAGTTTAATGTTTACATTCTTCATTACTGGGTTTTCTCCTCCATGGTGCGTTACCATCAAATATACAAGTTTGCCAGATTGCAAATATTTTTATATGTTTCGTGCTTTATAATTTCGGTTATCCGTTAATACTATTTTATGGTGCCAGTTGAAATATAAGTTCACGGAATCACCTTCGAGGTGAGATCATGACGGTGATGTAAATTTTAGCTTCACTGGGTGGTCTCCTCTCGGAGGCGGTTTTCATTCAACAGAAGAAAGAGGATACACAAAAATAATTGTCTTCTAGGATTTCTTTTCCACCAGTTGAAATAATAATGTGCGCACTTGAGAGGCGATTGCCAAGTTAAGGTTTTTTTTTCATTACTGGGTTTTCTCCATCATGGCGCGTGATGCTTATACCCTCGACTGTTAAGAAATAAAATTTTCTTATGTGGGCTTTGGTTCCACTTCTCTTTGGATTTGTTCTATTTGGAACTGATAAAGCTATTGAGTGGTGGCACCGCGGCCATTTCATCGATAATACAATGTATTAGTCCAGAAGTTAAAATTCGTTAATATTGCAAGTTTTTGTAATCTTGAAGGGAAACACTCCAATTCTTGGTGTTCGTGGTTAAGTTTTTCTGGTTTACTATTTTGGATGTAGGGAATTCATGTCAATGCTTTTATGTAAGAAAATTATATTTTTAAAATGATACGTAAGCCGTTTCTTTTAAGGAAAAGAAGTTCCTTTTGTAATTTCATTTTCATTGGATATTGTTGAAGTTGTCATGCTGTAACCAAATGTGCAGGCGAGTGGAAAGTAACTTGTTTCCCTCCCACTCCACCGACTGAAATTTGAGACACCTGGGACGTTGATAACTTATATTTGCTTGTTTGCTGTCTGAGACGAAGGTTGTAAAGTTTCCATTGCAGTGTTTGTAAATCTGTACTGTGATATAGTGTAGGATAAACTTGATCCTTACTTATGAAATAGAAGAAAATGGTACGTATATTTAGTAGGGATTCATCAGACGTGGATAGATTTTTGCGTTATTTACTTTCGTTTATGTTTAAATGTAGTTTTATCAAAATTTTCAGTATGTTATTTTAAAAGGAAATGTGTTGGGACCTCTTTGGAGGCGAGCTCATTACAGTGATTAACATTAAAACTCACTGGGTGGACTCCTCTCGAGAGCGGATCTCATTTTTGTCAACACCCGAATAATTGTATCTTGCCGAATTACGATTCTTATTTGTGGCTTGCTGAAAATTTTCCTTTGGCGAACGTTAAGTAAGAATTCATGGCACACACCTGAGGGGAGAAATCCGAGTTTAATGTTTAAATTTTTCATTACTGGGTTTTCTCCTCCATGGTGCGTTACCATCAAATATACAAGTTTGCCAAATTGCAAATATTTTTATATGTTTCGTGCTTTATAATTTCGGTTATCCGTTAATACTATTTTATGGTGCCAGTTGAAATATAAGTTCACGGAATCACCTTCGAGGTGAGATCATGACGGTGATGTAAATTTTAGCTTCACTGGGTGGTCTCCTCAAGGAGGCGGTTTTCATTCAACCGAAGAAAGAGGATACACAAAAATAATTGTGTTCTAGGATTTCTTTTCCACCAGTTGAAATAATAATGTGCGCACTTGAGAGGCGATTGCCAAGTTAAGGTTTTTTTTTCATTACTGGGTTTTCTCCTTCATGGCGCGTGATTCTTATACCCTCGACTGTTAAGAAATAAAATTTTCTTATGTGGGCTTTGGTTCCACTTCTCTTTGGCTTTGTCCTATTTTTAACTGATAAAGCTATTGAGTATTGGCACCGCGGCCATTTCATCGATAATACAATGTATTAGTCCAGAAGTTAAAATTCGTTAATATTGCAAGTTTTTGAAATCTTGAAGGGAAACACTCCCATTCTTGGTGTTCGTGGTTAAATTTTTCTGGTTTACTATTTTGGATGTAGGGAATTCATGTCAATGCTTTTATGTAAGAAAATTATATTTTTAAAATGATACGTAAGCCGTTTCTTTTAAGGAAAAGAAGTTCCTTTTGTAATTTCATTTTCATTGGATATTGTTGAAGTTGTCATGCTGTAACCAAATGTGCAGGCGAGTGGGAAGTAACTTGTTTCCCTCCCACTCCACCGACTGAAATTTGAGACACCTGGGACGTTGATAACTTTCATTTGCTTGTTTGCTGTCTGAGACGAAGGTTGTAAAGTTTCCGATTGCAGTGTTTGTAAATCTGTACTGTGATATAGTGTAGGATAAACTTGATCCTTACTTATGAAATAGAAGAAAATGGTACGTATATTTAGTAGGGATTCATCAGACGTGGATAGATTTTTGCGTTATTTACTTTCGTTTATGTTTAAATGTAGTTTTATCAAATTTTTCAGTATGTTATTTTAAAAGGAAATGTGTAGGGACCTCTTTGGAGGCGAGCTCATTACAGTGATTAACATTAAAACTCACTGGGTGGTCTCCTCTCGAGAGCGGATCTCATTTTTGTCAATACCCGAGTAATTGTATCTTGCCGAATTACGATTATTATTTGTGGCGTGCTGAAAATTTTTCTTTGGCGAACGTTAAGCAAGAATTCATGGCACACACCTGAGGGGAGAAATCCGAGTTTAATGTTTACATTTTTCATTACTGGGTTTTCTCCTCCATGGTGCGTTACCATCAAATATACAAGTTTGCCAGATTGCAAATATTTTTATATGTTTCGTGCTTTATAATTTCGGTTATCCGTTAATACTATTTTATGGTGCCAGTTGAAATATAAGTTCACGGAATAACCTTCGAGGTGAGATCATGACGGTGATGTAAATTTTAGCTTCACTGGGTGGTCTCCTCTCGGAGGCGGTTTTCATTCAACAGAAGAAAGAGGATACACAAAAATAATTGTGTTCTAGGATTTCTTTTCCACCAGTTGAAATAATCATGTGCGCACTTGAGAGGCAATTGCCAAGTTAAGGTTTTTTTTTCATTACTGGGTTTTCTCCTTCATGGCGCGTGATGCTTATACCCTCGACTGTTAAGAAATAAAATTTTCTTATGTGGGCTTTGGTTCCACTTCTCTTTGGCTTTGTCCTATTTGGAACTGATAAAGCTATTGAGTGGTGGCACCGCGGCCATTTCATCGATAATACAATGTATTAGTCCAGAAGTTAAAATTCGTTAATATTGTAAATTTTTAAAATCTTGAAGAGAAACACTCCCATTCTTGGTGTTCGTGGTTAAATTTTTCTGGTTTACTATTTTGGATGTAGGGAATTCATGTCAATGCTTTTATGTAAGAAAATTATATTTTTAAAATGATACGTAAGCCGTTTCTTTTAAGGAAAAGAAGTTCCTTTTGTAATTTCATTTTCATTGGATATTGTTGAAGTTGTCATGCTGTAACCAAATGTGAAGGCGAGTGGAAAGTAACTTGTTTCCCTCCCACTCCACCGACTGAAATTTGAGACACCTGGGACGTTGATAACTTTCATTTGCTTGTTTGCTGTCTGAGACGAAGGTTGTAAAGTTTCCGATTGCAGTGTTTGTAAATCTGTACTGTGATATAGTGTAGGATAAAGTTGATCCTTACTTATGAAATAGAAGAAAATGGTACGTATATTTAGTAGGGATTCATCAGACGTGGATAGATTTTTGCGTTATTTACTTTCGTTTATGTTTAAATGTAGTTTTATCAAAATTTTCAGTATGTTATTTTAAAAGGAAATGTGTTGGGACCCCTTTGGAGGCGAGCTCATTACAGTAATTAACATTAAAACTCACTGGGTGGTCTCCTCTCGAGAGCGGATCTCATTTTTGTCAACACCCGAGTAATTGCATCTTGCCGAATTACGATTGTTATTTGTGGCGTGCTGAAAATTTTTCTTTGGCGAACGTTAAGCAAGAATTCATGGCACACTCCTGAGGGGAGAAATCCGAGTTTAATGTTTACATTTTTCATTACTGGGTTTTCTCCTCCATGGTGCGTTACCATCAAATATACAAGTTTGCCAGATTGCAAATATTTTTATATGTTTCGTGCTTTATAATTTCGGTTATCCGTTAATACTATTTTATGGTGCCAGTTGAAATATAAGTTCACGGAATAACCTTCGAGGTGAGATCATGACGGTGATGTAAATTTTAGCTTCACTGGGTGGTCTCCTCTCGGAGGCGGTTTTCATTCAACAGAAGAAAGAGGATACACAAAAATAATTGTGTTCTAGGATTTCTTTTCCACCAGTTGAAATAATCATGTGCGCACTTGAGAGGCAATTGCCAAGTTAAGGTTTTTTTTTCATTACTGGGTTTTCTCCTTCATGGCGCGTGATGCTTATACCCTCGACTGTTAAGAAATAAAATTTTCTTATGTGGGCTTTGGTTCCACTTCTCTTTGGCTTTGTCCTATTTGGAACTGATAAAGCTATTGAGTGGTGGCCCCGCGGCCATTTCATCGATAATACAATGTATTAGTCCAGAAGTTAAAATTCGTTAATATTGTAAATTTTTAAAATCTTGAAGAGAAACACTCCCATTCTTGGTGTTCGTGGTTAAATTTTTCTGGTTTACTATTTTGGATGTAGGGAATTCATGTCAATGCTTTTATGTAAGAAAATTATATTTTTAAAATGATACGTAAGCCGTTTCTTTTAAGGAAAAGAAGTTCCTTTTGTAATTTCATTTTCATTGGATATTGTTGAAGTTGTCATGCTGTAACCAAATGTGAAGGCGAGTGGAAAGTAACTTGTTTCCCTCCCACTCCACCGACTGAAATTTGAGACACCTGGGACGTTGATAACTTTCATTTGCTTGTTTGCTGTCTGAGACGAAGGTTGTAAAGTTTCCGATTGCAGTGTTTGTAAATCTGTACTGTGATATAGTGTAGGATAAAGTTGATCCTTACTTATGAAATAGAAGAAAATGGTACGTATATTTAGTAGGGATTCATCAGACGTGGATAGATTTTTGCGTTATTTACTTTCGTTTATGTTTAAATGTAGTTTTATCAAAATTTTCAGTATGTTATTTTAAAAGGAAATGTGTTGGGACCCCTTTGGAGGCGAGCTCATTACAGTAATTAACATTAAAACTCACTGGGTGGTCTCCTCTCGAGAGCGGATCTCATTTTTGTCAACACCCGAGTAATTGCATCTTGCCGAATTACGATTGTTATTTGTGGCGTGCTGAAAATTTTTCTTTGGCGAACGTTAAGTAAGAATTCATAGCACACACCTGAGGGGAGAAATCCGAGTTTAATGTTCACATTTTTCATTACTGGGTTCTCTCCTCCATGGTGCGTTACCTTCAAATATACAAGTTTGCCAGATTGCAAATATTTTTTTTATGTTTCGTGCTTTATAATTTCGGTTATCCGTTAATACTATATTATGGTGCCAGTTGAAATATAAGTTCACGGAATCACCTTCGAGGTGAGATCATGACGGTGATGTAAATTTTAGCTTCACTGGGTGGTCTCCTCTCGGAGGCGGTTTTCATTCAACAGAAGAAAGAGGATACACAAAAATAATTGTCTTCTAGGATTTTTTTTCCACCAGTTGAAATAATAATGTGCGCACTTGAGAGGCGATTGCCAAGTTAAGGTTTTTTTTTCATTACTGGGTTTTCTCCATCATGGCGCGTGATGCTTATACCCTCGACTGTTAAGAAATAAAATTTTCTTATGTGGGCTTTGGTTCCACTTCTCTTTGGATTTGTTCTATTTGGAACTGATAAAGCTATTGAGTGGTGGCACCGGCCATTTCATCGATAATACAATGTATTAGTCCAGAAGTTAAAAATCGTTAATATTGCAAATTTTTAAAATCTTGAAGAGAAAACTCCCATTCTTGGTGTTCGTGGTTAAATTTTTCTGGTTTACTATTTTGGATGTAGGGAATTCATGTCAATGCTTTTATGTAAGAAAATTATATTTTTAAAATGATACGTAAGCCGTTTCTTTTAAGGAAAAGAAGTTCCTTTTGTAATTTCATTTTCATTGGATATTGTTGAAGTTGTCATGCTGTAACCAAATGTGAAGGCGAGTGGAAAGTAACTTGTTTCCCTCCCACTCCACCGACTGAAATTTGAGACACCTGGGACGTTGATAACTTTCATTTGCTTGTTTGCTGTCTGAGACGAAGGTTGTAAAGTTTCCGATTGCAGTGTTTGTAAATCTGTACTGTGATATAGTGTAGGATAAAGTTGATCCTTACTTATGAAATAGAAGAAAATGGTACGTATATTTAGTAGGGATTCATCAGACGTGGATAGATTTTTGCGTTATTTACTTTCGTTTATGTTTAAATGTAGTTTTATCAAATTTTTCAGTATGTTATTTTAAAAGGAAATGTGTTGGGACCTCTTTGGAGGCGAGCTCATTACAGTGATTAACATTAAAACTCACTGGGTGGTCTCCTCTGGAGAGCGGATCTCATTTTTGTCAATACCCGAGTAATTGTATCTTGCCGAATTACGATTATTATTTGTGGCGTGCTGAAAATTTTTCTTTGGCGAACGTTAAGCAAGAATTCATGGCACACACCTGAGGGGAGAAATCCGAGTTTAATGTTTACATTTTTCATTACTGGGTTTCTCCTCCATGGTGCGTTACCATCAAATATACAAGTTTGCCAGATTGCAAATATTTTTATATGTTTCGTGCTTTATAATTTCGGTTATCCGTTAATACTATTTTATGGTGCCAGTTGAAATATAAGTTCACGGAATCACCTTCGAGGTGAGATCATGACGGTGATGTAAATTTTAGCTTCACTGGGTGGTCTCCTCTCGAAGGCGGTTTTCATTCAACAGAAGAAAGAGGATACACAAAAATAATTGTTTTCTAGAAATTCTTTTCCACCAGTTGAAATAATAAGGTGCGCACTTGAGAGGCGATTGCCAAGTTAATGTTTTATTTTTCATTACTGGGTTTTCTCCTTCATGGCGCGTGATGCTTATACCCTCGACTGTTAAGAAATAAAATTTTCTTATGTGGGCTTTGGTTCCACTTCTCTTTGGCTTTGCCCTATTTGGAACTGATAAAGCTATTGAGTGGTGGCACCGCGGCCATTTCATCGATAATACAATGTATTAGTCCAGAAGTTAAAATTCGTTAATATTGCAAGTTTTTGTAATCTTGAAGGGAAACACTCCAATTCTTGGTGTTCGTGGTTAAGTTTTTCTGGTTTACTATTTTGGATGTAGGGAATTCATGTCAATGCTTTTATGTAAGAAAATTATATTTTTAAAATGATACGTAAGCCGTTTCTTTTAAGGAAAAGAAGTTCCTTTTGTAATTTCATTTTCATTGGATATTGTTGAAGTTGTCATGCTGTAACCAAATGTGCAGGCGAGTGGGAAGTAACTTGTTTCCCTCCCACTCCACCGACTGAAATTTGAGACACCTGGGACGTTGATAACTTTCATTTGCTTCTTTGCTGTCTGAGACGAAGGTTGTAAAGTTTCCGATTGCAGTGTTTGTAAATCTGTACTGTGATATAGTGTAGGATAAAGTTGATCCTTACTTATGAAATAGAAGAAAATGGTACGTATATTTAGTAGGGATTCATCAGATCTGGATAGATTTTTGCGTTATTTACTTTCGTTTATGTTTAAATGTAGTTTTATCAAAATTTTCAGTATGTTATTTTAAAAGGAAATGTGTTGGGACCTCTTTGGAGGCGAGCTCATTACAGTGATTAACATTAAAACTCACTGGGTGGTCTCCTCTCGAGAGCGGATCTCATTTTTGTCAATACCCGAGTAATTGTATCTTGCCGAATTACGATTATTATTTGTGGCGTGCTGAAAATTTTTCTTTGGCGAACGTTAAGCAAGAATTCATGGCACACACCTGAGGGGAGAAATCCGAGTTTAATGTTTACATTCTTCATTACTGGGTTTTCTCCTCCATGGTGCGTTACCATCAAATATACAAGTTTGCCAGATTGCAAATATTTTTATATGTTTCGTGCTTTATAATTTCGGTTATCCGTTAATACTATTTTATGGTGCCAGTTGAAATATAAGTTCACGGAATCACCTTCGAGGTGAGATCATGACGGTGATGTAAATTTTAGCTTCACTGGGTGGTCTCCTCTCGGAGGCGGTTTTCATTCAACAGAAGAAAGAGGATACACAAAAATAATTGTCTTCTAGGATTTCTTTTCCACCAGTTGAAATAATAATGTGCGCACTTGAGAGGCGATTGCCAAGTTAAGGTTTTTTTTTCATTACTGGGTTTTCTCCATCATGGCGCGTGATGCTTATACCCTCGACTGTTAAGAAATAAAATTTTCTTATGTGGGCTTTGGTTCCACTTCTCTTTGGATTTGTTCTATTTGGAACTGATAAAGCTATTGAGTGGTGGCACCGCGGCCATTTCATCGATAATACAATGTATTAGTCCAGAAGTTAAAATTCGTTAATATTGCAAGTTTTTGTAATCTTGAAGGGAAACACTCCAATTCTTGGTGTTCGTGGTTAAGTTTTTCTGGTTTACTATTTTGGATGTAGGGAATTCATGTCAATGCTTTTATGTAAGAAAATTATATTTTTAAAATGATACGTAAGCCGTTTCTTTTAAGGAAAAGAAGTTCCTTTTGTAATTTCATTTTCATTGGATATTGTTGAAGTTGTCATGCTGTAACCAAATGTGCAGGCGAGTGGAAAGTAACTTGTTTCCCTCCCACTCCACCGACTGAAATTTGAGACACCTGGGACGTTGATAACTTATATTTGCTTGTTTGCTGTCTGAGACGAAGGTTGTAAAGTTTCCATTGCAGTGTTTGTAAATCTGTACTGTGATATAGTGTAGGATAAACTTGATCCTTACTTATGAAATAGAAGAAAATGGTACGTATATTTAGTAGGGATTCATCAGACGTGGATAGATTTTTGCGTTATTTACTTTCGTTTATGTTTAAATGTAGTTTTATCAAAATTTTCAGTATGTTATTTTAAAAGGAAATGTGTTGGGACCTCTTTGGAGGCGAGCTCATTACAGTGATTAACATTAAAACTCACTGGGTGGACTCCTCTCGAGAGCGGATCTCATTTTTGTCAACACCCGAATAATTGTATCTTGCCGAATTACGATTCTTATTTGTGGCTTGCTGAAAATTTTCCTTTGGCGAACGTTAAGTAAGAATTCATGGCACACACCTGAGGGGAGAAATCCGAGTTTAATGTTTACATTTTTCATTACTGGGTTTTCTCCTCCATGGTGCGTTACCATCAAATATACAAGTTTGCCAAATTGCAAATATTTTTATATGTTTCGTGCTTTATAATTTCGGTTATCCGTTAATACTATATTATGGTGCATGTTGAAACATAAGTTCACGGAATCTCCTTCGAGGTGAGATCATGACGGTGATGTAAATTTTAGCTTCACTGGGTGGTCTCCTCTCGAAGGCGGTTTTCATTCAACAGAAGAAAGAGGATACACAAAAATAATTGTGTTCTAGGATTTCTTTTCCACCAGTTGAAATAATAATGTGCGCACTTGAGAGGCGATTGCCAAGTTAATGTTTTATTTTTCATTACTGGGTTTTCTCCTTCATGGCGCGTGATGCTTATACCCTCGACTGTTAAGAAATAAAATGTTCTTATGTGGGCTTTGGTTCCACTTCTCTTTGGCTTTGCCCTATTTGGAACTGATAAAGCTATTGAGTGGTGGCACCGCGGCCATTTCATCGATAATACAATGTATTAGTCCAGAAGTTAAAATTCGGTAATATTGCAAGTTTTTGAAATCTTGAAGGGAAACACTCCCATTCTTGGTGTTCGTGGTTAAATTTTTCTGGTTTACTATTTTGGATGTAGGGAATTCATGTCAATGCTTTTATGTAAGAAAATTATATTTTTAAAATGATACGTAAGCCGTTTCTTTTAAGGAAAAGAAGTTCCTTTTGTAATTTCATTTTCATTGGATATTGTTGAAGTTGTCATGCTGTAACCAAATGTGCAGGCGAGTGGGAAGTAACTTGTTTCCCTCCCACTCCACCGACTGAAATTTGAGACTCCTGGGACGTTGATAACTTTCATTTGCTTGTTTGCTGTCTGAGACGAAGGTTGTAAAGTTTCCGATTGCAGTGCTTGTAAATCTGTACTGTGATATAGTGTAGGATAAACTTGATCCTTACTTATGAAATAGAAGAAAATGGTACGTATATTTAGTAGGGATTCATCAGACGTGGATAGATTTTTGCGTTATTTACTTTCGTTTATGTTTAAATGTAGTTTTATCAAAATTTTCAGTATGTTATTTTAAAAGGAAATGTGTTGGGACCTCTTTGGAGGCGAGCTCACTACAGTGATTAACATTAAAACTCACTGGGTGGTCTCCTCTCGAGAGCGGATCTCATTTTTGTCAACACCCGAGTAATTGCATCTTGCCGAATTACGATTGTTATTTGTGGCGTGCTGAAAATTTTTCTTTGGCGAACGTTTAGCAAGAATTCATAGCACACACCTGAGGGGAGAAATCCGAGTTTAATGTTCACATTTTTCATTACTGGGTTCTCTCCTCCATGGTGCGTTACCTTCAAATATACAAGTTTGCCAGATTGCAAATATTTTTATATGTTTCGTGCTTTATAATTTCGGTTATCCGTTAATACTATTTTATGGTGCCAGTTGAAATATAAGTTCACGGAATCACCTTCGAGGTGAGATCATGACGGTGATGTAAATTTTAGCTTCACTGGGTGGTCTCCTCAAGGAGGCGGTTTTCATTCAACCGAAGAAAGAGGATACACAAAAATAATTGTGTTCTAGGATTTCTTTTCCACCAGTTGAAATAATAATGTGCGCACTTGAGAGGCGATTGCCAAGTTAAGGTTTTTTTTTCATTACTGGGTTTTCTCCTTCATGGCGCGTGATTCTTATACCCTCGACTGTTAAGAAATAAAATTTTCTTATGTGGGCTTTGGTTCCACTTCTCTTTGGCTTTGTCCTATTTTTAACTGATAAAGCTATTGAGTATTGGCACCGCGGCCATTTCATCGATAATACAATGTATTAGTCCAGAAGTTAAAATTCGTTAATATTGCAAGTTTTTGAAATCTTGAAGGGAAACACTCCAATTCTTGGTGTTCGTGGTTAAGTTTTTCTGGTTTACTATTTTGGATGTAGGGAATTCATGTCAATGCTTTTATGTAAGAAAATTATATTTTTAAAATGATACGTAAGCCGTTTCTTTTAAGGAAAAGAAGTTCCTTTTGTAATTTCATTTTCATTGGATATTGTTGAAGTTGTCATGCTGTAACCAAATGTGCAGGCGAGTGGGAAGTAACTTGTTTCCCTCCCACTCCACCGACTGAAATTTGAGACACCTGGGACGTTGATAACTTTCATTTGCTTGTTTGCTGTCTGAGACGAAGGTTGTAAAGTTTCCGATTGCAGTGTTTGTAAATCTGTACTGTGATATAGTGTAGGATAAACTTGATCCTTACTTATGAAATAGAAGAAAATGGTACGTATATTTAGTAGGGATTCATCAGACGTGGATAGATTTTTGCGTTATTTACTTTCGTTTATGTTTAAATGTAGTTTTATCAAATTTTTCAGTATGTTATTTTAAAAGGAAATGTGTAGGGACCTCTTTGGAGGCGAGCTCATTACAGTGATTAACATTAAAACTCACTGGGTGGTCTCCTCTCGAGAGTGGATCTCATTTTTGTCAATACCCGAGTAATTGTATCTTGCCGAATTACGATTATTATTTGTGGCGTGCTGAAAATTTTTCTTTGGCGAACGTTAAGCAAGAATTCATGGCACACACCTGAGGGGAGAAATCCGAGTTTAATGTTTACATTTTTCATTACTGGGTTTTCTCCTCCATGGTGCGTTACCATCAAATATACAAGTTTGCCAGATTGCAAATATTTTTATATGTTTCGTGCTTTATAATTTCGGTTATCCGTTAATACTATTTTATGGTGCCAGTTGAAATATAAGTTCACGGAATCACCTTCGAGGTGAGATCATGACGGTGATGTAAATTTTAGCTTCACTGGGTGGTCTCCTCTCGGAGGCGGTTTTCATTCAACAGAAGAAAGAGGATACACAAAAATAATTGTGTTCTAGGATTTCTTTTCCACCAGTTGAAATAATCATGTGCGCACTTGAGAGGCGATTGCCAAGTTAAGGTTTTTTTTTCATTACTGGGTTTTCTCCTTCATGGCGCGTGATGCTTATACCCTCGACTGTTAAGAAATAAAATTTTCTTATGTGGGCTTTGGTTCCACTTCTCTTTGGCTTTGTCCTATTTGGAACTGATAAAGCTATTGAGTGGTGGCACCGCGGCCATTTCATCGATAATACAATGTATTAGTCCAGAAGTTAAAATTCGTTAATATTGTAAATTTTTAAAATCTTGAAGAGAAACACTCCCATTCTTGGTGTTCGTGGTTAAATTTTTCTGGTTTACTATTTTGGATGTAGGGAATTCATGTCAATGCTTTTATGTAAGAAAATTATATTTTTAAAATGATACGTAAGCCGTTTCTTTTAAGGAAAAGAAGTTCCTTTTGTAATTTCATTTTCATTGGATATTGTTGAAGTTGTCATGCTGTAACCAAATGTGAAGGCGAGTGGAAAGTAACTTGTTTCCCTCCCACTCCACCGACTGAAATTTGAGACACCTGGGACGTTGATAACTTTCATTTGCTTGTTTGCTGTCTGAGACGAAGGTTGTAAAGTTTCCGATTGCAGTGTTTGTAAATCTGTACTGTGATATAGTGTAGGATAAAGTTGATCCTTACTTATGAAATAGAAGAAAATGGTACATATATTTAGTAGGGATTCATCAGATGTGGATAGATTTTTGCGTTATTTACTTTCGTTTATGTTTAAATGTAGTTTTATCAAAATTTTCAGTATGTTATTTTAAAAGGAAATGTGTTGGGACCTCTTTGGAGGCGAGCTCATTACAGTAATTAACATTAAAACTCACTGGGTGGTCTCCTCTCGAGAGCGGATCTCATTTTTGTCAACACCCGAGTAATTGCATCTTGCCGAATTACGATTGTTATTTGTGGCGTGCTGAAAATTTTTCTTTGGCGAACGTTAAGTAAGAATTCATAGCACACACCTGAGGGGAGAAATCCGAGTTTAATGTTCACATTTTTCATTACTGGGTTCTCTCCTCCATGGTGCGTTACCTTCAAATATACAAGTTTGCCAGATTGCAAATATTTTTTTTATGTTTCGTGCTTTATAATTTCGGTTATCCGTTAATACTATTTTATGGTGCCAGTTGAAATATAAGTTCACGGAATCACCTTCGAGGTGAGATCATGACGGTGATGTAAATTTTAGCTTCACTGGGTGGTCTCCTCTCGGAGGCGGTTTTCATTCAACAGAAGAAAGAGGATACACAAAAATAATTGTCTTCTAGGATTTCTTTTCCACCAGTTGAAATAATAATGTGCGCACTTGAGAGGCGATTGCCAAGTTAAGGTTTTTTTTTCATTACTGGGTTTTCTCCATCATGGCGCGTGATGCTTATACCCTCGACTGTTAAGAAATAAAATTTTCTTATGTGGGCTTTGGTTCCACTTCTCTTTGGATTTGTTCTATTTGGAACTGATAAAGCTATTGAGTGGTGGCACCGCGGCCATTTCATCGATAATACAATGTATTAGTCCAGAAGTTAAAATTCGTTAATATTGCAAATTTTTAAAATCTTGAAGAGAAAACTCCCATTCTTGGTGTTCGTGGTTAAATTTTTCTGGTTTACTATTTTGGATGTAGGGAATTCATGTCAATGCTTTTATGTAAGAAAATTATATTTTTAAAATGATACGTAAGCCGTTTCTTTTAAGGAAAAGAAGTTCCTTTTGTAATTTCATTTTCATTGGATATTGTTGAAGTTGTCATGCTGTAACCAAATGTGAAGGCGAGTGGAAAGTAACTTGTTTCCCTCCCACTCCACCGACTGAAATTTGAGACACCTGGGACGTTGATAACTTTCATTTGCTTGTTTGCTGTCTGAGACGAAGGTTGTAAAGTTTCCGATTGCAGTGTTTGTAAATCTGTACTGTGATATAGTGTAGGATAAAGTTGATCCTTACTTATGAAATAGAAGAAAATGGTACGTATATTTAGTAGGGATTCATCAGACGTGGATAGATTTTTGCGTTATTTACTTTCGTTTATGTTTAAATGTAGTTTTATCAAATTTTTCAGTATGTTATTTTAAAAGGAAATGTGTTGGGACCTCTTTGGAGGCGAGCTCATTACAGTGATTAACATTAAAACTCACTGGGTGGTCTCCTCTCGAGAGCGGATCTCATTTTTGTCAATACCCGAGTAATTGTATCTTGCCGAATTACGATTATTATTTGTGGCGTGCTGAAAATTTTTCTTTGGCGAACGTTAAGCAAGAATTCATGGCACACACCTGAGGGGAGAAATCCGAGTTTAATGTTTACATTTTTCATTACTGGGTTTTCTCCTCCATGGTGCGTTACCATCAAATATACAAGTTTGCCAGATTGCAAATATTTTTATATGTTTCGTGCTTTATAATTTCGGTTATCCGTTAATACTATTTTATAGTGCCAGTTGAAATATAAGTTCACGGAATCACCTTCGAGGTGAGATCATGACGGTGATGTAAATTTTAGCTTCACTGGGTGGTCTCCTCTCGAAGGCGGTTTTCATTCAACAGAAGAAAGAGGATACACAAAAATAATTGTTTTCTAGGAATTCTTTTCCACCAGTTGAAATAATAAGGTGCGCACTTGAGAGGCGATTGCCAAGTTAATGTTTTATTTTTCATTACTGGGTTTTCTCCTTCATGGCGCGTGATGCTTATACCCTCGACTGTTAAGAAATAAAATTTTCTTATGTGGGCTTTGGTTCCACTTCTCTTTGGCTTTGCCCTATTTGGAACTGATAAAGCTATTGAGTGGTGGCACCGCGGCCATTTCATCGATAATACAATGTATTAGTCCAGAAGTTAAAATTCGTTAATATTGCAAGTTTTTGTAATCTTGAAGGGAAACACTCCAATTCTTGGTGTTCGTGGTTAAGTTTTTCTGGTTTACTATTTTGGATGTAGGGAATTCATGTCAATGCTTTTATGTAAGAAAATTATATTTTTAAAATGATACGTAAGCCGTTTCTTTTAAGGAAAAGAAGTTCCTTTTGTAATTTCATTTTCATTGGATATTGTTGAAGTTGTCATGCTGTAACCAAATGTGCAGGCGAGTGGGAAGTAACTTGATTCCCTCCCACTCCACCGACTGAAATTTGAGACACCTGGGACGTTGATAACTTTCATTTGCTTGTTTGCTGTCTGAGACGAAGGTTGTAAAGTTTCCATTGCAGTGTTTGTAAATCTGTACTGTGATATAGTGTAGGATAAACTTGATCCTTACTTATGAAATAGAAGAAAATGGTACGTATATTTAGTAGGGATTCATCAGACGTGGATAGATTTTTGCGTTATTTACTTTCGTTTATGTTTAAATGTAGTTTTATCAAAATTTTCAGTATGTTATTTTAAAAGGAAATGTGTTGGGACCTCTTTGGAGGCGAGCTCATTACAGTGATTAACATTAAAACTCACTGGGTGGACTCCTCTCGAGAGCGGATCTCATTTTTGTCAACACCCGAATAATTGTATCTTGCCGAATTACGATTCTTATTTGTGGCTTGCTGAAAATTTTCCTTTGGCGAACGTTAAGTAAGAATTCATGGCACACACCTGAGGGGAGAAATCCGAGTTTAATGTTTACATTTTTCATTACTGGGTTTTCTCCTCCATGGTGCGTTACCATCAAATATACAAGTTTGCCAGATTGCAAATATTTTTATATGTTTCGTGCTTTATAATTTCGGTTATCCGTTAATAATATTTTATGGTGCCAGTTGAAATATAAGTTCACGGAATCACCTTCGAGGTGAGATCATGACGGTGATGTAAATTTTAGCTTCACTGGGTGGTCTCCTCTCGGAGGCGGTTTTCATTCAACAGAAGAAAGAGGATACACAAAAATAATTGTCTTCTAGGATTTCTTTTCCACCAGTTGAAATAATAATGTGCGCACTTGAGAGGCGATTGCCAAGTTAAGGTTTTTTTTTCATTACTGGGTTTTCTCCATCATGGCGCGTGATGCTTATACCCTCGACTGTTAAGAAATAAAATTTTCTTATGTGGGCTTTGGTTCCACTTCTCTTTGGATTTGTTCTATTTGGAACTGATAAAGCTATTGAGTGGTGGCACCGCGGCCATTTCATCGATAATACAATGTATTAGTCCAGAAGTTAAAATTCGTTAATATTGCAAATTTTTAAAATCTTGAAGAGAAAACTCCCATTCTTGGTGTTCGTGGTTAAATTTTTCTGGTTTAATATTTTGGATGTAGGGAATTCATGTCAATGCTTTTATGTAAGAAAATTATATTTTTATAATGATACGTAAGCCGTTTCTTTTAAGGAAAAGAAGTTCCTTTTGTAATTTCATTTTCATTGGATATTGTTGAAGTTGTCATGCTGTAACCAAATGTGCAGGCGAGTGGGAAGTAACTTGTTTCCCTCCCACTCCACCGACTGAAATTTGAGACACCTGGGACGTTGATAACTTTCATTTGCTTGTTTGCTGTCTGAGACGAAGGTTGTAAAGTTTCCATTGCAGTGTTTGTAAATCTGTACTGTGATATAGTGTAGGATAAACTTGATCCTTACTTATGAAATAGAAGAAAATGGTACGTATATTTAGTAGGGATTCATCAGACGTGGATAGATTTTTGCGTTATTTACTTTCGTTTATGTTTAAATGTAGTTTTATCAAAATTTTCAGTATGTTATTTTAAAAGGAAATGTGTTGGGACCTCTTTGGAGGCGAGCTCATTACAGTGATTAACATTAAAACTCACTGGGTGGACTCCTCTCGAGAGTGGATCTCATTTTTGTCAACACCCGAATAATTGTATCTTGCCGAATTACGATTCTTATTTGTGGCTTGCTGAAAATTTTCCTTTGGCGAACGTTAAGTAAGAATTCATGGCACACACCTGAGGGGAGAAATCCGAGTTTAATGTTTACATTTTTCATTACTGGGTTTTCTCCTCCATGGTGCGTTACCATCAAATATACAAGTTTGCCAAATTGCAAATATTTTTATATGTTTCGTGCTTTATAATTTCGGTTATCCGTTAATACTATATTATGGTGCATGTTGAAACATAAGTTCACGGTATCTCCTTCGAGGTGAGATCATGACGGTGATGTAAATTTTAGCTTCACTGGGTGGTCTCCTCTCGAAGGCGGTTTTCATTCAACAGAAGAAAGAGGATACACAAAAATAATTGTTTTCTAGGAATTCTTTTCCACCAGTTGAAATAATAAGGTGCGCACTTGAGAGGCGATTGCCAAGTTAATGTTTTATTTTTCATTACTGGGTTTTCTCCTTCATGGCGCGTGATGCTTATACCCTCGACTGTTAAGAAATAAAATTTTCTTATGTGGGCTTTGGTTCCACTTCTCTTTGGCTTTGCCCTATTTGGAACTGATAAAGCTATTGAGTGGTGGCACCGCGGCCATTTCATCGATAATACAATGTATTAGTCCAGAAGTTAAAATTCGTTAATATTGCAAGTTTTTGTAATCTTGAAGGGAAACACTCCAATTCTTGGTGTTCGTGGTTAAGTTTTTCTGGTTTACTATTTTGGATGTAGGGAATTCATGTCAATGCTTTTATGTAAGAAAATTATATTTTTAAAATGATACGTAAGCCGTTTCTTTTAAGGAAAAGAAGTTCCTTTTGTAATTTCATTTTCATTGGATATTGTTGAAGTTGTCATGCTGTAACCAAATGTGCAGGCGAGTGGGAAGTAACTTGTTTCCCTCCCACTCCACCGACTGAAATTTGAGACACCTGGGACGTTGATAACTTTCATTTGCTTGTTTGCTGTCTGAGACGAAGGTTGTAAAGTTTCCATTGCAGTGTTTGTAAATCTGTACTGTGATATAGTGTAGGATAAACTTGATCCTTACTTATGAAATAGAAGAAAATGGTACGTATATTTAGTAGGGATTCATCAGACGTGGATAGATTTTTGCGTTATTTACTTTCGTTTATGTTTAAATGTAGTTTTATCAAAATTTTCAGTATGTTATTTTAAAAGGAAATGTGTTGGGACCTCTTTGGAGGCGAGCTCATTACAGTGATTAACATTAAAACTCACTGGGTGGACTCCTCTCGAGAGCGGATCTCATTTTTGTCAACACCCGAATAATTGTATCTTGCCGAATTACGATTCTTATTTGTGGCTTGCTGAAAATTTTCCTTTGGCGAACGTTAAGTAAGAATTCATGGCACACACCTGAGGGGAGAAATCCGAGTTTAATGTTTACATTTTTCATTACTGGGTTCTCTCCTCCATGGTGCGTTACCATCAAATATACAAGTTTGCCAAATTGCAAATATTTTTATATGTTTCGTGCTTTATAATTTCGGTTATCCGTTAATACTATATTATGGTGCATGTTGAAACATAAGTTCACGGAATCTCCTTCGAGGTGAGATCATGACGGTGATGTAAATTTTAGCTTCACTGGGTGGTCTCCTCTCGGAGGCGGTTTTCATTCAACAGAAGAAAGAGGATACACAAAAATAATTGTCTTCTAGGATTTCTTTTCCACCAGTTGAAATAATAATGTGCGCACTTGAGAGGCGATTGCCAAGTTAAGGTTTTTTTTTCATTACTGGGTTTTCTCCATCATGGCGCGTGATGCTTATACCCTCGACTGTTAAGAAATAAAATTTTCTTATGTGGGCTTTGGTTCCACTTCTCTTTGGATTTGTTCTATTTGGAACTGATAAAGCTATTGAGTGGTGGCACCGCGGCCATTTCATCGATAATACAATGTATTAGTCCAGAAGTTAAAATTCGTTAATATTGCAAATTTTTAAAATCTTGAAGAGAAAACTCCCATTCTTGGTGTTCGTGGTTAAATTTTTCTGGTTTAATATTTTGGATGTATTGAATTCATGTCAATGCTTTTATGTAAGAAAATTATATTTTTATAATGATACGTAAGCCGTTTCTTTTAAGGAAAAGAAGTTCCTTTTGTAATTTCATTTTCATTGGATATTGTTGAAGTTGTCATGCTGTAACCAAATGTGCAGGCGAGTGGGAAGTAACTTGTTTCCCTCCCACTCCACCGACTGAAATTTGAGACACCTGGGACGTTGATAACTTTCATTTGCTTGTTTGCTGTCTGAGACGAAGGTTGTAAAGTTTCCATTGCAGTGTTTGTAAATCTGTACTGTGATATAGTGTAGGATAAACTTGATCCTTACTTATGAAATAGAAGAAAATGGTACGTATATTTAGTAGGGATTCATCAGACGTGGATAGATTTTTGCGTTATTTACTTTCGTTTATGTTTAAATGTAGTTTTATCAAAATTTTCAGTATGTTATTTTAAAAGGAAATGTGTTGGGACCTCTTTGGAGGCGAGCTCATTACAGTGATTAACATTAAAACTCACTGGGTGGACTCCTCTCGAGAGCGGATCTCATTTTTGTCAACACCCGAATAATTGTATCTTGCCGAATTACGATTCTTATTTGTGGCTTGCTGAAAATTTTCCTTTGGCGAACGTTAAGTAAGAATTCATGGCACACACCTGAGGGGAGAAATCCGAGTTTAATGTTTACATTTTTCATTACTGGGTTTTCTCCTCCATGGTGCGTTACCATCAAATATACAAGTTTGCCAGATTGCAAATATTTTTATATGTTTCGTGCTTTATAATTTCGGTTATCCGTTAATAATATTTTATGGTGCCAGTTGAAATATAAGTTCACGGAATCACCTTCGAGGTGAGATCATGACGGTGATGTAAATTTTAGCTTCACTGGGTGGTCTCCTCTCGGAGGCGGTTTTCATTCAACAGAAGAAAGAGGATACACAAAAATAATTGTCTTCTAGGATTTCTTTTCCACCAGTTGAAATAATAATGTGCGCACTTGAGAGGCGATTGCCAAGTTAAGGTTTTTTTTTCATTACTGGGTTTTCTCCATCATGGCGCGTGATGCTTATACCCTCGACTGTTAAGAAATAAAATTTTCTTATGTGGGCTTTGGTTCCACTTCCCTTTGGATTTGTTCTATTTGGAACTGATAAAGCTATTGAGTGGTGGCACCGCGGCCATTTCATCGATAATACAATGTATTAGTCCCGAAGTTAAAATTCGTTAATATTGCAAATTTTTAAAATCTTGAAGAGAAAACTCCCATTCTTGGTGTTCGTGGTTAAATTTTTCTGGTTTAATATTTTGGATGTAGGGAATTCATGTCAATGCTTTTATGTAAGAAAATTATATTTTTATAATGATACGTAAGCCGTTTCTTTTAAGGAAAAGAAGTTCCTTTTGTAATTTCATTTTCATTGGATATTGTTGAAGTTGTCATGCTGTAACCAAATGTGCAGGCGAGTGGGAAGTAACTTGTTTCCCTCCCACTCCACCGACTGAAATTTGAGACACCTGGGACGTTGATAACTTTCATTTGCTTGTTTGCTGTCTGAGACGAAGGTTGTAAAGTTTCCATTGCAGTGTTTGTAAATCTGTACTGTGATATAGTGTAGGATAAACTTGATCCTTACTTATGAAATAGAAGAAAATGGTACGTATATTTAGTAGGGATTCATCAGACGTGGATAGATTTTTGCGTTATTTACTTTCGTTTATGTTTAAATGTAGTTTTATCAAAATTTTCAGTATGTTATTTTAAAAGGAAATGTGTTGGGACCTCTTTGGAGGCGAGCTCATTACAGTGATTAACATTAAAACTCACTGGGTGGACTCCTCTCGAGAGCGGATCTCATTTTTGTCAACACCCGAGTAATTGTATCTTGCCGAATTACGATTATTATTTGTGGCGTGCTGAAAATTTTCCTTTGGCGAACGTTAAGTAAGAATTCATGGCACACACCTGAGGGGAGAAATCCGAGTTTAATGTTTACATTTTTCATTACTGGGTTTTCTCCTCCATGGTGCGTTACCATCAAATATACAAGTTTGCCAAATTGCAAATATTTTTATATGTTTCGTGCTTTATAATTTCGGTTATCCGTTAATACTATATTATGGTGCATGTTGAAACATAAGTTCACGGTATCTCCTTCGAGGTGAGATCATGACGGTGATGTAAATTTTAGCTTCACTGGGTGGTCTCCTCTCGAAGGCGGTTTTCATTCAACAGAAGAAAGAGGATACACAAAAATAATTGTTTTCTAGGAATTCTTTTCCACCAGTTGAAATAATAAGGTGCGCACTTGAGAGGCGATTGCCAAGTTAATGTTTTATTTTTCATTACTGGGTTTTCTCCTTCATGGCGCGTGATGCTTATACCCTCGACTGTTAAGAAATAAAATTTTCTTATGTGGGCTTTGGTTCCACTTCTCTTTGGCTTTGCCCTATTTGGAACTGATAAAGCTATTGAGTGGTGGCACCGCGGCCATTTCATCGATAATACAATGTATTAGTCCAGAAGTTAAAATTCGTTAATATTGCAAGTTTTTGTAATCTTGAAGGGAAACACTCCAATTCTTGGTGTTCGTGGTTAAGTTTTTCTGGTTTACTATTTTGGATGTAGGGAATTCATGTCAATGCTTTTATGTAAGAAAATTATATTTTTAAAATGATACGTAAGCCGTTTCTTTTAAGGAAAAGAAGTTCCTTTTGTAATTTCATTTTCATTGGATATTGTTGAAGTTGTCATGCTGTAACCAAATGTGCAGGCGAGTGGGAAGTAACTTGTTTCCCTCCCACTCCACCGACTGAAATTTGAGACACCTGGGACGTTGATAACTTTCATTTGCTTGTTTGCTGTCTGAGACGAAGGTTGTAAAGTTTCCATTGCAGTGTTTGTAAATCTGTACTGTGATATAGTGTAGGATAAACTTGATCCTTACTTATGAAATAGAAGAAAATGGTACGTATATTTAGTAGGGATTCATCAGACGTGGATAGATTTTTGCGTTATTTACTTTCGTTTATGTTTAAATGTAGTTTTATCAAAATTTTCAGTATGTTATTTTAAAAGGAAATGTGTTGGGACCTCTTTGGAGGCGAGCTCATTACAGTGATTAACATTAAAACTCACTGGGTGGACTCCTCTCGAGAGCGGATCTCATTTTTGTCAACACCCGAATAATTGTATCTTGCCGAATTACGATTCTTATTTGTGGCTTGCTGAAAATTTTCCTTTGGCGAACGTTAAGTAAGAATTCATGGCACACACCTGAGGGGAGAAATCCGAGTTTAATGTTTACATTTTTCATTACTGGGTTCTCTCCTCCATGGTGCGTTACCATCAAATATACAAGTTTGCCAAATTGCAAATATTTTTATATGTTTCGTGCTTTATAATTTCGGTTATCCGTTAATACTATATTATGGTGCATGTTGAAACATAAGTTCACGGAATCTCCTTCGAGGTGAGATCATGACGGTGATGTAAATTTTAGCTTCACTGGGTGGTCTCCTCTCGAAGGCGGTTTTCATTCAACAGAAGAAAGAGGATACACAAAAATAATTGTGTTCTAGGATTTCTTTTCCACCAGTTGAAATAATAATGTGCGCACTTGAGAGGCGATTGCCAAGTTAATGTTTTATTTTTCATTACTGGGTTTTCTCCTTCATGGCGCGTGATGCTTATACCCTCGACTGTTAAGAAATAAAATGTTCTTATGTGGGCTTTGGTTCCACTTCTCTTTGGCTTTGCCCTATTTGGAACTGATAAAGCTATTGAGTGGTGGCACCGCGGCCATTTCATCGATAATACAATGTATTAGTCCAGAAGTTAAAATTCGGTAATATTGCAAGTTTTTGAAATCTTGAAGGGAAACACTCCCATTCTTGGTGTTCGTGGTTAAATTTTTCTGGTTTACTATTTTGGATGTAGGGAATTCATGTCAATGCTTTTATGTAAGAAAATTATATTTTTAAAATGATACGTAAGCCGTTTCTTTTAAGGAAAAGAAGTTCCTTTTGTAATTTCATTTTCATTGGATATTGTTGAAGTTGTCATGCTGTAACCAAATGTGCAGGCGAGTGGGAAGTAACTTGTTTCCCTCCCACTCCACCGACTGAAATTTGAGACACCTGGGACGTTGATAACTTTCATTTGCTTGTTTGCTGTCTGAGACGAAGGTTGTAAAGTTTCCGATTGCAGTGTTTGTAAATCTGTACTGTGATATAGTGTAGGATAAACATGATCCTTACTTATGAAATAGAAGAAAATGGTACGTATATTTAGTAGGGATTCATCAGACGTGGATAGATTTTTGCGTTATTTACTTTCGTTTATGTTTAAATGTAGTTTTATCAAAATTTTCAGTATGTTATTTTAAAAGGAAATGTGTTGGGACCTCTTTGGAGGCGAGCTCACTACAGTGATTAACATTAAAACTCACTGGGTGGTCTCCTCTCGAGAGCGGATCTCATTTTTGTCAACACCCGAGTAATTGCATCTTGCCGAATTACGATTGTTATTTGTGGCGTGCTGAAAATTTTTCTTTGGCGAACGTTTAGCAAGAATTCATAGCACACACCTGAGGGGAGAAATCCGAGTTTAATGTTCACATTTTTCATTACTGGGTTCTCTCCTCCATGGTGCGTTACCTTCAAATATACAAGTTTGCCAGATTGCAAATATTTTTATATGTTTCGTGCTTTATAATTTCGGTTATCCGTTAATACTATTTTATGGTGCCAGTTGAAATATAAGTTCAAGGAATCACCTTCGAGGTGAGATCATGACGGTGATGTAAATTTTAGCTTCACTGGGTGGTCTCCTCAAGGAGGCGGTTTTCATTCAACCGAAGAAAGAGGATACACAAAAATAATTGTGTTCTAGGATTTCTTTTCCACCAGTTGAAATAATAATGTGCGCACTTGAGAGGCGATTGCCAAGTTAAGGTTTTTTTTTCATTACTGGGTTTTCTCCTTCATGGCGCGTGATTCTTATACCCTCGACTGTTAAGAAATAAAATTTTCTTATGTGGGCTTTGGTTCCACTTCTCTTTGGCTTTGTCCTATTTTTAACTGATAAAGCTATTGAGTATTGGCACCGCGGCCATTTCATCGATAATACAATGTATTAGTCCAGAAGTTAAAATTCGTTAATATTGCAAGTTTTTGAAATCTTGAAGGGAAACACTCCAATTCTTGGTGTTCGTGGTTAAGTTTTTCTGGTTTACTATTTTGGATGTAGGGAATTCATGTCAATGCTTTTATGTAAGAAAATTATATTTTTAAAATGATACGTAAGCCGTTTCTTTTAAGGAAAAGAAATTCCTTTTGTAATTTCATTTTCATTGGATATTGTTGAAGTTGTCATGCTGTAACCAAATGTGCAGGCGAGTGGGAAGTAACTTGTTTCCCTCCCACTCCACCGACTGAAATTTGAGACACCTGGGACGTTGATAACTTTCATTTGCTTGTTTGCTGTCTGAGACGAAGGTTGTAAAGTTTCCGATTGCAGTGTTTGTAAATCTGTACTGTGATATAGTGTAGGATAAACTTGATCCTTACTTATGAAATAGAAGAAAATGGTACGTATATTTAGTAGGGATTCATCAGACGTGGATAGATTTTTGCGTTATTTACTTTCGTTTATGTTTAAATGTAGTTTTATCAAATTTTTCAGTATGTTATTTTAAAAGGAAATGTGTTGGGACCTCTTTCGAGGCGAGCTCATTACAGTGATTAACATTAAAACTCACTGGGTGGTCTCCTCTCGAGAGCGGATCTCATTTTTGTCAATACCCGAGTAATTGTATCTTGCCGAATTACGATTATTATTTGTGGCGTGCTGAAAATTTTTCTTTGGCGAACGTTAAGCAAGAATTCATGGCACACACCTGAGGGGAGAAATCCGAGTTTAATGTTTACATTTTTCATTACTGGGTTCTCTCCTCCATGGTGCGTTACCATCAAATATACAAGTTTGCCAAATTGCAAATATTTTTATATGTTTCGTGCTTTATAATTTCGGTTATCCGTTAATACTATATTATGGTGCATGTTGAAACATAAGTTCACGGAATCTCCTTCGAGGTGAGATCATGACGGTGATGTAAATTTTAGCTTCACTGGGTGGTCTCCTCTCGAAGGCGGTTTTCATTCAACAGAAGAAAGAGGATACACAAAAATAATTGTGTTCTAGGATTTCTTTTCCACCAGTTGAAATAATAATGTGCGCACTTGAGAGGCGATTGCCAAGTTAATGTTTTATTTTTCATTACTGGGTTTTCTCCTTCATGGCGCGTGATGCTTATACCCTCGACTGTTAAGAAATAAAATGTTCTTATGTGGGCTTTGGTTCCACTTCTCTTTGGCTTTGCCCTATTTGGAACTGATAAAGCTATTGAGTGGTGGCACCGCGGCCATTTCATCGATAATACAATGTATTAGTCCAGAAGTTAAAATTCGGTAATATTGCAAGTTTTTGAAATCTTGAAGGGAAACACTCCCATTCTTGGTGTTCGTGGTTAAATTTTTCTGGTTTACTATTTTGGATGTAGGGAATTCATGTCAATGCTTTTATGTAAGAAAATTATATTTTTAAAATGATACGTAAGCCGTTTCTTTTAAGGAAAAGAAGTTCCTTTTGTAATTTCATTTTCATTGGATATTGTTGAAGTTGTCATGCTGTAACCAAATGTGCAGGCGAGTGGGAAGTAACTTGTTTCCCTCCCACTCCACCGACTGAAATTTGAGACACCTGGGACGTTGATAACTTTCATTTGCTTGTTTGCTGTCTGAGACGAAGGTAGTAAAGTTTCCGATTGCAGTGTTTGTAAATCTGTACTGCGATATAGTGTAGGATAAACTTGATCCTTACTTATGAAATAGAAGAAAATGGTACGTATATTTAGTAGGGATTCATCAGACGTGGATAGATTTTTGCGTTATTTACTTTCGTTTATGTTTAAATGTAGTTTTATCAAAATTTTCAGTATGTTATTTTAAAAGGAAATGTGTTGGAACCTCTTTGGAGGCGAGCTCATTACAGTGATTAACATTAAAACTCACTGGGTGGTCTCCTCTCGAGAGCGGATCTCATTTTTGTCAACACCCGAGTAATTGCATCTTGCCGAATTACGATTGTTATTTGTGGCGTGCTGAAAATTTTTCTTTGGCGAACGTTTAGCAAGAATTCATAGCACACACCTGAGGGGAGAAATCCGAGTTTAATGTTCACATTTTTCATTACTGGGTTCTCTCCTCCATGGTGCGTTACCTTCAAATATACAAGTTTGCCAGATTGCAAATATTTTTATATGTTTCGTGCTTTATAATTTCGGTTATCCGTTAATACTATTTTATGGTGCCAGTTGAAATATAAGTTCACGGAATCACCTTCGAGGTGAGATCATGACGGTGATGTAAATTTTAGCTTCACTGGGTGGTCTCCTCAAGGAGGCGGTTTTCATTCAACCGAAGAAAGAGGATACACAAAAATAATTGTGTTCTAGGATTTCTTTTCCACCAGTTGAAATAATAATGTGCGCACTTGAGAGGCGATTGCCAAGTTAAGGTTTTTTTTTCATTACTGGGTTTTCTCCTTCATGGCGCGTGATTCTTATACCCTCGACTGTTAAGAAATAAAATTTTCTTATGTGGGCTTTGGTTCCACTTCTCTTTGGCTTTGTCCTATTTTTAACTGATAAAGCTATTGAGTATTGGCACCGCGGCCATTTCATCGATAATACAATGTATTAGTCCAGAAGTTAAAATTCGTTAATATTGCAAGTTTTTGAAATCTTGAAGGGAAACACTCCAATTCTTGGTGTTCGTGGTTAAGTTTTTCTGGTTTACTATTTTGGATGTAGGGAATTCATGTCAATGCTTTTATGTAAGAAAATTATATTTTTAAAATGATACGTAAGCCGTTTCTTTTAAGGAAAAGAAGTTCCTTTTGTAATTTCATTTTCATTGGATATTGTTGAAGTTGTCATGCTGTAACCAAATGTGCAGGCGAGTGGGAAGTAACTTGTTTCCCTCCCACTCCACCGACTGAAATTTGAGACACCTGGGACGTTGATAACTTTCATTTGCTTGTTTGCTGTCTGAGACGAAGGTTGTAAAGTTTCCATTGCAGTGTTTGTAAATCTGTACTGTGATATAGTGTAGGATAAACTTGATCCTTACTTATGAAATAGAAGAAAATGGTACGTATATTTAGTAGGGATTCATCAGACGTGGATAGATTTTTGCGTTATTTACTTTCGTTTATGTTTAAATGTAGTTTTATCAAAATTTTCAGTATGTTATTTTAAAAGGAAATGTGTTGGGACCTCTTTGGAGGCGAGCTCATTACAGTGATTAACATTAAAACTCACTGGGTGGACTCCTCTCGAGAGCGGATCTCATTTTTGTCAACACCCGAATAATTGTATCTTGCCGAATTACGATTCTTATTTGTGGCTTGCTGAAAATTTTCCTTTGGCGAACGTTAAGTAAGAATTCATGGCACACACCTGAGGGGAGAAATCCGAGTTTAATGTTTACATTTTTCATTACTGGGTTCTCTCCTCCATGGTGCGTTACCATCAAATATACAAGTTTGCCAAATTGCAAATATTTTTATATGTTTCGTGCTTTATAATTTCGGTTATCCGTTAATACTATATTATGGTGCATGTTGAAACATAAGTTCACGGAATCTCCTTCGAGGTGAGATCATGACGGTGATGTAAATTTTAGCTTCACTGGGTGGTCTCCTCTCGAAGGCGGTTTTCATTCAACAGAAGAAAGAGGATACACAAAAATAATTGTGTTCTAGGATTTCTTTTCCACCAGTTGAAATAATAATGTGCGCACTTGAGAGGCGATTGCCAAGTTAATGTTTTATTTTTCATTACTGGGTTTTCTCCTTCATGGCGCGTGATGCTTATACCCTCGACTGTTAAGAAATAAAATGTTCTTATGTGGGCTTTGGTTCCACTTCTCTTTGGCTTTGCCCTATTTGGAACTGATAAAGCTATTGAGTGGTGGCACCGCGGCCATTTCATCGATAATACAATGTATTAGTCCAGAAGTTAAAATTCGGTAATATTGCAAGTTTTTGAAATCTTGAAGGGAAACACTCCCATTCTTGGTGTTCGTGGTTAAATTTTTCTGGTTTACTATTTTGGATGTAGGGAATTCATGTCAATGCTTTTATGTAAGAAAATTATATTTTTAAAATGATACGTAAGCCGTTTCTTTTAAGGAAAAGAAGTTCCTTTTGTAATTTCATTTTCATTGGATATTGTTGAAGTTGTCATGCTGTAACCAAATGTGCAGGCGAGTGGGAAGTAACTTGTTTCCCTCCCACTCCACCGACTGAAATTTGAGACACCTGGGACGTTGATAACTTTCATTTGCTTGTTTGCTGTCTGAGACGAAGGTTGTAAAGTTTCCGATTGCAGTGTTTGTAAATCTGTACTGTGATATAGTGTAGGATAAACTTGATCCTTACTTATGAAATAGAAGAAAATGGTACGTATATTTAGTAGGGATTCATCAGACGTGGATAGATTTTTGCGTTATTTACTTTCGTTTATGTTTAAATGTAGTTTTATCAAAATTTTCAGTATGTTATTTTAAAAGGAAATGTGTTGGGACCTCTTTGGAGGCGAGCTCACTACAGTGATTAACATTAAAACTCACTGGGTGGTCTCCTCTCGAGAGCGGATCTCATTTTTGTCAACACCCGAGTAATTGCATCTTGCCGAATTACGATTGTTATTTGTGGCGTGCTGAAAATTTTTCTTTGGCGAACGTTTAGCAAGAATTCATAGCACACACCTGAGGGGAGAAATCCGAGTTTAATGTTCACATTTTTCATTACTGGGTTCTCTCCTCCATGGTGCGTTACCTTCAAATATACAAGTTTGCCAGATTGCAAATATTTTTATATGTTTCGTGCTTTATAATTTCGGTTATCCGTTAATACTATTTTATGGTGCCAGTTGAAATATAAGTTCAAGGAATCACCTTCGAGGTGAGATCATGACGGTGATGTAAATTTTAGCTTCACTGGGTGGTCTCCTCAAGGAGGCGGTTTTCATTCAACCGAAGAAAGAGGATACACAAAAATAATTGTGTTCTAGGATTTCTTTTCCACCAGTTGAAATAATAATGTGCGCACTTGAGAGGCGATTGCCAAGTTAAGGTTTTTTTTTCATTACTGGGTTTTCTCCTTCATGGCGCGTGATTCTTATACCCTCGACTGTTAAGAAATAAAATTTTCTTATGTGGGCTTTGGTTCCACTTCTCTTTGGCTTTGTCCTATTTTTAACTGATAAAGCTATTGAGTATTGGCACCGCGGCCATTTCATCGATAATACAATGTATTAGTCCAGAAGTTAAAATTCGTTAATATTGCAAGTTTTTGAAATCTTGAAGGGAAACACTCCAATTCTTGGTGTTCGTGGTTAAGTTTTTCTGGTTTACTATTTTGGATGTAGGGAATTCATGTCAATGCTTTTATGTAAGAAAATTATATTTTTAAAATGATACGTAAGCCGTTTCTTTTAAGGAAAAGAAATTCCTTTTGTAATTTCATTTTCATTGGATATTGTTGAAGTTGTCATGCTGTAACCAAATGTGCAGGCGAGTGGGAAGTAACTTGTTTCCCTCCCACTCCACCGACTGAAATTTGAGACACCTGGGACGTTGATAACTTTCATTTGCTTGTTTGCTGTCTGAGACGAAGGTTGTAAAGTTTCCGATTGCAGTGTTTGTAAATCTGTACTGTGATATAGTGTAGGATAAACTTGATCCTTACTTATGAAATAGAAGAAAATGGTACGTATATTTAGTAGGGATTCATCAGACGTGGATAGATTTTTGCGTTATTTACTTTCGTTTATGTTTAAATGTAGTTTTATCAAATTTTTCAGTATGTTATTTTAAAAGGAAATGTGTTGGGACCTCTTTCGAGGCGAGCTCATTACAGTGATTAACATTAAAACTCACTGGGTGGTCTCCTCTCGAGAGCGGATCTCATTTTTGTCAATACCCGAGTAATTGTATCTTGCCGAATTACGATTATTATTTGTGGCGTGCTGAAAATTTTTCTTTGGCGAACGTTAAGCAAGAATTCATGGCACACACCTGAGGGGAGAAATCCGAGTTTAATGTTTACATTTTTCATTACTGGGTTTTCTCCTCCATGGTGCGTTACCATCAAATATACAAGTTTGCCAGATTGCAAATATTTTTATATGTTTCGTGCTTTATAATTTCGGTTATCCGTTAATACTATTTTATGGTGCCAGTTGAAATATAAGTTCACGGAATCACCTTCGAGGTGAGATCATGACGGTGATGTAAATTTTAGCTTCACTGGGTGGTCTCCTCTCGGAGGCGGTTTTCATTCAACAGAAGAAAGAGGATACAAAAAAATAATTGTCTTCTAGGATTTCTTTTCCACCAGTTGAAATAATAATGTGCGCACTTGAGAGGCGATTGCCAAGTTAAGGTTTTTTTTTCATTACTGGGTTTTCTCCTTCATGGCGCGTGATTCTTATACCCTCGACTGTTAAGAAATAAAATTTTCTTATGTGGGCTTTGGTTCTACTTCTCTTTGGCTTTGCCCTATTTGGAACTGATAAAGCTATTGAGTGGTGGCACCGCGGCCATTTCATCGATAATACAATGTATTAGTCCAGAAGTTAAAATTCGTTAATATTGCAAGTTTTTGAAATCTTGAAGGGAAACACTCCAATTCTTGGTGTTCGTGGTTAAGTTTTTCTGGTTTACTATTTTGGATGTAGGGAATTCATGTCAATGCTTTTATGTAAGAAAATTATATTTTTAAAATGATACGTAAGCCGTTTCTTTTAAGGAAAAGAAGTTCCTTTTGTAATTTCATTTTCATTGGATATTGTTGAAGTTGTCATGCTGTAACCAAATGTGCAGGCGAGTGGGAAGTAACTTGTTTCCCTCCCACTCCACCGACTGAAATTTGAGACACCTGGGACGTTGATAACTTTCATTTGCTTCTTTGCTGTCTGAGACGAAGGTTGTAAAGTTTCCGATTGCAGTGTTTGTAAATCTGTACTGTGATATAGTATAGGATAAAGTTGATCCTTACTTATGAAATAGAAGAAAATGGTACGTATATTTAGTAGGGATTCATCAGATCTGGATAGATTTTTGCGTTATTTACTTTCGTTTATGTTTAAATGTAGTTTTATCAAAATTTTCAGTATGTTATTTTAAAAGGAAATGTGTTGGGACCTCTTTGGAGGCGAGCTCATTACAGTGATTAACATTAAAACTCACTGGGTGGTCTCCTCTCGAGAGCGGATCTCATTTTTGTCAATACCCGAGTAATTGTATCTTGCCGAATTACGATTATTATTTGTGGCGTGCTGAAAATTTTTCTTTGGCGAACGTTAAGCAAGAATTCATGGCACACACCTGAGGGGAGAAATCCGAGTTTAATGTTTACATTCTTCATTACTGGGTTTTCTCCTCCATGGTGCGTTACCATCAAATATACAAGTTTGCCAGATTGCAAATATTTTTATGTTTCGTGCTTTATAATTTCGGTTATCCGTTAATACTATTTTATGGTGCCAGTTGAAATATAAGTTCACGGAATCACCTTCGAGGTGAGATCATGACGGTGATGTAAATTTTAGCTTCACTGGGTGGTCTCCTCTCGGAGGCGGTTTTCATTCAACAGAAGAAAGAGGATACACAAAAATAATTGTCTTCTAGGATTTCTTTTCCACCAGTTGAAATAATAATGTGCGCACTTGAGAGGCGATTGCCAAGTTAAGGTTTTTTTTTCATTACTGGGTTTTCTCCATCATGGCGCGTGATGCTTATACCCTCGACTGTTAAGAAATAAAATTTTCTTATGTGGGCTTTGGTTCCACTTCTCTTTGGATTTGTTCTATTTGGAACTGATAAAGCTATTGAGTGGTGGCACCGCGGCCATTTCATCGATAATACAATGTATTAGTCCAGAAGTTAAAATTCGTTAATATTGCAAATTTTTAAAATCTTGAAGAGAAAACTCCCATTCTTGGTGTTCGTGGTTAAATTTTTCTGGTTTACTATTTTGGATGTAGGGAATTCATGTCAATGCTTTTATGTAAGAAAATTATATTTTTAAAATGATACGTAAGCCGTTTCTTTTAAGGAAAAGAAGTTCCTTTTGTAATTTCATTTTCATTGGATATTGTTGAAGTTGTCATGCTGTAACCAAATGTGAAGGCGAGTGGAAAGTAACTTGTTTCCCTCCCACTCCACCGACTGAAATTTGAGACACCTGGGACGTTGATAATTTTCATTTGCTTGTTTGCTGTCTGAGACGAAGGTTGTAAAGTTTCCGATTGCAGTGTTTGTAAATCTGTACTGTGATATAGTGTAGGATAAAGTTGATCCTTACTTATGAAATAGAAGAAAATGGTACGTATATTTAGTAGGGATTCATCAGACGTGGATAGATTTTTGCGTCATTTACTTTCGTTTATGTTTAAATGTAGTTTTATCAAATTTTTCAGTAGGTTATTTTAAAAGGAAATGTGTTGGGACCTCTTTGGAGGCGAGCTCATTACAGTGATTAACATTAAAACTCACTGGGTGGTCTCCTCTCGAGAGCGGATCTCATTTTTGTCAACACCCGAATAATTGTATCTTGCCGAATTACGATTCTTATTTGTGGCTTGCTGAAAATTTTCCTTTGGCGAACGTTAAGTAAGAATTCATGGCACACACCTGAGGGGAGAAATCCGAGTTTAATGTTTACATTTTTCATTACTGGGTTTTCTCCTCCATGGTGCGTTACCATCAAATATACAAGTTTGCCAAATTGCAAATATTTTTATATGTTTCGTGCTTTATAATTTCGGTTATCCGTTAATACTATATTATGGTGCATGTTGAAACATAAGTTCACGGAATCTCCTTCGAGGTGAGATCATGACGGTGATGTAAATTTTAGCTTCACTGGGTGGTCTCCTCTCGAAGGCGGTTTTCATTCAACAGAAGAAAGAGGATACACAAAAATAATTGTGTTCTAGGATTTCTTTTCCACCAGTTGAAATAATAATGTGCGCACTTGAGAGGCGATTGCCAAGTTAATGTTTTATTTTTCATTACTGGGTTTTCTCCTTCATGGCGTGTGATGCTTATACCCTCGACTGTTAAGAAATAAAATGTTCTTATGTGGGCTTTGGTTCCACTTCTCTTTGGCTTTGCCCTATTTGGAACTGATAAAGCTATTGAGTGGTGGCACCGCGGCCATTTCATCGATAATACAATGTATTAGTCCAGAAGTTAAAATTCGTTAATATTGCAAGTTTTTGAAATCTTGAAGGGAAACACTCCAATTCTTGGTGTTCGTGGTTAAGTTTTTCTGGTTTACTATTTTGGATGTAGGGAATTCATGTCAATGCTTTTATGTAAGAAAATTATATTTTTAAAATGATACGTAAGCCGTTTCTTTTAAGGAAAAGAAGTTCCTTTTGTAATTTCATTTTCATTGGATATTGTTGAAGTTGTCATGCTGTAACCAAATGTGCAGGCGAGTGGGAAGTAACTTGTTTCCCTCCCACTCCACCGACTGAAATTTGAGACACCTGGGACGTTGATAACTTTCATTTGCTTCTTTGCTGTCTGAGACGAAGGTTGTAAAGTTTCCGATTGCAGTGTTTGTAAATCTGTACTGTGATATAGTGTAGGATAAAGTTGATCCTTACTTATGAAATAGAAGAAAATGGTACGTATATTTAGTAGGGATTCATCAGATCTGGATAGATTTTTGCGTTATTTACTTTCGTTTATGTTTAAATGTAGTTTTATCAAAATTTTCAGTATGTTATTTTAAAAGGAAATGTGTTGGGACCTCTTTGGAGGCGAGCTCATTACAGTGATTAACATTAAAACTCACTGGGTGGTCTCCTCTCGAGAGCGGATCTCATTTTTGTCAATACCCGAGTAATTGTATCTTGCCGAATTACGATTATTATTTGTGGCGTGCTGAAAATTTTTCTTTGGCGAACGTTAAGCAAGAATTCATGGCACACACCTGAGGGGAGAAATCCGAGTTTAATGTTTACATTCTTCATTACTGGGTTTTCTCCTCCATGGTGCGTTACCATCAAATATACAAGTTTGCCAGATTGCAAATATTTTTATATGTTTCGTGCTTTATAATTTCGGTTATCCGTTAATAATATTTTATGGTGCCAGTTGAAATATAAGTTAACGGAATCACCTTCGAGGTGAGATCATGACGGTGATGTAAATTTTAGCTTCACTGGGTGGTCTCCTCTCGGAGGCGGTTTTCATTCAACAGAAGAAAGAGGATACACAAAAATAATTGTCTTCTAGGATTTCTTTTCCACCAGTTGAAATAATAATGTGCGCACTTGAGAGGCGATTGCCAAGTTAAGGTTTTTTTTTCATTACTGGGTTTTCTCCATCATGGCGCGTGATGCTTATACCCTCGACTGTTAAGAAATAAAATTTTCTTATGTGGGCTTTGGTTCCACTTCTCTTTGGATTTGTTCTATTTGGAACTGATAAAGCTATTGAGTGGTGGCACCGCGGCCATTTCATCGATAATACAATGTATTAGTCCAGAAGTTAAAATTCGTTAATATTGCAAATTTTTAAAATCTTGAAGGGAAAACTCCCATTCTTGGTGTTCGTGGTTAAATTTTTCTGGTTTACTATTTTGGATGTAGGGAATTCATGTCAATGCTTTTATGTAAGAAAATTATATTTTTATAATGATACGTAAGCCGTTTCTTTTAAGGAAAAGAAGTTCCTTTTGTAATTTCATTTTCATTGGATATTGTTGAAGTTGTCATGCTGTAACCAAATGTGCAGGCGAGTGGGAAGTAACTTGTTTCCCTCCCACTCCACCGACTGAAATTTGAGACACCTGGGACGTTGATAACTTTCATTTGCTTGTTTGCTGTCTGAGACGAAGGTTGTAAAGTTTCCATTGCAGTGTTTGTAAATCTGTACTGTGATATAGTGTAGGATAAACTTGATCCTTACTTATGAAATAGAAGAAAATGGTACGTATATTTAGTAGGGATTCATCAGACGTGGATAGATTTTTGCGTTATTTACTTTCGTTTATGTTTAAATGTAGTTTTATCAAAATTTTCAGTATGTTATTTTAAAAGGAAATGTGTTGGGACCTCTTTGGAGGCGAGCTCATTACAGTGATTAACATTAAAACTCACTGGGTGGACTCCTCTCGAGAGCGGATCTCATTTTTGTCAACACCCGAATAATTGTATCTTGCCGAATTACGATTCTTATTTGTGGCTTGCTGAAAATTTTCCTTTGGCGAACGTTAAGTAAGAATTCATGGCACACACCTGAGGGGAGAAATCCGAGTTTAATGTTTACATTTTTCATTACTGGGTTCTCTCCTCCATGGTGCGTTACCTTCAAATATACAAGTTTGCCAGATTGCAAATATTTTTATATGTTTCGTGCTTTATAATTTCGGTTATCCGTTAATACTATTTTATGGTGCCAGTTGAAATATAAGTTCACGGAATCACCTTCGAGGTGAGATCATGACGGTGATGTAAATTTTAGCTTCACTGGGTGGTCTCCTCAAGGAGGCGGTTTTCATTCAACCGAAGAAAGAGGATACACAAAAATAATTGTGTTCTAGGATTTCTTTTCCACCAGTTGAAATAATAATGTGCGCACTTGAGAGGCGATTGCCAAGTTAAGGTTTTTTTTTCATTACTGGGTTTTCTCCTTCATGGCGCGTGATTCTTATACCCTCGACTGTTAAGAAATAAAATTTTCTTATGTGGGCTTTGGTTCCACTTCTCTTTGGCTTTGTCCTATTTTTAACTGATAAAGCTATTGAGTATTGGCACCGCGGCCATTTCATCGATAATACAATGTATTAGTCCAGAAGTTAAAATTCGTTAATATTGCAAGTTTTTGAAATCTTGAAGGGAAACACTCCAATTCTTGGTGTTCGTGGTTAAGTTTTTCTGGTTTACTATTTTGGATGTAGGGAATTCATGTCAATGCTTTTATGTAAGAAAATTATATTTTTAAAATGATACGTAAGCCGTTTCTTTTAAGGAAAAGAAATTCCTTTTGTAATTTCATTTTCATTGGATATTGTTGAAGTTGTCATGCTGTAACCAAATGTGCAGGCGAGTGGGAAGTAACTTGTTTCCCTCCCACTCCACCGACTGAAATTTGAGACACCTGGGACGTTGATAACTTTCATTTGCTTGTTTGCTGTCTGAGACGAAGGTTGTAAAGTTTCCGATTGCAGTGTTTGTAAATCTGTACTGTGATATAGTGTAGGATAAACTTGATCCTTACTTATGAAATAGAAGAAAATGGTACGTATATTTAGTAGGGATTCATCAGACGTGGATAGATTTTTGCGTTATTTACTTTCGTTTATGTTTAAATGTAGTTTTATCAAATTTTTCAGTATGTTATTTTAAAAGGAAATGTGTTGGGACCTCTTTCGAGGCGAGCTCATTACAGTGATTAACATTAAAACTCACTGGGTGGTCTCCTCTCGAGAGCGGATCTCATTTTTGTCAATACCCGAGTAATTGTATCTTGCCGAATTACGATTATTATTTGTGGCGTGCTGAAAATTTTTCTTTGGCGAACGTTAAGCAAGAATTCATGGCACACACCTGAGGGGAGAAATCCGAGTTTAATGTTTACATTTTTCATTACTGGGTTCTCTCCTCCATGGTGCGTTACCATCAAATATACAAGTTTGCCAAATTGCAAATATTTTTATATGTTTCGTGCTTTATAATTTCGGTTATCCGTTAATACTATATTATGGTGCATGTTGAAACATAAGTTCACGGAATCTCCTTCGAGGTGAGATCATGACGGTGATGTAAATTTTAGCTTCACTGGGTGGTCTCCTCTCGAAGGCGGTTTTCATTCAACAGAAGAAAGAGGATACACAAAAATAATTGTGTTCTAGGATTTCTTTTCCACCAGTTGAAATAATAATGTGCGCACTTGAGAGGCGATTGCCAAGTTAATGTTTTATTTTTCATTACTGGGTTTTCTCCTTCATGGCGCGTGATGCTTATACCCTCGACTGTTAAGAAATAAAATGTTCTTATGTGGGCTTTGGTTCCACTTCTCTTTGGCTTTGCCCTATTTGGAACTGATAAAGCTATTGAGTGGTGGCACCGCGGCCATTTCATCGATAATACAATGTATTAGTCCAGAAGTTAAAATTCGGTAATATTGCAAGTTTTTGAAATCTTGAAGGGAAACACTCCCATTCTTGGTGTTCGTGGTTAAATTTTTCTGGTTTACTATTTTGGATGTAGGGAATTCATGTCAATGCTTTTATGTAAGAAAATTATATTTTTAAAATGATACGTAAGCCGTTTCTTTTAAGGAAAAGAAGTTCCTTTTGTAATTTCATTTTCATTGGATATTGTTGAAGTTGTCATGCTGTAACCAAATGTGCAGGCGAGTGGGAAGTAACTTGTTTCCCTCCCACTCCACCGACTGAAATTTGAGACACCTGGGACGTTGATAACTTTCATTTGCTTGTTTGCTGTCTGAGACGAAGGTTGTAAAGTTTCCGATTGCAGTGTTTGTAAATCTGTACTGCGATATAGTGTAGGATAAACTTGATCCTTACTTATGAAATAGAAGAAAATGGTACGTATATTTAGTAGGGATTCATCAGACGTGGATAGATTTTTGCGTTATTTACTTTCGTTTATGTTTAAATGTAGTTTTATCAAAATTTTCAGTATGTTATTTTAAAAGGAAATGTGTTGGAACCTCTTTGGAGGCGAGCTCATTACAGTGATTAACATTAAAACTCACTGGGTGGTCTCCTCTCGAGAGCGGATCTCATTTTTGTGGCTTGCTGAAAATTTTCCTTTGGCGAACGTTAAGTAAGAATTCATGGCACACACCTGAGGGGAGAAATCCGAGTTTAATGTTTACATTTTTCATTACTGGGTTTTCTCCTCCATGGTGCGTTACCATCAAATATACAAGTTTGCCAAATTGCAAATATTTTTATATGTTTCGTGCTTTATAATTTCGGTTATCCGTTAATACTATATTATGGTGCATGTTGAAACATAAGTTCACGGTATCTCCTTCGAGGTGAGATCATGACGGTGATGTAAATTTTAGCTTCACTGGGTGGTCTCCTCTCGAAGGCGGTTTTCATTCAACAGAAGAAAGAGGATACACAAAAATAATTGTTTTCTAGGAATTCTTTTCCACCAGTTGAAATAATAAGGTGCGCACTTGAGAGGCGATTGCCAAGTTAATGTTTTATTTTTCATTACTGGGTTTTCTCCTTCTTGGCGCGTGATGCTTATACCCTCGACTGTTAAGAAATAAAATGTTCTTATGTGGGCTTTGGTTCCATTTCTCTTTGGCTTTGCCCTATTTGGAACTGATAAAGCTATTGAGTGGTGGCACCGCGGCCATTTCATCGATAATACAATGTATTAGTCCAGAAGTTAAAATTCGTTAATATTGCAAATTTTTAAAATCTTGAAGAGAAAACTCCCATTCTTGGTGTTCGTGGTTAAGTTTTTCTGGTTTACTATTTTGGATGTAGGGAATTCATGTCAATGCTTTTATGTAAGAAAATTATATTTTTAAAATGATACGTAAGCCGTTTCTTTTAAGGAAAAGAAGTTCCTTTTGTAATTTCATTTTCATTGGATATTGTTGAAGTTGTCATGCTGTAACCAAATGTGCAGGCGAGTGGGAAGTAACTTGTTTCCCTCCCACTCCACCGACTGAAATTTGAGACACCTGGGACGTTGATAACTTTCATTTGCTTGTTTGCTGTCTGAGACGAAGGTTGTAAAGTTTCCATTGCAGTGTTTGTAAATCTGTACTGTGATATAGTGTAGGATAAACTTGATCCTTACTTATGAAATAGAAGAAAATGGTACGTATATTTAGTAGGGATTCATCAGACGTGGATAGATTTTTGCGTTATTTACTTTCGTTTATGTTTAAATGTAGTTTTATCAAAATTTTCAGTATGTTATTTTAAAAGGAAATGTGTTGGGACCTCTTTGGAGGCGAGCTCATTACAGTGATTAACATTAAAACTCACTGGGTGGACTCCTCTCGAGAGCGGATCTCATTTTTGTCAACACCCGAATAATTGTATCTTGCCGAATTACGATTCTTATTTGTGGCTTGCTGAAAATTTTCCTTTGGCGAACGTTAAGTAAGAATTCATGGCACACACCTGAGGGGAGAAATCCGAGTTTAATGTTTACATTTTTCATTACTGGGTTTTCTCCTCCATGGTGCGTTACCATCAAATATACAAGTTTGCCAAATTGCAAATATTTTTATATGTTTCGTGCTTTATAATTTCGGTTATCCGTTAATACTATATTATGGTGCATGTTGAAACATAAGTTCACGGTATCTCCTTCGAGGTGAGATCATGACGGTGATGTAAATTTTAGCTTCACTGGGTGGTCTCCTCTCGAAGGCGGTTTTCATTCAACCGAAGAAAGAGGATACACAAAAATAATTGTTTTCTAGGAATTCTTTTCCACCAGTTGAAATAATAAGGTGCGCACTTGAGAGGCGATTGCCAAGTTAATGTTTTATTTTTCATTACTGGGTTTTCTCCTTCATGGCGCGTGATGCTTATACCCTCGACTGTTAAGAAATAAAATGTTCTTATGTGGGCTTTGGTTCCACTTCTCTTTGGCTTTGCCCTATTTGGAACTGATAAAGCTATTGAGTGGTGGCACCGCGGCCATTTCATCGATAATACAATGTATTAGTCCAGAAGTTAAAATTCGTTAATATTGCAAGTTTTTGAAATCTTGAAGGGAAACACTCCAATTCTTGGTGTTCGTGGTTAAGTTTTTCTGGTTTACTATTTTGGATGTAGGGAATTCATGTCAATGCTTTTATGTAAGAAAATTATATTTTTAAAATGATACGTAAGCCGTTTCTTTTAAGGAAAAGAAGTTCCTTTTGTAATTTCATTTTCATTGGATATTGTTGAAGTTGTCATGCTGTAACCAAATGTGCAGGCGAGTGGGAAGTAACTTGTTTCCCTCCCACTCCACCGACTGAAATTTGAGACACCTGGGACGTTGATAACTTTCATTTGCTTCTTTGCTGTCTGAGACGAAGGTTGTAAAGTTTCCGATTGCAGTGTTTGTAAATCTGTACTGTGATATAGTGTAGGATAAAGTTGATCCTTACTTATGAAATAGAAGAAAATGGTACGTATATTTAGTAGGGATTCATCAGATCTGGATAGATTTTTGCGTTATTTACTTTCGTTTATGTTTAAATGTAGTTTTATCAAAATTTTCAGTATGTTATTTTAAAAGGAAATGTGTTGGGACCTCTTTGGAGGCGAGCTCATTACAGTGATTAACATTAAAACTCACTGGGTGGTCTCCTCTCGAGAGCGGATCTCATTTTTGTCAATACCCGAGTAATTGTATCTTGCCGAATTACGATTATTATTTGTGGCGTGCTGAAAATTTTTCTTTGGCGAACGTTAAGCAAGAATTCATGGCACACACCTGAGGGGAGAAATCCGAGTTTAATGTTTACATTTTTCATTACTGGGTTCTCTCCTCCATGGTGCGTTACCATCAAATATACAAGTTTGCCAAATTGCAAATATTTTTATATGTTTCGTGCTTTATAATTTCGGTTATCCGTTAATACTATATTATGGTGCATGTTGAAACATAAGTTCACGGAATCTCCTTCGAGGTGAGATCATGACGGTGATGTAAATTTTAGCTTCACTGGGTGGTCTCCTCTCGAAGGCGGTTTTCATTCAACAGAAGAAAGAGGATACACAAAAATAATTGTGTTCTAGGATTTCTTTTCCACCAGTTGAAATAATAATGTGCGCACTTGAGAGGCGATTGCCAAGTTAATGTTTTATTTTTCATTACTGGGTTTTCTCCTTCATGGCGCGTGATGCTTATACCCTCGACTGTTAAGAAATAAAATGTTCTTATGTGGGCTTTGGTTCCACTTCTCTTTGGCTTTGCTCTATTTGGAACTGATAAAGCTATTGAGTGGTGGCACCGCGGATATTTCATCGATAATACAATGTATTAGTCCAGAAGTTAAAATTCGGTAATATTGCAAGTTTTTGAAATCTTGAAGGGAAACACTCCCATTCTTGGTGTTCGTGGTTAAATTTTTCTGGTTTACTATTTTGGATGTAGGGAATTCATGTCAATGCTTTTATGTAAGAAAATTATATTTTTAAAATGATACGTAAGCCGTTTCTTTTAAGGAAAAGAAGTTCCTTTTGTAATTTCATTTTCATTGGATATTGTTGAAGTTGTCATGCTGTAACCAAATGTGCAGGCGAGTGGGAAGTAACTTGTTTCCCTCCCACTCCACCGACTGAAATTTGAGACACCTGGGACGTTGATAACTTTCATTTGCTTGTTTGCTGTCTGAGACGAAGGTTGTAAAGTTTCCGATTGCAGTGTTTGTAAATCTGTACTGTGATATAGTGTAGGATAAACTTGATCCTTACTTATGAAATAGAAGAAAATGGTACGTATATTTAGTAGGGATTCATCAGACGTGGATAGATTTTTGCGTTATTTACTTTCGTTTATGTTTAAATGTAGTTTTATCAAAATTTTCAGTATGTTATTTTAAAAGGAAATGTGTTGGGACCTCTTTGGAGGCGAGCTCACTACAGTGATTAACATTAAAACTCACTGGGTGGTCTCCTCTCGAGAGCGGATCTCATTTTTGTCAACACCCGAGTAATTGCATCTTGCCGAATTACGATTGTTATTTGTGGCGTGCTGAAAATTTTTCTTTGGCGAACGTTTAGCAAGAATTCATAGCACACACCTGAGGGGAGAAATCCGAGTTTAATGTTCACATTTTTCATTACTGGGTTCTCTCCTCCATGGTGCGTTACCTTCAAATATACAAGTTTGCCAGATTGCAAATATTTTTATATGTTTCGTGCTTTATAATTTCGGTTATCCGTTAATACTATTTTATGGTGCCAGTTGAAATATAAGTTCACGGAATCTCCTTCGAGGTGAGATCATGACGGTGATGTAAATTTTAGCTTCACTGGGTGGTCTCCTCTCGAAGGCGGTTTTCATTCAACAGAAGAAAGAGGATACACAAAAATAATTGTGTTCTAGGATTTCTTTTCCACCAGTTGAAATAATAATGTGCGCACTTGAGAGGCGATTGCCAAGTTAAGGTTTTTTTTTCATTACTGGGTTTTCTCCTTCATGGCGAGTGATGCTTATACCCTCGACTGTTAAGAAATAAAATTTTCTTATGTGGGCTTTGGTTCCACTTCTCTTTGGATTTGCCCTATTTGGAACTGATAAAGCTATTGAGTGGTGGCACCGCGGCCATTTCATCGATAATACAATGTATTAGTCCAGAAGTTAAAATTCGTTAATATTGCAAATTTTTAAAATCTTGAAGAGAAAACTCCCATTCTTGGTGTTCGTGGTTAAATTTTTCTGGTTTACTATTTTGGATGTAGGGAATTCATGTCAATGCTTTTATGTAAGAAAATTATATTTTTAAAATGATACGTAAGCCGTTTCTTTTAAGGAAAAGAAGTTCCTTTTGTAATTTCATTTTCATTGGATATTGTTGAAGTTGTCATGCTGTAACCAAATGTGAAGGCGAGTGGAAAGTAACTTGTTTCCCTCCCACTCCACCGACTGAAATTTGAGACACCTGGGACGTTGATAATTTTCATTTGCTTGTTTGCTGTCTGAGACGAAGGTTGTAAAGTTTCCGATTGCAGTGTTTGTAAATCTGTACTGTGATATAGTGTAGGATAAAGTTGATCCTTACTTATGAAATAGAAGAAAATGGTACGTATATTTAGTAGGGATTCATCAGACGTGGATAGATTTTTGCGTTATTTACTTTCGTTTATGTTTAAATGTAGTTTTATCAAATTTTTCAGTATGTTATTTTAAAAGGAAATGTGTTGGGACCTCTTTGGAGGCGAGCTCATTACAGTGATTAACATTAAAACTCACTGGGTGGTCTCCTCTCGAGAGCGGATCTCATTTTTGTCAACACCCGAATAATTGTATCTTGCCGAATTACGATTCTTATTTGTGGCTTGCTGAAAATTTTCCTTTGGCGAACGTTAAGTAAGAATTCATGGCACACACCTGAGGGGAGAAATCCGAGTTTAATGTTTACATTTTTCATTACTGGGTTTTCTCCTCCATGGTGCGTTACCATCAAATATACAAGTTTGCCAAATTGCAAATATTTTTATATGTTTCGTTCTTTATAATTTCGGTTATCCGTTAATACTATATTATGGTGCATGTTGAAACATAAGTTCACGGAATCTCCTTCGAGGTGAGATCATGACGGTGATGTAAATTTTAGCTTCACTGGGTGGTCTCCTCTCGAAGGCGGTTTTCATTCAACAGAAGAAAGAGGATACACAAAAATAATTGTGTTCTAGGATTTCTTTTCCACCAGTTGAAATAATAATGTGCGCACTTGAGAGGCGATTGCCAAGTTAATGTTTTATTTTTCATTACTGGGTTTTCTCCTTCATGGCGCGTGATGCTTATACCCTCGACTGTTAAGAAATAAAATGTTCTTATGTGGGCTTTGGTTCCACTTCTCTTTGGCTTTGCCCTATTTGGAACTGATAAAGCTATTGAGTGGTGGCACCGCGGCCATTTCATCGATAATACAATGTATTAGTCCAGAAGTTAAAATTCGTTAATATTGCAAGTTTTTGAAATCTTGAAGAGAAACACTCCAATTCTTGGTGTTCGTGGTTAAGTTTTTCTGGTTTACTATTTTGGATGTAGGGAATTCATGTCAATGCTTTTATGTAAGAAAATTATATTTTTAAAATGATACGTAAGCCGTTTCTTTTAAGGAAAAGAAGTTCCTTTTGTAATTTCATTTTCATTGGATATTGTTGAAGTTGTCATGCTGTAACCAAATGTGCAGGCGAGTGGGAAGTAACTTGTTTCCCTCCCACTCCACCGACTGAAATTTGAGACACCTGGGACGTTGATAACTTTCATTTGCTTCTTTGCTGTCTGAGACGAAGGTTGTAAAGTTTCCGATTGCAGTGTTTGTAAATCTGTACTGTGATATAGTGTAGGATAAAGTTGATCCTTACTTATGAAATAGAAGAAAATGGTACGTATATTTAGTAGGGATTCATCAGATCTGGATAGATTTTTGCGTTATTTACTTTCGTTTATGTTTAAATGTAGTTTTATCAAAATTTTCAGTATGTTATTTTAAAAGGAAATGTGTTGGGACCTCTTTGGAGGCGAGCTCATTACAGTGATTAACATTAAAACTCACTGGGTGGTCTCCTCTCGAGAGCGGATCTCATTTTTGTCAATACCCGAGTAATTGTATCTTGCCGAATTACGATTATTATTTGTGGCGTGCTGAAAATTTTTCTTTGGCGAACGTTAAGCAAGAATTCATGGCACACACCTGAGGGGAGAAATCCGAGTTTAATGTTTACATTTTTCATTACTGGGTTCTCTCCTCCATGGTGCGTTACCATCAAATATACAAGTTTGCCAAATTGCAAATATTTTTATATGTTTCGTGCTATATAATTTCGGTTATCCGTTAATACTATATTATGGTGCATGTTGAAACATAAGTTCACGGAATCTCCTTCGAGGTGAGATCATGACGGTGATGTAAATTTTAGCTTCACTGGGTGGTCTCCTCTCGAAGGCGGTTTTCATTCAACAGAAGAAAGAGGATACACAAAAATAATTGTGTTCTAGGATTTCTTTTCCACCAGTTGAAATAATAATGTGCGCACTTGAGAGGCGATTGCCAAGTTAATGTTTTATTTTTCATTACTGGGTTTTCTCCTTCATGGCGCGTGATGCTTATACCCTCGACTGTTAAGAAATAAAATGTTCTTATGTGGGCTTTGGTTCCACTTCTCTTTGGCTTTGCCCTATTTGGAACTGATAAAGCTATTGAGTGGTGGCACCGCGGATATTTCATCGATAATACAATGTATTAGTCCAGAAGTTAAAATTCGGTAATATTGCAAGTTTTTGAAATCTTGAAGGGAAACACTCCCATTCTTGGTGTTCGTGGTTAAATTTTTCTGGTTTACTATTTTGGATGTAGGGAATTCATGTCAATGCTTTTATGTAAGAAAATTATATTTTTAAAATGATACGTAAGCCGTTTCTTTTAAGGAAAAGAAGTTCCTTTTGTAATTTCATTTTCATTGGATATTGTTGAAGTTATCATGCTGTAACCAAATGTGCAGGCGAGTGGGAAGTAACTTGTTTCCCTCCCACTCCACCGACTGAAATTTGAGACACCTGGGACGTTGATAACTTTCATTTGCTTGTTTGCTGTCTGAGACGAAGGTTGTAAAGTTTCCGATTGCAGTGTTTGTAAATCTGTACTGTGATATAGTGTAGGATAAACTTGATCCTTACTTATGAAATAGAAGAAAATGGTACGTATATTTAGTAGGGATTCATCAGACGTGGATAGATTTTTGCGTTATTTACTTTCGTTTATGTTTAAATGTAGTTTTATCAAAATTTTCAGTATGTTATTTTAAAAGGAAATGTGTTGGGACCTCTTTGGAGGCGAGCTCACTACAGTGATTAACATTAAAACTCACTGGGTGGTCTCCTCTCGAGAGCGGATCTCATTTTTGTCAACACCCGAGTAATTGCATCTTGCCGAATTACGATTGTTATTTGTGGCGTGCTGAAAATTTTTCTTTGGCGAACGTTTAGCAAGAATTCATAGCACACACCTGAGGGGAGAAATCCGAGTTTAATGTTCACATTTTTCATTACTGGGTTCTCTCCTCCATGGTGCGTTACCTTCAAATATACAAGTTTGCCAGATTGCAAATATTTTTATATGTTTCGTGCTTTATAATTTCGGTTATCCGTTAATACTATTTTATGGTGCCAGTTGAAATATAAGTTCACGGAATCTCCTTCGAGGTGAGATCATGACGGTGATGTAAATTTTAGCTTCACTGGGTGGTCTCCTCTCGAAGGCGGTTTTCATTCAACAGAAGAAAGAGGATACACAAAAATAATTGTCTTCTAGGATTTCTTTTCCACCAGTTGAAATAATAATGTGCGCACTTGAGAGGCGATTGCCAAGTTAAGGTTTTTTTTTCATTACTGGGTTTTCTCCATCATGGCGCGTGATGCTTATACCCTCGACTGTTAAGAAATAAAATTTTCTTATGTGGGCTTTGGTTCCACTTCTCTTTGGATTTGCCCTATTTGGAACTGATAAAGCTATTGAGTGGTGGCACCGCGGCCATTTCATCGATAATACAATGTATTAGTCCAGAAGTTAAAATTCGTTAATATTGCAAATTTTTAAAATCTTGAAGAGAAAACTCCCATTCTTGGTGTTCGTGGTTAAATTTTTCTGGTTTACTATTTTGGATGTAGGGAATTCATGTCAATGCTTTTATGTAAGAAAATTATATTTTTAAAATGATACGTAAGCCGTTTCTTTTAAGGAAAAGAAGTTCCTTTTGTAATTTCATTTTCATTGGATATTGTTGAAGTTGTCATGCTGTAACCAAATGTGAAGGCGAGTGGAAAGTAACTTGTTTCCCTCCCACTCCACCGACTGAAATTTGAGACACCTGGGACGTTGATAATTTTCATTTGCTTGTTTGCTGTCTGAGACGAAGGTTGTAAAGTTTCCGATTGCAGTGTTTGTAAATCTGTACTGTGATATAGTGTAGGATAAAGTTGATCCTTACTTATGAAATAGAAGAAAATGGTACGTATATTTAGTAGGGATTCATCAGACGTGGATAGATTTTTGCGTTATTTACTTTCGTTTATGTTTAAATGTAGATTTATCAAATTTTTCAGTATGTTATTTTAAAAGGAAATGTGTTGGGACCTCTTTGGAGGCGAGCTCATTACAGTGATTAACATTAAAACTCACTGGGTGGTCTCCTCTCGAGAGCGGATCTCATTTTTGTCAACACCCGAATAATTGTATCTTGCCGAATTACGATTCTTATTTGTGGCTTGCTGAAAATTTTCCTTTGGCGAACGTTAAGTAAGAATTCATGGCACACACCTGAGGGGAGAAATCCGAGTTTAATGTTTACATTTTTCATTACTGGGTTTTCTCCTCCATGGTGCGTTACCATCAAATATACAAGTTTGCCAAATTGCAAATATTTTTATATGTTTCGTGCTTTATAATTTCGGTTATCCGTTAATACTATATTATGGTGCATGTTGAAACATAAGTTCACGGAATCTCCTTCGAGGTGAGATCATGACGGTGATGTAAATTTTAGCTTCACTGGGTGGTCTCCTCTCGAAGGCGGTTTTCATTCAACAGAAGAAAGAGGATACACAAAAATAATTGTGTTCTAGGATTTCTTTTCCACCAGTTGAAATAATAATGTGCGCACTTGAGAGGCGATTGCCAAGTTAATGTTTTATTTTTCATTACTGGGTTTTCTCCTTCATGGCGCGTGATGCTTATACCCTCGACTGTTAAGAAATAAAATGTTCTTATGTGGGCTTTGGTTCCACTTCTCTTTGGCTTTGCCCTATTTGGAACTGATAAAGCTATTGAGTGGTGGCACCGCGGCCATTTCATCGATAATACAATGTATTAGTCCAGAAGTTAAAATTCGTTAATATTGCAAGTTTTTGAAATCTTGAAGGGAAACACTCCAATTCTTGGTGTTCGTGGTTAAGTTTTTCTGGTTTACTATTTTGGATGTAGGGAATTCATGTCAATGCTTTTATGTAAGAAAATTATATTTTTAAAATGATACGTAAGCCGTTTCTTTTAAGGAAAAGAAGTTCCTTTTGTAATTTCATTTTCATTGGATATTGTTGAAGTTGTCATGCTGTAACCAAATGTGCAGGCGAGTGGGAAGTAACTTGTTTCCCTCCCACTCCACCGACTGAAATTTGAGACACCTGGGACGTTGATAACTTTCATTTGCTTGTTTGCTGTCTGAGACGAAGGTTGTAAAGTTTCCGATTGCAGTGTTTGTAAATCTGTACTGTGATATAGTATAGGATAAAGTTGATCCTTACTTATGAAATAGAAGAAAATGGTACGTATATTTAGTAGGGATTCATCAGATCTGGATAGATTTTTGCGTTATTTACTTTCGTTTATGTTTAAATGTAGTTTTATCAAAATTTTCAGTATGTTATTTTAAAAGGAAATGTGTTGGGACCTCTTTGGAGGCGAGCTCATTACAGTGATTAACATTAAAACTCACTGGGTGGTCTCCTCTCGAGAGCGGATCTCATTTTTGTCAATACCCGAGTAATTGTATCTTGCCGAATTACGATTATTATTTGTGGCGTGCTGAAAATTTTTCTTTGGCGAACGTTAAGCAAGAATTCATGGCACACACCTGAGGGGAGAAATCCGAGTTTAATGTTTACATTCTTCATTACTGGGTTTTCTCCTCCATGGTGCGTTACCATCAAATATACAAGTTTGCCAGATTGCAAATATTTTTATGTTTCGTGCTTTATAATTTCGGTTATCCGTTAATACTATTTTATGGTGCCAGTTGAAATATAAGTTCACGGAATCACCTTCGAGGTGAGATCATCTCATTTTTATCAAAATTTTCAGTATGTTATTTTAAAAGGAAATGTGTTGGGACCTCTTTCGAGGCGAGCTCATTACAGTGATTAACATTAAAACTCACTGGGTGGTCTCCTCTCGAGAGCGGATCTCATTTTTGTCAATACCCGAGTAATTGTATCTTGCCGAATTACGATTATTATTTGTGGCGTGCTGAAAATTTTTCTTTGGCGAACGTTAAGCAAGAATTCATGGCACACACCTGAGGGGAGAAATCCGAGTTTAATGTTTACATTTTTCATTACTGGGTTTTCTCCTCCATGGTGCGTTACCATCAAATATACAAGTTTGCCAGATTGCAAATATTTTTATATGTTTCGTGCTTTATAATTTCGGTTATCCGTTAATACTATATTATGGTGCCAGTTGAAATATAAGTTCACGGAATCACCTTCGAGGTGAGATCATGACGGTGATGTAAATTTTAGCTTCACTGGGTGGTCTCCTCTCGGAGGCGGTTTTCATTCAACAGAAGAAAGAGGATACACAAAAATAATTGTCTTCTAGGATTTCTTTTCCACCAGTTGAAATAATAATGTGCGCACTTGAGAGGCGATTGCCAAGTTAAGGTTTTTTTTTCATTACTGGGTTTTCTCCTTCATGGCGCGTGATTCTTATACCCTCGACTGTTAAGAAATAAAATTTTCTTATGTGGGCTTTGGTTCCACTTCTCTTTGGCTTTGCCCTATTTGGAACTGATAAAGCTATTGAGTGGTGGCACCGCGGCCATTTCATCGATAATACAATGTATTAGTCCAGAAGTTAAAATTCGTTAATATTGCAAGTTTTTGAAATCTTGAAGGGAAACACTCCAATTCTTGGTGTTCGTGGTTAAGTTTTTCTGGTTTACTATTTTGGATGTAGGGAATTCATGTCAATGCTTTTATGTAAGAAAATTATATTTTTAAAATGATACGTAAGCCGTTTCTTTTAAGGAAAAGAAGTTCCTTTTGTAATTTCATTTTCATTGGATATTGTTGAAGTTGTCGTGCTGTAACCAAATGTGCAGGCGAGTGGGAAGTAACTTGTTTCCCTCCCACTCCACCGACTGAAATTTGAGACACCTGGGACGTTGATAACTTTCATTTGCTTCTTTGCTGTCTGAGACGAAGGTTGTAAAGTTTCCGATTGCAGTGTTTGTAAATCTGTACTGTGATATAGTGTAGGATAAAGTTGATCCTTACTTATGAAATAGAAGAAAATGGTACGTATATTTAGTAGGGATTCATCAGATCTGGATAGATTTTTGCGTTATTTACTTTCGTTTATGTTTAAATGTAGTTTTATCAAAATTTTCAGTATGTTATTTTAAAAGGAAATGTGTTGGGACCTCTTTCGAGGCGAGCTCATTACAGTGATTAACATTAAAACTCACTGGGTGGTCTCCTCTCGAGAGCGGATCTCATTTTTGTCAATACCCGAGTAATTGTATCTTGCCGAATTACGATTATTATTTGTGGCGTGCTGAAAATTTTTCTTTGGCGAACGTTAAGCAAGAATTCATGGCACACACCTGAGGGGAGAAATCCGAGTTTAATGTTTACATTTTTCATTACTGGGTTTTCTCCTCCATGGTGCGTTACCATCAAATATACAAGTTTGCCAGATTGCAAATATTTTTATATGTTTCGTGCTTTATAATTTCGGTTATCCGTTAATACTATTTTATGGTGCCAGTTGAAATATAAGTTCACGGAATCACCTTCGAGGTGAGATCATGACGGTGATGTAAATTTTAGCTTCACTGGGTGGTCTCCTCTCGGAGGCGGTTTTCATTCAACAGAAGAAAGAGGATACACAAAAATAATTGTCTTCTAGGATTTCTTTTCCACCAGTTGAAATAATAATGTGCGCACTTGAGAGGCGATTGCCAAGTTAAGGTTTTTTTTTCATTACTGGGTTTTCTCCTTCATGGCGCGTGATTCTTATACCCTCGACTGTTAAGAAATAAAATTTTCTTATGTGGGCTTTGGTTCCACTTCTCTTTGGCTTTGCCCTATTTGGAACTGATAAAGCTATTGAGTGGTGGCACCGCGGCCATTTCATCGATAATACAATGTATTAGTCCAGAAGTTAAAATTCGTTAATATTGCAAGTTTTTGAAATCTTGAAGGGAAACACTCCAATTCTTGGTGTTCGTGGTTAAGTTTTTCTGGTTTACTATTTTGGATGTAGGGAATTCATGTCAATGCTTTTATGTAAGAAAATTATATTTTTAAAATGATACGTAAGCCGTTTCTTTTAAGGAAAAGAAGTTCCTTTTGTAATTTCATTTTCATTGGATATTGTTGAAGTTGTCATGCTGTAACCAAATGTGCAGGCGAGTGGGAAGTAACTTGTTTCCCTCCCACTCCACCGACTGAAATTTGAGACACCTGGGACGTTGATAACTTTCATTTTCTTCTTTGCTGTCTGAGACGAAGGTTGTAAAGTTTCCGATTGCAGTGTTTGTAAATCTGTACTGTGATATAGTATAGGATAAAGTTGATCCTTACTTATGAAATAGAAGAAAATGGTACGTATATTTAGTAGGGATTCATCAGATCTGGATAGATTTTTGCGTTATTTACTTTCGTTTATGTTTAAATGTAGTTTTATCAAAATTTTCAGTATGTTATTTTAAAAGGAAATGTGTTGGGACCTCTTTGGAGGCGAGCTCATTACAGTGATTAACATTAAAACTCACTGGGTGGTCTCCTCTCGAGAGCGGATCTCATTTTTGTCAATACCCGAGTAATTGTATCTTGCCGAATTACGATTATTATTTGTGGCGTGCTGAAAATTTTTCTTTGGCGAACGTTAAGCAAGAATTCATGGCACACACCTGAGGGGAGAAATCCGAGTTTAATGTTTACATTCTTCATTACTGGGTTTTCTCCTCCATGGTGCGTTACCATCAAATATACAAGTTTGCCAGATTGCAAATATTTTTATGTTTCGTGCTTTATAATTTCGGTTATCCGTTAATACTATTTTATGGTGCCAGTTGAAATATAAGTTCACGGAATCACCTTCGAGGTGAGATCATGACGGTGATGTAAATTTTAGCTTCACTGGGTGGTCTCCTCTCGGAGGCGGTTTTCATTCAACAGAAGAAAGAGGATACACAAAAATAATTGTCTTCTAGGATTTCTTTTCCACCAGTTGAAATAATAATGTGCGCACTTGAGAGGCGATTGCCAAGTTAAGTTTTTTTTTCATTACTGGGTTTTCTCCATCATGGCGCGTGATGCTTATACCCTCGACTGTTAAGAAATAAAATTTTCTTATGTGGGCTTTGGTTCCACTTCTCTTTGGATTTGTTCTATTTGGAACTGATAAAGCTATTGAGTGGTGGCACCGCGGCCATTTCATCGATAATACAATGTATTTGTCCAGAAGTTAAAATTCGTTAATATTGCAAATTTTTAAAATCTTGAAGAGAAAACTCCCATTCTTGGTGTTCGTGGTTAAATTTTTCTGGTTTACTATTTTGGATGTAGGGAATTCATGTCAATGCTTTTATGTAAGAAAATTATATTTTTAAAATGATACGTAAGCCGTTTCTTTTAAGGAAAAGAAGTTCCTTTTGTAATTTCATTTTCATTGGATATTGTTGAAGTTGTCATGCTGTAACCAAATGTGAAGGCGAGTGGAAAGTAACTTGTTTCCCTCCCACTCCACCGACTGAAATTTGAGACACCTGGGACGTTGATAATTTTCATTTGCTTGTTTGCTGTCTGAGACGAAGGTTGTAAAGTTTCCGATTGCAGTGTTTGTAAATCTGTACTGTGATATAGTGTAGGATAAAGTTGATCCTTACTTATGAAATAGAAGAAAATGGTACGTATATTTAGTAGGGATTCATCAGACGTGGATAGATTTTTGCGTTATTTACTTTCGTTTATGTTTAAATGTAGTTTTATCAAATTTTTCAGTATGTTATTTTAAAAGGAAATGTGTTGGGACCTCTTTGGAGGCGAGCTCATTACAGTGATTAACATTAAAACTCACTGGGTGGTCTCCTCTCGAGAGCGGATCTCATTTTTGTCAACACCCGAATAATTGTATCTTGCCGAATTACGATTCTTATTTGTGGCTTGCTGAAAATTTTCCTTTGGCGAACGTTAAGTAAGAATTCATGGCACACACCTGAGGGGAGAAATCCGAGTTTAATGTTTACATTTTTCATTACTGGGTTTTCTCCTCCATGGTGCGTTACCATCAAATATACAAGTTTGCCAAATTGCAAATATTTTTATATGTTTCGTGCTTTATAATTTCGGTTATCCGTTAATACTATATTATGGTGCATGTTGAAACATAAGTTCACGGAATCTCCTTCGAGGTGAGATCATGACGGTGATGTAAATTTTAGCTTCACTGGGTGGTCTCCTCTCGAAGGCGGTTTTCATTCAACAGAAGAAAGAGGATACACAAAAATAATTGTGTTCTAGGATTTCTTTTCCACCAGTTGAAATAATAATGTGCGCACTTGAGAGGCGATTGCCAAGTTAATGTTTTATTTTTCATTACTGGGTTTTCTCCTTCATGGCGTGTGATGCTTATACCCTCGACTGTTAAGAAATAAAATGTTCTTATGTGGGCTTTGGTTCCACTTCTCTTTGGCTTTGCCCTATTTGGAACTGATAAAGCTATTGAGTGGTGGCACCGCGGCCATTTCATCGATAATACAATGTATTAGTCCAGAAGTTAAAATTCGTTAATATTGCAAGTTTTTGAAATCTTGAAGGGAAACACTCCAATTCTTGGTGTTCGTGGTTAAGTTTTTCTGGTTTACTATTTTGGATGTAGGGAATTCATGTCAATGCTTTTATGTAAGAAAATTATATTTTTAAAATGATACGTAAGCCGTTTCTTTTAAGGAAAAGAAGTTCCTTTTGTAATTTCATTTTCATTGGATATTGTTGAAGTTGTCATGCTGTAACCAAATGTGCAGGCGAGTGGGAAGTAACTTGTTTCCCTCCCACTCCACCGACTGAAATTTGAGACACCTGGGACGTTGATAACTTTCATTTGCTTCTTTGCTGTCTGAGACGAAGGTTGTAAAGTTTCCGATTGCAGTGTTTGTAAATCTGTACTGTGATATAGTGTAGGATAAAGTTGATCCTTACTTATGAAATAGAAGAAAATGGTACGTATATTTAGTAGGGATTCATCAGATCTGGATAGATTTTTGCGTTATTTACTTTCGTTTATGTTTAAATGTAGTTTTATCAAAATTTTCAGTATGTTATTTTAAAAGGAAATGTGTTGGGACCTCTTTGGAGGCGAGCTCATTACAGTGATTAACATTAAAACTCACTGGGTGGTCTCCTCTCGAGAGCGGATCTCATTTTTGTCAATACCCGAGTAATTGTATCTTGCCGAATTACGATTATTATTTGTGGCGTGCTGAAAATTTTTCTTTGGCGAACGTTAAGCAAGAATTCATGGCACACACCTGAGGGGAGAAATCCGAGTTTAATGTTTACATTCTTCATTACTGGGTTTTCTCCTCCATGGTGCGTTACCATCAAATATACAAGTTTGCCAGATTGCAAATATTTTTATATGTTTCGTGCTTTATAATTTCGGTTATCCGTTAATAATATTTTATGGTGCCAGTTGAAATATAAGTTCACGGAATCACCTTCGAGGTGAGATCATGACGGTGATGTAAATTTTAGCTTCACTGGGTGGTCTCCTCTCGAAGGCGGTTTTCATTCAACAGAAGAAAGAGGATACACAAAAATAATTGTCTTCTAGGATTTCTTTACCACCAGTTGAAATAATAATGTGCGCACTTGAGAGGCGATTGCCAAGTTAAGGTTTTTTTTTCATTACTGGGTTTTCTCCATCATGGCGCGTGATGCTTATACCCTCGACTGTTAAGAAATAAAATTTTCTTATGTGGGCTTTGGTTCCACTTCTCTTTGGATTTGCCCTATTTGGAACTGATAAAGCTATTGAGTGGTGGCACCGCGGCCATTTCATCGATAATACAATGTATTAGTCCAGAAGTTAAAATTCGTTAATATTGCAAATTTTTAAAATCTTGAAGAGAAAACTCCCATTCTTGGTGTTCGTGGTTAAATTTTTCTGGTTTACTATTTTGGATGTAGGGAATTCATGTCAATGCTTTTATGTAAGAAAATTATATTTTTAAAATGATACGTAAGCCGTTTCTTTTAAGGAAAAGAAGTTCCTTTTGTAATTTCATTTTCATTGGATATTGTTGAAGTTGTCATGCTGTAACCAAATGTGAAGGCGAGTGGAAAGTAACTTGTTTCCCTCCCACTCCACCGACTGAAATTTGAGACACCTGGGACGTTGATAATTTTCATTTGCTTGTTTGCTGTCTGAGACGAAGGTTGTAAAGTTTCCGATTGCCGTGTTTGTAAATCTGTACTGTGATATAGTGTAGGATAAAGTTGATCCTTACTTATGAAATAGAAGAAAATGGTACGTATATTTAGTAGGGATTCATCAGACGTGGATAGATTTTTGCGTTATTTACTTTCGTTTATGTTTAAATGTAGTTTTATCAAATTTTTCAGTATGTTATTTTAAAAGGAAATGTGTTGGGACCTCTTTGGAGGCGAGCTCATTACAGTGATTAACATTAAAACTCACTGGGTGGTCTCCTCTCGAGAGCGGATCTCATTTTTGTCAACACCCGAATAATTGTATCTTGCCGAATTACGATTCTTATTTGTGGCTTGCTGAAAATTTTCCTTTGGCGAACGTTAAGTAAGAATTCATGGCACACACCTGAGGGGAGAAATCCGAGTTTAATGTTTACATTTTTCATTACTGGGTTTTCTCCTCCATGGTGCGTTACCATCAAATATACAAGTTTGCCAAATTGCAAATATTTTTATATGTTTCGTGCTTTATAATTTCGGTTATCCGTTAATACTATATTATGGTGCATGATGAAACATAAGTTCACGGAATCTCCTTCGAGGTGAGATCATGACGGTGATGTAAATTTTAGCTTCACTGGGTGGTCTCCTCTCGAAGGCGGTTTTCATTCAACAGAAGAAAGAGGATACACAAAAATAATTGTGTTCTAGGATTTCTTTTCCACCAGTTGAAATAATAATGTGCGCACTTGAGAGGCGATTGCCAAGTTAATGTTTTACTTTTCATTACTGGGTTTTCTCCTTCATGGCGCGTGATGCTTATACCCTCGACTGTTAAGAAATAAAATGTTCTTATGTGGGCTTTGGTTCCACTTCTCTTTGGCTTTGCCCTATTTGGAACTGATAAAGCTATTGAGTGGTGGCACCGCGGCCATTTCATCGATAATACAATGTATTAGTCCAGAAGTTAAAATTCGTTAATATTGCAAGTTTTTGAAATCTTGAAGGGAAACACTCCAATTCTTGGTGTTCGTGGTTAAGTTTTTCTGGTTTACTATTTTGGATGTAGGGAATTCATGTCAATGCTTTTATGTAAGAAAATTATATTTTTAAAATGATACGTAAGCCGTTTCTTTTAAGGAAAAGAAGTTCCTTTTGTAATTTCATTTTCATTGGATATTGTTGAAGTTGTCATGCTGTAACCAAATGTGCAGGCGAGTGGGAAGTAACTTGTTTCCCTCCCACTCCACCGACTGAAATTTGAGACACCTGGGACGTTGATAACTTTCATTTGCTTCTTTGCTGTCTGAGACGAAGGTTGTAAAGTTTCCGATTGCAGTGTTTGTAAATCTGTACTGTGATATAGTGTAGGATAAAGTTGATCCTTACTTATGAAATAGAAGAAAATGGTACGTATATTTAGTAGGGATTCATCAGATCTGGATAGATTTTTGCGTTATTTACTTTCGTTTATGTTTAAATGTAGTTTTATCAAAATTTTCAGTATGTTATTTTAAAAGGAAATGTGTTGGGACCTCTTTCGAGGCGAGCTCATTACAGTGATTAACATTAAAACTCACTGGGTGGTCTCCTCTCGAGAGCGGATCTCATTTTTGTCAATACCCGAGTAATTGTATCTTGCCGAATTACGATTATTATTTGTGGCGTGCTGAAAATTTTTCTTTGGCGAACGTTAAGCAAGAATTCATGGCACACACCTGAGGGGAGAAATCCGAGTTTAATGTTTACATTTTTCATTACTGGGTTTTCTCCTCCATGGTGCGTTACCATCAAATATACAAGTTTGCCAGATTGCAAATATTTTTATATGTTTCGTGCTTTATAATTTCGGTTATCCGTTAATACTATTTTATGGTGCCAGTTGAAATATAAGTTCACGGAATCACCTTCGAGGTGAGATCATGACGGTGATGTAAATTTTAGCTTCACTGGGTGGTCTCCTCTCGGAGGCGGTTTTCATTCAACAGAAGAAAGAGGATACACAAAAATAATTGTCTTCTAGGATTTCTTTTCCACCAGTTGAAATAATAATGTGCGCACTTGAGAGGCGATTGCCAAGTTAAGGTTTTTTTTTCATTACTGGGTTTTCTCCTTCATGGCGCGTGATTCTTATACCCTCGACTGTTAAGAAATAAAATTTTCTTATGTGGGCTTTGGTTCCACTTCTCTTTGGCTTTGCCCTATTTGGAACTGATAAAGCTATTGAGTGGTGGCACCGCGGCCATTTCATCGATAATACAATGTATTAGTCCAGAAGTTAAAATTCGTTAATATTGCAAGTTTTTGAAATCTTGAAGGGAAACACTCCAATTCTTGGTGTTCGTGGTTAAGTTTTTCTGGTTTACTATTTTGGATGTAGGGAATTCATGTCAATGCTTTTATGTAAGAAAATTATATTTTTAAAATGATACGTAAGCCGTTTCTTTTAAGGAAAAGAAGTTCCTTTTGTAATTTCATTTTCATTGGATATTGTTGAAGTTGTCATGCTGTAACCAAATGTGCAGGCGAGTGGGAAGTAACTTGTTTCCCTCCCACTCCACCGACTGAAATTTGAGACACCTGGGACGTTGATAACTTTCATTTGCTTGTTTGCTGTCTGAGACGAAGGTTGTAAAGTTTCCGATTGCAGTGTTTGTAAATCTGTACTGTGATATAGTATAGGATAAAGTTGATCCTTACTTATGAAATAGAAGAAAATGGTACGTATATTTAGTAGGGATTCATCAGATCTGGATAGATTTTTGCGTTATTTACTTTCGTTTATGTTTAAATGTAGTTTTATCAAAATTTTCAGTATGTTATTTTAAAAGGAAATGTGTTGGGACCTCTTTGGAGGCGAGCTCATTACAGTGATTAACATTAAAACTCACTGGGTGGTCTCCTCTCGAGAGCGGATCTCATTTTTGTCAATACCCGAGTAATTGTATCTTGCCGAATTACGATTATTATTTGTGGCGTGCTGAAAATTTTTCTTTGGCGAACGTTAAGCAAGAATTCATGGCACACACCTGAGGGGAGAAATCCGAGTTTAATGTTTACATTCTTCATTACTGGGTTTTCTCCTCCATGGTGCGTTACCATCAAATATACAAGTTTGCCAGATTGCAAATATTTTTATGTTTCGTGCTTTATAATTTCGGTTATCCGTTAATACTATTTTATGGTGCCAGTTGAAATATAAGTTCACGGAATCACCTTCGAGGTGAGATCATGACGGTGATGTAAATTTTAGCTTCACTGGGTGGTCTCCTCTCGGAGGCGGTTTTCATTCAACAGAAGAAAGAGGATACACAAAAATAATTGTCTTCTAGGATTTCTTTTCCACCAGTTGAAATAATAATGTGCGCACTTGAGAGGCGATTGCCAAGTTAAGGTTTTTTTTTCATTACTGGGTTTTCTCCATCATGGCGCGTGATGCTTATACCCTCGACTGTTAAGAAATAAAATTTTCTTATGTGGGCTTTGGTTCCACTTCTCTTTGGATTTGCCCTATTTGGAACTGATAAAGCTATTGAGTGGTGGCACCGCGGCCATTTCATCGATAATACAATGTATTAGTCCAGAAGTTAAAATTCGTTAATATTGCAAATTTTTAAAATCTTGAAGAGAAAACTCCCATTCTTGGTGTTCGTGGTTAAATTTTTCTGGTTTACTATTTTGGATGTAGGGAATTCATGTCAATGCTTTTATGTAAGAAAATTATATTTTTAAAATGATACGTAAGCCGTTTCTTTTAAGGAAAAGAAGTTCCTTTTGTAATTTCATTTTCATTGGATATTGTTGAAGTTGTCATGCTGTAACCAAATGTGAAGGCGAGTGGAAAGTAACTTGTTTCCCTCCCACTCCACCGACTGAAATTTGAGACACCTGGGACGTTGATAATTTTCATTTGCTTGTTTGCTGTCTGAGACGAAGGTTGTAAAGTTTCCGATTGCAGTGTTTGTAAATCTGTACTGTGATATAGTGTAGGATAAAGTTGATCCTTACTTATGAAATAGAAGAAAATGGTACGTATATTTAGTAGGGATTCATCAGACGTGGATAGATTTTTGCGTTATTTACTTTCGTTTATGTTTAAATGTAGTTTTATCAAATTTTTCAGTATGTTATTTTAAAAGGAAATGTGTTGGGACCTCTTTGGAGGCGAGCTCATTACAGTGATTAACATTAAAACTCACTGGGTGGTCTCCTCTCGAGAGCGGATCTCATTTTTGTCAACACCCGAATAATTGTATCTTGCCGAATTACGATTCTTATTTGTGGCTTGCTGAAAATTTTCCTTTGGCGAACGTTAAGTAAGAATTCATGGCACACACCTGAGGGGAGAAATCCGAGTTTAATGTTTACATTTTTCATTACTGGGTTTTCTCCTCCATGGTGCGTTACCATCAAATATACAAGTTTGCCAAATTGCAAATATTTTTATATGTTTCGTGCTTTATAATTTCGGTTATCCGTTAATACTATATTATGGTGCATGTTGAAACATAAGTTCACGGAATCTCCTTCGAGGTGAGATCATGACGGTGATGTAAATTTTAGCTTCACTGGGTGGTCTCCTCTCGAAGGCGGTTTTCATTCAACAGAAGAAAGAGGATACACAAAAATAATTGTGTTCTAGGATTTCTTTTCCACCAGTTGAAATAATAATGTGCGCACTTGAGAGGCGATTGCCAAGTTAATGTTTTATTTTTCATTACTGGGTTTTCTCCTTCATGGCGCGTGATGCTTATACCCTCGACTGTTAAGAAATAAAATGTTCTTATGTGGGCTTTGGTTCCACTTCTCTTTGGCTTTGCCCTATTTGGAACTGATAAAGCTATTGAGTGGTGGCACCGCGGCCATTTCATCGATAATACAATGTATTAGTCCAGAAGTTAAAATTCGTTAATATTGCAAGTTTTTGAAATCTTGAAGGGAAACACTCCAATTCTTGGTGTTCGTGGTTAAGTTTTTCTGGTTTACTATTTTGGATGTAGGGAATTCATGTCAATGCTTTTATGTAAGAAAATTATATTTTTAAAATGATACGTAAGCCGTTTCTTTTAAGGAAAAGAAGTTCCTTTTGTAATTTCATTTTCATTGGATATTGTTGAAGTTGTCGTGCTGTAACCAAATGTGCAGGCGAGTGGGAAGTAACTTGTTTCCCTCCCACTCCACCGACTGAAATTTGAGACACCTGGGACGTTGATAACTTTCATTTGCTTCTTTGCTGTCTGAGACGAAGGTTGTAAAGTTTCCGATTGCAGTGTTTGTAAATCTGTACTGTGATATAGTGTAGGATAAAGTTGATCCTTACTTATGAAATAGAAGAAAATGGTACGTATATTTAGTAGGGATTCATCAGATCTGGATAGATTTTTGCGTTATTTACTTTCGTTTATGTTTAAATGTAGTTTTATCAAAATTTTCAGTATGTTATTTTAAAAGGAAATGTGTTGGGACCTCTTTGGAGGCGAGCTCATTACAGTGATTAACATTAAAACTCACTGGGTGGTCTCCTCTCGAGAGCGGATCTCATTTTTGTCAATACCCGAGTAATTGTATCTTGCCGAATTACGATTATTATTTGTGGCGCGCTGAAAATTTTTCTTTGGCGAACGTTAAGCAAGAATTCATGGCACACACCTGAGGGGAGAAATCCGAGTTTAATGTTTACATTTTTCATTACTGGGTTTTCTCCTCCATGGTGCGTTACCATCAAATATACAAGTTTGCCAGATTGCAAATATTTTTATATGTTTCGTGCTTTATAATTTCGGTTATCCGTTAATACTATTTTATGGTGCCAGTTGAAATATAAGTTCACGGAATCACCTTCGAGGTGAGATCATGACGGTGATGTAAATTTTAGCTTCACTGGGTGGTCTCCTCTCGGAGGCGGTTTTCATTCAACAGAAGAAAGAGGATACACAAAAATAATTGTCTTCTAGGATTTCTTTTCCACCAGTTGAAATAATAATGTGCGCACTTGAGAGGCGATTGCCAAGTTAAGGTTTTTTTTTCATTACTGGGTTTTCTCCTTCATGGCGCGTGATTCTTATACCCTCGACTGTTAAGAAATAAAATTTTCTTATGTGGGCTTTGGTTCCACTTCTCTTTGGCTTTGCCCTATTTGGAACTGATAAAGCTATTGAGTGGTGGCACCGCGGCCATTTCATCGATAATACAATGTATTAGTCCAGAAGTTAAAATTCGTTAATATTGCAAGTTTTTGAAATCTTGAAGGGAAACACTCCAATTCTTGGTGTTCGTGGTTAAGTTTTTCTGGTTTACTATTTTGGATGTAGGGAATTCATGTCAATGCTTTTATGTAAGAAAATTATATTTTTAAAATGATACGTAAGCCGTTTCTTTTAAGGAAAAGAAGTTCCTTTTGTAATTTCATTTTCATTGGATATTGTTGAAGTTGTCATGCTGTAACCAAATGTGCAGGCGAGTGGGAAGTAACTTGTTTCCCTCCCACTCCACCGACTGAAATTTGAGACACCTGGGACGTTGATAACTTTCATTTGCTTCTTTGCTGTCTGAGACGAAGGTTGTAAAGTTTCCGATTGCAGTGTTTGTAAATCTGTACTGTGATATAGTATAGGATAAAGTTGATCCTTACTTATGAAATAGAAGAAAATGGTACGTATATTTAGTAGGGATTCATCAGATCTGGATAGATTTTTGCGTTATTTACTTTCGTTTATGTTTAAATGTAGTTTTATCAAAATTTTCAGTATGTTATTTTAAAAGGAAATGTGTTGGGACCTCTTTGGAGGCGAGCTCATTACAGTGATTAACATTAAAACTCACTGGGTGGTCTCCTCTCGAGAGCGGATCTCATTTTTGTCAATACCCGAGTAATTGTATCTTGCCGAATTACGATTATTATTTGTGGCGTGCTGAAAATTTTTCTTTGGCGAACGTTAAGCAAGAATTCATGGCACACACCTGAGGGGAGAAATCCGAGTTTAATGTTTACATTCTTCATTACTGGGTTTTCTCCTCCATGGTGCGTTACCATCAAATATACAAGTTTGCCAGATTGCAAATATTTTTATGTTTCGTGCTTTATAATTTCGGTTATCCGTTAATACTATTTTATGGTGCCAGTTGAAATATAAGTTCACGGAATCACCTTCGAGGTGAGATCATGACGGTGATGTAAATTTTAGCTTCACTGGGTGGTCTCCTCTCGGAGGCGGTTTTCATTCAACAGAAGAAAGAGGATACACAAAAATAATTGTCTTCTAGGATTTCTTTTCCACCAGTTGAAATAATAATGTGCGCACTTGAGAGGCGATTGCCAAGTTAAGGTTTTTTTTCATTACTGGGTTTTCTCCATCATGGCGCGTGATGCTTATACCCTCGACTGTTAAGAAATAAAATTTTCTTATGTGGGCTTTGGTTCCACTTCTCTTTGGATTTGTTCTATTTGGAACTGATAAAGCTATTGAGTGGTGGCACCGCGGCCATTTCATCGATAATACAATGTATTAGTCCAGAAGTTAAAATTCGTTAATATTGCAAATTTTTAAAATCTTGAAGAGAAAACTCCCATTCTTGGTGTTCGTGGTTAAATTTTTCTGGTTTACTATTTTGGATGTAGGGAATTCATGTCAATGCTTTTATGTAAGAAAATTATATTTTTAAAATGATACGTAAGCCGTTTCTTTTAAGGAAAAGAAGTTCCTTTTGTAATTTCATTTTCATTGGATATTGTTGAAGTTGTCATGCTGTAACCAAATGTGAAGGCGAGTGGAAAGTAACTTGTTTCCCTCCCACTCCACCGACTGAAATTTGAGACACCTGGGACGTTGATAATTTTCATTTGCTTGTTTGCTGTCTGAGACGAAGGTTGTAAAGTTTCCGATTGCAGTGTTTGTAAATCTGTACTGTGATATAGTGTAGGATAAAGTTGATCCTTACTTATGAAATAGAAGAAAATGGTACGTATATTTAGTAGGGATTCATCAGACGTGGATAGATTTTTGCGTTATTTACTTTCGTTTATGTTTAAATGTAGTTTTATCAAATTTTTCAGTATGTTATTTTAAAAGGAAATGTGTTGGGACCTCTTTGGAGGCGAGCTCATTACAGTGATTAACATTAAAACTCACTGGGTGGTCTCCTCTCGAGAGCGGATCTCATTTTTGTCAACACCCGAATAATTGTATCTTGCCGAATTACGATTCTTATTTGTGGCTTGCTGAAAATTTTCCTTTGGCGAACGTTAAGTAAGAATTCATGGCACACACCTGAGGGGAGAAATCCGAGTTTAATGTTTACATTTTTCATTACTGGGTTTTCTCCTCCATGGTGCGTTACCATCAAATATACAAGTTTGCCAAATTGCAAATATTTTTATATGTTTCGTGCTTTATAATTTCGGTTATCCGTTAATACTATATTATGGTGCATGTTGAAACATAAGTTCACGGAATCTCCTTCGAGGTGAGATCATGACGGTGATGTAAATTTTAGCTTCACTGGGTGGTCTCCTCTCGAAGGCGGTTTTCATTCAACAGAAGAAAGAGGATACACAAAAATAATTGTGTTCTAGGATTTCTTTTCCACCAGTTGAAATAATAATGTGCGCACTTGAGAGGCGATTGCCAAGTTAATGTTTTATTTTTCATTACTGGGTTTTCTCCTTCATGGCGTGTGATGCTTATACCCTCGACTGTTAAGAAATAAAATGTTCTTATGTGGGCTTTGGTTCCACTTCTCTTTGGCTTTGCCCTATTTGGAACTGATAAAGCTATTGAGTGGTGGCACCGCGGCCATTTCATCGATAATACAATGTATTAGTCCAGAAGTTAAAATTCGTTAATATTGCAAGTTTTTGAAATCTTGAAGGGAAACACTCCAATTCTTGGTGTTCGTGGTTAAGTTTTTCTGGTTTACTATTTTGGATGTAGGGAATTCATGTCAATGCTTTTATGTAAGAAAATTATATTTTTAAAATGATACGTAAGCCGTTTCTTTTAAGGAAAAGAAGTTCCTTTTGTAATTTCATTTTCATTGGATATTGTTGAAGTTGTCATGCTGTAACCAAATGTGCAGGCGAGTGGGAAGTAACTTGTTTCCCTCCCACTCCACCGACTGAAATTTGAGACACCTGGGACGTTGATAACTTTCATTTGCTTGTTTGCTGTCTGAGACGAAGGTTGTAAAGTTTCCATTGCAGTGTTTGTAAATCTGTACTGTGATATAGTGTAGGATAAACTTGATCCTTACTTATGAAATAGAAGAAAATGGTACGTATATTTAGTAGGGATTCATCAGACGTGGATAGATTTTTGCGTTATTTACTTTCGTTTATGTTTAAATGTAGTTTTATCAAAATTTTCAGTATGTTATTTTAAAAGGAAATGTGTTGGAACCTCTTTGGAGGCGAGCTCATTACAGTGATTAACATTAAAACTCACTGGGTGGACTCCTCTCGAGAGCGGATCTCATTTTTGTCAACACCCGAATAATTGTATCTTGCCGAATTACGATTCTTATTTGTGGCTTGCTGAAAATTTTCCTTTGGCGAACGTTAAGTAAGAATTCATGGCACACACCTGAGGGGAGAAATCCGAGTTTAATGTTTACATTTTTCATTACTGGGTTTTCTCCTCCATGGTGCGTTACCATCAAATATACAAGTTTGCCAAATTGCAAATATTTTTATATGTTTCGTGCTTTATAATTTCGGTTATCCGTTAATACTATATTATGGTGCATGTTGAAACATAAGTTCACGGTATCTCCTTCGAGGTGAGATCATGACGGTGATGTAAATTTTAGCTTCACTGGGTGGTCTCCTCTCGAAGGCGGTTTTCATTCAACAGAAGAAAGAGGATACACAAAAATAATTGTTTTCTAGGAATTCTTTTCCACCAGTTGAAATAATAAGGTGCGCACTTGAGAGGCGATTGCCAAGTTAATGTTTTATTTTTCATTACTGGGTTTTCTCCTTCATGGCGCGTGATGCTTATACCCTCGACTGTTAAGAAATAAAATGTTCTTATGTGGGCTTTGGTTCCACTTCTCTTTGGCTTTGCCCTATTTGGAACTGATAAAGCTATTGAGTGGTGGCACCGCGGCCATTTCATCGATAATACAATGTATTAGTCCAGAAGTTAAAATTCGTTAATATTGCAAGTTTTTGAAATCTTGAAGGGAAACACTCCAATTCTTGGTGTTCGTGGTTAAGTTTTTCTGGTTTACTATTTTGGATGTAGGGAATTCATGTCAATGCTTTTATGTAAGAAAATTATATTTTTAAAATGATACGTAAGCCGTTTCTTTTAAGGAAAAGAAGTTCCTTTTGTAATTTCATTTTCATTGGATATTGTTGAAGTTGTCATGCTGTAACCAAATGTGCAGGCGAGTGGGAAGTAACTTGTTTCCCTCCCACTCCACCGACTGAAATTTGAGACACCTGGGACGTTGATAACTTTCATTTGCTTGTTTGCTGTCTGAGACGAAGGTTGTAAAGTTTCCATTGCAGTGTTTGTAAATCTGTACTGTGATATAGTGTAGGATAAACTTGATCCTTACTTATGAAATAGAAGAAAATGGTACGTATATTTAGTAGGGATTCATCAGACGTGGATAGATTTTTGCGTTATTTACTTTCGTTTATGTTTAAATGTAGTTTTATCAAAATTTTCAGTATGTTATTTTAAAAGGAAATGTGTTGGGACCTCTTTGGAGGCGAGCTCATTACAGTGATTAACATTAAAACTCACTGGGTGGACTCCTCTCGAGAGCGGATCTCATTTTTGTCAACACCCGAATAATTGTATCTTGCCGAATTACGATTCTTATTTGTGGCTTGCTGAAAATTTTCCTTTGGCGAACGTTAAGTAAGAATTCATGGCACACACCTGAGGGGAGAAATCCGAGTTTAATGTTTACATTTTTCATTACTGGGTTTTCTCCTCCATGGTGCGTTACCATCAAATATACAAGTTTGCCAAATTGCAAATATTTTTATATGTTTCGTGCTTTATAATTTCGGTTATCCGTTAATACTATATTATGGTGCATGTTGAAACATAAGTTCACGGTATCTCCTTCGAGGTGAGATCATGACGGTGATGTAAATTTTAGCTTCACTGGGTGGTCTCCTCTCGAAGGCGGTTTTCATTCAACCGAAGAAAGAGGATACACAAAAATAATTGTTTTCTAGGAATTCTTTTCCACCAGTTGAAATAATAAGGTGCGCACTTGAGAGGCGATTGCCAAGTTAATGTTTTATTTTTCATTACTGGGTTTTCTCCTTCATGGCGCGTGATGCTTATACCCTCGACTGTTAAGAAATAAAATGTTCTTATGTGGGCTTTGGTTCCACTTCTCTTTGGCTTTGCCCTATTTGGAACTGATAAAGCTATTGAGTGGTGGCACCGCGGCCATTTCATCGATAATACAATGTATTAGTCCAGAAGTTAAAATTCGTTAATATTGCAAGTTTTTGAAATCTTGAAGGGAAACACTCCAATTCTTGGTGTTCGTGGTTAAGTTTTTCTGGTTTACTATTTTGGATGTAGGGAATTCATGTCAATGCTTTTATGTAAGAAAATTATATTTTTAAAATGATACGTAAGCCGTTTCTTTTAAGGAAAAGAAGTTCCTTTTGTAATTTCATTTTCATTGGATATTGTTGAAGTTGTCATGCTGTAACCAAATGTGCAGGCGAGTGGGAAGTAACTTGTTTCCCTCCCACTCCACCGACTGAAATTTGAGACACCTGGGACGTTGATAACTTTCATTTGCTTCTTTGCTGTCTGAGACGAAGGTTGTAAAGTTTCCGATTGCAGTGTTTGTAAATCTGTACTGTGATATAGTGTAGGATAAAGTTGATCCTTACTTATGAAATAGAAGAAAATGGTACGTATATTTAGTAGGGATTCATCAGATCTGGATAGATTTTTGCGTTATTTACTTTCGTTTATGTTTAAATGTAGTTTTATCAAAATTTTCAGTATGTTATTTTAAAAGGAAATGTGTTGGGACCTCTTTGGAGGCGAGCTCATTACAGTGATTAACATTAAAACTCACTGGGTGGTCTCCTCTCGAGAGCGGATCTCATTTTTGTCAATACCCGAGTAATTGTATCTTGCCGAATTACGATTATTATTTGTGGCGTGCTGAAAATTTTTCTTTGGCGAACGTTAAGCAAGAATTCATGGCACACACCTGAGGGGAGAAATCCGAGTTTAATGTTTACATTTTTCATTACTGGGTTCTCTCCTCCATGGTGCGTTACCATCAAATATACAAGTTTGCCAAATTGCAAATATTTTTATATGTTTCGTGCTTTATAATTTCGGTTATCCGTTAATACTATATTATGGTGCATGTTGAAACATAAGTTCACGGAATCTCCTTCGAGGTGAGATCATGACGGTGATGTAAATTTTAGCTTCACTGGGTGGTCTCCTCTCGAAGGCGGTTTTCATTCAACAGAAGAAAGAGGATACACAAAAATAATTGTGTTCTAGGATTTCTTTTCCACCAGTTGAAATAATAATGTGCGCACTTGAGAGGCGATTGCCAAGTTAATGTTTTATTTTTCATTACTGGGTTTTCTCCTTCATGGCGCGTGATGCTTATACCCTCGACTGTTAAGAAATAAAATGTTCTTATGTGGGCTTTGGTTCCACTTCTCTTTGGCTTTGCCCTATTTGGAACTGATAAAGCTATTGAGTGGTGGCACCGCGGCCATTTCATCGATAATACAATGTATTAGTCCAGAAGTTAAAATTCGGTAATATTGCAAGTTTTTGAAATCTTGAAGGGAAACACTCCAATTCTTGGTGTTCGTGGTTAAGTTTTTCTGGTTTACTATTTTGGATGTAGGGAATTCATGTCAATGCTTTTATGTAAGAAAATTATATTTTTAAAATGATACGTAAGCCGTTTCTTTTAAGGAAAAGAAGTTCCTTTTGTAATTTCATTTTCATTGGATATTGTTGAAGTTGTCATGCTGTAACCAAATGTGCAGGCGAGTGGGAAGTAACTTGTTTCCCTCCCACTCCACCGACTGAAATTTGAGACACCTGGGACGTTGATAACTTTCATTTGCTTCTTTGCTGTCTGAGACGAAGGTTGTAAAGTTTCCGATTGCAGTGTTTGTAAATCTGTACTGTGATATAGTGTAGGATAAAGTTGATCCTTACTTATGAAATAGAAGAAAATGGTACGTATATTTAGTAGGGATTCATCAGATCTGGATAGATTTTTGCGTTATTTACTTTCGTTTATGTTTAAATGTAGTTTTATCAAAATTTTCAGTATGTTATTTTAAAAGGAAATGTGTTGGGACCTCTTTGGAGGCGAGCTCATTACAGTGATTAACATTAAAACTCACTGGGTGGTCTCCTCTCGAGAGCGGATCTCATTTTTGTCAATACCCGAGTAATTGTATCTTGCCGAATTACGATTATTATTTGTGGCGTGCTGAAAATTTTTCTTTGGCGAACGTTAAGCAAGAATTCATGGCACACACCTGAGGGGAGAAATCCGAGTTTAATGTTTACATTTTTCATTACTGGGTTCTCTCCTCCATGGTGCGTTACCATCAAATATACAAGTTTGCCAAATTGCAAATATTTTTATATGTTTCGTGCTTTATAATTTCGGTTATCCGTTAATACTATATTATGGTGCATGTTGAAACATAAGTTCACGGAATCTCCTTCGAGGTGAGATCATGACGGTGATGTAAATTTTAGCTTCACTGGGTGGTCTCCTCTCGAAGGCGGTTTTCATTCAACAGAAGAAAGAGGATACACAAAAATAATTGTGTTCTAGGATTTCTTTTCCACCAGTTGAAATAATAATGTGCGCACTTGAGAGGCGATTGCCAAGTTAATGTTTTATTTTTCATTACTGGGTTTTCTCCTTCATGGCGCGTGATGCTTATACCCTCGACTGTTAAGAAATAAAATGTTCTTATGTGGGCTTTGGTTCCACTTCTCTTTGGCTTTGCCCTATTTGGAACTGATAAAGCTATTGAGTGGTGGCACCGCGGCCATTTCATCGATAATACAATGTATTAGTCCAGAAGTTAAAATTCGTTAATATTGCAAGTTTTTGAAATCTTGAAGGGAAACACTCCAATTCTTGGTGTTCGTGGTTAAGTTTTTCTGGTTTACTATTTTGGATGTAGGGAATTCATGTCAATGCTTTTATGTAAGAAAATTATATTTTTAAAATGATACGTAAGCCGTTTCTTTTAAGGAAAAGAAGTTCCTTTTGTAATTTCATTTTCATTGGATATTGTTGAAGTTGTCATGCTGTAACCAAATGTGCAGGCGAGTGGGAAGTAACTTGTTTCCCTCCCACTCCACCGACTGAAATTTGAGACACCTGGGACGTTGATAACTTTCATTTGCTTCTTTGCTGTCTGAGACGAAGGTTGTAAAGTTTCCGATTGCAGTGTTTGTAAATCTGTACTGTGATATAGTGTAGGATAAAGTTGATCCTTACTTATGAAATAGAAGAAAATGGTACGTATATTTAGTAGGGATTCATCAGATCTGGATAGATTTTTGCGTTATTTACTTTCGTTTATGTTTAAATGTAGTTTTATCAAAATTTTCAGTATGTTATTTTAAAAGGAAATGTGTTGGGACCTCTTTGGAGGCGAGCTCATTACAGTGATTAACATTAAAACTCACTGGGTGGTCTCCTCTCGAGAGCGGATCTCATTTTTGTCAATACCCGAGTAATTGTATCTTGCCGAATTACGATTATTATTTGTGGCGTGCTGAAAATTTTTCTTTGGCGAACGTTAAGCAAGAATTCATGGCACACACCTGAGGGGAGAAATCCGAGTTTAATGTTTACATTCTTCATTACTGGGTTTTCTCCTCCATGGTGCGTTACCATCAAATATACAAGTTTGCCAGATTGCAAATATTTTTATATGTTTCGTGCTTTATAATTTCGGTTATCCGTTAATAATATTTTATGGTGCCAGTTGAAATATAAGTTCACGGAATCACCTTCGAGGTGAGATCATGACGGTGATGTAAATTTTAGCTTCACTGGGTGGTCTCCTCTCGGAGGCGGTTTTCATTCAACAGAAGAAAGAGGATACACAAAAATAATTGTCTTCTAGGATTTCTTTTCCACCAGTTGAAATAATAATGTGCGCACTTGAGAGGCGATTGCCAAGTTAAGGTTTTTTTTCATTACTGGGTTTTCTCCATCATGGCGCGTGATGCTTATACCCTCGACTGTTAAGAAATAAAATTTTCTTATGTGGGCTTTGGTTCCACTTCTCTTTGGATTTGTTCTATTTGGAACTGATAAAGCTATTGAGTGGTGGCACCGCGGCCATTTCATCGATAATACAATGTATTAGTCCAGAAGTTAAAATTCGTTAATATTGCAAATTTTTAAAATCTTGAAGAGAAAACTCCCATTCTTGGTGTTCGTGGTTAAATTTTTCTGGTTTACTATTTTGGATGTAGGGAATTCATGTCAATGCTTTTATGTAAGAAAATTATATTTTTATAATGATACGTAAGCCGTTTCTTTTAAGGAAAAGAAGTTCCTTTTGTAATTTCATTTTCATTGGATATTGTTGAAGTTGTCATGCTGTAACCAAATGTGCAGGCGAGTGGGAAGTAACTTGTTTCCCTCCCACTCCACCGACTGAAATTTGAGACACCTGGGACGTTGATAACTTTCATTTGCTTGTTTGCTGTCTGAGACGAAGGTTGTAAAGTTTCCATTGCAGTGTTTGTAAATCTGTACTGTGATATAGTGTAGGATAAACTTGATCCTTACTTATGAAATAGAAGAAAATGGTACGTATATTTAGTAGGGATTCATCAGACGTGGATAGATTTTTGCGTTATTTACTTTCGTTTATGTTTAAATGTAGTTTTATCAAAATTTTCAGTATGTTATTTTAAAAGGAAATGTGTTGGAACCTCTTTGGAGGCGAGCTCATTACAGTGATTAACATTAAAACTCACTGGGTGGACTCCTCTCGAGAGCGGATCTCATTTTTGTCAACACCCGAATAATTGTATCTTGCCGAATTACGATTCTTATTTGTGGCTTGCTGAAAATTTTCCTTTGGCGAACGTTAAGTAAGAATTCATGGCACACACCTGAGGGGAGAAATCCGAGTTTAATGTTTACATTTTTCATTACTGGGTTTTCTCCTCCATGGTGCGTTACCATCAAATATACAAGTTTGCCAAATTGCAAATATTTTTATATGTTTCGTGCTTTATAATTTCGGTTATCCGTTAATACTATATTATGGTGCATGTTGAAACATAAGTTCACGGTATCTCCTTCGAGGTGAGATCATGACGGTGATGTAAATTTTAGCTTCACTGGGTGGTCTCCTCTCGAAGGCGGTTTTCATTCAACAGAAGAAAGAGGATACACAAAAATAATTGTTTTCTAGGAATTCTTTTCCACCAGTTGAAATAATAAGGTGAGCACTTGAGAGGCGATTGCCAAGTTAATGTTTTATTTTTCATTACTGGGTTTTCTCCTTCATGGCGCGTGATGCTTATACCCTCGACTGTTAAGAAATAAAATGTTCTTATGTGGGCTTTGGTTCCACTTCTCTTTGGCTTTGCCCTATTTGGAACTGATAAAGCTATTGAGTGGTGGCACCGCGGCCATTTCATCGATAATACAATGTATTAGTCCAGAAGTTAAAATTCGTTAATATTGCAAGTTTTTGAAATCTTGAAGGGAAACACTCCAATTCTTGGTGTTCGTGGTTAAGTTTTTCTGGTTTACTATTTTGGATGTAGGGAATTCATGTCAATGCTTTTATGTAAGAAAATTATATTTTTAAAATGATACGTAAGCCGTTTCTTTTAAGGAAAAGAAGTTCCTTTTGTAATTTCATTTTCATTGGATATTGTTGAAGTTGTCATGCTGTAACCAAATGTGCAGGCGAGTGGGAAGTAACTTGTTTCCCTCCCACTCCACCGACTGAAATTTGAGACACCTGGGACGTTGATAACTTTCATTTGCTTGTTTGCTGTCTGAGACGAAGGTTGTAAAGTTTCCATTGCAGTGTTTGTAAATCTGTACTGTGATATAGTGTAGGATAAACTTGATCCTTACTTATGAAATAGAAGAAAATGGTACGTATATTTAGTAGGGATTCATCAGACGTGGATAGATTTTTGCGTTATTTACTTTCGTTTATGTTTAAATGTAGTTTTATCAAAATTTTCAGTATGTTATTTTAAAAGGAAATGTGTTGGGACCTCTTTGGAGGCGAGCTCATTACAGTGATTAACATTAAAACTCACTGGGTGGACTCCTCTCGAGAGCGGATCTCATTTTTGTCAACACCCGAATAATTGTATCTTGCCGAATTACGATTCTTATTTGTGGCTTGCTGAAAATTTTCCTTTGGCGAACGTTAAGTAAGAATTCATGGCACACACCTGAGGGGAGAAATCCGAGTTTAATGTTTACATTTTTCATTACTGGGTTTTCTCCTCCATGGTGCGTTACCATCAAATATACAAGTTTGCCAAATTGCAAATATTTTTATATGTTTCGTGCTTTATAATTTCGGTTATCCGTTAATACTATATTATGGTGCATGTTGAAACATAAGTTCACGGTATCTCCTTCGAGGTGAGATCATGACGGTGATGTAAATTTTAGCTTCACTGGGTGGTCTCCTCTCGAAGGCGGTTTTCATTCAACCGAAGAAAGAGGATACACAAAAATAATTGTTTTCTAGGAATTCTTTTCCACCAGTTGAAATAATAAGGTGCGCACTTGAGAGGCGATTGCCAAGTTAATGTTTTATTTTTCATTACTGGGTTTTCTCCTTCATGGCGCGTGATGCTTATACCCTCGACTGTTAAGAAATAAAATGTTCTTATGTGGGCTTTGGTTCCACTTCTCTTTGGCTTTGCCCTATTTGGAACTGATAAAGCTATTGAGTGGTGGCACCGCGGCCATTTCATCGATAATACAATGTATTAGTCCAGAAGTTAAAATTCGTTAATATTGCAAGTTTTTGAAATCTTGAAGGGAAACACTCCAATTCTTGGTGTTCGTGGTTAAGTTTTTCTGGTTTACTATTTTGGATGTAGGGAATTCATGTCAATGCTTTTATGTAAGAAAATTATATTTTTAAAATGATACGTAAGCCGTTTCTTTTAAGGAAAAGAAGTTCCTTTTGTAATTTCATTTTCATTGGATATTGTTGAAGTTGTCATGCTGTAACCAAATGTGCAGGCGAGTGGGAAGTAACTTGTTTCCCTCCCACTCCACCGACTGAAATTTGAGACACCTGAGACGTTGATAACTTTCATTTGCTTCTTTGCTGTCTGAGACGAAGGTTGTAAAGTTTCCGATTGCAGTGTTTGTAAATCTGTACTGTGATATAGTGTAGGATAAAGTTGATCCTTACTTATGAAATAGAAGAAAATGGTACGTATATTTAGTAGGGATTCATCAGATCTGGATAGATTTTTGCGTTATTTACTTTCGTTTATGTTTAAATGTAGTTTTATCAAAATTTTCAGTATGTTATTTTAAAAGGAAATGTGTTGGGACCTCTTTGGAGGCGAGCTCATTACAGTGATTAACATTAAAACTCACTGGGTGGTCTCCTCTCGAGAGCGGATCTCATTTTTGTCAATACCCGAGTAATTGTATCTTGCCGAATTACGATTATTATTTGTGGCGTGCTGAAAATTTTTCTTTGGCGAACGTTAAGCAAGAATTCATGGCACACACCTGAGGGGAGAAATCCGAGTTTAATGTTTACATTTTTCATTACTGGGTTCTCTCCTCCATGGTGCGTTACCATCAAATATACAAGTTTGCCAAATTGCAAATATTTTTATATGTTTCGTGCTTTATAATTTCGGTTATCCGTTAATACTATATTATGGTGCATGTTGAAACATAAGTTCACGGAATCTCCTTCGAGGTGAGATCATGACGGTGATGTAAATTTTAGCTTCACTGGGTGGTCTCCTCTCGAAGGCGGTTTTCATTCAACAGAAGAAAGAGGATACACAAAAATAATTGTGTTCTAGGATTTCTTTTCCACCAGTTGAAATAATAATGTGCGCACTTGAGAGGCGATTGCCAAGTTAATGTTTTATTTTTCATTACTGGGTTTTCTCCTTCATGGCGCGTGATTCTTATACCCTCGACTGTTAAGAAATAAAATGTTCTTATGTGGGCTTTGGTTCCACTTCTCTTTGGCTTTGCCCTATTTGGAACTGATAAAGCTATTGAGTTGTGGCACCGCGGATATTTCATCGATAATACAATGTATTAGTCCAGAAGTTAAAATTCGGTAATATTGCAAGTTTTTGAAATCTTGAAGGGAAACACTCCCATTCTTGGTGTTCGTGGTTAAATTTTTCTGGTTTACTATTTTGGATGTAGGGAATTCATGTCAATGCTTTTATGTAAGAAAATTATATTTTTAAAATGATACGTAAGCCGTTTCTTTTAAGGAAAAGAAGTTCCTTTTGTAATTTCATTTTCATTGGATATTGTTGAAGTTGTCATGCTGTAACCAAATGTGCAGGCGAGTGGGAAGTAACTTGTTTCCCTCCCACTCCACCGACTGAAATTTGAGACACCTGGGACGTTGATAACTTTCATTTGCTTGTTTGCTGTCTGAGACGAAGGTTGTAAAGTTTCCGATTGCAGTGTTTGTAAATCTGTACTGTGATATAGTGTAGGATAAACTTGATCCTTACTTATGAAATAGAAGAAAATGGTACGTATATTTAGTAGGGATTCATCAGACGTGGATAGATTTTTGCGTTATTTACTTTCGTTTATGTTTAAATGTAGTTTTATCAAAATTTTCAGTATGTTATTTTAAAAGGAAATGTGTTGGGACCTCTTTGGAGGCGAGCTCACTACAGTGATTAACATTAAAACTCACTGGGTGGTCTCCTCTCGAGAGCGGATCTCATTTTTGTCAACACCCGAGTAATTGCATCTTGCCGAATTACGATTGTTATTTGTGGCGTGCTGAAAATTTTTCTTTGGCGAACGTTTAGCAAGAATTCATAGCACACACCTGAGGGGAGAAATCCGAGTTTAATGTTCACATTTTTCATTACTGGGTTCTCTCCTCCATGGTGCGTTACCTTCAAATATACAAGTTTGCCAGATTGCAAATATTTTTATATGTTTCGTGCTTTATAATTTCGGTTATCCGTTAATACTATTTTATGGTGCCAGTTGAAATATAAGTTCACGGAATCACCTTCGAGGTGAGATCATGACGGTGATGTAAATTTTAGCTTCACTGGGTGGTCTCCTCAAGGAGGCGGTTTTCATTCAACCGAAGAAAGAGGATACACAAAAATAATTGTGTTCTAGGATTTCTTTTCCACCAGTTGAAATAATAATGTGCGCACTTGAGAGGCGATTGCCAAGTTAAGGTTTTTTTTTTCATTACTGGGTTTTCTCCTTCATGGCGCGTGATTCTTATACCCTCGACTGTTAAAAATTAAATTTTCTTATGTGGGCTTTGGTTCCACTTCTCTTTGGCTTTGTCCTATTTTTAACTGATAAAGCTATTGAGTATTGGCACCGCGGCCATTTCATCGATAATACAATGTATTAGTCCAGATGTTAAAATTCGTTAATATTGCAAGTTTTTGAAATCTTGAAGGGAAACACTCCAATTCTTGGTGTTCGTGGTTAAGTTTTTCTGGTTTACTATTTTGGATGTAGGGAATTCATGTCAATGCTTTTATGTAAGAAAATTATATTTTTAAAATGATACGTAAGCCGTTTCTTTTAAGGAAAAGAAATTCCTTTTGTAATTTCATTTTCATTGGATATTGTTGAAGTTGTCATGCTGTAACCAAATGTGCAGGCGAGTGGGAAGTAACTTGTTTCCCTCCCACTCCACCGACTGAAATTTGAGACACCTGGGACGTTGATAACTTTCATTTGCTTGTTTGCTGTCTGAGACGAAGGTTGTAAAGTTTCCGATTGCAGTGTTTGTAAATCTGTACTGTGATATAGTGTAGGATAAACTTGATCCTTACTTATGAAATAGAAGAAAATGGTACGTATATTTAGTAGGGATTCATCAGACGTGGATAGATTTTTGCGTTATTTACTTTCGTTTATGTTTAAATGTAGTTTTATCAAATTTTTCAGTATGTTATTTTAAAAGGAAATGTGTTGGGACCTCTTTCGAGGCGAGCTCATTACAGTGATTAACATTAAAACTCACTGGGTGGTCTCCTCTCGAGAGCGGATCTCATTTTTGTCAATACCCGAGTAATTGTATCTTGCCGAATTACGATTATTATTTGTGGCGTGCTGAAAATTTTTCTTTGGCGAACGTTAAGCAAGAATTCATGGCACACACCTGAGGGGAGAAATCCGAGTTTAATGTTTACATTTTTCATTACTGGGTTTTCTCCTCCATGGTGCGTTACCATCAAATATACAAGTTTGCCAGATTGCAAATATTTTTATATGTTTCGTGCTTTATAATTTCGGTTATCCGTTAATACTATTTTATGGTGCCAGTTGAAATATAAGTTCACGGAATCACCTTCGAGGTGAGATCATGACGGTGATGTAAATTTTAGCTTCACTGGGTGGTCTCCTCTCGGAGGCGGTTTTCATTCAACAGAAGAAAGAGGATACACAAAAATAATTGTCTTCTAGGATTTCTTTTCCACCAGTTGAAATAATAATGTGCGCACTTGAGAGGCGATTGCCAAGTTAAGGTTTTTTTTTCATTACTGGGTTTTCTCCTTCATGGCGCGTGATTCTTATACCCTCGACTGTTAAGAAATAAAATTTTCTTATGTGGGCTTTGGTTCCACTTCTCTTTGGCTTTGCCCTATTTGGAACTGATAAAGCTATTGAGTGGTGGCACCGCGGCCATTTCATCGATAATACAATGTATTAGTCCAGAAGTTAAAATTCGTTAATATTGCAAGTTTTTGAAATCTTGAAGGGAAACACTCCAATTCTTGGTGTTCGTGGTTAAGTTTTTCTGGTTTACTATTTTGGATGTAGGGAATTCATGTCAATGCTTTTATGTAAGAAAATTATATTTTTAAAATGATACGTAAGCCGTTTCTTTTAAGGAAAAGAAGTTCCTTTTGTAATTTCATTTTCATTGGATATTGTTGAAGTTGTCATGCTGTAACCAAATGTGCAGGCGAGTGGGAAGTAACTTGTTTCCCTCCCACTCCACCGACTGAAATTTGAGACACCTGGGACGTTGATAACTTTCATTTGCTTGTTTGCTGTCTGAGACGAAGGTTGTAAAGTTTCCGATTGCAGTGTTTGTAAATCTGTACTGTGATATAGTATAGGATAAAGTTGATCCTTACTTATGAAATAGAAGAAAATGGTACGTATATTTAGTAGGGATTCATCAGATCTGGATAGATTTTTGCGTTATTTACTTTCGTTTATGTTTAAATGTAGTTTTATCAAAATTTTCAGTATGTTATTTTAAAAGGAAATGTGTTGGGACCTCTTTGGAGGCGAGCTCATTACAGTGATTAACATTAAAACTCACTGGGTGGTCTCCTCTCGAGAGCGGATCTCATTTTTGTCAATACCCGAGTAATTGTATCTTGCCGAATTACGATTATTATTTGTGGCGTGCTGAAAATTTTTCTTTGGCGAACGTTAAGCAAGAATTCATGGCACACACCTGAGGGGAGAAATCCGAGTTTAATGTTTACATTCTTCATTACTGGGTTTTCTCCTCCATGGTGCGTTACCATCAAATATACAAGTTTGCCAGATTGCAAATATTTTTATGTTTCGTGCTTTATAATTTCGGTTATCCGTTAATACTATTTTATGGTGCCAGTTGAAATATAAGTTCACGGAATCACCTTCGAGGTGAGATCATGACGGTGATGTAAATTTTAGCTTCACTGGGTGGTCTCCTCTCGGAGGCGGTTTTCATTCAACAGAAGAAAGAGGATACACAAAAATAATTGTCTTCTAGGATTTCTTTTCCACCAGTTGAAATAATAATGTGCGCACTTGAGAGGCGATTGCCAAGTTAAGGTTTTTTTTTCATTACTGGGTTTTCTCCATCATGGCGCGTGATGCTTATACCCTCGACTGTTAAGAAATAAAATTTTCTTATGTGGGCTTTGGTTCCACTTCTCTTTGGATTTGCCCTATTTGGAACTGATAAAGCTATTGAGTGGTGGCACCGCGGCCATTTCATCGATAATACAATGTATTAGTCCAGAAGTTAAAATTCGTTAATATTGCAAATTTTTAAAATCTTGAAGAGAAAACTCCCATTCTTGGTGTTCGTGGTTAAATTTTTCTGGTTTACTATTTTGGATGTAGGGAATTCATGTCAATGCTTTTATGTAAGAAAATTATATTTTTAAAATGATACGTAAGCCGTTTCTTTTAAGGAAAAGAAGTTCCTTTTGTAATTTCATTTTCATTGGATATTGTTGAAGTTGTCATGCTGTAACCAAATGTGAAGGCGAGTGGAAAGTAACTTGTTTCCCTCCCACTCCACCGACTGAAATTTGAGACACCTGGGACGTTGATAATTTTCATTTGCTTGTTTGCTGTCTGAGACGAAGGTTGTAAAGTTTCCGATTGCAGTGTTTGTAAATCTGTACTGTGATATAGTGTAGGATAAAGTTGATCCTTACTTATGAAATAGAAGAAAATGGTACGTATATTTAGTAGGGATTCATCAGACGTGGATAGATTTTTGCGTTATTTACTTTCGTTTATGTTTAAATGTAGTTTTATCAAATTTTTCAGTATGTTATTTTAAAAGGAAATGTGTTGGGACCTCTTTGGAGGCGAGCTCATTACAGTGATTAACATTAAAACTCACTGGGTGGTCTCCTCTCGAGAGCGGATCTCATTTTTGTCAACACCCGAATAATTGTATCTTGCCGAATTACGATTCTTATTTGTGGCTTGCTGAAAATTTTCCTTTGGCGAACGTTAAGTAAGAATTCATGGCACACACCTGAGGGGAGAAATCCGAGTTTAATGTTTACATTTTTCATTACTGGGTTTTCTCCTCCATGGTGCGTTACCATCAAATATACAAGTTTGCCAAATTGCAAATATTTTTATATGTTTCGTGCTTTATAATTTCGGTTATCCGTTAATACTATATTATGGTGCATGTTGAAACATAAGTTCACGGAATCTCCTTCGAGGTGAGATCATGACGGTGATGTAAATTTTAGCTTCACTGGGTGGTCTCCTCTCGAAGGCGGTTTTCATTCAACAGAAGAAAGAGGATACACAAAAATAATTGTGTTCTAGGATTTCTTTTCCACCAGTTGAAATAATAATGTGCGCACTTGAGAGGCGATTGCCAAGTTAATGTTTTATTTTTCATTACTGGGTTTTCTCCTTCATGGCGCGTGATGCTTATACCCTCGACTGTTAAGAAATAAAATGTTCTTATGTGGGCTTTGGTTCCACTTCTCTTTGGCTTTGCCCTATTTGGAACTGATAAAGCTATTGAGTGGTGGCACCGCGGCCATTTCATCGATAATACAATGTATTAGTCCAGAAGTTAAAATTCGTTAATATTGCAAGTTTTTGAAATCTTGAAGGGAAACACTCCAATTCTTGGTGTTCGTGGTTAAGTTTTTCTGGTTTACTATTTTGGATGTAGGGAATTCATGTCAATGCTTTTATGTAAGAAAATTATATTTTTAAAATGATACGTAAGCCGTTTCTTTTAAGGAAAAGAAGTTCCTTTTGTAATTTCATTTTCATTGGATATTGTTGAAGTTGTCGTGCTGTAACCAAATGTGCAGGCGAGTGGGAAGTAACTTGTTTCCCTCCCACTCCACCGACTGAAATTTGAGACACCTGGGACGTTGATAACTTTCATTTGCTTCTTTGCTGTCTGAGACGAAGGTTGTAAAGTTTCCGATTGCAGTGTTTGTAAATCTGTACTGTGATATAGTGTAGGATAAAGTTGATCCTTACTTATGAAATAGAAGAAAATGGTACGTATATTTAGTAGGGATTCATCAGATCTGGATAGATTTTTGCGTTATTTACTTTCGTTTATGTTTAAATGTAGTTTTATCAAAATTTTCAGTATGTTATTTTAAAAGGAAATGTGTTGGGACCTCTTTCGAGGCGAGCTCATTACAGTGATTAACATTAAAACTCACTGGGTGGTCTCCTCTCGAGAGCGGATCTCATTTTTGTCAATACCCGAGTAATTGTATCTTGCCGAATTACGATTATTATTTGTGGCGCGCTGAAAATTTTTCTTTGGCGAACGTTAAGCAAGAATTCATGGCACACACCTGAGGGGAGAAATCCGAGTTTAATGTTTACATTTTTCATTACTGGGTTTTCTCCTCCATGGTGCGTTACCATCAAATATACAAGTTTGCCAGATTGCAAATATTTTTATATGTTTCGTGCTTTATAATTTCGGTTATCCGTTAATACTATTTTATGGTGCCAGTTGAAATATAAGTTCACGGAATCACCTTCGAGGTGAGATCATGACGGTGATGTAAATTTTAGCTTCACTGGGTGGTCTCCTCTCGGAGGCGGTTTTCATTCAACAGAAGAAAGAGGATACACAAAAATAATTGTCTTCTAGGATTTCTTTTCCACCAGTTGAAATAATAATGTGCGCACTTGAGAGGCGATTGCCAAGTTAAGGTTTTTTTTTCATTACTGGGTTTTCTCCTTCATGGCGCGTGATTCTTATACCCTCGACTGTTAAGAAATAAAATTTTCTTATGTGGGCTTTGGTTCCACTTCTCTTTGGCTTTGCCCTATTTGGAACTGATAAAGCTATTGAGTGGTGGCACCGCGGCCATTTCATCGATAATACAATGTATTAGTCCAGAAGTTAAAATTCGTTAATATTGCAAGTTTTTGAAATCTTGAAGGGAAACACTCCAATTCTTGGTGTTCGTGGTTAAGTTTTTCTGGTTTACTATTTTGGATGTAGGGAATTCATGTCAATGCTTTTATGTAAGAAAATTATATTTTTAAAATGATACGTAAGCCGTTTCTTTTAAGGAAAAGAAGTTCCTTTTGTAATTTCATTTTCATTGGATATTGTTGAAGTTGTCATGCTGTAACCAAATGTGCAGGCGAGTGGGAAGTAACTTGTTTCCCTCCCACTCCACCGACTGAAATTTGAGACACCTGGGACGTTGATAACTTTCATTTGCTTCTTTGCTGTCTGAGACGAAGGTTGTAAAGTTTCCGATTGCAGTGTTTGTAAATCTGTACTGTGATATAGTATAGGATAAAGTTGATCCTTACTTATGAAATAGAAGAAAATGGTACGTATATTTAGTAGGGATTCATCAGATCTGGATAGATTTTTGCGTTATTTACTTTCGTTTATGTTTAAATGTAGTTTTATCAAAATTTTCAGTATGTTATTTTAAAAGGAAATGTGTTGGGACCTCTTTGGAGGCGAGCTCATTACAGTGATTAACATTAAAACTCACTGGGTGGTCTCCTCTCGAGAGCGGATCTCATTTTTGTCAATACCCGAGTAATTGTATCTTGCCGAATTACGATTATTATTTGTGGCGTGCTGAAAATTTTTCTTTGGCGAACGTTAAGCAAGAATTCATGGCACACACCTGAGGGGAGAAATCCGAGTTTAATGTTTACATTCTTCATTACTGGGTTTTCTCCTCCATGGTGCGTTACCATCAAATATACAAGTTTGCCAGATTGCAAATATTTTTATGTTTCGTGCTTTATAATTTCGGTTATCCGTTAATACTATTTTATGGTGCCAGTTGAAATATAAGTTCACGGAATCACCTTCGAGGTGAGATCATGACGGTGATGTAAATTTTAGCTTCACTGGGTGGTCTCCTCTCGGAGGCGGTTTTCATTCAACAGAAGAAAGAGGATACACAAAAATAATTGTCTTCTAGGATTTCTTTTCCACCAGTTGAAATAATAATGTGCGCACTTGAGAGGCGATTGCCAAGTTAAGGTTTTTTTTCATTACTGGGTTTTCTCCATCATGGCGCGTGATGCTTATACCCTCGACTGTTAAGAAATAAAATTTTCTTATGTGGGCTTTGGTTCCACTTCTCTTTGGATTTGTTCTATTTGGAACTGATAAAGCTATTGAGTGGTGGCACCGCGGCCATTTCATCGATAATACAATGTATTAGTCCAGAAGTTAAAATTCGTTAATATTGCAAATTTTTAAAATCTTGAAGAGAAAACTCCCATTCTTGGTGTTCGTGGTTAAATTTTTCTGGTTTACTATTTTGGATGTAGGGAATTCATGTCAATGCTTTTATGTAAGAAAATTATATTTTTAAAATGATACGTAAGCCGTTTCTTTTAAGGAAAAGAAGTTCCTTTTGTAATTTCATTTTCATTGGATATTGTTGAAGTTGTCATGCTGTAACCAAATGTGAAGGCGAGTGGAAAGTAACTTGTTTCCCTCCCACTCCACCGACTGAAATTTGAGACACCTGGGACGTTGATAATTTTCATTTGCTTGTTTGCTGTCTGAGACGAAGGTTGTAAAGTTTCCGATTGCAGTGTTTGTAAATCTGTACTGTGATATAGTGTAGGATAAAGTTGATCCTTACTTATGAAATAGAAGAAAATGGTACGTATATTTAGTAGGGATTCATCAGACGTGGATAGATTTTTGCGTTATTTACTTTCGTTTATGTTTAAATGTAGTTTTATCAAATTTTTCAGTATGTTATTTTAAAAGGAAATGTGTTGGGACCTCTTTGGAGGCGAGCTCATTACAGTGATTAACATTAAAACTCACTGGGTGGTCTCCTCTCGAGAGCGGATCTCATTTTTGTCAACACCCGAATAATTGTATCTTGCCGAATTACGATTCTTATTTGTGGCTTGCTGAAAATTTTCCTTTGGCGAACGTTAAGTAAGAATTCATGGCACACACCTGAGGGGAGAAATCCGAGTTTAATGTTTACATTTTTCATTACTGGGTTTTCTCCTCCATGGTGCGTTACCATCAAATATACAAGTTTGCCAAATTGCAAATATTTTTATATGTTTCGTGCTTTATAATTTCGGTTATCCGTTAATACTATATTATGGTGCATGTTGAAACATAAGTTCACGGAATCTCCTTCGAGGTGAGATCATGACGGTGATGTAAATTTTAGCTTCACTGGGTGGTCTCCTCTCGAAGGCGGTTTTCATTCAACAGAAGAAAGAGGATACACAAAAATAATTGTGTTCTAGGATTTCTTTTCCACCAGTTGAAATAATAATGTGCGCACTTGAGAGGCGATTGCCAAGTTAATGTTTTATTTTTCATTACTGGGTTTTCTCCTTCATGGCGTGTGATGCTTATACCCTCGACTGTTAAGAAATAAAATGTTCTTATGTGGGCTTTGGTTCCACTTCTCTTTGGCTTTGCCCTATTTGGAACTGATAAAGCTATTGAGTGGTGGCACCGCGGCCATTTCATCGATAATACAATGTATTAGTCCAGAAGTTAAAATTCGTTAATATTGCAAGTTTTTGAAATCTTGAAGGGAAACACTCCAATTCTTGGTGTTCGTGGTTAAGTTTTTCTGGTTTACTATTTTGGATGTAGGGAATTCATGTCAATGCTTTTATGTAAGAAAATTATATTTTTAAAATGATACGTAAGCCGTTTCTTTTAAGGAAAAGAAGTTCCTTTTGTAATTTCATTTTCATTGGATATTGTTGAAGTTGTCATGCTGTAACCAAATGTGCAGGCGAGTGGGAAGTAACTTGTTTCCCTCCCACTCCACCGACTGAAATTTGAGACACCTGGGACGTTGATAACTTTCATTTGCTTCTTTGCTGTCTGAGACGAAGGTTGTAAAGTTTCCGATTGCAGTGTTTGTAAATCTGTACTGTGATATAGTGTAGGATAAAGTTGATCCTTACTTATGAAATAGAAGAAAATGGTACGTATATTTAGTAGGGATTCATCAGATCTGGATAGATTTTTGCGTTATTTACTTTCGTTTATGTTTAAATGTAGTTTTATCAAAATTTTCAGTATGTTATTTTAAAAGGAAATGTGTTGGGACCTCTTTGGAGGCGAGCTCATTACAGTGATTAACATTAAAACTCACTGGGTGGTCTCCTCTCGAGAGCGGATCTCATTTTTGTCAATACCCGAGTAATTGTATCTTGCCGAATTACGATTATTATTTGTGGCGTGCTGAAAATTTTTCTTTGGCGAACGTTAAGCAAGAATTCATGGCACACACCTGAGGGGAGAAATCCGAGTTTAATGTTTACATTCTTCATTACTGGGTTTTCTCCTCCATGGTGCGTTACCATCAAATATACAAGTTTGCCAGATTGCAAATATTTTTATATGTTTCGTGCTTTATAATTTCGGTTATCCGTTAATAATATTTTATGGTGCCAGTTGAAATATAAGTTCACGGAATCACCTTCGAGGTGAGATCATGACGGTGATGTAAATTTTAGCTTCACTGGGTGGTCTCCTCTCGGAGGCGGTTTTCATTCAACAGAAGAAAGAGGATACACAAAAATAATTGTCTTCTAGGATTTCTTTTCCACCAGTTGAAATAATAATGTGCGCACTTGAGAGGCGATTGCCAAGTTAAGGTTTTTTTTCATTACTGGGTTTTCTCCATCATGGCGCGTGATGCTTATACCCTCGACTGTTAAGAAATAAAATTTTCTTATGTGGGCTTTGGTTCCACTTCTCTTTGGATTTGTTCTATTTGGAACTGATAAAGCTATTGAGTGGTGGCACCGCGGCCATTTCATCGATAATACAATGTATTAGTCCAGAAGTTAAAATTCGTTAATATTGCAAATTTTTAAAATCTTGAAGAGAAAACTCCCATTCTTGGTGTTCGTGGTTAAATTTTTCTGGTTTACTATTTTGGATGTAGGGAATTCATGTCAATGCTTTTATGTAAGAAAATTATATTTTTATAATGATACGTAAGCCGTTTCTTTTAAGGAAAAGAAGTTCCTTTTGTAATTTCATTTTCATTGGATATTGTTGAAGTTGTCATGCTGTAACCAAATGTGCAGGCGAGTGGGAAGTAACTTGTTTCCCTCCCACTCCACCGACTGAAATTTGAGACACCTGGGACGTTGATAACTTTCATTTGCTTGTTTGCTGTCTGAGACGAAGGTTGTAAAGTTTCCATTGCAGTGTTTGTAAATCTGTACTGTGATATAGTGTAGGATAAACTTGATCCTTACTTATGAAATAGAAGAAAATGGTACGTATATTTAGTAGGGATTCATCAGACGTGGATAGATTTTTGCGTTATTTACTTTCGTTTATGTTTAAATGTAGTTTTATCAAAATTTTCAGTATGTTATTTTAAAAGGAAATGTGTTGGAACCTCTTTGGAGGCGAGCTCATTACAGTGATTAACATTAAAACTCACTGGGTGGACTCCTCTCGAGAGCGGATCTCATTTTTGTCAACACCCGAATAATTGTATCTTGCCGAATTACGATTCTTATTTGTGGCTTGCTGAAAATTTTCCTTTGGCGAACGTTAAGTAAGAATTCATGGCACACACCTGAGGGGAGAAATCCGAGTTTAATGTTTACATTTTTCATTACTGGGTTTTCTCCTCCATGGTGCGTTACCATCAAATATACAAGTTTGCCAAATTGCAAATATTTTTATATGTTTCGTGCTTTATAATTTCGGTTATCCGTTAATACTATATTATGGTGCATGTTGAAACATAAGTTCACGGTATCTCCTTCGAGGTGAGATCATGACGGTGATGTAAATTTTAGCTTCACTGGGTGGTCTCCTCTCGAAGGCGGTTTTCATTCAACAGAAGAAAGAGGATACACAAAAATAATTGTTTTCTAGGAATTCTTTTCCACCAGTTGAAATAATAAGGTGCGCACTTGAGAGGCGATTGCCAAGTTAATGTTTTATTTTTCATTACTGGGTTTTCTCCTTCATGGCGCGTGATGCTTATACCCTCGACTGTTAAGAAATAAAATGTTCTTATGTGGGCTTTGGTTCCACTTCTCTTTGGCTTTGCCCTATTTGGAACTGATAAAGCTATTGAGTGGTGGCACCGCGGCCATTTCATCGATAATACAATGTATTAGTCCAGAAGTTAAAATTCGTTAATATTGCAAGTTTTTGAAATCTTGAAGGGAAACACTCCAATTCTTGGTGTTCGTGGTTAAGTTTTTCTGGTTTACTATTTTGGATGTAGGGAATTCATGTCAATGCTTTTATGTAAGAAAATTATATTTTTAAAATGATACGTAAGCCGTTTCTTTTAAGGAAAAGAAGTTCCTTTTGTAATTTCATTTTCATTGGATATTGTTGAAGTTGTCATGCTGTAACCAAATGTGCAGGCGAGTGGGAAGTAACTTGTTTCCCTCCCACTCCACCGACTGAAATTTGAGACACCTGGGACGTTGATAACTTTCATTTGCTTGTTTGCTGTCTGAGACGAAGGTTGTAAAGTTTCCATTGCAGTGTTTGTAAATCTGTACTGTGATATAGTGTAGGATAAACTTGATCCTTACTTATGAAATAGAAGAAAATGGTACGTATATTTAGTAGGGATTCATCAGACGTGGATAGATTTTTGCGTTATTTACTTTCGTTTATGTTTAAATGTAGTTTTATCAAAATTTTCAGTATGTTATTTTAAAAGGAAATGTGTTGGGACCTCTTTGGAGGCGAGCTCATTACAGTGATTAACATTAAAACTCACTGGGTGGACTCCTCTCGAGAGCGGATCTCATTTTTGTCAACACCCGAATAATTGTATCTTGCCGAATTACGATTCTTATTTGTGGCTTGCTGAAAATTTTCCTTTGGCGAACGTTAAGTAAGAATTCATGGCACACACCTGAGGGGAGAAATCCGAGTTTAATGTTTACATTTTTCATTACTGGGTTTTCTCCTCCATGGTGCGTTACCATCAAATATACAAGTTTGCCAAATTGCAAATATTTTTATATGTTTCGTGCTTTATAATTTCGGTTATCCGTTAATACTATATTATGGTGCATGTTGAAACATAAGTTCACGGTATCTCCTTCGAGGTGAGATCATGACGGTGATGTAAATTTTAGCTTCACTGGGTGGTCTCCTCTCGAAGGCGGTTTTCATTCAACCGAAGAAAGAGGATACACAAAAATAATTGTTTTCTAGGAATTCTTTTCCACCAGTTGAAATAATAAGGTGCGCACTTGAGAGGCGATTGCCAAGTTAATGTTTTATTTTTCATTACTGGGTTTTCTCCTTCATGGCGCGTGATGCTTATACCCTCGACTGTTAAGAAATAAAATGTTCTTATGTGGGCTTTGGTTCCACTTCTCTTTGGCTTTGCCCTATTTGGAACTGATAAAGCTATTGAGTGGTGGCACCGCGGCCATTTCATCGATAATACAATGTATTAGTCCAGAAGTTAAAATTCGTTAATATTGCAAGTTTTTGAAATCTTGAAGGGAAACACTCCAATTCTTGGTGTTCGTGGTTAAGTTTTTCTGGTTTACTATTTTGGATGTAGGGAATTCATGTCAATGCTTTTATGTAAGAAAATTATATTTTTAAAATGATACGTAAGCCGTTTCTTTTAAGGAAAAGAAGTTCCTTTTGTAATTTCATTTTCATTGGATATTGTTGAAGTTGTCATGCTGTAACCAAATGTGCAGGCGAGTGGGAAGTAACTTGTTTCCCTCCCACTCCACCGACTGAAATTTGAGACACCTGGGACGTTGATAACTTTCATTTGCTTCTTTGCTGTCTGAGACGAAGGTTGTAAAGTTTCCGATTGCAGTGTTTGTAAATCTGTACTGTGATATAGTGTAGGATAAAGTTGATCCTTACTTATGAAATAGAAGAAAATGGTACGTATATTTAGTAGGGATTCATCAGATCTGGATAGATTTTTGCGTTATTTACTTTCGTTTATGTTTAAATGTAGTTTTATCAAAATTTTCAGTATGTTATTTTAAAAGGAAATGTGTTGGGACCTCTTTGGAGGCGAGCTCATTACAGTGATTAACATTAAAACTCACTGGGTGGTCTCCTCTCGAGAGCGGATCTCATTTTTGTCAATACCCGAGTAATTGTATCTTGCCGAATTACGATTATTATTTGTGGCGTGCTGAAAATTTTTCTTTGGCGAACGTTAAGCAAGAATTCATGGCACACACCTGAGGGGAGAAATCCGAGTTTAATGTTTACATTTTTCATTACTGGGTTCTCTCCTCCATGGTGCGTTACCATCAAATATACAAGTTTGCCAAATTGCAAATATTTTTATATGTTTCGTGCTTTATAATTTCGGTTATCCGTTAATACTATATTATGGTGCATGTTGAAACATAAGTTCACGGAATCTCCTTCGAGGTGAGATCATGACGGTGATGTAAATTTTAGCTTCACTGGGTGGTCTCCTCTCGAAGGCGGTTTTCATTCAACAGAAGAAAGAGGATACACAAAAATAATTGTGTTCTAGGATTTCTTTTCCACCAGTTGAAATAATAATGTGCGCACTTGAGAGGCGATTGCCAAGTTAATGTTTTATTTTTCATTACTGGGTTTTCTCCTTCATGGCGCGTGATGCTTATACCCTCGACTGTTAAGAAATAAAATGTTCTTATGTGGGCTTTGGTTCCACTTCTCTTTGGCTTTGCCCTATTTGGAACTGATAAAGCTATTGAGTGGTGGCACCGCGGCCATTTCATCGATAATACAATGTATTAGTCCAGAAGTTAAAATTCGTTAATATTGCAAGTTTTTGAAATCTTGAAGGGAAACACTCCAATTCTTGGTGTTCGTGGTTAAGTTTTTCTGGTTTACTATTTTGGATGTAGGGAATTCATGTCAATGCTTTTATGTAAGAAAATTATATTTTTAAAATGATACGTAAGCCGTTTCTTTTAAGGAAAAGAAGTTCCTTTTGTAATTTCATTTTCATTGGATATTGTTGAAGTTGTCATGCTGTAACCAAATGTGCAGGCGAGTGGGAAGTAACTTGTTTCCCTCCCACTCCACCGACTGAAATTTGAGACACCTGGGACGTTGATAACTTTCATTTGCTTCTTTGCTGTCTGAGACGAAGGTTGTAAAGTTTCCGATTGCAGTGTTTGTAAATCTGTACTGTGATATAGTGTAGGATAAAGTTGATCCTTACTTATGAAATAGAAGAAAATGGTACGTATATTTAGTAGGGATTCATCAGATCTGGATAGATTTTTGCGTTATTTACTTTCGTTTATGTTTAAATGTAGTTTTATCAAAATTTTCAGTATGTTATTTTAAAAGGAAATGTGTTGGGACCTCTTTGGAGGCGAGCTCATTACAGTGATTAACATTAAAACTCACTGGGTGGTCTCCTCTCGAGAGCGGATCTCATTTTTGTCAATACCCGAGTAATTGTATCTTGCCGAATTACGATTATTATTTGTGGCGTGCTGAAAATTTTTCTTTGGCGAACGTTAAGCAAGAATTCATGGCACACACCTGAGGGGAGAAATCCGAGTTTAATGTTTACATTCTTCATTACTGGGTTTTCTCCTCCATGGTGCGTTACCATCAAATATACAAGTTTGCCAGATTGCAAATATTTTTATATGTTTCGTGCTTTATAATTTCGGTTATCCGTTAATAATATTTTATGGTGCCAGTTGAAATATAAGTTCACGGAATCACCTTCGAGGTGAGATCATGACGGTGATGTAAATTTTAGCTTCACTGGGTGGTCTCCTCTCGGAGGCGGTTTTCATTCAACAGAAGAAAGAGGATACACAAAAATAATTGTCTTCTAGGATTTCTTTTCCACCAGTTGAAATAATAATGTGCGCACTTGAGAGGCGATTGCCAAGTTAAGGTTTTTTTTCATTACTGGGTTTTCTCCATCATGGCGCGTGATGCTTATACCCTCGACTGTTAAGAAATAAAATTTTCTTATGTGGGCTTTGGTTCCACTTCTCTTTGGATTTGTTCTATTTGGAACTGATAAAGCTATTGAGTGGTGGCACCGCGGCCATTTCATCGATAATACAATGTATTAGTCCAGAAGTTAAAATTCGTTAATATTGCAAATTTTTAAAATCTTGAAGAGAAAACTCCCATTCTTGGTGTTCGTGGTTAAATTTTTCTGGTTTACTAATTTGGATGTAGGGAATTCATGTCAATGCTTTTATGTAAGAAAATTATATTTTTATAATGATACGTAAGCCGTTTCTTTTAAGGAAAAGAAGTTCCTTTTGTAATTTCATTTTCATTGGATATTGTTGAAGTTGTCATGCTGTAACCAAATGTGCAGGCGAGTGGGAAGTAACTTGTTTCCCTCCCACTCCACCGACTGAAATTTGAGACACCTGGGACGTTGATAACTTTCATTTGCTTGTTTGCTGTCTGAGACGAAGGTTGTAAAGTTTCCATTGCAGTGTTTGTAAATCTGTACTGTGATATAGTGTAGGATAAACTTGATCCTTACTTATGAAATAGAAGAAAATGGTACGTATATTTAGTAGGGATTCATCAGACGTGGATAGATTTTTGCGTTATTTACTTTCGTTTATGTTTAAATGTAGTTTTATCAAAATTTTCAGTATGTTATTTTAAAAGGAAATGTGTTGGAACCTCTTTGGAGGCGAGCTCATTACAGTGATTAACATTAAAACTCACTGGGTGGACTCCTCTCGAGAGCGGATCTCATTTTTGTCAACACCCGAATAATTGTATCTTGCCGAATTACGATTCTTATTTGTGGCTTGCTGAAAATTTTCCTTTGGCGAACGTTAAGTAAGAATTCATGGCACACACCTGAGGGGAGAAATCCGAGTTTAATGTTTACATTTTTCATTACTGGGTTTTCTCCTCCATGGTGCGTTACCATCAAATATACAAGTTTGCCAAATTGCAAATATTTTTATATGTTTCGTGCTTTATAATTTCGGTTATCCGTTAATACTATATTATGGTGCATGTTGAAACATAAGTTCACGGTATCTCCTTCGAGGTGAGATCATGACGGTGATGTAAATTTTAGCTTCACTGGGTGGTCTCCTCTCGAAGGCGGTTTTCATTCAACCGAAGAAAGAGGATACACAAAAATAATTGTGTTCTAGGAATTCTTTTCCACCAGTTGAAATAATAAGGTGCGCACTTGAGAGGCGATTGCCAAGTTAATGTTTTATTTTTCATTACTGGGTTTTCTCCTTCATGGCGCGTGATGCTTATACCCTCGACTGTTAAGAAATAAAATGTTCTTATGTGGGCTTTGGTTCCACTTCTCTTTGGCTTTGCCCTATTTGGAACTGATAAAGCTATTGAGTGGTGGCACCGCGGCCATTTCATCGATAATACAATGTATTAGTCCAGAAGTTAAAATTCGTTAATATTGCAAGTTTTTGAAATCTTGAAGGGAAACACTCCAATTCTTGGTGTTCGTGGTTAAGTTTTTCTGGTTTACTATTTTGGATGTAGGGAATTCATGTCAATGCTTTTATGTAAGAAAATTATATTTTTAAAATGATACGTAAGCCGTTTCTTTTAAGGAAAAGAAGTTCCTTTTGTAATTTCATTTTCATTGGATATTGTTGAAGTTGTCATGCTGTAACCAAATGTGCAGGCGAGTGGGAAGTAACTTGTTTCCCTCCCACTCCACCGACTGAAATTTGAGACACCTGGGACGTTGATAACTTTCATTTGCTTCTTTGCTGTCTGAGACGAAGGTTGTAAAGTTTCCGATTGCAGTGTTTGTAAATCTGTACTGTGATATAGTGTAGGATAAAGTTGATCCTTACTTATGAAATAGAAGAAAATGGTACGTATATTTAGTAGGGATTCATCAGATCTGGATAGATTTTTGCGTTATTTACTTTCGTTTATGTTTAAATGTAGTTTTATCAAAATTTTCAGTATGTTATTTTAAAAGGAAATGTGTTGGGACCTCTTTGGAGGCGAGCTCATTACAGTGATTAACATTAAAACTCACTGGGTGGTCTCCTCTCGAGAGCGGATCTCATTTTTGTCAATACCCGAGTAATTGTATCTTGCCGAATTACGATTATTATTTGTGGCGTGCTGAAAATTTTTCTTTGGCGAACGTTAAGCAAGAATTCATGGCACACACCTGAGGGGAGAAATCCGAGTTTAATGTTTACATTTTTCATTACTGGGTTCTCTCCTCCATGGTGCGTTACCATCAAATATACAAGTTTGCCAAATTGCAAATATTTTTATATGTTTCGTGCTTTATAATTTCGGTTATCCGTTAATACTATATTATGGTGCATGTTGAAACATAAGTTCACGGAATCTCCTTCGAGGTGAGATCATGACGGTGATGTAAATTTTAGCTTCACTGGGTGGTCTCCTCTCGAAGGCGGTTTTCATTCAACAGAAGAAAGAGGATACACAAAAATAATTGTGTTCTAGGATTTCTTTTCCACCAGTTGAAATAATAATGTGCGCACTTGAGAGGCGATTGCCAAGTTAATGTTTTATTTTTCATTACTGGGTTTTCTCCTTCATGGCGCGTGATGCTTATACCCTCGACTGTTAAGAAATAAAATGTTCTTATGTGGGCTTTGGTTCCACTTCTCTTTGGCTTTGCCCTATTTGGAACTGATAAAGCTATTGAGTGGTGGCACCGCGGATATTTCATCGATAATACAATGTATTAGTCCAGAAGTTAAAATTCGGTAATATTGCAAGTTTTTGAAATCTTGAAGGGAAACACTCCCATTCTTGGTGTTCGTGGTTAAATTTTTCTGGTTTACTATTTTGGATGTAGGGAATTCATGTCAATGCTTTTATGTAAGAAAATTATATTTTTAAAATGATACGTAAGCCGTTTCTTTTAAGGAAAAGAAGTTCCTTTTGTAATTTCATTTTCATTGGATATTGTTGAAGTTGTCATGCTGTAACCAAATGTGCAGGCGAGTGGGAAGTAACTTGTTTCCCTCCCACTCCACCGACTGAAATTTGAGACACCTGGGACGTTGATAACTTTCATTTGCTTGTTTGCTGTCTGAGACGAAGGTTGTAAAGTTTCCGATTGCAGTGTTTGTAAATCTGTACTGTGATATAGTGTAGGATAAACTTGATCCTTACTTATGAAATAGAAGAAAATGGTACGTATATTTAGTAGGGATTCATCAGACGTGGATAGATTTTTGCGTTATTTACTTTCGTTTATGTTTAAATGTAGTTTTATCAAAATTTTCAGTATGTTATTTTAAAAGGAAATGTGTTGGGACCTCTTTGGAGGCGAGCTCACTACAGTGATTAACATTAAAACTCACTGGGTGGTCTCCTCTCGAGAGCGGATCTCATTTTTGTCAACACCCGAGTAATTGCATCTTGCCGAATTACGATTGTTATTTGTGGCGTGCTGAAAATTTTTCTTTGGCGAACGTTTAGCAAGAATTCATAGCACACACCTGAGGGGAGAAATCCGAGTTTAATGTTCACATTTTTCATTACTGGGTTCTCTCCTCCATGGTGCGTTACCTTCAAATATACAAGTTTGCCAGATTGCAAATATTTTTATATGTTTCGTGCTTTATAATTTCGGTTATCCGTTAATACTATTTTATGGTGCCAGTTGAAATATAAGTTCACGGAATCACCTTCGAGGTGAGATCATGACGGTGATGTAAATTTTAGCTTCACTGGGTGGTCTCCTCAAGGAGGCGGTTTTCATTCAACCGAAGAAAGAGGATACACAAAAATAATTGTGTTCTAGGATTTCTTTTCCACCAGTTGAAATAATAATGTGCGCACTTGAGAGGCGATTGCCAAGTTAAGGTTTTTTTTCATTACTGGGTTTTCTCCTTCATGGCGCGTGATTCTTATACCCTCGACTGTTAAGAAATAAAATTTTCTTATGTGGGCTTTGGTTCCACTTCTCTTTGGCTTTGTCCTATTTTTAACTGATAAAGCTATTGAGTATTGGCACCGCGGCCATTTCATCGATAATACAATGTATTAGTCCAGAAGTTAAAATTCGTTAATATTGCAAGTTTTTGAAATCTTGAAGGGAAACACTCCAATTCTTGGTGTTCGTGGTTAAGTTTTTCTGGTTTACTATTTTGGATGTAGGGAATTCATGTCAATGCTTTTATGTAAGAAAATTATATTTTTAAAATGATACGTAAGCCGTTTCTTTTAAGGAAAAGAAATTCCTTTTGTAATTTCATTTTCATTGGATATTGTTGAAGTTGTCATGCTGTAACCAAATGTGCAGGCGAGTGGGAAGTAACTTGTTTCCCTCCCACTCCACCGACTGAAATTTGAGACACCTGGGACGTTGATAACTTTCATTTGCTTGTTTGCTGTCTGAGACGAAGGTTGTAAAGTTTCCGATTGCAGTGTTTGTAAATCTGTACTGTGATATAGTGTAGGATAAACTTGATCCTTACTTATGAAATAGAAGAAAATGGTACGTATATTTAGTAGGGATTCATCAGACGTGGATAGATTTTTGCGTTATTTACTTTCGTTTATGTTTAAATGTAGTTTTATCAAATTTTTCAGTATGTTATTTTAAAAGGAAATGTGTTGGGACCTCTTTCGAGGCGAGCTCATTACAGTGATTAACATTAAAACTCACTGGGTGGTCTCCTCTCGAGAGCGGATCTCATTTTTGTCAATACCCGAGTAATTGTATCTTGCCGAATTACGATTATTATTTGTGGCGTGCTGAAAATTTTTCTTTGGCGAACGTTAAGCAAGAATTCATGGCACACACCTGAGGGGAGAAATCCGAGTTTAATGTTTACATTTTTCATTACTGGGTTTTCTCCTCCATGGTGCGTTACCATCAAATATACAAGTTTGCCAGATTGCAAATATTTTTATATGTTTCGTGCTTTATAATTTCGGTTATCCGTTAATACTATTTTATGGTGCCAGTTGAAATATAAGTTCACGGAATCACCTTCGAGGTGAGATCATGACGGTGATGTAAATTTTAGCTTCACTGGGTGGTCTCCTCTCGGAGGCGGTTTTCATTCAACAGAAGAAAGAGGATACACAAAAATAATTGTCTTCTAGGATTTCTTTTCCACCAGTTGAAATAATAATGTGCGCACTTGAGAGGCGATTGCCAAGTTAAGGTTTTTTTTTCATTACTGGGTTTTCTCCTTCATGGCGCGTGATTCTTATACCCTCGACTGTTAAGAAATAAAATTTTCTTATGTGGGCTTTGGTTCCACTTCTCTTTGGCTTTGCCCTATTTGGAACTGATAAAGCTATTGAGTGGTGGCACCGCGGCCATTTCATCGATAATACAATGTATTAGTCCAGAAGTTAAAATTCGTTAATATTGCAAGTTTTTGAAATCTTGAAGGGAAACACTCCATTCTTGGTGTTCGTGGTTAAGTTTTTCTGGTTTACTATTTTGGATGTAGGGAATTCATGTCAATGCTTTTATGTAAGAAAATTATATTTTTAAAATGATACGTAAGCCGTTTCTTTTAAGGAAAAGAAATTCCTTTTGTAATTTCATTTTCATTGGATATTGTTGAAGTTGTCATGCTGTAACCAAATGTGCAGGCGAGTGGGAAGTAACTTGTTTCCCTCCCACTCCACCGACTGAAATTTGAGACACCTGGGACGTTGATAACTTTCATTTGCTTGTTTGCTGTCTGAGACGAAGGTTGTAAAGTTTCCGATTGCAGTGTTTGTAAATCTGTACTGTGATATAGTGTAGGATAAACTTGATCCTTACTTATGAAATAGAAGAAAATGGTACGTATATTTAGTAGGGATTCATCAGACGTGGATAGATTTTTGCGTTATATACTTTCGTTTATGTTTAAATGTAGTTTTATCAAATTTTTCAGTATGTTATTTTAAAAGGAAATGTGTTGGGACCTCTTTCGAGGCGAGCTCATTACAGTGATTAACATTAAAACTCACTGGGTGGTCTCCTCTCGAGAGCGGATCTCATTTTTGTCAATACCCGAGTAATTGTATCTTGCCGAATTACGATTATTATTTGTGGCGTGCTGAAAATTTTTCTTTGGCGAACGTTAAGCAAGAATTCATGGCACACACCTGAGGGGAGAAATCCGAGTTTAATGTTTACATTTTTCATTACTGGGTTTTCTCCTCCATGGTGCGTTACCATCAAATATACAAGTTTGCCAGATTGCAAATATTTTTATATGTTTCGTGCTTTATAATTTCGGTTATCCGTTAATACTATTTTATGGTGCCAGTTGAAATATAAGTTCACGGAATCACCTTCGAGGTGAGATCATGACGGTGATGTAAATTTTAGCTTCACTGGGTGGTCTCCTCTCGGAGGCGGTTTTCATTCAACAGAAGAAAGAGGATACACAAAAATAATTGTCTTCTAGGATTTCTTTTCCACCAGTTGAAATAATAATGTGCGCACTTGAGAGGCGATTGCCAAGTTAAGGTTTTTTTTTCATTACTGGGTTTTCTCCTTCATGGCGCGTGATTCTTATACCCTCGACTGTTAAGAAATAAAATGTTCTTATGTGGGCTTTGGTTCCACTTCTCTTTGGCTTTGCCCTATTTGGAACTGATAAAGCTATTGAGTGGTGGCACCGCGGCCATTTCATCGATAATACAATGTATTAGTCCAGAAGTTAAAATTCGTTAATATTGCAAGTTTTTGAAATCTTGAAGGGAAACACTCCAATTCTTGGTGTTCGTGGTTAAGTTTTTCTGGTTTACTATTTTGGATGTAGGGAATTCATGTCAATGCTTTTATGTAAGAAAATTATATTTTTAAAATGATACGTAAGCCGTTTCTTTTAAGGAAAAGAAGTTCCTTTTGTAATTTCATTTTCATTGGATATTGTTGAAGTTGTCATGCTGTAACCAAATGTGCAGGCGAGTGGGAAGTAACTTGTTTCCCTCCCACTCCACCGACTGAAATTTGAGACACCTGGGACGTTGATAACTTTCATTTGCTTCTTTGCTGTCTGAGACGAAGGTTGTAAAGTTTCCGATTGCAGTGTTTGTAAATCTGTACTGTGATATAGTGTAGGATAAAGTTGATCCTTACTTATGAAATAGAAGAAAATGGTACGTATATTTAGTAGGGATTCATCAGATCTGGATAGATTTTTGCGTTATTTACTTTCGTTTATGTTTAAATGTAGTTTTATCAAAATTTTCAGTATGTTATTTTAAAAGGAAATGTGTTGGGACCTCTTTGGAGGCGAGCTCATTACAGTGATTAACATTAAAACTCACTGGGTGGTCTCCTCTCGAGAGCGGATCTCATTTTTGTCAATACCCGAGTAATTGTATCTTGCCGAATTACGATTATTATTTGTGGCGTGCTGAAAATTTTTCTTTGGCGAACGTTAAGCAAGAATTCATGGCACACACCTGAGGGGAGAAATCCGAGTTTAATGTTTACATTTTTCATTACTGGGTTCTCTCCTCCATGGTGCGTTACCATCAAATATACAAGTTTGCCAAATTGCAAATATTTTTATATGTTTCGTGCTTTATAATTTCGGTTATCCGTTAATACTATATTATGGTGCATGTTGAAACATAAGTTCACGGAATCTCCTTCGAGGTGAGATCATGACGGTGATGTAAATTTTAGCTTCACTGGGTGGTCTCCTCTCGAAGGCGGTTTTCATTCAACAGAAGAAAGAGGATACACAAAAATAATTGTGTTCTAGGATTTCTTTTCCACCAGTTGAAATAATAATGTGCGCACTTGAGAGGCGATTGCCAAGTTAATGTTTTATTTTTCATTACTGGGTTTTCTCCTTCATGGCGCGTGATGCTTATACCCTCGACTGTTAAGAAATAAAATGTTCTTATGTGGGCTTTGGTTCCACTTCTCTTTGGCTTTGCCCTATTTGGAACTGATAAAGCTATTGAGTGGTGGCACCGCGGATATTTCATCGATAATACAATGTATTAGTCCAGAAGTTAAAATTCGGTAATATTGCAAGTTTTTGAAATCTTGAAGGGAAACACTCCCATTCTTGGTGTTCGTGGTTAAATTTTTCTGGTTTACTATTTTGGATGTAGGGAATTCATGTCAATGCTTTTATGTAAGAAAATTATATTTTTAAAATGATACGTAAGCCGTTTCTTTTAAGGAAAAGAAGTTCCTTTTGTAATTTCATTTTCATTGGATATTGTTGAAGTTGTCATGCTGTAACCAAATGTGCAGGCGAGTGGGAAGTAACTTGTTTCCCTCCCACTCCACCGACTGAAATTTGAGACACCTGGGACGTTGATAACTTTCATTTGCTTGTTTGCTGTCTGAGACGAAGGTTGTAAAGTTTCCGATTGCAGTGTTTGTAAATCTGTACTGTGATATAGTGTAGGATAAACTTGATCCTTACTTATGAAATAGAAGAAAATGGTACGTATATTTAGTAGGGATTCATCAGACGTGGATAGATTTTTGCGTTATTTACTTTCGTTTATGTTTAAATGTAGTTTTATCAAAATTTTCAGTATGTTATTTTAAAAGGAAATGTGTTGGGACCTCTTTGGAGGCGAGCTCACTACAGTGATTAACATTAAAACTCACTGGGTGGTCTCCTCTCGAGAGCGGATCTCATTTTTGTCAACACCCGAGTAATTGCATCTTGCCGAATTACGATTGTTATTTGTGGCGTGCTGAAAATTTTTCTTTGGCGAACGTTTAGCAAGAATTCATAGCACACACCTGAGGGGAGAAATCCGAGTTTAATGTTCACATTTTTCATTACTGGGTTCTCTCCTCCATGGTGCGTTACCTTCAAATATACAAGTTTGCCAGATTGCAAATATTTTTATATGTTTCGTGCTTTATAATTTCGGTTATCCGTTAATACTATTTTATGGTGCCAGTTGAAATATAAGTTCACGGAATCACCTTCGAGGTGAGATCATGACGGTGATGTAAATTTTAGCTTCACTGGGTGGTCTCCTCAAGGAGGCGGTTTTCATTCAACCGAAGAAAGAGGATACACAAAAATAATTGTGTTCTAGGATTTCTTTTCCACCAGTTGAAATAATAATGTGCGCACTTGAGAGGCGATTGCCAAGTTAAGGTTTTTTTTTCATTACTGGGTTTTCTCCTTCATGGCGCGTGATTCTTATACCCTCGACTGTTAAGAAATAAAATTTTCTTATGTGGGCTTTGGTTCCACTTCTCTTTGGCTTTGTCCTATTTTTAACTGATAAAGCTATTGAGTATTGGCACCGCGGCCATTTCATCGATAATACAATGTATTAGTCCAGAAGTTAAAATTCGTTAATATTGCAAGTTTTTGAAATCTTGAAGGGAAACACTCCAATTCTTGGTGTTCGTGGTTAAGTTTTTCTGGTTTACTATTTTGGATGTAGGGAATTCATGTCAATGCTTTTATGTAAGAAAATTATATTTTTAAAATGATACGTAAGCCGTTTCTTTTAAGGAAAAGAAATTCCTTTTGTAATTTCATTTTCATTGGATATTGTTGAAGTTGTCATGCTGTAACCAAATGTGCAGGCGAGTGGGAAGTAACTTGTTTCCCTCCCACTCCACCGACTGAAATTTGAGACACCTGGGACGTTGATAACTTTCATTTGCTTGTTTGCTGTCTGAGACGAAGGTTGTAAAGTTTCCGATTGCAGTGTTTGTAAATCTGTACTGTGATATAGTGTAGGATAAACTTGATCCTTACTTATGAAATAGAAGAAAATGGTACGTATATTTAGTAGGGATTCATCAGACGTGGATAGATTTTTGCGTTATTTACTTTCGTTTATGTTTAAATGTAGTTTTATCAAATTTTTCAGTATGTTATTTTAAAAGGAAATGTGTTGGGACCTCTTTCGAGGCGAGCTCATTACAGTGATTAACATTAAAACTCACTGGGTGGTCTCCTCTCGAGAGCGGATCTCATTTTTGTCAATACCCGAGTAATTGTATCTTGCCGAATTACGATTATTATTTGTGGCGTGCTGAAAATTTTTCTTTGGCGAACGTTAAGCAAGAATTCATGGCACACACCTGAGGGGAGAAATCCGAGTTTAATGTTTACATTTTTCATTACTGGGTTTTCTCCTCCATGGTGCGTTACCATCAAATATACAAGTTTGCCAGATTGCAAATATTTTTATATGTTTCGTGCTTTATAATTTCGGTTATCCGTTAATACTATTTTATGGTGCCAGTTGAAATATAAGTTCACGGAATCACCTTCGAGGTGAGATCATGACGGTGATGTAAATTTTAGCTTCACTGGGTGGTCTCCTCTCGGAGGCGGTTTTCATTCAACAGAAGAAAGAGGATACACAAAAATAATTGTCTTCTAGGATTTCTTTTCCACCAGTTGAAATAATAATGTGCGCACTTGAGAGGCGATTGCCAAGTTAAGGTTTTTTTTTCATTACTGGGTTTTCTCCTTCATGGCGCGTGATTCTTATACCCTCGACTGTTAAGAAATAAAATTTTCTTATGTGGGCTTTGGTTCCACTTCTCTTTGGCTTTGCCCTATTTGGAACTGATAAAGCTATTGAGTGGTGGCACCGCGGCCATTTCATCGATAATACAATGTATTAGTCCAGAAGTTAAAATTCGTTAATATTGCAAGTTTTTGAAATCTTGAAGGGAAACACTCCATTCTTGGTGTTCGTGGTTAAGTTTTTCTGGTTTACTATTTTGGATGTAGGGAATTCATGTCAATGCTTTTATGTAAGAAAATTATATTTTTAAAATGATACGTAAGCCGTTTCTTTTAAGGAAAAGAAATTCCTTTTGTAATTTCATTTTCATTGGATATTGTTGAAGTTGTCATGCTGTAACCAAATGTGCAGGCGAGTGGGAAGTAACTTGTTTCCCTCCCACTCCACCGACTGAAATTTGAGACACCTGGGACGTTGATAACTTTCATTTGCTTGTTTGCTGTCTGAGACGAAGGTTGTAAAGTTTCCGATTGCAGTGTTTGTAAATCTGTACTGTGATATAGTGTAGGATAAACTTGATCCTTACTTATGAAATAGAAGAAAATGGTACGTATATTTAGTAGGGATTCATCAGACGTGGATAGATTTTTGCGTTATATACTTTCGTTTATGTTTAAATGTAGTTTTATCAAATTTTTCAGTATGTTATTTTAAAAGGAAATGTGTTGGGACCTCTTTCGAGGCGAGCTCATTACAGTGATTAACATTAAAACTCACTGGGTGGTCTCCTCTCGAGAGCGGATCTCATTTTTGTCAATACCCGAGTAATTGTATCTTGCCGAATTACGATTATTATTTGTGGCGTGCTGAAAATTTTTCTTTGGCGAACGTTAAGCAAGAATTCATGGCACACACCTGAGGGGAGAAATCCGAGTTTAATGTTTACATTTTTCATTACTGGGTTTTCTCCTCCATGGTGCGTTACCATCAAATATACAAGTTTGCCAGATTGCAAATATTTTTATATGTTTCGTGCTTTATAATTTCGGTTATCCGTTAATACTATTTTATGGTGCCAGTTGAAATATAAGTTCACGGAATCACCTTCGAGGTGAGATCATGACGGTGATGTAAATTTTAGCTTCACTGGGTGGTCTCCTCTCGGAGGCGGTTTTCATTCAACAGAAGAAAGAGGATACACAAAAATAATTGTCTTCTAGGATTTCTTTTCCACCAGTTGAAATAATAATGTGCGCACTTGAGAGGCGATTGCCAAGTTAAGGTTTTTTTTTCATTACTGGGTTTTCTCCTTCATGGCGCGTGATTCTTATACCCTCGACTGTTAAGAAATAAAATTTTCTTATGTGGGCTTTGGTTCCACTTCTCTTTGGCTTTGCCCTATTTGGAACTGATAAAGCTATTGAGTGGTGGCACCGCGGCCATTTCATCGATAATACAATGTATTAGTCCAGAAGTTAAAATTCGTTAATATTGCAAGTTTTTGAAATCTTGAAGGGAAACACTCCAATTCTTGGTGTTCGTGGTTAAGTTTTTCTGGTTTACTATTTTGGATGTAGGGAATTCATGTCAATGCTTTTATGTAAGAAAATTATATTTTTAAAATGATACGTAAGCCGTTTCTTTTAAGGAAAAGAAGTTCCTTTTGTAATTTCATTTTCATTGGATATTGTTGAAGTTGTCATGCTGTAACCAAATGTGCAGGCGAGTGGGAAGTAACTTGTTTCCCTCCCACTCCACCGACTGAAATTTGAGACACCTGGGACGTTGATAACTTTCATTTGCTTCTTTGCTGTCTGAGACGAAGGTTGTAAAGTTTCCGATTGCAGTGTTTGTAAATCTGTACTGTGATATAGTGTAGGATAAAGTTGATCCTTACTTATGAAATAGAAGAAAATGGTACGTATATTTAGTAGGGATTCATCAGATCTGGATAGATTTTTGCGTTATTTACTTTCGTTTATGTTTAAATGTAGTTTTATCAAAATTTTCAGTATGTTATTTTAAAAGGAAATGTGTTGGGACCTCTTTGGAGGCGAGCTCATTACAGTGATTAACATTAAAACTCACTGGGTGGTCTCCTCTCGAGAGCGGATCTCATTTTTGTCAATACCCGAGTAATTGTATCTTGCCGAATTACGATTATTATTTGTGGCGTGCTGAAAATTTTTCTTTGGCGAACGTTAAGCAAGAATTCATGGCACACACCTGAGGGGAGAAATCCGAGTTTAATGTTTACATTCTTCATTACTGGGTTTTCTCCTCCATGGTGCGTTACCATCAAATATACAAGTTTGCCAGATTGCAAATATTTTTATATGTTTCGTGCTTTATAATTTCGGTTATCCGTTAATAATATTTTATGGTGCCAGTTGAAATATAAGTTCACGGAATCACCTTCGAGGTGAGATCATGACGGTGATGTAAATTTTAGCTTCACTGGGTGGTCTCCTCTCGGAGGCGGTTTTCATTCAACAGAAGAAAGAGGATACACAAAAATAATTGTCTTCTAGGATTTCTTTTCCACCAGTTGAAATAATAATGTGCGCACTTGAGAGGCGATTGCCAAGTTAAGGTTTTTTTTTCATTACTGGGTTTTCTCCATCATGGCGCGTGATGCTTATACCCTCGACTGTTAACCTCTTCGGGTCCCACGTGTCGTATACGACACAAAAAATTAACGTTTTATAACTCGTAACAGCTCCACTGTGTCTTGGAATTCTGAAACACAAGTACTTCTGTCGTCACTCCTAGATGTCAGGAGCAGCCGGAAAATGTTTTGTCTAAGTTCCATCAGTTTTAGCGGGAAACTTTCACTATTCTTTGTCATAGTGTGTGCTGGACAGTGGGAAATCATGGCGCGCTATCGTAAGTATTTTTTTCTATTTTCTAATAAACTAGTTAGGCAATTTCTGTTAGTGAAACTTTGTTCTTGAAAGATCATAGAAAGAAATTTAGCTGATTTACATTGTTTGCAATTATTGGGTTTGACCGTTATGATGTCTGCATTTTGCATGTGTCCTATATGACACAGTGGTTCCTAATGTATAGAAATTTCCAAATATCCAAAAACATTCTGATGTATACATAAATAATATAGATACACGAAAGAATTTTTGCTACACAAATTAATGAAAGACTGATGATTGAAATGACTTATTGTAACTTTTATTCCAACAACACATAAATAAAATGCATTAAAAATTGTACATCAAAGTCAAGATTTGGTCTATTTGTAGTAGAATGCATTTTACTTTGAAGGTATATAGGGTTTTGGAGTGAGGCTCTAGATAATCTTAATTTGAGCAGAAGTAGAGATAGTGATTTGATTTCGTTATTTTTTGGGCTGAGCGGATACCACTTTGAACCGATACCAATGCCGATACTCTTACCGATACCCACCGATACCGATACTTGAAAATTTCGATAATTTAAATTTGTTCAAAATATTGATCAATATTGATGTGTACATTTTCTTCTCCAATTATATGCATCAATTTATAAAGAAATTTGTCTTTGAATATTCAAGAATTCCATGACACTATTAAAATGCATATTATGTAATCACAAAATATAGTTTTTCGTGCAAAATTGGTGAGAGACAGAAAGAAAGTTTGGATTCTGCATAATTCCCAGGATAATTAGACTCCGCGAAAGTGTCGCGTGGCATTTTTAGGGACCTCGTTAAGACCGAAATCCCGGACAAGTATCGGCTGGTATCGGTAGATGAATTCCAACCGATACTTTCCGATACCGATACATCGGTATCAGCTCAGCCCTAGTTATTTTACTTCGCTTTTCTCCACTCCCCTAATCACGGGATTAGGATAACTGATGATATGACGACACTTCTGAAGGGACTCGTGCCGAAAAAAGACCCATGCCCGATCACAGATTCGAGCCCAGAACCCCTGGCATCCTATCGTGACATAGTACTTTATATTCATTTTCAAATTCAAATTTTGAAAGTTTTTTGTTTGCCTGACTACATTCCTTAAGGGGATACTTACAATACTTTTTTTTTTCCAGTGAACCCAGATGACATTGTCCGAGAAATTGAACTTGATGGAAATATTTCCGATATTGAGGGCTTCGAAAGTGACGATTCTAACGGGACTGGTTTTCCTATAGAACAAATGAGTGACTGTTGTTCATCAGAAGGTGAACCTTCGGGTGATGATACGTCAACATCACATCTAGAAAACAGTCAAGGCAGTCAGAGGGTTCTACCGTGGCGACATACAGATAACTTTGAACCTTTACCGGCGTCTCCTACATTTGAGGAGGAAGTATGGATTGGCAGTGAAAGAGACGTAAATGAATATTTTTCAAAATATATTCCAGACAGTGTTTTTGAACTTATGTCCTCTTGCACAAATCAAGTGAGTATTTCACGCTTAGGTAAGTCACTAAACACGATACCGCAAGAAATGAACATTTTCTTCGGTTTATCGATTGCTATGTCATATTTGGGTTACCCAAGAATTAAAATGTATTGGGCTTCGGTCAGCAGGGTGACTAGTATTGCTGACAAAATGTCTAGAAAACGTTTCTTTTCTATCAGATCTTATTTGAAGATAGTTGTTGATGAAGATGTGACAGAAGATGTGAAATCCTGTGACAAATACTGGAAAGTTCGGCCTCTGATTAGAACCATACACGAGGGTTGTATGAAAAATCCAAGAACAGTAAAGGTTTCCATCGATGAACAAATTATCCCTTTCTGGGGTCAAACAAGAATGAGACAGTACATACGAGGAAAACCAAATCCTGTGGGCCTGAAGAACTTTGTGGCTGCTTCACCAGATGTTTCACCTCTCGATTTTTTCCTGTATGAAGGAAAAGGAGATACTATCATTGATGGTTATGATTTTCTTGACATTGGTGGGAAAGTGGTGATGCGGTTGTCAAGATCACTCCCTCCTGGATGTCACATATACATGGATCGATATTTCACATCTGTTGTACTCTTAGACTGCTTACACGCTGACCGTCAGTGCCAAGGAACAGGAACCATCCAAGCAAGTAGAGTTCCTAAGGAAGCCAAAATGAAAGCAGACAGTGACATGAAACGAAGTGGACGTGGTTCAATGGATCAGTCTGTGCGTGGTGATGGTCAAATTGCAGTTGTGAAGTTGTTTGATAATAAACCTGTAACTTTAGTTTCATCCACTGAGGGCAAAATGCCCACAAGTGAATGTCGCCGTTGGTGCAAGAATTAATTTCTTTGACTTCGTGTGTGCTGCATGTTGGATTGAGTACCGAAGAGATTCAGCAGCATTGAAGAAGAAAAGCCGAGATATAATGGACTACTTGGATTTCAAAAATGCAGTATCTGAGTGGTTACTTCATTCTGGAGAATCTACAGAGTCAGGGGATGAGTTTTTGCCAAATACATCAAAGAAGAGGAAAATATCAGTGCCACACCCAAGTACACCAAAGCGGAAGAATGGAGCACAACACATGCCAGAAATTGCAGTGGATGGAAAGAACCATAGATGCCGTATGCCTGGTTGTAACAGTGTAAGAGCAAGAGTGACCTACAGTAAGTGTAAAATTCATTTATGCCTTGTTGCAAACCGAAATTGCTTCAAACTTTACCATGAACTGTAAAATTAGCAAAAAAAAAAAAAAAAAAAAGATGTATTTAAAAACTGGACACATTATAATGCACCATCAGATTTAGTTTAAAAATTTGTTACTCACATATATAATTGTGTGTACAAATTCTGTAAAAAAAATTGCAACATGTAGAACCAGTGTGTCATATATGACACATGCCTTTTTATAAAAAGTAATGTTGAAAATCAAGAAATTCATATTTTTTTGGTGTTAACAAAGGTAAATAAACAACATACATAAAAATATCCCCCAAAAAGTTATTTTCTCTGTGAGTGGTTCCGAAGAGGTTAAGAAATAAAATTTTCTTATGTGGGCTTTGGTTCCACTTCTCTTTGGATTTGTTCTATTTGGAACTGATAAAGCTATTGAGTGGTGGCACCGCGGCCATTTCATCGATAATACAATGTATTAGTCCAGAAGTTAAAATTCGTTAATATTGCAAATTTTTAAAATCTTGAAGAGAAAACTCCCATTCTTGGTGTTCGTGGTTAAATTTTTCTGGTTTACTATTTTGGATGTAGGGAATTCATGTCAATGCTTTTATGTAAGAAAATTATATTTTTATAATGATACGTAAGCCGTTTCTTTTAAGGAAAAGAAGTTCCTTTTGTAATTTCATTTTCATTGGATATTGTTGAAGTTGTCATGCTGTAACCAAATGTGCAGGCGAGTGGGAAGTAACTTGTTTCCCTCCCACTCCACCGACTGAAATTTGAGACACCTGGGACGTTGATAACTTTCATTTGCTTGTTTGCTGTCTGAGACGAAGGTTGTAAAGTTTCCATTGCAGTGTTTGTAAATCTGTACTGTGATATAGTGTAGGATAAACTTGATCCTTACTTATGAAATAGAAGAAAATGGTACGTATATTTAGTAGGGATTCATCAGACGTGGATAGATTTTTGCGTTATTTACTTTCGTTTATGTTTAAATGTAGTTTTATCAAAATTTTCAGTATGTTATTTTAAAAGGAAATGTGTTGGAACCTCTTTGGAGGCGAGCTCATTACAGTGATTAACATTAAAACTCACTGGGTGGACTCCTCTCGAGAGCGGATCTCATTTTTGTCAACACCCGAATAATTGTATCTTGCCGAATTACGATTCTTATTTGTGGCTTGCTGAAAATTTTCCTTTGGCGAACGTTAAGTAAGAATTCATGGCACACACCTGAGGGGAGAAATCCGAGTTTAATGTTTACATTTTTCATTACTGGGTTTTCTCCTCCATGGTGCGTTACCATCAAATATACAAGTTTGCCAAATTGCAAATATTTTTATATGTTTCGTGCTTTATAATTTCGGTTATCCGTTAATACTATATTATGGTGCATGTTGAAACATAAGTTCACGGTATCTCCTTCGAGGTGAGATCATGACGGTGATGTAAATTTTAGCTTCACTGGGTGGTCTCCTCTCGAAGGCGGTTTTCATTCAACAGAAGAAAGAGGATACACAAAAATAATTGTTTTCTAGGAATTCTTTTCCACCAGTTGAAATAATAAGGTGCGCACTTGAGAGGCGATTGCCAAGTTAATGTTTTATTTTTCATTACTGGGTTTTCTCCTTCATGGCGCGTGATGCTTATACCCTCGACTGTTAAGAAATAAAATGTTCTTATGTGGGCTTTGGTTCCACTTCTCTTTGGCTTTGCCCTATTTGGAACTGATAAAGCTATTGAGTGGTGGCACCGCGGCCATTTCATCGATAATACAATGTATTAGTCCAGAAGTTAAAATTCGTTAATATTGCAAGTTTTTGAAATCTTGAAGGGAAACACTCCAATTCTTGGTGTTCGTGGTTAAGTTTTTCTGGTTTACTATTTTGGATGTAGGGAATTCATGTCAATGCTTTTATGTAAGAAAATTATATTTTTAAAATGATACGTAAGCCGTTTCTTTTAAGGAAAAGAAGTTCCTTTTGTAATTTCATTTTCATTGGATATTGTTGAAGTTGTCATGCTGTAACCAAATGTGCAGGCGAGTGGGAAGTAACTTGTTTCCCTCCCACTCCACCGACTGAAATTTGAGACACCTGGGACGTTGATAACTTTCATTTGCTTCTTTGCTGTCTGAGACGAAGGTTGTAAAGTTTCCGATTGCAGTGTTTGTAAATCTGTACTGTGATATAGTGTAGGATAAACTTGATCCTTACTTATGAAATAGAAGAAAATGGTACGTATATTTAGTAGGGATTCATCAGACGTGGATAGATTTTTGCGTTATTTACTTTCGTTTATGTTTAAATGTAGTTTTATCAAAATTTTCAGTATGTTATTTTAAAAGGAAATGTGTTGGGACCTCTTTCGAGGCGAGCTCATTACAGTGATTAACATTAAAACTCACTGGGTGGTCTCCTCTCGAGAGCGGATCTCATTTTTGTCAATACCCGAGTAATTGTATCTTGCCGAATTACGATTATTATTTGTGGCGTGCTGAAAATTTTTCTTTGGCGAACGTTAAGCAAGAATTCATGGCACACACCTGAGGGGAGAAATCCGAGTTTAATGTTTACATTTTTCATTACTGGGTTCTCTCCTCCATGGTGCGTTACCATCAAATATACAAGTTTGCCAAATTGCAAATATTTTTATATGTTTCGTGCTTTATAATTTCGGTTATCCGTTAATACTATATTATGGTGCATGTTGAAACATAAGTTCACGGAATCTCCTTCGAGGTGAGATCATGACGGTGATGTAAATTTTAGCTTCACTGGGTGGTCTCCTCTCGAAGGCGGTTTTCATTCAACAGAAGAAAGAGGATACACAAAAATAATTGTGTTCTAGGATTTCTTTTCCACCAGTTGAAATAATAATGTGCGCACTTGAGAGGCGATTGCCAAGTTAATGTTTTATTTTTCATTACTGGGTTTTCTCCTTCATGGCGCGTGATGCTTATACCCTCGACTGTTAAGAAATAAAATGTTCTTATGTGGGCTTTGGTTCCACTTCTCTTTGGCTTTGCCCTATTTGGAACTGATAAAGCTATTGAGTGGTGGCACCGCGGCCATTTCATCGATAATACAATGTATTAGTCCAGAAGTTAAAATTCGGTAATATTGCAAGTTTTTGAAATCTTGAAGGGAAACACTCCAATTCTTGGTGTTCGTGGTTAAATTTTTCTGGTTTACTATTTTGGATGTAGGGAATTCATGTCAATGCTTTTATGTAAGAAAATTATATTTTTAAAATGATACGTAAGCCGTTTCTTTTAAGGAAAAGAAGTTCCTTTTGTAATTTCATTTTCATTGGATATTGTTGAAGTTGTCATGCTGTAACCAAATGTGCAGGCGAGTGGGAAGTAACTTGTTTCCCTCCCACTCCACCGACTGAAATTTGAGACACCTGGGACGTTGATAACTTTCATTTGCTTGTTTGCTGTCTGAGACGAAGGTTGTAAAGTTTCCGATTGCAGTGTTTGTAAATCTGTACTGCGATATAGTGTAGGATAAACTTGATCCTTACTTATGAAATAGAAGAAAATGGTACGTATATTTAGTAGGGATTCATCAGACGTGGATAGATTTTTGCGTTATTTACTTTCGTTTATGTTTAAATGTAGTTTTATCAAAATTTTCAGTATGTTATTTTAAAAGGAAATGTGTTGGAACCTCTTTGGAGGCGAGCTCATTACAGTGATTAACATTAAAACTCACTGGGTGGTCTCCTCTCGAGAGCGGATCTCATTTTTGTGGCTTGCTGAAAATTTTCCTTTGGCGAACGTTAAGTAAGAATTCATGGCACACACCTGAGGGGAGAAATCCGAGTTTAATGTTTACATTTTTCATTACTGGGTTTTCTCCTCCATGGTGCGTTACCATCAAATATACAAGTTTGCCAAATTGCAAATATTTTTATATGTTTCGTGCTTTATAATTTCGGTTATCCGTTAATACTATATTATGGTGCATGTTGAAACATAAGTTCACGGTATCTCCTTCGAGGTGAGATCATGACGGTGATGTAAATTTTAGCTTCACTGGGTGGTCTCCTCTCGAAGGCGGTTTTCATTCAACAGAAGAAAGAGGATACACAAAAATAATTGTTTTCTAGGAATTCTTTTCCACCAGTTGAAATAATAAGGTGCGCACTTGAGAGGCGATTGCCAAGTTAATGTTTTATTTTTCATTACTGGGTTTTCTCCTTCATGGCGCGTGATGCTTATACCCTCGACTGTTAAGAAATAAAATGTTCTTATGTGGGCTTTGGTTCCACTTCTCTTTGGCTTTGCCCTATTTGGAACTGATAAAGCTATTGAGTGGTGGCACCGCGGCCATTTCATCGATAATACAATGTATTAGTCCAGAAGTTAAAATTCGTTAATATTGCAAGTTTTTGAAATCTTGAAGGGAAACACTCCAATTCTTGGTGTTCGTGGTTAAGTTTTTCTGGTTTACTATTTTGGATGTAGGGAATTCATGTCAATGCTTTTATGTAAGAAAATTATATTTTTAAAATGATACGTAAGCCGTTTCTTTTAAGGAAAAGAAGTTCCTTTTGTAATTTCATTTTCATTGGATATTGTTGAAGTTGTCATGCTGTAACCAAATGTGCAGGCGAGTGGGAAGTAACTTGTTTCCCTCCCACTCCACCGACTGAAATTTGAGACACCTGGGACGTTGATAACTTTCATTTGCTTCTTTGCTGTCTGAGACGAAGGTTGTAAAGTTTCCGATTGCAGTGTTTGTAAATCTGTACTGTGATATAGTGTAGGATAAAGTTGATCCTTACTTATGAAATAGAAGAAAATGGTACGTATATTTAGTAGGGATTCATCAGATCTGGATAGATTTTTGCGTTATTTACTTTCGTTTATGTTTAAATGTAGTTTTATCAAAATTTTCAGTATGTTATTTTAAAAGGAAATGTGTTGGGACCTCTTTGGAGGCGAGCTCATTACAGTGATTAACATTAAAACTCACTGGGTGGTCTCCTCTCGAGAGCGGATCTCATTTTTGTCAATACCCGAGTAATTGTATCTTGCCGAATTACGATTATTATTTGTGGCGTGCTGAAAATTTTTCTTTGGCGAACGTTAAGCAAGAATTCATGGCACACACCTGAGGGGAGAAATCCGAGTTTAATGTTTACATTTTTCATTACTGGGTTCTCTCCTCCATGGTGCGTTACCATCAAATATACAAGTTTGCCAAATTGCAAATATTTTTATATGTTTCGTGCTTTATAATTTCGGTTATCCGTTAATACTATATTATGGTGCATGTTGAAACATAAGTTCACGGAATCTCCTTCGAGGTGAGATCATGACGGTGATGTAAATTTTAGCTTCACTGGGTGGTCTCCTCTCGAAGGCGGTTTTCATTCAACAGAAGAAAGAGGATACACAAAAATAATTGTGTTCTAGGATTTCTTTTCCACCAGTTGAAATAATAATGTGCGCACTTGAGAGGCGATTGCCAAGTTAATGTTTTATTTTTCATTACTGGGTTTTCTCCTTCATGGCGCGTGATGCTTATACCCTCGACTGTTAAGAAATAAAATGTTCTTATGTGGGCTTTGGTTCCACTTCTCTTTGGCTTTGCCCTATTTGGAACTGATAAAGCTATTGAGTGGTGGCACCGCGGATATTTCATCGATAATACAATGTATTAGTCCAGAAGTTAAAATTCGGTAATATTGCAAGTTTTTGAAATCTTGAAGGGAAACACTCCCATTCTTGGTGTTCGTGGTTAAATTTTTCTGGTTTACTATTTTGGATGTAGGGAATTCATGTCAATGCTTTTATGTAAGAAAATTATATTTTTAAAATGATACGTAAGCCGTTTCTTTTAAGGAAAAGAAGTTCCTTTTGTAATTTCATTTTCATTGGATATTGTTGAAGTTGTCATGCTGTAACCAAATGTGCAGGCGAGTGGGAAGTAACTTGTTTCCCTCCCACTCCACCGACTGAAATTTGAGACACCTGGGACGTTGATAACTTTCATTTGCTTGTTTGCTGTCTGAGACGAAGGTTGTAAAGTTTCCGATTGCAGTGTTTGTAAATCTGTACTGTGATATAGTGTAGGATAAACTTGATCCTTACTTATGAAATAGAAGAAAATGGTACGTATATTTAGTAGGGATTCATCAGACGTGGATAGATTTTTGCGTTATTTACTTTCGTTTATGTTTAAATGTAGTTTTATCAAAATTTTCAGTATGTTATTTTAAAAGGAAATGTGTTGGGACCTCTTTGGAGGCGAGCTCACTACAGTGATTAACATTAAAACTCACTGGGTGGTCTCCTCTCGAGAGCGGATCTCATTTTTGTCAACACCCGAGTAATTGCATCTTGCCGAATTACGATTGTTATTTGTGGCGTGCTGAAAATTTTTCTTTGGCGAACGTTTAGCAAGAATTCATAGCACACACCTGAGGGGAGAAATCCGAGTTTAATGTTCACATTTTTCATTACTGGGTTCTCTCCTCCATGGTGCGTTACCTTCAAATATACAAGTTTGCCAGATTGCAAATATTTTTATATGTTTCTTGCTTTATAATTTCGGTTATCCGTTAATACTATTTTATGGTGCCAGTTGAAATATAAGTTCACGGAATCACCTTCGAGGTGAGATCATGACGGTGATGTAAATTTTAGCTTCACTGGGTGGTCTCCTCAAGGAGGCGGTTTTCATTCAACCGAAGAAAGAGGATACACAAAAATAATTGTGTTCTAGGATTTCTTTTCCACCAGTTGAAATAATAATGTGCGCACTTGAGAGGCGATTGCCAAGTTAAGGTTTTTTTTTCATTACTGGGTTTTCTCCTTCATGGCGCGTGATTCTTATACCCTCGACTGTTAAGAAATAAAATTTTCTTATGTGGGCTTTGGTTCCACTTCTCTTTGGCTTTGTCCTATTTTTAACTGATAAAGCTATTGAGTATTGGCACCGCGGCCATTTCATCGATAATACAATGTATTAGTCCAGAAGTTAAAATTCGTTAATATTGCAAGTTTTTGAAATCTTGAAGGGAAACACTCCAATTCTTGGTGTTCGTGGTTAAGTTTTTCTGGTTTACTATTTTGGATGTAGGGAATTAATGTCAATGCTTTTATGTAAGAAAATTATATTTTTAAAATGATACGTAAGCCGTTTCTTTTAAGGAAAAGAAATTCCTTTTGTAATTTCATTTTCATTGGATATTGTTGAAGTTGTCATGCTGTAACCAAATGTGCAGGCGAGTGGGAAGTAACTTGTTTCCCTCCCACTCCACCGACTGAAATTTGAGACACCTGGGACGTTGATAACTTTCATTTGCTTGTTTGCTGTCTGAGACGAAGGTTGTAAAGTTTCCGATTGCAGTGTTTGTAAATCTGTACTGTGATATAGTGTAGGATAAACTTGATCCTTACTTATGAAATAGAAGAAAATGGTACGTATATTTAGTAGGGATTCATCAGACGTGGATAGATTTTTGCGTTATTTACTTTCGTTTATGTTTAAATGTAGTTTTATCAAATTTTTCAGTATGTTATTTTAAAAGGAAATGTGTTGGGACCTCTTTCGAGGCGAGCTCATTACAGTGATTAACATTAAAACTCACTGGGTGGTCTCCTCTCGAGAGCGGATCTCATTTTTGTCAATACCCGAGTAATTGTATCTTGCCGAATTACGATTATTATTTGTGGCGTGCTGAAAATTTTTCTTTGGCGAACGTTAAGCAAGAATTCATGGCACACACCTGAGGGGAGAAATCCGAGTTTAATGTTTACATTTTTCATTACTGGGTTTTCTCCTCCATGGTGCGTTACCATCAAATATACAAGTTTGCCAGATTGCAAATATTTTTATATGTTTCGTGCTTTATAATTTCGGTTATCCGTTAATACTATTTTATGGTGCCAGTTGAAATATAAGTTCACGGAATCACCTTCGAGGTGAGATCATGACGGTGATGTAAATTTTAGCTTCACTGGGTGGTCTCCTCTCGGAGGCGGTTTTCATTCAACAGAAGAAAGAGGATACACAAAAATAATTGTCTTCTAGGATTTCTTTTCCACCAGTTGAAATAATAATGTGCGCACTTGAGAGGCGATTGCCAAGTTAAGGTTTTTTTTTCATTACTGGGTTTTCTCCTTCATGGCGCGTGATTCTTATACCCTCGACTGTTAAGAAATAAAATTTTCTTATGTGGGCTTTGGTTCCACTTCTCTTTGGCTTTGCCTATTTGGAACTGATAAAGCTATTGAGTGGTGGCACCGCGGCCATTTCATCGATAATACAATGTATTAGTCCAGAAGTTAAAATTCGTTAATATTGCAAGTTTTTGAAATCTTGAAGGGAAACACTCCATTCTTGGTGTTCGTGGTTAAGTTTTTCTGGTTTACTATTTTGGATGTAGGGAATTCATGTCAATGCTTTTATGTAAGAAAATTATATTTTTAAAATGATACGTAAGCCGTTTCTTTTAAGGAAAAGAAATTCCTTTTGTAATTTCATTTTCATTGGATATTGTTGAAGTTGTCATGCTGTAACCAAATGTGCAGGCGAGTGGGAAGTAACTTGTTTCCCTCCCACTCCACCGACTGAAATTTGAGACACCTGGGACGTTGATAACTTTCATTTGCTTGTTTGCTGTCTGAGACGAAGGTTGTAAAGTTTCCGATTGCAGTGTTTGTAAATCTGTACTGTGATATAGTGTAGGATAAACTTGATCCTTACTTATGAAATAGAAGAAAATGGTACGTATATTTAGTAGGGATTCATCAGACGTGGATAGATTTTTGCGTTATATACTTTCGTTTATGTTTAAATGTAGTTTTATCAAAATTTTCAGTATGTTATTTTAAAAGGAAATGTGTTGGGACCTCTTTGGAGGCGAGCTCACTACAGTGATTAACATTAAAACTCACTGGGTGGTCTCCTCTCGAGAGCGGATCTCATTTTTGTCAACACCCGAGTAATTGCATCTTGCCGAATTACGATTGTTATTTGTGGCGTGCTGAAAATTTTCCTTTGGCGAACGTTAAGTAAGAATTCATGGCACACACCTGAGGGGAGAAATCCGAGTTTAATGTTTACATTTTTCATTACTGGGTTTTCTCCTCCATGGTGCGTTACCATCAAATATACAAGTTTGCCAGATTGCAAATATTTTTATATGTTTCGTGCTTTATAATTTCGGTTATCCGTTAATACTATTTTATGGTGCCAGTTGAAATATAAGTTCACGGAATCACCTTCGAGGTGAGATCATGACGGTGATGTAAATTTTAGCTTCACTGGGTGGTCTCCTCTCGGAGGCGGTTTTCATTCAACAGAAGAAAGAGGATACACAAAAATAATTGTCTTCTAGGATTTCTTTTCCACCAGTTGAAATAATAATGTGCGCACTTGAGAGGCGATTGCCAAGTTAAGGTTTTTTTTTCATTACTGGGTTTTCTCCTTCATGGCGCGTGATTCTTATACCCTCGACTGTTAAGAAATAAAATTTTCTTATGTGGGCTTTGGTTCCACTTCTCTTTGGCTTTGCCCTATTTGGAACTGATAAAGCTATTGAGTGGTGGCACCGCGGCCATTTCATCGATAATACAATGTATTAGTCCAGAAGTTAAAATTCGTTAATATTGCAAGTTTTTGAAATCTTGAAGGGAAACACTCCAATTCTTGGTGTTCGTGGTTAAGTTTTTCTGGTTTACTATTTTGGATGTAGGGAATTCATGTCAATGCTTTTATGTAAGAAAATTATATTTTTAAAATGATACGTAAGCCGTTTCTTTTAAGGAAAAGAAGTTCCTTTTGTAATTTCATTTTCATTGGATATTGTTGAAGTTGTCATGCTGTAACCAAATGTGCAGGCGAGTGGGAAGTAACTTGTTTCCCTCCCACTCCACCGACTGAAATTTGAGACACCTGGGACGTTGATAACTTTCATTTGCTTGTTTGCTGTCTGAGACGAAGGTTGTAAAGTTTCCGATTGCAGTGTTTGTAAATCTGTACTGTGATATAGTATAGGATAAAGTTGATCCTTACTTATGAAATAGAAGAAAATGGTACGTATATTTAGTAGGGATTCATCAGATCTGGATAGATTTTTGCGTTATTTACTTTCGTTTATGTTTAAATGTAGTTTTATCAAAATTTTCAGTATGTTATTTTAAAAGGAAATGTGTTGGGACCTCTTTGGAGGCGAGCTCATTACAGTGATTAACATTAAAACTCACTGGGTGGTCTCCTCTCGAGAGCGGATCTCATTTTTGTCAATACCCGAGTAATTGTATCTTGCCGAATTACGATTATTATTTGTGGCGTGCTGAAAATTTTTCTTTGGCGAACGTTAAGCAAGAATTCATGGCACACACCTGAGGGGAGAAATCCGAGTTTAATGTTTACATTCTTCATTACTGGGTTTTCTCCTCCATGGTGCGTTACCATCAAATATACAAGTTTGCCAGATTGCAAATATTTTTATGTTTCGTGCTTTATAATTTCGGTTATCCGTTAATACTATTTTATGGTGCCAGTTGAAATATAAGTTCACGGAATCACCTTCGAGGTGAGATCATGACGGTGATGTAAATTTTAGCTTCACTGGGTGGTCTTCTCTCGGAGGCGGTTTTCATTCAACAGAAGAAAGAGGATACACAAAAATAATTGTCTTCTAGGATTTCTTTTCCACCAGTTGAAATAATAATGTGCGCACTTGAGAGGCGATTGCCAAGTTAAGGTTTTTTTTTCATTACTGGGTTTTCTCCATCATGGCGCGTGATGCTTATACCCTCGACTGTTAAGAAATAAAATTTTCTTATGTGGGCTTTGGTTCCACTTCTCTTTGGATTTGCCCTATTTGGAACTGATAAAGCTATTGAGTGGTGGCACCGCGGCCATTTCATCGATAATACAATGTATTAGTCCAGAAGTTAAAATTCGTTAATATTGCAAATTTTTAAAATCTTGAAGAGAAAACTCCCATTCTTGGTGTTCGTGGTTAAATTTTTCTGGTTTACTATTTTGGATGTAGGGAATTCATGTCAATGCTTTTATGTAAGAAAATTATATTTTTAAAATGATACGTAAGCCGTTTCTTTTAAGGAAAAGAAGTTCCTTTTGTAATTTCATTTTCATTGGATATTGTTGAAGTTGTCATGCTGTAACCAAATGTGAAGGCGAGTGGAAAGTAACTTGTTTCCCTCCCACTCCACCGACTGAAATTTGAGACACCTGGGACGTTGATAATTTTCATTTGCTTGTTTGCTGTCTGAGACGAAGGTTGTAAAGTTTCCGATTGCAGTGTTTGTAAATCTGTACTGTGATATAGTGTAGGATAAAGTTGATCCTTACTTATGAAATAGAAGAAAATGGTACGTATATTTAGTAGGGATTCATCAGACGTGGATAGATTTTTGCGTTATTTACTTTCGTTTATGTTTAAATGTAGTTTTATCAAATTTTTCAGTATGTTATTTTAAAAGGAAATGTGTTGGGACCTCTTTGGAGGCGAGCTCATTACAGTGATTAACATTAAAACTCACTGGGTGGTCTCCTCTCGAGAGCGGATCTCATTTTTGTCAACACCCGAATAATTGTATCTTGCCGAATTACGATTCTTATTTGTGGCTTGCTGAAAATTTTCCTTTGGCGAACGTTAAGTAAGAATTCATGGCACACACCTGAGGGGAGAAATCCGAGTTTAATGTTTACATTTTTCATTACTGGGTTTTCTCCTCCATGGTGCGTTACCATCAAATATACAAGTTTGCCAAATTGCAAATATTTTTATATGTTTCGTGCTTTATAATTTCGGTTATCCGTTAATACTATATTATGGTGCATGTTGAAACATAAGTTCACGGAATCTCCTTCGAGGTGAGATCATGACGGTGATGTAAATTTTAGCTTCACTGGGTGGTCTCCTCTCGAAGGCGGTTTTCATTCAACAGAAGAAAGAGGATACACAAAAATAATTGTGTTCTAGGATTTCTTTTCCACCAGTTGAAATAATAATGTGCGCACTTGAGAGGCGATTGCCAAGTTAATGTTTTATTTTTCATTACTGGGTTTTCTCCTTCATGGCGCGTGATGCTTATACCCTCGACTGTTAAGAAATAAAATGTTCTTATGTGGGCTTTGGTTCCACTTCTCTTTGGCTTTGCCCTATTTGGAACTGATAAAGCTATTGAGTGGTGGCACCGCGGCCATTTCATCGATAATACAATGTATTAGTCCAGAAGTTAAAATTCGTTAATATTGCAAGTTTTTGAAATCTTGAAGGGAAACACTCCAATTCTTGGTGTTCGTGGTTAAGTTTTTCTGGTTTACTATTTTGGATGTAGGGAATTCATGTCAATGCTTTTATGTAAGAAAATTATATTTTTAAAATGATACGTAAGCCGTTTCTTTTAAGGAAAAGAAGTTCCTTTTGTAATTTCATTTTCATTGGATATTGTTGAAGTTGTCATGCTGTAACCAAATGTGCAGGCGAGTGGGAAGTAACTTGTTTCCCTCCCACTCCACCGACTGAAATTTGAGACACCTGGGACGTTGATAACTTTCATTTGCTTCTTTGCTGTCTGAGACGAAGGTTGTAAAGTTTCCGATTGCAGTGTTTGTAAATCTGTACTGTGATATAGTGTAGGATAAAGTTGATCCTTACTTATGAAATAGAAGAAAATGGTACGTATATTTAGTAGGGATTCATCAGATCTGGATAGATTTTTGCGTTATTTACTTTCGTTTATGTTTAAATGTAGTTTTATGAAAATTTTCAGTATGTTATTTTAAAAGGAAATGTGTTGGGACCTCTTTGGAGGCGAGCTCATTACAGTGATTAACATTAAAACTCACTGGGTGGTCTCCTCTCGAGAGCGGATCTCATTTTTGTCAATACCCGAGTAATTGTATCTTGCCGAATTACGATTATTATTTGTGGCGTGCTGAAAATTTTTCTTTGGCGAACGTTAAGCAAGAATTCATGGCACACACCTGAGGGGAGAAATCCGAGTTTAATGTTTACATTCTTCATTACTGGGTTTTCTCCTCCATGGTGCGTTACCATCAAATATACAAGTTTGCCAGATTGCAAATATTTTTATATGTTTCGTGCTTTATAATTTCGGTTATCCGTTAATAATATTTTATGGTGCCAGTTGAAATATAAGTTCACGGAATCACCTTCGAGGTGAGATCATGACGGTGATGTAAATTTTAGCTTCACTGGGTGGTCTCCTCTCGGAGGCGGTTTTCATTCAACAGAAGAAAGAGGATACACAAAAATAATTGTCTTCTAGGATTTCTTTTCCACCAGTTGAAATAATAATGTGCGCACTTGAGAGGCGATTGCCAAGTTAAGGTTTTTTTTTCATTACTGGGTTTTCTCCATCATGGCGCGTGATGCTTATACCCTCGACTGTTAAGAAATAAAATTTTCTTATGTGGGCTTTGGTTCCACTTCTCTTTGGATTTGTTCTATTTGGAACTGATAAAGCTATTGAGTGGTGGCACCGCGGCCATTTCATCGATAATACAATGTATTAGTCCAGAAGTTAAAATTCGTTAATATTGCAAATTTTTAAAATCTTGAAGAGAAAACTCCCATTCTTGGTGTTCGTGGTTAAATTTTTCTGGTTTACTATTTTGGATGTAGGGAATTCATGTCAATGCTTTTATGTAAGAAAATTATATTTTTATAATGATACGTAAGCCGTTTCTTTTAAGGAAAAGAAGTTCCTTTTGTAATTTCATTTTCATTGGATATTGTTGAAGTTGTCATGCTGTAACCAAATGTGCAGGCGAGTGGGAAGTAACTTGTTTCCCTCCCACTCCACCGACTGAAATTTGAGACACCTGGGACGTTGATAACTTTCATTTGCTTGTTTGCTGTCTGAGACGAAGGTTGTAAAGTTTCCATTGCAGTGTTTGTAAATCTGTACTGTGATATAGTGTAGGATAAACTTGATCCTTACTTATGAAATAGAAGAAAATGGTACGTATATTTAGTAGGGATTCATCAGACGTGGATAGATTTTTGCGTTATTTACTTTCGTTTATGTTTAAATGTAGTTTTATCAAAATTTTCAGTATGTTATTTTAAAAGGAAATGTGTTGGGACCTCTTTGGAGGCGAGCTCATTACAGTGATTAACATTAAAACTCACTGGGTGGACTCCTCTCGAGAGCGGATCTCATTTTTGTCAACACCCGAATAATTGTATCTTGCCGAATTACGATTCTTATTTGTGGCTTGCTGAAAATTTTCCTTTGGCGAACGTTAAGTAAGAATTCATGGCACACACCTGAGGGGAGAAATCCGAGTTTAATGTTTACATTTTTCATTACTGGGTTTTCTCCTCCATGGTGCGTTACCATCAAATATACAAGTTTGCCAAATTGCAAATATTTTTATATGTTTCGTGCTTTATAATTTCGGTTATCCGTTAATACTATATTATGGTGCATGTTGAAACATAAGTTCACGGTATCTCCTTCGAGGTGAGATCATGACGGTGATGTAAATTTTAGCTTCACTGGGTGGTCTCCTCTCGAAGGCGGTTTTCATTCAACAGAAGAAAGAGGATACACAAAAATAATTGTTTTCTAGGAATTCTTTTCCACCAGTTGAAATAATAAGGTGCGCACTTGAGAGGCGATTGCCAAGTTAATGTTTTATTTTTCATTACTGGGTTTTCTCCTTCATGGCGCGTGATGCTTATACCCTCGACTGTTAAGAAATAAAATTTTCTTATGTGGGCTTTGGTTCCACTTCTCTTTGGCTTTGCCCTATTTGGAACTGATAAAGCTATTGAGTGGTGGCACCGCGGCCATTTCATCGATAATACAATGTATTAGTCCAGAAGTTAAAATTCGTTAATATTGCAAGTTTTTGTAATCTTGAAGGGAAACACTCCAATTCTTGGTGTTCGTGGTTAAGTTTTTCTGGTTTACTATTTTGGATGTAGGGAATTCATGTCAATGCTTTTATGTAAGAAAATTATATTTTTAAAATGATACGTAAGCCGTTTCTTTTAAGGAAAAGAAGTTCCTTTTGTAATTTCATTTTCATTGGATATTGTTGAAGTTGTCATGCTGTAACCAAATGTGCAGGCGAGTGGGAAGTAACTTGTTTCCCTCCCACTCCACCGACTGAAATTTGAGACACCTGGGACGTTGATAACTTTCATTTGCTTGTTTGCTGTCTGAGACGAAGGTTGTAAAGTTTCCATTGCAGTGTTTGTAAATCTGTACTGTGATATAGTGTAGGATAAACTTGATCCTTACTTATGAAATAGAAGAAAATGGTACGTATATTTAGTAGGGATTCATCAGACGTGGATAGATTTTTGCGTTATTTACTTTCGTTTATGTTTAAATGTAGTTTTATCAAAATTTTCAGTATGTTATTTTAAAAGGAAATGTGTTGGGACCTCTTTGGAGGCGAGCTCACTACAGTGATTAACATTAAAACTCACTGGGTGGTCTCCTCTCGAGAGCGGATCTCATTTTTGTCAACACCCGAGTAATTGCATCTTGCCGAATTACGATTGTTATTTGTGGCGTGCTGAAAATTTTTCTTTGGCGAACGTTTAGCAAGAATTCATAGCACACACCTGAGGGGAGAAATCCGAGTTTAATGTTCACATTTTTCATTACTGGGTTCTCTCCTCCATGGTGCGTTACCTTCAAATATACAAGTTTGCCAGATTGCAAATATTTTTATATGTTTCGTGCTTTATAATTTCGGTTATCCGTTAATACTATTTTATGGTGCCAGTTGAAATATAAGTTCACGGAATCACCTTCGAGGTGAGATCATGACGGTGATGTAAATTTTAGCTTCACTGGGTGGTCTCCTCAAGGAGGCGGTTTTCATTCAACCGAAGAAAGAGGATACACAAAAATAATTGTGTTCTAGGATTTCTTTTCCACCAGTTGAAATAATAATGTGCGCACTTGAGAGGCGATTGCCAAGTTAAGGTTTTTTTTTCATTACTGGGTTTTCTCCTTCATGGCGCGTGATTCTTATACCCTCGACTGTTAAGAAATAAAATTTTCTTATGTGGGCTTTGGTTCCACTTCTCTTTGGCTTTGTCCTATTTTTAACTGATAAAGCTATTGAGTATTGGCACCGCGGCCATTTCATCGATAATACAATGTATTAGTCCAGAAGTTAAAATTCGTTAATATTGCAAGTTTTTGAAATCTTGAAGGGAAACACTCCAATTCTTGGTGTTCGTGGTTAAGTTTTTCTGGTTTACTATTTTGGATGTAGGGAATTCATGTCAATGCTTTTATGTAAGAAAATTATATTTTTAAAATGATACGTAAGCCGTTTCTTTTAAGGAAAAGAAGTTCCTTTTGTAATTTCATTTTCATTGGATATTGTTGAAGTTGTCATGCTGTAACCAAATGTGCAGGCGAGTGGGAAGTAACTTGTTTCCCTCCCACTCCACCGACTGAAATTTGAGACACCTGGGACGTTGATAACTTTCATTTGCTTCTTTGCTGTCTGAGACGAAGGTTGTAAAGTTTCCGATTGCAGTGTTTGTAAATCTGTACTGTGATATAGTGTAGGATAAAGTTGATCCTTACTTATGAAATAGAAGAAAATGGTACGTATATTTAGTAGGGATTCATCAGATCTGGATAGATTTTTGCGTTATTTACTTTCGTTTATGTTTAAATGTAGTTTTATCAAAATTTTCAGTATGTTATTTTAAAAGGAAATGTGTTGGGACCTCTTTGGAGGCGAGCTCATTACAGTGATTAACATTAAAACTCACTGGGTGGTCTCCTCTCGAGAGCGGATCTCATTTTTGTCAATACGCGAGTAATTGTATCTTGCCGAATTACGATTATTATTTGTGGCGTGCTGAAAATTTTTCTTTGGCGAACGTTAAGCAAGAATTCATGGCACACACCTGAGGGGAGAAATCCGAGTTTAATGTTTACATTCTTCATTACTGGGTTTTCTCCTCCATGGTGCGTTACCATCAAATATACAAGTTTGCCAGATTGCAAATATTTTTATATGTTTCGTGCTTTATAATTTCGGTTATCCGTTAATAATATTTTATGGTGCCAGTTGAAATATAAGTTCACGGAATCACCTTCGAGGTGAGATCATGACGGTGATGTAAATTTTAGCTTCACTGGGTGGTCTCCTCTCGGAGGCGGTTTTCATTCAACAGAAGAAAGAGGATACACAAAAATAATTGTCTTCTAGGATTTCTTTTCCACCAGTTGAAATAATAATGTGCGCACTTGAGAGGCGATTGCCAAGTTAAGGTTTTTTTTTCATTACTGGGTTTTCTCCATCATGGCGCGTGATGCTTATACCCTCGACTGTTAAGAAATAAAATTTTCTTATGTGGGCTTTGGTTCCACTTCTCTTTGGATTTGTTCTATTTGGAACTGATAAAGCTATTGAGTGGTGGCACCGCGGCCATTTCATCGATAATACAATGTATTAGTCCAGAAGTTAAAATTCGTTAATATTGCAAATTTTTAAAATCTTGAAGAGAAAACTCCCATTCTTGGTGTTCGTGGTTAAATTTTTCTGGTTTACTATTTTGGATGTAGGGAATTCATGTCAATGCTTTTATGTAAGAAAATTATATTTTTATAATGATACGTAAGCCGTTTCTTTTAAGGAAAAGAAGTTCCTTTTGTAATTTCATTTTCATTGGATATTGTTGAAGTTGTCATGCTGTAACCAAATGTGCAGGCGAGTGGGAAGTAACTTGTTTCCCTCCCACTCCACCGACTGAAATTTGAGACACCTGGGACGTTGATAACTTTCATTTGCTTGTTTGCTGTCTGAGACGAAGGTTGTAAAGTTTCCATTGCAGTGTTTGTAAATCTGTACTGTGATATAGTGTAGGATAAACTTGATCCTTACTTATGAAATAGAAGAAAATGGTACGTATATTTAGTAGGGATTCATCAGACGTGGATAGATTTTTGCGTTATTTACTTTCGTTTATGTTTAAATGTAGTTTTATCAAAATTTTCAGTATGTTATTTTAAAAGGAAATGTGTTGGGACCTCTTTGGAGGCGAGCTCATTACAGTGATTAACATTAAAACTCACTGGGTGGACTCCTCTCGAGAGCGGATCTCATTTTTGTCAACACCCGAATAATTGTATCTTGCCGAATTACGATTCTTATTTGTGGCTTGCTGAAAATTTTCCTTTGGCGAACGTTAAGTAAGAATTCATGGCACACACCTGAGGGGAGAAATCCGAGTTTAATGTTTACATTTTTCATTACTGGGTTTTCTCCTCCATGGTGCGTTACCATCAAATATACAAGTTTGCCAAATTGCAAATATTTTTATATGTTTCGTGCTTTATAATTTCGGTTATCCGTTAATACTATATTATGGTGCATGTTGAAACATAAGTTCACGGTATCTCCTTCGAGGTGAGATCATGACGGTGATGTAAATTTTAGCTTCACTGGGTGGTCTCCTCTCGAAGGCGGTTTTCATTCAACAGAAGAAAGAGGATACACAAAAATAATTGTTTTCTAGGAATTCTTTTCCACCAGTTGAAATAATAAGGTGCGCACTTGAGAGGCGATTGCCAAGTTAATGTTTTATTTTTCATTACTGGGTTTTCTCCTTCATGGCGCGTGATGCTTATACCCTCGACTGTTAAGAAATAAAATTTTCTTATGTGGGCTTTGGTTCCACTTCTCTTTGGCTTTGCCCTATTTGGAACTGATAAAGCTATTGAGTGGTGGCACCGCGGCCATTTCATCGATAATACAATGTATTAGTCCAGAAGTTAAAATTCGTTAATATTGCAAGTTTTTGTAATCTTGAAGGGAAACACTCCAATTCTTGGTGTTCGTGGTTAAGTTTTTCTGGTTTACTATTTTGGATGTAGGGAATTCATGTCAATGCTTTTATGTAAGAAAATTATATTTTTAAAATGATACGTAAGCCGTTTCTTTTAAGGAAAAGAAGTTCCTTTTGTAATTTCATTTTCATTGGATATTGTTGAAGTTGTCATGCTGTAACCAAATGTGCAGGCGAGTGGGAAGTAACTTGTTTCCCTCCCACTCCACCGACTGAAATTTGAGACACCTGGGACGTTGATAACTTTCATTTGCTTGTTTGCTGTCTGAGACGAAGGTTGTAAAGTTTCCATTGCAGTGTTTGTAAATCTGTACTGTGATATAGTGTAGGATAAACTTGATCCTTACTTATGAAATAGAAGAAAATGGTACGTATATTTAGTAGGGATTCATCAGACGTGGATAGATTTTTGCGTTATTTACTTTCGTTTATGTTTAAATGTAGTTTTATCAAAATTTTCAGTATGTTATTTTAAAAGGAAATGTGTTGGGACCTCTTTGGAGGCGAGCTCATTACAGTGATTAACATTAAAACTCACTGGGTGGACTCCTCTCGAGAGCGGATCTCATTTTTGTCAACACCCGAATAATTGTATCTTGCCGAATTACGATTCTTATTTGTGGCTTGCTGAAAATTTTCCTTTGGCGAACGTTAAGTAAGAATTCATGGCACACACCTGAGGGGAGAAATCCGAGTTTAATGTTTACATTTTTCATTACTGGGTTCTCTCCTCCATGGTGCGTTACCATCAAATATACAAGTTTGCCAAATTGCAAATATTTTTATATGTTTCGTGCTTTATAATTTCGGTTATCCGTTAATACTATATTATGGTGCATGTTGAAACATAAGTTCACGGAATCTCCTTCGAGGTGAGATCATGACGGTGATGTAAATTTTAGCTTCACTGGGTGGTCTCCTCTCGAAGGCGGTTTTCATTCAACAGAAGAAAGAGGATACACAAAAATAATTGTGTTCTAGGATTTCTTTTCCACCAGTTGAAATAATAATGTGCGCACTTGAGAGGCGATTGCCAAGTTAAGGTTTTTTTTTCATTACTGGGTTTTCTCCTTCATGGCGCGTGATTCTTATACCCTCGACTGTTAAGAAATAAAATTTTCTTATGTGGGCTTTGGTTCCACTTCTCTTTGGCTTTGCCCTATTTGGAACTGATAAAGCTATTGAGTGGTGGCACCGCGGCCATTTCATCGATAATACAATGTATTAGTCCAGAAGTTAAAATTCGTTAATATTGCAAGTTTTTGAAATCTTGAAGGGAAACACTCCAATTCTTGGTGTTCGTGGTTAAGTTTTTCTGGTTTACTATTTTGGATGTAGGGAATTCATGTCAATGCTTTTATGTAAGAAAATTATATTTTTAAAATGATACGTAAGCCGTTTCTTTTAAGGAAAAGAAGTTCCTTTTGTAATTTCATTTTCATTGGATATTGTTGAAGTTGTCATGCTGTAACCAAATGTGCAGGCGAGTGGGAAGTAACTTGTTTCCCTCCCACTCCACCGACTGAAATTTGAGACACCTGGGACGTTGATAACTTTCATTTGCTTGTTTGCTGTCTGAGACGAAGGTTGTAAAGTTTCCATTGCAGTGTTTGTAAATCTGTACTGTGATATAGTGTAGGATAAACTTGATCCTTACTTATGAAATAGAAGAAAATGGTACGTATATTTAGTAGGGATTCATCAGACGTGGATAGATTTTTGCGTTATTTACTTTCGTTTATGTTTAAATGTAGTTTTATCAAAATTTTCAGTATGTTATTTTAAAAGGAAATGTGTTGGGACCTCTTTGGAGGCGAGCTCACTACAGTGATTAACATTAAAACTCACTGGGTGGTCTCCTCTCGAGAGCGGATCTCATTTTTGTCAACACCCGAGTAATTGCATCTTGCCGAATTACGATTGTTATTTGTGGCGTGCTGAAAATTTTTCTTTGGCGAACGTTTAGCAAGAATTCATAGCACACACCTGAGGGGAGAAATCCGAGTTTAATGTTCACATTTTTCATTACTGGGTTCTCTCCTCCATGGTGCGTTACCTTCAAATATACAAGTTTGCCAGATTGCAAATATTTTTATATGTTTCGTGCTTTATAATTTCGGTTATCCGTTAATACTATTTTATGGTGCCAGTTGAAATATAAGTTCACGGAATCACCTTCGAGGTGAGATCATGACGGTGATGTAAATTTTAGCTTCACTGGGTGGTCTCCTCAAGGAGGCGGTTTTCATTCAACCGAAGAAAGAGGATACACAAAAATAATTGTGTTCTAGGATTTCTTTTCCACCAGTTGAAATAATAATGTGCGCACTTGAGAGGCGATTGCCAAGTTAAGGTTTTTTTTTCATTACTGGGTTTTCTCCTTCATGGCGCGTGATTCTTATACCCTCGACTGTTAAGAAATAAAATTTTCTTATGTGGGCTTTGGTTCCACTTCTCTTTGGCTTTGTCCTATTTTTAACTGATAAAGCTATTGAGTATTGGCACCGCGGCCATTTCATCGATAATACAATGTATTAGTCCAGAAGTTAAAATTCGTTAATATTGCAAGTTTTTGAAATCTTGAAGGGAAACACTCCAATTCTTGGTGTTCGTGGTTAAGTTTTTCTGGTTTACTATTTTGGATGTAGGGAATTCATGTCAATGCTTTTATGTAAGAAAATTATATTTTTAAAATGATACGTAAGCCGTTTCTTTTAAGGAAAAGAAGTTCCTTTTGTAATTTCATTTTCATTGGATATTGTTGAAGTTGTCATGCTGTAACCAAATGTGCAGGCGAGTGGGAAGTAACTTGTTTCCCTCCCACTCCACCGACTGAAATTTGAGACACCTGGGACGTTGATAACTTTCATTTGCTTCTTTGCTGTCTGAGACGAAGGTTGTAAAGTTTCCGATTGCAGTGTTTGTAAATCTGTACTGTGATATAGTGTAGGATAAAGTTGATCCTTACTTATGAAATAGAAGAAAATGGTACGTATATTTAGTAGGGATTCATCAGATCTGGATAGATTTTTGCGTTATTTACTTTCGTTTATGTTTAAATGTAGTTTTATCAAAATTTTCAGTATGTTATTTTAAAAGGAAATGTGTTGGGACCTCTTTGGAGGCGAGCTCATTACAGTGATTAACATTAAAACTCACTGGGTGGTCTCCTCTCGAGAGCGGATCTCATTTTTGTCAATACGCGAGTAATTGTATCTTGCCGAATTACGATTATTATTTGTGGCGTGCTGAAAATTTTTCTTTGGCGAACGTTAAGCAAGAATTCATGGCACACACCTGAGGGGAGAAATCCGAGTTTAATGTTTACATTCTTCATTACTGGGTTTTCTCCTCCATGGTGCGTTACCATCAAATATACAAGTTTGCCAGATTGCAAATATTTTTATATGTTTCGTGCTTTATAATTTCGGTTATCCGTTAATAATATTTTATGGTGCCAGTTGAAATATAAGTTCACGGAATCACCTTCGAGGTGAGATCATGACGGTGATGTAAATTTTAGCTTCACTGGGTGGTCTCCTCTCGGAGGCGGTTTTCATTCAACAGAAGAAAGAGGATACACAAAAATAATTGTCTTCTAGGATTTCTTTTCCACCAGTTGAAATAATAATGTGCGCACTTGAGAGGCGATTGCCAAGTTAAGGTTTTTTTTTCATTACTGGGTTTTCTCCATCATGGCGCGTGATGCTTATACCCTCGACTGTTAAGAAATAAAATTTTCTTATGTGGGCTTTGGTTCCACTTCTCTTTGGATTTGTTCTATTTGGAACTGATAAAGCTATTGAGTGGTGGCACCGCGGCCATTTCATCGATAATACAATGTATTAGTCCAGAAGTTAAAATTCGTTAATATTGCAAATTTTTAAAATCTTGAAGAGAAAACTCCCATTCTTGGTGTTCGTGGTTAAATTTTTCTGGTTTACTATTTTGGATGTAGGGAATTCATGTCAATGCTTTTATGTAAGAAAATTATATTTTTATAATGATACGTAAGCCGTTTCTTTTAAGGAAAAGAAGTTCCTTTTGTAATTTCATTTTCATTGGATATTGTTGAAGTTGTCATGCTGTAACCAAATGTGCAGGCGAGTGGGAAGTAACTTGTTTCCCTCCCACTCCACCGACTGAAATTTGAGACACCTGGGACGTTGATAACTTTCATTTGCTTGTTTGCTGTCTGAGACGAAGGTTGTAAAGTTTCCATTGCAGTGTTTGTAAATCTGTACTGTGATATAGTGTAGGATAAACTTGATCCTTACTTATGAAATAGAAGAAAATGGTACGTATATTTAGTAGGGATTCATCAGACGTGGATAGATTTTTGCGTTATTTACTTTCGTTTATGTTTAAATGTAGTTTTATCAAAATTTTCAGTATGTTATTTTAAAAGGAAATGTGTTGGGACCTCTTTGGAGGCGAGCTCATTACAGTGATTAACATTAAAACTCACTGGGTGGACTCCTCTCGAGAGCGGATCTCATTTTTGTCAACACCCGAATAATTGTATCTTGCCGAATTACGATTCTTATTTGTGGCTTGCTGAAAATTTTCCTTTGGCGAACGTTAAGTAAGAATTCATGGCACACACCTGAGGGGAGAAATCCGAGTTTAATGTTTACATTTTTCATTACTGGGTTTTCTCCTCCATGGTGCGTTACCATCAAATATACAAGTTTGCCAAATTGCAAATATTTTTATATGTTTCGTGCTTTATAATTTCGGTTATCCGTTAATACTATATTATGGTGCATGTTGAAACATAAGTTCACGGTATCTCCTTCGAGGTGAGATCATGACGGTGATGTAAATTTTAGCTTCACTGGGTGGTCTCCTCTCGAAGGCGGTTTTCATTCAACAGAAGAAAGAGGATACACAAAAATAATTGTTTTCTAGGAATTCTTTTCCACCAGTTGAAATAATAAGGTGCGCACTTGAGAGGCGATTGCCAAGTTAATGTTTTATTTTTCATTACTGGGTTTTCTCCTTCATGGCGCGTGATGCTTATACCCTCGACTGTTAAGAAATAAAATTTTCTTATGTGGGCTTTGGTTCCACTTCTCTTTGGCTTTGCCCTATTTGGAACTGATAAAGCTATTGAGTGGTGGCACCGCGGCCATTTCATCGATAATACAATGTATTAGTCCAGAAGTTAAAATTCGTTAATATTGCAAGTTTTTGTAATCTTGAAGGGAAACACTCCAATTCTTGGTGTTCGTGGTTAAGTTTTTCTGGTTTACTATTTTGGATGTAGGGAATTCATGTCAATGCTTTTATGTAAGAAAATTATATTTTTAAAATGATACGTAAGCCGTTTCTTTTAAGGAAAAGAAGTTCCTTTTGTAATTTCATTTTCATTGGATATTGTTGAAGTTGTCATGCTGTAACCAAATGTGCAGGCGAGTGGGAAGTAACTTGTTTCCCTCCCACTCCACCGACTGAAATTTGAGACACCTGGGACGTTGATAACTTTCATTTGCTTGTTTGCTGTCTGAGACGAAGGTTGTAAAGTTTCCATTGCAGTGTTTGTAAATCTGTACTGTGATATAGTGTAGGATAAACTTGATCCTTACTTATGAAATAGAAGAAAATGGTACGTATATTTAGTAGGGATTCATCAGACGTGGATAGATTTTTGCGTTATTTACTTTCGTTTATGTTTAAATGTAGTTTTATCAAAATTTTCAGTATGTTATTTTAAAAGGAAATGTGTTGGGACCTCTTTGGAGGCGAGCTCATTACAGTGATTAACATTAAAACTCACTGGGTGGACTCCTCTCGAGAGCGGATCTCATTTTTGTCAACACCCGAATAATTGTATCTTGCCGAATTACGATTCTTATTTGTGGCTTGCTGAAAATTTTCCTTTGGCGAACGTTAAGTAAGAATTCATGGCACACACCTGAGGGGAGAAATCCGAGTTTAATGTTTACATTTTTCATTACTGGGTTCTCTCCTCCATGGTGCGTTACCATCAAATATACAAGTTTGCCAAATTGCAAATATTTTTATATGTTTCGTGCTTTATAATTTCGGTTATCCGTTAATACTATATTATGGTGCATGTTGAAACATAAGTTCACGGAATCTCCTTCGAGGTGAGATCATGACGGTGATGTAAATTTTAGCTTCACTGGGTGGTCTCCTCTCGAAGGCGGTTTTCATTCAACAGAAGAAAGAGGATACACAAAAATAATTGTGTTCTAGGATTTCTTTTCCACCAGTTGAAATAATAATGTGCGCACTTGAGAGGCGATTGCCAAGTTAATGTTTTATTTTTCATTACTGGGTTTTCTCCTTCATGGCGCGTGATGCTTATACCCTCGACTGTTAAGAAATAAAATGTTCTTATGTGGGCTTTGGTTCCACTTCTCTTTGGCTTTGCCCTATTTGGAACTGATAAAGCTATTGAGTGGTGGCACCGCGGCCATTTCATCGATAATACAATGTATTAGTCCAGAAGTTAAAATTCGGTAATATTGCAAGTTTTTGAAATCTTGAAGGGAAACACTCCCATTCTTGGTGTTCGTGGTTAAATTTTTCTGGTTTACTATTTTGGATGTAGGGAATTCATGTCAATGCTTTTATGTAAGAAAATTATATTTTTAAAATGATACGTAAGCCGTTTCTTTTAAGGAAAAGAAGTTCCTTTTGTAATTTCATTTTCATTGGATATTGTTGAAGTTGTCATGCTGTAACCAAATGTGCAGGCGAGTGGGAAGTAACTTGTTTCCCTCCCACTCCACCGACTGAAATTTGAGACACCTGGGACGTTGATAACTTTCATTTGCTTGTTTGCTGTCTGAGACGAAGGTTGTAAAGTTTCCGATTGCAGTGTTTGTAAATCTGTACTGTGATATAGTGTAGGATAAACTTGATCCTTACTTATGAAATAGAAGAAAATGGTACGTATATTTAGTAGGGATTCATCAGACGTGGATAGATTTTTGCGTTATTTACTTTCGTTTATGTTTAAATGTAGTTTTATCAAAATTTTCAGTATGTTATTTTAAAAGGAAATGTGTTGGGACCTCTTTGGAGGCGAGCTCACTACAGTGATTAACATTAAAACTCACTGGGTGGTCTCCTCTCGAGAGCGGATCTCATTTTTGTCAACACCCGAGTAATTGCATCTTGCCGAATTACGATTGTTATTTGTGGCGTGCTGAAAATTTTTCTTTGGCGAACGTTTAGCAAGAATTCATAGCACACACCTGAGGGGAGAAATCCGAGTTTAATGTTCACATTTTTCATTACTGGGTTCTCTCCTCCATGGTGCGTTACCTTCAAATATACAAGTTTGCCAGATTGCAAATATTTTTATATGTTTCGTGCTTTATAATTTCGGTTATCCGTTAATACTATATTATGGTGCCAGTTGAAATATAAGTTCACGGAATCACCTTCGAGGTGAGATCATGACGGTGATGTATATTTTAGCTTCACTGGGTGGTCTCCTCAAGGAGGCGGTTTTCATTCAACCGAAGAAAGAGGATACACAAAAATAATTGTGTTCTAGGATTTCTTTTCCACCAGTTGAAATAATAATGTGCGCACTTGAGAGGCGATTGCCAAGTTAAGGTTTTTTTTTCATTACTGGGTTTTCTCCTTCATGGCGCGTGATTCTTATACCCTCGACTGTTAAGAAATAAAATTTTCTTATGTGGGCTTTGGTTCCACTTCTCTTTGGCTTTGTCCTATTTTTAACTGATAAAGCTATTGAGTATTGGCACCGCGGCCATTTCATCGATAATACAATGTATTAGTCCAGAAGTTAAAATTCGTTAATATTGCAAGTTTTTGAAATCTTGAAGGGAAACACTCCAATTCTTGGTGTTCGTGGTTAAGTTTTTCTGGTTTACTATTTTGGATGTAGGGAATTCATGTCAATGCTTTTATGTAAGAAAATTATATTTTTAAAATGATACGTAAGCCGTTTCTTTTAAGGAAAAGAAGTTCCTTTTGTAATTTCATTTTCATTGGATATTGTTGAAGTTGTCATGCTGTAACCAAATGTGCAGGCGAGTGGGAAGTAACTTGTTTCCCTCCCACTCCACCGACTGAAATTTGAGACACCTGGGACGTTGATAACTTTCATTTGCTTCTTTGCTGTCTGAGACGAAGGTTGTAAAGTTTCCGATTGCAGTGTTTGTAAATCTGTACTGTGATATAGTGTAGGATAAAGTTGATCCTTACTTATGAAATAGAAGAAAATGGTACGTATATTTAGTAGGGATTCATCAGATCTGGATAGATTTTTGCGTTATTTACTTTCGTTTATGTTTAAATGTAGTTTTATCAAAATTTTCAGTATGTTATTTTAAAAGGAAATGTGTTGGGACCTCTTTGGAGGCGAGCTCATTACAGTGATTAACATTAAAACTCACTGGGTGGTCTCCTCTCGAGAGCGGATCTCATTTTTGTCAATACCCGAGTAATTGTATCTTGCCGAATTACGATTATTATTTGTGGCGTGCTGAAAATTTTTCTTTGGCGAACGTTAAGCAAGAATTCATGGCACACACCTGAGGGGAGAAATCCGAGTTTAATGTTTACATTCTTCATTACTGGGTTTTCTCCTCCATGGTGCGTTACCATCAAATATACAAGTTTGCCAGATTGCAAATATTTTTATATGTTTCGTGCTTTATAATTTCGGTTATCCGTTAATAATATTTTATGGTGCCAGTTGAAATATAAGTTCACGGAATCACCTTCGAGGTGAGATCATGACGGTGATGTAAATTTTAGCTTCACTGGGTGGTCTCCTCTCGGAGGCGGTTTTCATTCAACAGAAGAAAGAGGATACACAAAAATAATTGTCTTCTAGGATTTCTTTTCCACCAGTTGAAATAATAATGTGCGCACTTGAGAGGCGATTGCCAAGTTAAGGTTTTTTTTTCATTACTGGGTTTTCTCCATCATGGCGCGTGATGCTTATACCCTCGACTGTTAAGAAATAAAATTTTCTTATGTGGGCTTTGGTTCCACTTCTCTTTGGATTTGTTCTATTTGGAACTGATAAAGCTATTGAGTGGTGGCACCGCGGCCATTTCATCGATAATACAATGTATTAGTCCAGAAGTTAAAATTCGTTAATATTGCAAATTTTTAAAATCTTGAAGAGAAAACTCCCATTCTTGGTGTTCGTGGTTAAATTTTTCTGGTTTACTATTTTGGATGTAGGGAATTCATGTCAATGCTTTTATGTAAGAAAATTATATTTTTATAATGATACGTAAGCCGTTTCTTTTAAGGAAAAGAAGTTCCTTTTGTAATTTCATTTTCATTGGATATTGTTGAAGTTGTCATGCTGTAACCAAATGTGCAGGCGAGTGGGAAGTAACTTGTTTCCCTCCCACTCCACCGACTGAAATTTGAGACACCTGGGACGTTGATAACTTTCATTTGCTTGTTTGCTGTCTGAGACGAAGGTTGTAAAGTTTCCATTGCAGTGTTTGTAAATCTGTACTGTGATATAGTGTAGGATAAACTTGATCCTTACTTATGAAATAGAAGAAAATGGTACGTATATTTAGTAGGGATTCATCAGACGTGGATAGATTTTTGCGTTATTTACTTTCGTTTATGTTTAAATGTAGTTTTATCAAAATTTTCAGTATGTTATTTTAAAAGGAAATGTGTTGGGACCTCTTTGGAGGCGAGCTCATTACAGTGATTAACATTAAAACTCACTGGGTGGACTCCTCTCGAGAGCGGATCTCATTTTTGTCAACACCCGAATAATTGTATCTTGCCGAATTACGATTCTTATTTGTGGCTTGCTGAAAATTTTCCTTTGGCGAACGTTAAGTAAGAATTCATGGCACACACCTGAGGGGAGAAATCCGAGTTTAATGTTTACATTTTTCATTACTGGGTTTTCTCCTCCATGGTGCGTTACCATCAAATATACAAGTTTGCCAAATTGCAAATATTTTTATATGTTTCGTGCTTTATAATTTCGGTTATCCGTTAATACTATATTATGGTGCATGTTGAAACATAAGTTCACGGTATCTCCTTCGAGGTGAGATCATGACGGTGATGTAAATTTTAGCTTCACTGGGTGGTCTCCTCTCGAAGGCGGTTTTCATTCAACAGAAGAAAGAGGATACACAAAAATAATTGTTTTCTAGGAATTCTTTTCCACCAGTTGAAATAATAAGGTGCGCACTTGAGAGGCGATTGCCAAGTTAATGTTTTATTTTTCATTACTGGGTTTTCTCCTTCATGGCGCGTGATGCTTATACCCTCGACTGTTAAGAAATAAAATTTTCTTATGTGGGCTTTGGTTCCACTTCTCTTTGGCTTTGCCCTATTTGGAACTGATAAAGCTATTGAGTGGTGGCACCGCGGCCATTTCATCGATAATACAATGTATTAGTCCAGAAGTTAAAATTCGTTAATATTGCAAGTTTTTGAAATCTTGAAGGGAAACACTCCAATTCTTGGTGTTCGTGGTTAAGTTTTTCTGGTTTACTATTTTGGATGTAGGGAATTCATGTCAATGCTTTTATGTAAGAAAATTATATTTTTAAAATGATACGTAAGCCGTTTCTTTTAAGGAAAAGAAGTTCCTTTTGTAATTTCATTTTCATTGGATATTGTTGAAGTTGTCATGCTGTAACCAAATGTGCAGGCGAGTGGGAAGTAACTTGTTTCCCTCCCACTCCACCGACTGAAATTTGAGACACCTGGGACGTTGATAACTTTCATTTGCTTGTTTGCTGTCTGAGACGAAGGTTGTAAAGTTTCCGATTGCAGTGTTTGTAAATCTGTACTGTGATATAGTGTAGGATAAAGTTGATCCTTACTTATGAAATAGAAGAAAATGGTACGTATATTTAGTAGGGATTCATCAGATCTGGATAGATTTTTGCGTTATTTACTTTCGTTTATGTTTAAATGTAGTTTTATCAAAATTTTCAGTATGTTATTTTAAAAGGAAATGTGTTGGGACCTCTTTGGAGGCGAGCTCATTACAGTGATTAACATTAAAACTCACTGGGTGGTCTCCTCTCGAGAGCGGATCTCATTTTTGTCAATACCCGAGTAATTGTATCTTGCCGAATTACGATTATTATTTGTGGCGTGCTGAAAATTTTTCTTTGGCGAACGTTAAGCAAGAATTCATGGCACACACCTGAGGGGAGAAATCCGAGTTTAATGTTTACATTCTTCATTACTGGGTTTTCTCCTCCATGGTGCGTTACCATCAAATATACAAGTTTGCCAGATTGCAAATATTTTTATATGTTTCGTGCTTTATAATTTCGGTTATCCGTTAATAATATTTTATGGTGCCAGTTGAAATATAAGTTCACGGAATCACCTTCGAGGTGAGATCATGACGGTGATGTAAATTTTAGCTTCACTGGGTGGTCTCCTCTCGGAGGCGGTTTTCATTCAACAGAAGAAAGAGGATACACCAAAATAATTGTCTTCTAGGATTTCTTTTCCACCAGTTGAAATAATAATGTGCGCACTTGAGAGGCGATTGCCAAGTTAAGGTTTTTTTTTCATTACTGGGTTTTCTCCATCATGGCGCGTGATGCTTATACCCTCGACTGTTAAGAAATAAAATTTTCTTATGTGGGCTTTGGTTCCACTTCTCTTTGGATTTGTTCTATTTGGAACTGATAAAGCTATTGAGTGGTGGCACCGCGGCCATTTCATCGATAATACAATGTATTAGTCCAGAATTTAAAATTCGTTAATATTGCAAATTTTTAAAATCTTGAAGAGAAAACTCCCATTCTTGGTGTTCGTGGTTAAATTTTTCTGGTTTACTATTTTGGATGTAGGGAATTCATGTCAATGCTTTTATGTAAGAAAATTATATTTTTATAATGATACGTAAGCCGTTTCTTTTAAGGAAAAGAAGTTCCTTTTGTAATTTCATTTTCATTGGATATTGTTGAAGTTGTCATGCTGTAACCAAATGTGCAGGCGAGTGGGAAGTAACTTGTTTCCCTCCCACTCCACCGACTGAAATTTGAGACACCTTGGACGTTGATAACTTTCATTTGCTTGTTTGCTGTCTGAGACGAAGGTTGTAAAGTTTCCGATTGCAGTGTTTGTAAATCTGTACTGTGATATAGTGTAGGATAAACTTGATCCTTACTTATGAAATAGAAGAAAATGGTACGTATATTTAGTAGGGATTCATCAGACGTGGATAGATTTTTGCGTTATTTACTTTCGTTTATGTTTAAATGTAGTTTTATCAAAATTTTCAGTATGTTATTTTAAAAGGAAATGTGTTGGGACCTCTTTGGAGGCGAGCTCACTACAGTGATTAACATTAAAACTCACTGGGTGGTCTCCTCTCGAGAGCGGATCTCATTTTTGTCAACACCCGAGTAATTGCATCTTGCCGAATTACGATTGTTATTTGTGGCGTGCTGAAAATTTTTCTTTGGCGAACGTTTAGCAAGAATTCATAGCACACACCTGAGGGGAGAAATCCGAGTTTAATGTTCACATTTTTCATTACTGGGTTCTCTCCTCCATGGTGCGTTACCTTCAAATATACAAGTTTGCCAGATTGCAAATATTTTTATATGTTTCGTGCTTTATAATTTCGGTTATCCGTTAATACTATTTTATGGTGCCAGTTGAAATATAAGTTCACGGAATCACCTTCGAGGTGAGATCATGACGGTGATGTAAATTTTAGCTTCACTGGGTGGTCTCCTCAAGGAGGCGGTTTTCATTCAACCGAAGAAAGAGGATACACAAAAATAATTGTGTTCTAGGATTTCTTTTCCACCAGTTGAAATAATAATGTGCGCACTTGAGAGGCGATTGCCAAGTTAAGGTTTTTTTTTCATTACTGGGTTTTCTCCTTCATGGCCCGTGATTCTTATACCCTCGACTGTTAAGAAATAAAATTTTCTTATGTGGGCTTTGGTTCCACTTCTCTTTGGCTTTGTCCTATTTTTAACTGATAAAGCTATTGAGTATTGGCACCGCGGCCATTTCATCGATAATACAATGTATTAGTCCAGAAGTTAAAATTCGTTAATATTGCAAGTTTTTGAAATCTTGAAGGGAAACACTCCAATTCTTGGTGTTCGTGGTTAATTTTTCTGGTTTACTATTTTGGATGTAGGGAATTCATGTCAATGCTTTTATGTAAGAAAATTATATTTTTAAAATGATACGTAAGCCGTTTCTTTTAAGGAAAAGAAGTTCCTTTTGTAATTTCATTTTCATTGGATATTGTTGAAGTTGTCATGCTGTAACCAAATGTGCAGGCGAGTGGGAAGTAACTTGTTTCCCTCCCACTCCACCGACTGAAATTTGAGACACCTGGGACGTTGATAACTTTCATTTGCTTCTTTGCTGTCTGAGACGAAGGTTGTAAAGTTTCCATTGCAGTGTTTGTAAATCTGTACTGTGATATAGTGTAGGATAAACTTGATCCTTACTTATGAAATAGAAGAAAATGGTACGTATATTTAGTAGGGATTCATCAGACGTGGATAGATTTTTGCGTTATTTACTTTCGTTTATGTTTAAATGTAGTTTTATCAAAATTTTCAGTATGTTATTTTAAAAGGAAATGTTTTGGGACCTCTTTGGAGGCGAGCTCATTACAGTGATTAACATTAAAACTCACTGGGTGGACTCCTCTCGAGAGCGGATCTCATTTTTGTCAACACCCGAATAATTGTATCTTGCCGAATTACGATTCTTATTTGTGGCTTGCTGAAAATTTTCCTTTGGCGAACGTTAAGTAAGAATTCATGGCACACACCTGAGGGGAGAAATCCGAGTTTAATGTTTACATTTTTCATTACTGGGTTCTCTCCTCCATGGTGCGTTACCATCAAATATACAAGTTTGCCAAATTGCAAATATTTTTATATGTTTCGTGCTTTATAATTTCGGTTATCCGTTAATACTATATTATGGTGCATGTTGAAACATAAGTTCACGGAATCTCCTTCGAGGTGAGATCATGACGGTGATGTAAATTTTAGCTTCACTGGGTGGTCTCCTCTCGAAGGCGGTTTTCATTCAACAGAAGAAAGAGGATACACAAAAATAATTGTGTTCTAGGATTTCTTTTCCACCAGTTGAAATAATAATGTGCGCACTTGAGAGGCGATTGCCAAGTTAATGTTTTATTTTTCATTACTGGGTTTTCTCCTTCATGGCGCGTGATGCTTATACCCTCGACTGTTAAGAAATAAAATGTTCTTATGTGGGCTTTGGTTCCACTTCTCTTTGGCTTTGCCCTATTTGGAACTAATAAAGCTATTGAGTGGTGGCACCGCGGCCATTTCATCGATAATACAATGTATTAGTCCAGAAGTTAAAATTCGGTAATATTGCAAGTTTTTGAAATCTTGAAGGGAAACACTCCCATTCTTGGTGTTCGTGGTTAAATTTTTCTGGTTTACTATTTTGGATGTAGGGAATTCATGTCAATGCTTTTATGTAAGAAAATTATATTTTTATAATGATACGTAAGCCGTTTCTTTTAAGGAAAAGAAGTTCCTTTTGTAATTTCATTTTCATTGGATATTGTTGAAGTTGTCATGCTGTAACCAAATGTGCAGGCGAGTGGGAAGTAACTTGTTTCCCTCCCACTCCACCGACTGAAATTTGAGACACCTGGGACGTTGATAACTTTCATTTGCTTGTTTGCTGTCTGAGACGAAGGTTGTAAAGTTTCCATTGCAGTGTTTGTAAATCTGTACTGTGATATAGTGTAGGATAAACTTGATCCTTACTTATGAAATAGAAGAAAATGGTACGTATATTTAGTAGGGATTCATCAGACGTGGATAGATTTTTGCGTTATTTACTTTCGTTTATGTTTAAATGTAGTTTTATCAAAATTTTCAGTATGTTATTTTAAAAGGAAATGTGTTGGGACCTCTTTGGAGGCGAGCTCATTACAGTGATTAACATTAAAACTCACTGGGTGGACTCCTCTCGAGAGCGGATCTCATTTTTGTCAACACCCGAATAATTGTATCTTGCCGAATTACGATTCTTATTTGTGGCTTGCTGAAAATTTTCCTTTGGCGAACGTTAAGTAAGAATTCATGGCACACACCTGAGGGGAGAAATCCGAGTTTAATGTTTACATTTTTCATTACTGGGTTTTCTCCTCCATGGTGCGTTACCATCAAATATACAAGTTTGCCAAATTGCAAATATTTTTATATGTTTCGTGCTTTATAATTTCGGTTATCCGTTAATACTATATTATGGTGCATGTTGAAACATAAGTTCACGGTATCTCCTTCGAGGTGAGATCATGACGGTGATGTAAATTTTAGCTTCACTGGGTGGTCTCCTCTCGAAGGCGGTTTTCATTCAACAGAAGAAAGAGGATACACAAAAATAATTGTTTTCTAGGAATTCTTTTCCACCAGTTGAAATAATAAGGTGCGCACTTGAGAGGCGATTGCCAAGTTAATGTTTTATTTTTCATTACTGGGTTTTCTCCTTCATGGCGCGTGATGCTTATACCCTCGACTGTTAAGAAATAAAATGTTCTTATGTGGGCTTTGGTTCCACTTCTCTTTGGCTTTGCCCTATTTGGAACTGATAAAGCTATTGAGTGGTGGCACCGCGGCCATTTCATCGATAATACAATGTATTAGTCCAGAAGTTAAAATTCGTTAATATTGCAAGTTTTTGAAATCTTGAAGGGAAACACTCCAATTCTTGGTGTTCGTGGTTAAGTTTTTCTGGTTTACTATTTTGGATGTAGGGAATTCATGTCAATGCTTTTATGTAAGAAAATTATATTTTTAAAATGATACGTAAGCCGTTTCTTTTAAGGAAAAGAAGTTCCTTTTGTAATTTCATTTTCATTGGATATTGTTGAAGTTGTCATGCTGTAACCAAATGTGCAGGCGAGTGGGAAGTAACTTGTTTCCCTCCCACTCCACCGACTGAAATTTGAGACACCTGGGACGTTGATAACTTTCATTTGCTTGTTTGCTGTCTGAGACGAAGGTTGTAAAGTTTCCGATTGCAGTGTTTGTAAATCTGTACTGTGATATAGTGTAGGATAAAGTTGATCCTTACTTATGAAATAGAAGAAAATGGTACGTATATTTAGTAGGGATTCATCAGATCTGGATAGATTTTTGCGTTATTTACTTTCGTTTATGTTTAAATGTAGTTTTATCAAAATTTTCAGTATGTTATTTTAAAAGGAAATGTGTTGGGACCTCTTTGGAGGCGAGCTCATTACAGTGATTAACATTAAAACTCACTGGGTGGTCTCCTCTCGAGAGCGGATCTCATTTTTGTCAATACCCGAGTAATTGTATCTTGCCGAATTACGATTATTATTTGTGGCGTGCTGAAAATTTTTCTTTGGCGAACGTTAAGCAAGAATTCATGGCACACACCTGAGGGGAGAAATCCGAGTTTAATGTTTACATTCTTCATTACTGGGTTTTCTCCTCCATGGTGCGTTACCATCAAATATACAAGTTTGCCAGATTGCAAATATTTTTATATGTTTCGTGCTTTATAATTTCGGTTATCCGTTAATAATATTTTATGGTGCCAGTTGAAATATAAGTTCACGGAATCACCTTCGAGGTGAGATCATGACGGTGATGTAAATTTTAGCTTCACTGGGTGGTCTCCTCTCGGAGGCGGTTTTCATTCAACAGAAGAAAGAGGATACACAAAAATAATTGTCTTCTAGGATTTCTTTTCCACCAGTTGAAATAATAATGTGCGCACTTGAGAGGCGATTGCCAAGTTAAGGTTTTTTTTTCATTACTGGGTTTTCTCCATCATGGCGCGTGATGCTTATACCCTCGACTGTTAAGAAATAAAATTTTCTTATGTGGGCTTTGGTTCCACTTCTCTTTGGATTTGTTCTATTTGGAACTGATAAAGCTATTGAGTGGTGGCACCGCGGCCATTTCATCGATAATACAATGTATTAGTCCAGAATTTAAAATTCGTTAATATTGCAAATTTTTAAAATCTTGAAGAGAAAACTCCCATTCTTGGTGTTCGTGGTTAAATTTTTCTGGTTTACTATTTTGGATGTAGGGAATTCATGTCAATGCTTTTATGTAAGAAAATTATATTTTTATAATGATACGTAAGCCGTTTCTTTTAAGGAAAAGAAGTTCCTTTTGTAATTTCATTTTCATTGGATATTGTTGAAGTTGTCATGCTGTAACCAAATGTGCAGGCGAGTGGGAAGTAACTTGTTTCCCTCCCACTCCACCGACTGAAATTTGAGACACCTGGGACGTTGATAACTTTCATTTGCTTGTTTGCTGTCTGAGACGAAGGTTGTAAAGTTTCCATTGCAGTGTTTGTAAATCTGTACTGTGATATAGTGTAGGATAAACTTGATCCTTACTTATGAAATAGAAGAAAATGGTACGTATATTTAGTAGGGATTCATCAGACGTGGATAGATTTTTGCGTTATTTACTTTCGTTTATGTTTAAATGTAGTTTTATCAAAATTTTCAGTATGTTATTTTAAAAGGAAATGTGTTGGGACCTCTTTGGAGGCGAGCTCATTACAGTGATTAACATTAAAACTCACTGGGTGGACTCCTCTCGAGAGCGGATCTCATTTTTGTCAACACCCGAATAATTGTATCTTGCCGAATTACGATTCTTATTTGTGGCTTGCTGAAAATTTTCCTTTGGCGAACGTTAAGTAAGAATTCATGGCACACACCTGAGGGGAGAAATCCGAGTTTAATGTTTACATTTTTCATTACTGGGTTTTCTCCTCCATGGTGCGTTACCATCAAATATACAAGTTTGCCAAATTGCAAATATTTTTATATGTTTCGTGCTTTATAATTTCGGTTATCCGTTAATACTATATTATGGTGCATGTTGAAACATAAGTTCACGGTATCTCCTTCGAGGTGAGATCATGACGGTGATGTAAATTTTAGCTTCACTGGGTGGTCTCCTCTCGAAGGCGGTTTTCATTCAACAGAAGAAAGAGGATACACAAAAATAATTGTTTTCTAGGAATTCTTTTCCACCAGTTGAAATAATAAGGTGCGCACTTGAGAGGCGATTGCCAAGTTAATGTTTTATTTTTCATTACTGGGTTTTCTCCTTCATGGCGCGTGATGCTTATACCCTCGACTGTTAAGAAATAAAATGTTCTTATGTGGGCTTTGGTTCCACTTCTCTTTGGCTTTGCCCTATTTGGAACTGATAAAGCTATTGAGTGGTGGCACCGCGGCCATTTCATCGATAATACAATGTATTAGTCCAGAAGTTAAAATTCGTTAATATTGCAAGTTTTTGTAATCTTGAAGGGAAACACTCCAATTCTTGGTGTTCGTGGTTAAGTTTTTCTGGTTTACTATTTTGGATGTAGGGAATTCATGTCAATGCTTTTATGTAAGAAAATTATATTTTTAAAATGATACGTAAGCCGTTTCTTTTAAGGAAAAGAAGTTCCTTTTGTAATTTCATTTTCATTGGATATTGTTGAAGTTGTCATGCTGTAACCAAATGTGCAGGCGAGTGGGAAGTAACTTGTTTCCCTCCCACTCCACCGACTGAAATTTGAGACACCTGGGACGTTGATAACTTTCATTTGCTTGTTTGCTGTCTGAGACGAAGGTTGTAAAGTTTCCATTGCAGTGTTTGTAAATCTGTACTGTGATATAGTGTAGGATAAACTTGATCCTTACTTATGAAATAGAAGAAAATGGTACGTATATTTAGTAGGGATTCATCAGACGTGGATAGATTTTTGCGTTATTTACTTTCGTTTATGTTTAAATGTAGTTTTATCAAAATTTTCAGTATGTTATTTTAAAAGGAAATGTGTTGGGACCTCTTTGGAGGCGAGCTCATTACAGTGATTAACATTAAAACTCACTGGGTGGACTCCTCTCGAGAGCGGATCTCATTTTTGTCAACACCCGAATAATTGTATCTTGCCGAATTACGATTCTTATTTGTGGCTTGCTGAAAATTTTCCTTTGGCGAACGTTAAGTAAGAATTCATGGCACACACCTGAGGGGAGAAATCCGAGTTTAATGTTTACATTTTTCATTACTGGGTTCTCTCCTCCATGGTGCGTTACCATCAAATATACAAGTTTGCCAAATTGCAAATATTTTTATATGTTTCGTGCTTTATAATTTCGGTTATCCGTTAATACTATATTATGGTGCATGTTGAAACATAAGTTCACGGAATCTCCTTCGAGGTGAGATCATGACGGTGATGTAAATTTTAGCTTCACTGGGTGGTCTCCTCTCGAAGGCGGTTTTCATTCAACAGAAGAAAGAGGATACACAAAAATAATTGTGTTCTAGGATTTCTTTTCCACCAGTTGAAATAATAATGTGCGCACTTGAGAGGCGATTGCCAAGTTAATGTTTTATTTTTCATTACTGGGTTTTCTCCTTCATGGCGCGTGATGCTTATACCCTCGACTGTTAAGAAATAAAATGTTCTTATGTGGGCTTTGGTTCCACTTCTCTTTGGCTTTGCCCTATTTGGAACTGATAAAGCTATTGAGTGGTGGCACCGCGGCCATTTCATCGATAATACAATGTATTAGTCCAGAAGTTAAAATTCGGTAATATTGCAAGTTTTTGAAATCTTGAAGGGAAACACTCCCATTCTTGGTGTTCGTGGTTAAATTTTTCTGGTTTACTATTTTGGATGTAGGGAATTCATGTCAATGCTTTTATGTAAGAAAATTATATTTTTAAAATGATACGTAAGCCGTTTCTTTTAAGGAAAAGAAGTTCCTTTTGTAATTTCATTTTCATTGGATATTGTTGAAGTTGTCATGCTGTAACCAAATGTGCAGGCGAGTGGGAAGTAACTTGTTTCCCTCCCACTCCACCGACTGAAATTTGAGACACCTGGGACGTTGATAACTTTCATTTGCTTGTTTGCTGTCTGAGACGAAGGTTGTAAAGTTTCCGATTGCAGTGTTTGTAAATCTGTACTGTGATATAGTGTAGGATAAACTTGATCCTTACTTATGAAATAGAAGAAAATGGTACGTATATTTAGTAGGGATTCATCAGACGTGGATAGATTTTTGCGTTATTTACTTTCGTTTATGTTTAAATGTAGTTTTATCAAAATTTTCAGTATGTTATTTTAAAAGGAAATGTGTTGGGACCTCTTTGGAGGCGAGCTCACTACAGTGATTAACATTAAAACTCACTGGGTGGTCTCCTCTCGAGAGCGGATCTCATTTTTGTCAACACCCGAGTAATTGCATCTTGCCGAATTACGATTGTTATTTGTGGCGTGCTGAAAATTTTTCTTTGGCGAACGTTTAGCAAGAATTCATAGCACACACCTGAGGGGAGAAATCCGAGTTTAATGTTCACATTTTTCATTACTGGGTTCTCTCCTCCATGGTGCGTTACCTTCAAATATACAAGTTTGCCAGATTGCAAATATTTTTATATGTTTCGTGCTTTATAATTTCGGTTATCCGTTAATACTATTTTATGGTGCCAGTTGAAATATAAGTTCACGGAATCACCTTCGAGGTGAGATCATGACGGTGATGTAAATTTTAGCTTCACTGGGTGGTCTCCTCAAGGAGGCGGTTTTCATTCAACCGAAGAAAGAGGATACACAAAAATAATTGTGTTCTAGGATTTCTTTTCCACCAGTTGAAATAATAATGTGCGCACTTGAGAGGCGATTGCCAAGTTAAGGTTTTTTTTTCATTACTGGGTTTTCTCCTTCATGGCGCGTGATTCTTATACCCTCGACTGTTAAGAAATAAAATTTTCTTATGTGGGCTTTGGTTCCACTTCTCTTTGGCTTTGTCCTATTTTTAACTGATAAAGCTATTGAGTATTGGCACCGCGGCCATTTCATCGATAATACAATGTATTAGTCCAGAAGTTAAAATTCGTTAATATTGCAAGTTTTTGAAATCTTGAAGGGAAACACTCCAATTCTTGGTGTTCGTGGTTAAGTTTTTCTGGTTTACTATTTTGGATGTAGGGAATTCATGTCAATGCTTTTATGTAAGAAAATTATATTTTTAAAATGATACGTAAGCCGTTTCTTTTAAGGAAAAGAAATTCCTTTTGTAATTTCATTTTCATTGGATATTGTTGAAGTTGTCATGCTGTAACCAAATGTGCAGGCGAGTGGGAAGTAACTTGTTTCCCTCCCACTCCACCGACTGAAATTTGAGACACCTGGGACGTTGATAACTTTCATTTGCTTGTTTGCTGTCTGAGACGAAGGTTGTAAAGTTTCCGATTGCAGTGTTTGTAAATCTGTACTGTGATATAGTGTAGGATAAAGTTGATCCTTACTTATGAAATAGAAGAAAATGGTACGTATATTTAGTAGGGATTCATCAGACGTGGATAGATTTTTGCGTTATTTACTTTCGTTTATGTTTAAATGTAGTTTTATCAAATTTTTCAGTATGTTATTTTAAAAGGAAATGTGTTGGGACCTCTTTCGAGGCGAGCTCATTACAGTGATTAACATTAAAACTCACTGGGTGGTCTCCTCTCGAGAGCGGATCTCATTTTTGTCAATACCCGAGTAATTGTATCTTGCCGAATTACGATTATTATTTGTGGCGTGCTGAAAATTTTTCTTTGGCGAACGTTAAGCAAGAATTCATGGCACACACCTGAGGGGAGAAATCCGAGTTTAATGTTTACATTTTTCATTACTGGGTTTTCTCCTCCATGGTGCGTTACCATCAAATATACAAGTTTGCCAAATTGCAAATATTTTTATATGTTTCGTGCTTTATAATTTCGGTTATCCGTTAATACTATTTTATGGTGCCAGTTGAAATATAAGTTCACGGAATCACCTTCGAGGTGAGATCATGACGGTGATGTAAATTTTAGCTTCACTGGGTGGTCTCCTCTCGGAGGCGATTTTCATTCAACAGAAGAAAGAGGATACACAAAAATAATTGTCTTCTAGGATTTCTTTTCCACCAGTTGAAATAATAATGTGCGCACTTGAGAGGCGATTGCCAAGTTAAGGTTTTTTTTTCATTACTGGGTTTTCTCCATCATGGCGCGTGATGCTTATACCCTCGACTGTTAAGAAAAAAAATTTTCTTATGTGGGCTTTGGTTCCACTTCTCTTTGGCTTTGCCCTATTTGGAACTGATAAAGCTATTGAGTGGTGGCACCGCGGCCATTTCATCGATAATACAATGTATTAGTCCAGAAGTTAAAATTCGTTAATATTGCAAGTTTTTGAAATCTTGAAGGGAAACACTCCAATTCTTGGTGTTCGTGGTTAAGTTTTTCTGGTTTACTATTTTGGATGTAGGGAATTCATGTCAATGCTTTTATGTAAGAAAATTATATTTTTAAAATGATACGTAAGCCGTTTCTTTTAAGGAAAAGAAGTTCCTTTTGTAATTTCATTTTCATTGGATATTGTTGAAGTTGTCATGCTGTAACCAAATGTGCAGGCGAGTGGGAAGTAACTTGTTTCCCTCCCACTCCACCGACTGAAATTTGAGACACCTGGGACGTTGATAACTTTCATTTGCTTCTTTGCTGTCTGAGACGAAGGTTGTAAAGTTTCCATTGCAGTGTTTGTAAATCTGTACTGTGATATAGTGTAGGATAAACTTGATCCTTACTTATGAAATAGAAGAAAATGGTACGTATATTTAGTAGGGATTCATCAGACGTGGATAGATTTTTGCGTTATTTACTTTCGTTTATGTTTAAATGTAGTTTTATCAAAATTTTCAGTATGTTATTTTAAAAGGAAATGTTTTGGGACCTCTTTGGAGGCGAGCTCATTACAGTGATTAACATTAAAACTCACTGGGTGGAATCCTCTCGAGAGCGGATCTCATTTTTGTCAACACCCGAATAATTGTATCTTGCCGAATTACGATTCTTATTTGTGGCTTGCTGAAAATTTTCCTTTGGCGAACGTTAAGTAAGAATTCATGGCACACACCTGAGGGGAGAAATCCGAGTTTAATGTTTACATTTTTCATTACTGGGTTCTCTCCTCCATGGTGCGTTACCATCAAATATACAAGTTTGCCAAATTGCAAATATTTTTATATGTTTCGTGCTTTATAATTTCGGTTATCCGTTAATACTATATTATGGTGCATGTTGAAACATAAGTTCACGGAATCTCCTTCGAGGTGAGATCATGACGGTGATGTAAATTTTAGCTTCACTGGGTGGTCTCCTCTCGAAGGCGGTTTTCATTCAACAGAAGAAAGAGGATACACAAAAATAATTGTGTTCTAGGATTTCTTTTCCACCAGTTGAAATAATAATGTGCGCACTTGAGAGGCGATTGCCAAGTTAATGTTTTATTTTTCATTACTGGGTTTTCTCCTTCATGGCGCGTGATGCTTATACCCTCGACTGTTAAGAAATAAAATGTTCTTATGTGGGCTTTGGTTCCACTTCTCTTTGGCTTTGCCCTATTTGGAACTAATAAAGCTATTGAGTGGTGGCACCGCGGCCATTTCATCGATAATACAATGTATTAGTCCAGAAGTTAAAATTCGGTAATATTGCAAGTTTTTGAAATCTTGAAGGGAAACACTCCCATTCTTGGTGTTCGTGGTTAAATTTTTCTGGTTTACTATTTTGGATGTAGGGAATTCATGTCAATGCTTTTATGTAAGAAAATTATATTTTTATAATGATACGTAAGCCGTTTCTTTTAAGGAAAAGAAGTTCCTTTTGTAATTTCATTTTCATTGGATATTGTTGAAGTTGTCATGCTGTAACCAAATGTGCAGGCGAGTGGGAAGTAACTTGTTTCCCTCCCACTCCACCGACTGAAATTTGAGACACCTGGGACGTTGATAACTTTCATTTGCTTGTTTGCTGTCTGAGACGAAGGTTGTAAAGTTTCCATTGCAGTGTTTGTAAATCTGTACTGTGATATAGTGTAGGATAAACTTGATCCTTACTTATGAAATAGAAGAAAATGGTACGTATATTTAGTAGGGATTCATCAGACGTGGATAGATTTTTGCGTTATTTACTTTCGTTTATGTTTAAATGTAGTTTTATCAAAATTTTCAGTATGTTATTTTAAAAGGAAATGTGTTGGGACCTCTTTGGAGGCGAGCTCATTACAGTGATTAACATTAAAACTCACTGGGTGGACTCCTCTCGAGAGCGGATCTCATTTTTGTCAACACCCGAATAATTGTATCTTGCCGAATTACGATTCTTATTTGTGGCTTGCTGAAAATTTTCCTTTGGCGAACGTTAAGTAAGAATTCATGGCACACACCTGAGGGGAGAAATCCGAGTTTAATGTTTACATTTTTCATTACTGGGTTTTCTCCTCCATGGTGCGTTACCATCAAATATACAAGTTTGCCAAATTGCAAATATTTTTATATGTTTCGTGCTTTATAATTTCGGTTATCCGTTAATACTATATTATGGTGCATGTTGAAACATAAGTTCACGGTATCTCTTTCGAGGTGAGATCATGACGGTGATGTAAATTTTAGCTTCACTGGGTGGTCTCCTCTCGAAGGCGGTTTTCATTCAACAGAAGAAAGAGGATACACAAAAATAATTGTTTTCTAGGAATTCTTTTCCACCAGTTGAAATAATAAGGTGCGCACTTGAGAGGCGATTGCCAAGTTAATGTTTTATTTTTCATTACTGGGTTTTCTCCTTCATGGCGCGTGATGCTTATACCCTCGACTGTTAAGAAATAAAATTTTCTTATGTGGGCTTTGGTTCCACTTCTCTTTGGCTTTGCCCTATTTGGAACTGATAAAGCTATTGAGTGGTGGCACCGCGGCCATTTCATCGATAATACAATGTATTAGTCCAGAAGTTAAAATTCGTTAATATTGCAAGTTTTTGTAATCTTGAAGGGAAACACTCCAATTCTTGGTGTTCGTGGTTAAGTTTTTCTGGTTTACTATTTTGGATGTAGGGAATTCATGTCAATGCTTTTATGTAAGAAAATTATATTTTTAAAATGATACGTAAGCCGTTTCTTTTAAGGAAAAGAAGTTCCTTTTGTAATTTCATTTTCATTGGATATTGTTGAAGTTGTCATGCTGTAACCAAATGTGCAGGCGAGTGGGAAGTAACTTGTTTCCCTCCCACTCCACCGACTGAAATTTGAGACACCTGGGACGTTGATAACTTTCATTTGCTTGTTTGCTGTCTGAGACGAAGGTTGTAAAGTTTCCATTGCAGTGTTTGTAAATCTGTACTGTGATATAGTGTAGGATAAACTTGATCCTTACTTATGAAATAGAAGAAAATGGTACGTATATTTAGTAGGGATTCATCAGACGTGGATAGATTTTTGCGTTATTTACTTTCGTTTATGTTTAAATGTAGTTTTATCAAATTTTTCAGTATGTTATTTTAAAAGGAAATGTGTTGGGACCTCTTTCGAGGCGAGCTCATTACAGTGATTAACATTAAAACTCACTGGGTGGTCTCCTCTCGAGAGCGGATCTCATTTTTGTCAATACCCGAGTAATTGTATCTTGCCGAATTACGATTATTATTTGTGGCGTGCTGAAAATTTTTCTTTGGCGAACGTTAAGCAAGAATTCATGGCACACACCTGAGGGGAGAAATCCGAGTTTAATGTTTACATTTTTCATTACTGGGTTTTCTCCTCCATGGTGCGTTACCATCAAATATACAAGTTTGCCAAATTGCAAATATTTTTATATGTTTCGTGCTTTATAATTTCGGTTATCCGTTAATACTATTTTATGGTGCCAGTTGAAATATAAGTTCACGGAATCACCTTCGAGGTGAGATCATGACGGTGATGTAAATTTTAGCTTCACTGGGTGGTCTCCTCTCGGAGGCGATTTTCATTCAACAGAAGAAAGAGGATACACAAAAATAATTGTCTTCTAGGATTTCTTTTCCACCAGTTGAAATAATAATGTGCGCACTTGAGAGGCGATTGCCAAGTTAAGGTTTTTTTTTTCATTACTGGGTTTTCTCCTTCATGGCGCGTGATTCTTATACCTTCGACTGTTAAGAAATAAAATTTTCTTATGTGGGCTTTGGTTCCACTTCTCTTTGGCTTTGCCCTATTTGGAACTGATAAAGCTATTGAGTGGTGGCACCGCGGCCATTTCATCGATAATACAATGTATTAGTCCAGAAGTTAAAATTCGTTAATATTGCAAGTTTTTGAAATCTTGAAGGGAAACACTCCAATTCTTGGTGTTCGTGGTTAAGTTTTTCTGGTTTACTATTTTGGATGTAGGGAATTCATGTCAATGCTTTTATGTAAGAAAATTATATTTTTAAAATGATACGTAAGCCGTTTCTTTTAAGGAAAAGAAGTTCCTTTTGTAATTTCATTTTCATTGGATATTGTTGAAGTTGTCATGCTGTAACCAAATGTGCAGGCGAGTGGGAAGTAACTTGTTTCCCTCCCACTCCACCGACTGAAATTTGAGACACCTGGGACGTTGATAACTTTCATTTGCTTCTTTGCTGTCTGAGACGAAGGTTGTAAAGTTTCCATTGCAGTGTTTGTAAATCTGTACTGTGATATAGTGTAGGATAAACTTGATCCTTACTTATGAAATAGAAGAAAATGGTACGTATATTTAGTAGGGATTCATCAGACGTGGATAGATTTTTGCGTTATTTACTTTCGTTTATGTTTAAATGTAGTTTTATCAAAATTTTCAGTATGTTATTTTAAAAGGAAATGTTTTGGGACCTCTTTGGAGGCGAGCTCATTACAGTGATTAACATTAAAACTCACTGGGTGGACTCCTCTCGAGAGCGGATCTCATTTTTGTCAACACCCGAATAATTGTATCTTGCCGAATTACGATTCTTATTTGTGGCTTGCTGAAAATTTTCCTTTGGCGAACGTTAAGTAAGAATTCATGGCACACACCTGAGGGGAGAAATCCGAGTTTAATGTTTACATTTTTCATTACTGGGTTCTCTCCTCCATGGTGCGTTACCATCAAATATACAAGTTTGCCAAATTGCAAATATTTTTATATGTTTCGTGCTTTATAATTTCGGTTATCCGTTAATACTATATTATGGTGCATGTTGAAACATAAGTTCACGGAATCTCCTTCGAGGTGAGATCATGACGGTGATGTAAATTTTAGCTTCACTGGGTGGTCTCCTCTCGAAGGCGGTTTTCATTCAACAGAAGAAAGAGGATACACAAAAATAATTGTGTTCTAGGATTTCTTTTCCACCAGTTGAAATAATAATGTGCGCACTTGAGAGGCGATTGCCAAGTTAATGTTTTATTTTTCATTACTGGGTTTTCTCCTTCATGGCGCGTGATGCTTATACCCTCGACTGTTAAGAAATAAAATGTTCTTATGTGGGCTTTGGTTCCACTTCTCTTTGGCTTTGCCCTATTTGGAACTAATAAAGCTATTGAGTGGTGGCACCGCGGCCATTTCATCGATAATACAATGTATTAGTCCAGAAGTTAAAATTCGGTAATATTGCAAGTTTTTGAAATCTTGAAGGGAAACACTCCCATTCTTGGTGTTCGTGGTTAAATTTTTCTGGTTTACTATTTTGGATGTAGGGAATTCATGTCAATGCTTTTATGTAAGAAAATTATATTTTTATAATGATACGTAAGCCGTTTCTTTTAAGGAAAAGAAGTTCCTTTTGTAATTTCATTTTCATTGGATATTGTTGAAGTTGTCATGCTGTAACCAAATGTGCAGGCGAGTGGGAAGTAACTTGTTTCCCTCCCACTCCACCGACTGAAATTTGAGACACCTGGGACGTTGATAACTTTCATTTGCTTGTTTGCTGTCTGAGACGAAGGTTGTAAAGTTTCCATTGCAGTGTTTGTAAATCTGTACTGTGATATAGTGTAGGATAAACTTGATCCTTACTTATGAAATAGAAGAAAATGGTACGTATATTTAGTAGGGATTCATCAGACGTGGATAGATTTTTGCGTTATTTACTTTCGTTTATGTTTAAATGTAGTTTTATCAAAATTTTCAGTATGTTATTTTAAAAGGAAATGTGTTGGGACCTCTTTGGAGGCGAGCTCATTACAGTGATTAACATTAAAACTCACTGGGTGGACTCCTCTCGAGAGCGGATCTCATTTTTGTCAACACCCGAATAATTGTATCTTGCCGAATTACGATTCTTATTTGTGGCTTGCTGAAAATTTTCCTTTGGCGAACGTTAAGTAAGAATTCATGGCACACACCTGAGGGGAGAAATCCGAGTTTAATGTTTACATTTTTCATTACTGGGTTTTCTCCTCCATGGTGCGTTACCATCAAATATACAAGTTTGCCAAATTGCAAATATTTTTATATGTTTCGTGCTTTATAATTTCGGTTATCCGTTAATACTATATTATGGTGCATGTTGAAACATAAGTTCACGGTATCTCTTTCGAGGTGAGATCATGACGGTGATGTAAATTTTAGCTTCACTGGGTGGTCTCCTCTCGAAGGCGGTTTTCATTCAACAGAAGAAAGAGGATACACAAAAATAATTGTTTTCTAGGAATTCTTTTCCACCAGTTGAAATAATAAGGTGCGCACTTGAGAGGCGATTGCCAAGTTAATGTTTTATTTTTCATTACTGGGTTTTCTCCTTCATGGCGCGTGATGCTTATACCCTCGACTGTTAAGAAATAAAATTTTCTTATGTGGGCTTTGGTTCCACTTCTCTTTGGCTTTGCCCTATTTGGAACTGATAAAGCTATTGAGTGGTGGCACCGCGGCCATTTCATCGATAATACAATGTATTAGTCCAGAAGTTAAAATTCGTTAATATTGCAAGTTTTTGAAATCTTGAAGGGAAACACTCCAATTCTTGGTGTTCGTGGTTAAGTTTTTCTGGTTTACTATTTTGGATGTAGGGAATTCATGTCAATGCTTTTATGTAAGAAAATTATATTTTTAAAATGATACGTAAGCCGTTTCTTTTAAGGAAAAGAAGTTCCTTTTGTAATTTCATTTTCATTGGATATTGTTGAAGTTGTCATGCTGTAACCAAATGTGCAGGCGAGTGGGAAGTAACTTGTTTCCCTCCCACTCCACCGACTGAAATTTGAGACACCTGGGACGTTGATAACTTTCATTTGCTTGTTTGCTGTCTGAGACGAAGGTTGTAAAGTTTCCATTGCAGTGTTTGTAAATCTGTACTGTGATATAGTGTAGGATAAACTTGATCCTTACTTATGAAATAGAAGAAAATGGTACGTATATTTAGTAGGGATTCATCAGACGTGGATAGATTTTTGCGTTATTTACTTTCGTTTATGTTTAAATGTAGTTTTATCAAAATTTTCAGTATGTTATTTTAAAAGGAAATGTGTTGGGACCTCTTTGGAGGCGAGCTCATTACAGTGATTAACATTAAAACTCACTGGGTGGACTCCTCTCGAGAGCGGATCTCATTTTTGTCAACACCCGAATAATTGTATCTTGCCGAATTTCGATTCTTATTTGTGGCTTGCTGAAAATTTTCCTTTGGCGAACGTTAAGTAAGAATTCATGGCACACACCTGAGGGGAGAAATCCGAGTTTAATGTTTACATTTTTCATTACTGGGTTCTCTCCTCCATGGTGCGTTACCATCAAATATACAAGTTTGCCAAATTGCAAATATTTTTATATGTTTCGTGCTTTATAATTTCGGTTATCCGTTAATACTATATTATGGTGCATGTTGAAACATAAGTTCACGGTATCTCCTTCGAGGTGAGATCATGACGGTGATGTAAATTTTAGCTTCACTGGGTGGTCTCCTCTCGAAGGCGGTTTTCATTCAACAGAAGAAAGAGGATACACAAAAATAATTGTTTTCTAGGAATTCTTTTCCACCAGTTGAAATAATAAGGTGCGCACTTGAGAGGCGATTGCCAAGTTAATGTTTTATTTTTCATTACTGGGTTTTCTCCTTCATGGCGCGTGATGCTTATACCCTCGACTGTTAAGAAATAAAATTTTCTTATGTGGGCTTTGGTTCCACTTCTCTTTGGCTTTGCCCTATTTGGAACTGATAAAGCTATTGAGTGGTGGCACCGCGGCCATTTCATCGATAATACAATGTATTAGTCCAGAAGTTAAAATTCGTTAATATTGCAAGTTTTTGTAATCTTGAAGGGAAACACTCCAATTCTTGGTGTTCGTGGTTAAGTTTTTCTGGTTTACTATTTTGGATGTAGGGAATTCATGTCAATGCTTTTATGTAAGAAAATTATATTTTTAAAATGATACGTAAGCCGTTTCTTTTAAGGAAAAGAAGTTCCTTTTGTAATTTCATTTTCATTGGATATTGTTGAAGTTGTCATGCTGTAACCAAATGTGCAGGCGAGTGGGAAGTAACTTGTTTCCCTCCCACTCCACCGACTGAAATTTGAGACACCTGGGACGTTGATAACTTTCATTTGCTTGTTTGCTGTCTGAGACGAAGGTTGTAAAGTTTCCATTGCAGTGTTTGTAAATCTGTACTGTGATATAGTGTAGGATAAACTTGATCCTTACTTATGAAATAGAAGAAAATGGTACGTATATTTAGTAGGGATTCATCAGACGTGGATAGATTTTTGCGTTATTTACTTTCGTTTATGTTTAAATGTAGTTTTATCAAAATTTTCAGTATGTTATTTTAAAAGGAAATGTGTTGGGACCTCTTTGGAGGCGAGCTCATTACAGTGATTAACATTAAAACTCACTGGGTGGACTCCTCTCGAGAGCGGATCTCATTTTTGTCAACACCCGAGTAATTGCATCTTGCCGAATTACGATTGTTATTTGTGGCGTGCTGAAAATTTTTCTTTGGCGAACGTTTAGCAAGAATTCATAGCACACACCTGAGGGGAGAAATCCGAGTTTAATGTTCACATTTTTCATTACTGGGTTCTCTCCTCCATGGTGCGTTACCTTCAAATATACAAGTTTGCCAGATTGCAAATATTTTTATATGTTTCGTGCTTTATAATTTCGGTTATCCGTTAATACTATTTTATGGTGCCAGTTGAAATATAAGTTCACGGAATCACCTTCGAGGTGAGATCATGACGGTGATGTAAATTTTAGCTTCACTGGGTGGTCTCCTCAAGGAGGCGGTTTTCATTCAACCGAAGAAAGAGGATACACAAAAATAATTGTGTTCTAGGATTTCTTTTCCACCAGTTGAAATAATAATGTGCGCACTTGAGAGGCGATTGCCAAGTTAAGGTTTTTTTTTCATTACTGGGTTTTCTCCTTCATGGCGCGTGATTCTTATACCCTCGACTGTTAAGAAATAAAATTTTCTTATGTGGGCTTTGGTTCCACTTCTCTTTGGCTTTGTCCTATTTTTAACTGATAAAGCTATTGAGTATTGGCACCGCGGCCATTTCATCGATAATACAATGTATTAGTCCAGAAGTTAAAATTCGTTAATATTGCAAGTTTTTGAAATCTTGAAGGGAAACACTCCAATTCTTGGTGTTCGTGGTTAAGTTTTTCTGGTTTACTATTTTGGATGTAGGGAATTCATGTCAATGCTTTTATGTAAGAAAATTATATTTTTAAAATGATACGTAAGCCGTTTCTTTTAAGGAAAAGAAATTCCTTTTGTAATTTCATTTTCATTGGATATTGTTGAAGTTGTCATGCTGTAACCAAATGTGCAGGCGAGTGGGAAGTAACTTGTTTCCCTCCCACTCCACCGACTGAAATTTGAGACACCTGGGACGTTGATAACTTTCATTTGCTTGTTTGCTGTCTGAGACGAAGGTTGTAAAGTTTCCGATTGCAGTGTTTGTAAATCTGTACTGTGATATAGTGTAGGATAAAGTTGATCCTTACTTATGAAATAGAAGAAAATGGTACGTATATTTAGTAGGGATTCATCAGACGTGGATAGATTTTTGCGTTATTTACTTTCGTTTATGTTTAAATGTAGTTTTATCAAATTTTTCAGTATGTTATTTTAAAAGGAAATGTGTTGGGACCTCTTTCGAGGCGAGCTCATTACAGTGATTAACATTAAAACTCACTGGGTGGTCTCCTCTCGAGAGCGGATCTCATTTTTGTCAATACCCGAGTAATTGTATCTTGCCGAATTACGATTATTATTTGTGGCGTGCTGAAAATTTTTCTTTGGCGAACGTTAAGCAAGAATTCATGGCACACACCTGAGGGGAGAAATCCGAGTTTAATGTTTACATTTTTCATTACTGGGTTTTCTCCTCCATGGTGCGTTACCATCAAATATACAAGTTTGCCAGATTGCAAATATTTTTATATGTTTCGTGCTTTATAATTTCGGTTATCCGTTAATACTATTTTATGGTGCCAGTTGAAATATAAGTTCACGGAATCACCTTCGAGGTGAGATCATGACGGTGATGTAAATTTTAGCTTCACTGGGTGGTCTCCTCTCGGAGGCGATTTTCATTCAACAGAAGAAAGAGGATACACAAAAATAATTGTCTTCTAGGATTTCTTTTCCACCAGTTGAAATAATAATGTGCGCACTTGAGAGGCGATTGCCAAGTTAAGGTTTTTTTTTCATTACTGGGTTTTCTCCTTCATGGCGCGTGATTCTTATACCTTCGACTGTTAAGAAATAAAATTTTCTTATGTGGGCTTTGGTTCCACTTCTCTTTGGCTTTGCCCTATTTGGAACTGATAAAGCTATTGAGTGGTGGCACCGCGGCCATTTCATCGATAATACAATGTATTAGTCCAGAAGTTAAAATTCGTTAATATTGCAAGTTTTTGAAATCTTGAAGGGAAACACTCCAATTCTTGGTGTTCGTGGTTAAGTTTTTCTGGTTTACTATTTTGGATGTAGGGAATTCATGTCAATGCTTTTATGTAAGAAAATTATATTTTTAAAATGATACGTAAGCCGTTTCTTTTAAGGAAAAGAAGTTCCTTTTGTAATTTCATTTTCATTGGATATTGTTGAAGTTGTCATGCTGTAACCAAATGTGCAGGCGAGTGGGAAGTAACTTGTTTCCCTCCCACTCCACCGACTGAAATTTGAGACACCTGGGACGTTGATAACTTTCATTTGCTTCTTTGCTGTCTGAGACGAAGGTTGTAAAGTTTCCATTGCAGTGTTTGTAAATCTGTACTGTGATATAGTGTAGGATAAACTTGATCCTTACTTATGAAATAGAAGAAAATGGTACGTATATTTAGTAGGGATTCATCAGACGTGGATAGATTTTTGCGTTATTTACTTTCGTTTATGTTTAAATGTAGTTTTATCAAAATTTTCAGTATGTTATTTTAAAAGGAAATGTTTTGGGACCTCTTTGGAGGCGAGCTCATTACAGTGATTAACATTAAAACTCACTGGGTGGACTCCTCTCGAGAGCGGATCTCATTTTTGTCAACACCCGAATAATTGTATCTTGCCGAATTACGATTCTTATTTGTGGCTTGCTGAAAATTTTCCTTTGGCGAACGTTAAGTAAGAATTCATGGCACACACCTGAGGGGAGAAATCCGAGTTTAATGTTTACATTTTTCATTACTGGGTTCTCTCCTCCATGGTGCGTTACCATCAAATATACAAGTTTGCCAAATTGCAAATATTTTTATATGTTTCGTGCTTTATAATTTCGGTTATCCGTTAATACTATATTATGGTGCATGTTGAAACATAAGTTCACGGAATCTCCTTCGAGGTGAGATCATGACGGTGATGTAAATTTTAGCTTCACTGGGTGGTCTCCTCTCGAAGGCGGTTTTCATTCAACAGAAGAAAGAGGATACACAAAAATAATTGTGTTCTAGGATTTCTTTTCCACCAGTTGAAATAATAATGTGCGCACTTGAGAGGCGATTGCCAAGTTAATGTTTTATTTTTCATTACTGGGTTTTCTCCTTCATGGCGCGTGATGCTTATACCCTCGACTGTTAAGAAATAAAATGTTCTTATGTGGGCTTTGGTTCCACTTCTCTTTGGCTTTGCCCTATTTGGAACTAATAAAGCTATTGAGTGGTGGCACCGCGGCCATTTCATCGATAATACAATGTATTAGTCCAGAAGTTAAAATTCGGTAATATTGCAAGTTTTTGAAATCTTGAAGGGAAACACTCCCATTCTTGGTGTTCGTGGTTAAATTTTTCTGGTTTACTATTTTGGATGTAGGGAATTCATGTCAATGCTTTTATGTAAGAAAATTATATTTTTATAATGATACGTAAGCCGTTTCTTTTAAGGAAAAGAAGTTCCTTTTGTAATTTCATTTTCATTGGATATTGTTGAAGTTGTCATGCTGTAACCAAATGTGCAGGCGAGTGGGAAGTAACTTGTTTCCCTCCCACTCCACCGACTGAAATTTGAGACACCTGGGACGTTGATAACTTTCATTTGCTTGTTTGCTGTCTGAGACGAAGGTTGTAAAGTTTCCATTGCAGTGTTTGTAAATCTGTACTGTGATATAGTGTAGGATAAACTTGATCCTTACTTATGAAATAGAAGAAAATGGTACGTATATTTAGTAGGGATTCATCAGACGTGGATAGATTTTTGCGTTATTTACTTTCGTTTATGTTTAAATGTAGATTTATCAAAATTTTCAGTATGTTATTTTAAAAGGAAATGTGTTGGGACCTCTTTGGAGGCGAGCTCATTACAGTGATTAACATTAAAACTCACTGGGTGGACTCCTCTCGAGAGCGGATCTCATTTTTGTCAACACCCGAATAATTGTATCTTGCCGAATTACGATTCTTATTTGTGGCTTGCTGAAAATTTTCCTTTGGCGAACGTTAAGTAAGAATTCATGGCACACACCTGAGGGGAGAAATCCGAGTTTAATGTTTACATTTTTCATTACTGGGTTTTCTCCTCCATGGTGCGTTACCATCAAATATACAAGTTTGCCAAATTGCAAATATTTTTATATGTTTCGTGCTTTATAATTTCGGTTATCCGTTAATACTATATTATGGTGCATGTTGAAACATAAGTTCACGGTATCTCCTTCGAGGTGAGATCATGACGGTGATGTAAATTTTAGCTTCACTGGGTGGTCTCCTCTCGAAGGCGGTTTTCATTCAACAGAAGAAAGAGGATACACAAAAATAATTGTTTTCTAGGAATTCTTTTCCACCAGTTGAAATAATAAGGTGCGCACTTGAGAGGCGATTGCCAAGTTAATGTTTTATTTTTCATTACTGGGTTTTCTCCTTCATGGCGCGTGATGCTTATACCCTCGACTGTTAAGAAATAAAATTTTCTTATGTGGGCTTTGGTTCCACTTCTCTTTGGCTTTGCCCTATTTGGAACTGATAAAGCTATTGAGTGGTGGCACCGCGGCCATTTCATCGATAATACAATGTATTAGTCCAGAAGTTAAAATTCGTTAATATTGCAAGTTTTTGTAATCTTGAAGGGAAACACTCCAATTCTTGGTGTTCGTGGTTAAGTTTTTCTGGTTTACTATTTTGGATGTAGGGAATTCATGTCAATGCTTTTATGTAAGAAAATTATATTTTTAAAATGATACGTAAGCCGTTTCTTTTAAGGAAAAGAAGTTCCTTTTGTAATTTCATTTTCATTGGATATTGTTGAAGTTGTCATGCTGTAACCAAATGTGCAGGCGAGTGGGAAGTAACTTGTTTCCCTCCCACTCCACCGACTGAAATTTGAGACACCTGGGACGTTGATAACTTTCATTTGCTTGTTTGCTGTCTGAGACGAAGGTTGTAAAGTTTCCATTGCAGTGTTTGTAAATCTGTACTGTGATATAGTGTAGGATAAACTTGATCCTTACTTATGAAATAGAAGAAAATGGTACGTATATTTAGTAGGGATTCATCAGACGTGGATAGATTTTTGCGTTATTTACTTTCGTTTATGTTTAAATGTAGTTTTATCAAAATTTTCAGTATGTTATTTTAAAAGGAAATGTGTTGGGACCTCTTTGGAGGCGAGCTCATTACAGTGATTAACATTAAAACTCACTGGGTGGACTCCTCTCGAGAGCGGATCTCATTTTTGTCAACACCCGAATAATTGTATCTTGCCGAATTTCGATTCTTATTTGTGGCTTGCTGAAAATTTTCCTTTGGCGAACGTTAAGTAAGAATTCATGGCACACACCTGAGGGGAGAAATCCGAGTTTAATGTTTACATTTTTCATTACTGGGTTCTCTCCTCCATGGTGCGTTACCATCAAATATACAAGTTTGCCAAATTGCAAATATTTTTATATGTTTCGTGCTTTATAATTTCGGTTATCCGTTAATACTATATTATGGTGCATGTTGAAACATAAGTTCACGGTATCTCCTTCGAGGTGAGATCATGACGGTGATGTAAATTTTAGCTTCACTGGGTGGTCTCCTCTCGAAGGCGGTTTTCATTCAACAGAAGAAAGAGGATACACAAAAATAATTGTTTTCTAGGAATTCTTTTCCACCAGTTGAAATAATAATGTGCGCACTTGAGAGGCGATTGCCAAGTTAATGTTTTATTTTTCATTACTGGGTTTTCTCCTTCATGGCGCGTGATGCTTATACCCTCGACTGTTAAGAAATAAAATGTTCTTATGTGGGCTTTGGTTCCACTTCTCTTTGGCTTTGCCCTATTTGGAACTAATAAAGCTATTGAGTGGTGGCACCGCGGCCATTTCATCGATAATACAATGTATTAGTCCAGAAGTTAAAATTCGGTAATATTGCAAGTTTTTGAAATCTTGAAGGGAAACACTCCCATTCTTGGTGTTCGTGGTTAAATTTTTCTGGTTTACTATTTTGGATGTAGGGAATTCATGTCAATGCTTTTATGTAAGAAAATTATATTTTTATAATGATACGTAAGCCGTTTCTTTTAAGGAAAAGAAGTTCCTTTTGTAATTTCATTTTCATTGGATATTGTTGAAGTTGTCATGCTGTAACCAAATGTGCAGGCGAGTGGGAAGTAACTTGTTTCCCTCCCACTCCACCGACTGAAATTTGAGACACCTGGGACGTTGATAACTTTCATTTGCTTGTTTGCTGTCTGAGACGAAGGTTGTAAAGTTTCCATTGCAGTGTTTGTAAATCTGTACTGTGATATAGTGTAGGATAAACTTGATCCTTACTTATGAAATAGAAGAAAATGGTACGTATATTTAGTAGGGATTCATCAGACGTGGATAGATTTTTGCGTTATTTACTTTCGTTTATGTTTAAATGTAGTTTTATCAAAATTTTCAGTATGTTATTTTAAAAGGAAATGTGTTGGGACCTCTTTGGAGGCGAGCTCATTACAGTGATTAACATTAAAACTCACTGGGTGGACTCCTCTCGAGAGCGGATCTCATTTTTGTCAACACCCGAATAATTGTATCTTGCCGAATTACGATTCTTATTTGTGGCTTGCTGAAAATTTTCCTTTGGCGAACGTTAAGTAAGAATTCATGGCACACACCTGAGGGGAGAAATCCGAGTTTAATGTTTACATTTTTCATTACTGGGTTTTCTCCTCCATGGTGCGTTACCATCAAATATACAAGTTTGCCAAATTGCAAATATTTTTATATGTTTCGTGCTTTATAATTTCGGTTATCCGTTAATACTATATTATGGTGCATGTTGAAACATAAGTTCACGGTATCTCTTTCGAGGTGAGATCATGACGGTGATGTAAATTTTAGCTTCACTGGGTGGTCTCCTCTCGAAGGCGGTTTTCATTCAACAGAAGAAAGAGGATACACAAAAATAATTGTTTTCTAGGAATTCTTTTCCACCAGTTGAAATAATAAGGTGCGCACTTGAGAGGCGATTGCCAAGTTAATGTTTTATTTTTCATTACTGGGTTTTCTCCTTCATGGCGCGTGATGCTTATACCCTCGACTGTTAAGAAATAAAATGTTCTTATGTGGGCTTTGGTTCCACTTCTCTTTGGCTTTGCCCTATTTGGAACTGATAAAGCTATTGAGTGGTGGCACCGCGGCCATTTCATCGATAATACAATGTATTAGTCCAGAAGTTAAAATTCGTTAATATTGCAAGTTTTTGTAATCTTGAAGGGAAACACTCCAATTCTTGGTGTTCGTGGTTAAGTTTTTCTGGTTTACTATTTTGGATGTAGGGAATTCATGTCAATGCTTTTATGTAAGAAAATTATATTTTTAAAATGATACGTAAGCCGTTTCTTTTAAGGAAAAGAAGTTCCTTTTGTAATTTCATTTTCATTGGATATTGTTGAAGTTGTCATGCTGTAACCAAATGTGCAGGCGAGTGGGAAGTAACTTGTTTCCCTCCCACTCCACCGACTGAAATTTGAGACACCTGGGACGTTGATAACTTTCATTTGCTTGTTTGCTGTCTGAGACGAAGGTTGTAAAGTTTCCATTGCAGTGTTTGTAAATCTGTACTGTGATATAGTGTAGGATAAACTTGATCCTTACTTATGAAATAGAAGAAAATGGTACGTATATTTAGTAGGGATTCATCAGACGTGGATAGATTTTTGCGTTATTTACTTTCGTTTATGTTTAAATGTAGTTTTATCAAAATTTTCAGTATGTTATTTTAAAAGGAAATGTGTTGGGACCTCTTTGGAGGCGAGCTCATTACAGTGATTAACATTAAAACTCACTGGGTGGACTCCTCTCGAGAGCGGATCTCATTTTTGTCAACACCCGAATAATTGTATCTTGCCGAATTTCGATTCTTATTTGTGGCTTGCTGAAAATTTTCCTTTGGCGAACGTTAAGTAAGAATTCATGGCACACACCTGAGGGGAGAAATCCGAGTTTAATGTTTACATTTTTCATTACTGGGTTCTCTCCTCCATGGTGCGTTACCATCAAATATACAAGTTTGCCAAATTGCAAATATTTTTATATGTTTCGTGCTTTATAATTTCGGTTATCCGTTAATACTATATTATGGTGCATGTTGAAACATAAGTTCACGGTATCTCCTTCGAGGTGAGATCATGACGGTGATGTAAATTTTAGCTTCACTGGGTGGTCTCCTCTCGAAGGCGGTTTTCATTCAACAGAAGAAAGAGGATACACAAAAATAATTGTTTTCTAGGAATTCTTTTCCACCAGTTGAAATAATAAGGTGCGCACTTGAGAGGCGATTGCCAAGTTAATGTTTTATTTTTCATTACTGGGTTTTCTCCTTCATGGCGCGTGATGCTTATACCCTCGACTGTTAAGAAATAAAATTTTCTTATGTGGGCTTTGGTTCCACTTCTCTTTGGCTTTGCCCTATTTGGAACTGATAAAGCTATTGAGTGGTGGCACCGCGGCCATTTCATCGATAATACAATGTATTAGTCCAGAAGTTAAAATTCGTTAATATTGCAAGTTTTTGTAATCTTGAAGGGAAACACTCCAATTCTTGGTGTTCGTGGTTAAGTTTTTCTGGTTTACTATTTTGGATGTAGGGAATTCATGTCAATGCTTTTATGTAAGAAAATTATATTTTTAAAATGATACGTAAGCCGTTTCTTTTAAGGAAAAGAAGTTCCTTTTGTAATTTCATTTTCATTGGATATTGTTGAAGTTGTCATGCTGTAACCAAATGTGCAGGCGAGTGGGAAGTAACTTGTTTCCCTCCCACTCCACCGACTGAAATTTGAGACACCTGGGACGTTGATAACTTTCATTTGCTTGTTTGCTGTCTGAGACGAAGGTTGTAAAGTTTCCATTGCAGTGTTTGTAAATCTGTACTGTGATATAGTGTAGGATAAACTTGATCCTTACTTATGAAATAGAAGAAAATGGTACGTATATTTAGTAGGGATTCATCAGACGTGGATAGATTTTTGCGTTATTTACTTTCGTTTATGTTTAAATGTAGTTTTATCAAAATTTTCAGTATGTTATTTTAAAAGGAAATGTGTTGGGACCTCTTTGGAGGCGAGCTCATTACAGTGATTAACATTAAAACTCACTGGGTGGACTCCTCTCGAGAGCGGATCTCATTTTTGTCAACACCCGAGTAATTGCATCTTGCCGAATTACGATTGTTATTTGTGGCGTGCTGAAAATTTTTCTTTGGCGAACGTTTAGCAAGAATTCATAGCACACACCTGAGGGGAGAAATCCGAGTTTAATGTTCACATTTTTCATTACTGGGTTCTCTCCTCCATGGTGCGTTACCTTCAAATATACAAGTTTGCCAGATTGCAAATATTTTTATATGTTTCGTGCTTTATAATTTCGGTTATCCGTTAATACTATTTTATGGTGCCAGTTGAAATATAAGTTCACGGAATCACCTTCGAGGTGAGATCATGACGGTGATGTAAATTTTAGCTTCACTGGGTGGTCTCCTCAAGGAGGCGGTTTTCATTCAACCGAAGAAAGAGGATACACAAAAATAATTGTGTTCTAGGATTTCTTTTCCACCAGTTGAAATAATAATGTGCGCACTTGAGAGGCGATTGCCAAGTTAAGGTTTTTTTTTCATTACTGGGTTTTCTCCTTCATGGCGCGTGATTCTTATACCCTCGACTGTTAAGAAATAAAATTTTCTTATGTGGGCTTTGGTTCCACTTCTCTTTGGCTTTGTCCTATTTTTAACTGATAAAGCTATTGAGTATTGGCACCGCGGCCATTTCATCGATAATACAATGTATTAGTCCAGAAGTTAAAATTCGTTAATATTGCAAGTTTTTGAAATCTTGAAGGGAAACACTCCAATTCTTGGTGTTCGTGGTTAAGTTTTTCTGGTTTACTATTTTGGATGTAGGGAATTCATGTCAATGCTTTTATGTAAGAAAATTATATTTTTAAAATGATACGTAAGCCGTTTCTTTTAAGGAAAAGAAATTCCTTTTGTAATTTCATTTTCATTGGATATTGTTGAAGTTGTCATGCTGTAACCAAATGTGCAGGCGAGTGGGAAGTAACTTGTTTCCCTCCCACTCCACCGACTGAAATTTGAGACACCTGGGACGTTGATAACTTTCATTTGCTTGTTTGCTGTCTGAGACGAAGGTTGTAAAGTTTCCGATTGCAGTGTTTGTAAATCTGTACTGTGATATAGTGTAGGATAAAGTTGATCCTTACTTATGAAATAGAAGAAAATGGTACGTATATTTAGTAGGGATTCATCAGACGTGGATAGATTTTTGCGTTATTTACTTTCGTTTATGTTTAAATGTAGTTTTATCAAATTTTTCAGTATGTTATTTTAAAAGGAAATGTGTTGGGACCTCTTTCGAGGCGAGCTCATTACAGTGATTAACATTAAAACTCACTGGGTGGTCTCCTCTCGAGAGCGGATCTCATTTTTGTCAATACCCGAGTAATTGTATCTTGCCGAATTACGATTATTATTTGTGGCGTGCTGAAAATTTTTCTTTGGCGAACGTTAAGCAAGAATTCATGGCACACACCTGAGGGGAGAAATCCGAGTTTAATGTTTACATTTTTCATTACTGGGTTTTCTCCTCCATGGTGCGTTACCATCAAATATACAAGTTTGCCAGATTGCAAATATTTTTATATGTTTCGTGCTTTATAATTTCGGTTATCCGTTAATACTATTTTATGGTGCCAGTTGAAATATAAGTTCACGGAATCACCTTCGAGGTGAGATCATGACGGTGATGTAAATTTTAGCTTCACTGGGTGGTCTCCTCTCGGAGGCGATTTTCATTCAACAGAAGAAAGAGGATACACAAAAATAATTGTCTTCTAGGATTTCTTTTCCACCAGTTGAAATAATAATGTGCGCACTTGAGAGGCGATTGCCAAGTTAAGGTTTTTTTTTCATTACTGGGTTTTCTCCTTCATGGCGCGTGATTCTTATACCTTCGACTGTTAAGAAATAAAATTTTCTTATGTGGGCTTTGGTTCCACTTCTCTTTGGCTTTGCCCTATTTGGAACTGATAAAGCTATTGAGTGGTGGCACCGCGGCCATTTCATCGATAATACAATGTATTAGTCCAGAAGTTAAAATTCGTTAATATTGCAAGTTTTTGAAATCTTGAAGGGAAACACTCCAATTCTTGGTGTTCGTGGTTAAGTTTTTCTGGTTTACTATTTTGGATGTAGGGAATTCATGTCAATGCTTTTATGTAAGAAAATTATATTTTTAAAATGATACGTAAGCCGTTTCTTTTAAGGAAAAGAAGTTCCTTTTGTAATTTCATTTTCATTGGATATTGTTGAAGTTGTCATGCTGTAACCAAATGTGCAGGCGAGTGGGAAGTAACTTGTTTCCCTCCCACTCCACCGACTGAAATTTGAGACACCTGGGACGTTGATAACTTTCATTTGCTTCTTTGCTGTCTGAGACGAAGGTTGTAAAGTTTCCATTGCAGTGTTTGTAAATCTGTACTGTGATATAGTGTAGGATAAACTTGATCCTTACTTATGAAATAGAAGAAAATGGTACGTATATTTAGTAGGGATTCATCAGACGTGGATAGATTTTTGCGTTATTTACTTTCGTTTATGTTTAAATGTAGTTTTATCAAAATTTTCAGTATGTTATTTTAAAAGGAAATGTTTTGGGACCTCTTTGGAGGCGAGCTCATTACAGTGATTAACATTAAAACTCACTGGGTGGACTCCTCTCGAGAGCGGATCTCATTTTTGTCAACACCCGAATAATTGTATCTTGCCGAATTACGATTCTTATTTGTGGCTTGCTGAAAATTTTCCTTTGGCGAACGTTAAGCAAGAATTCATGGCACACACCTGAGGGGAGAAATCCGAGTTTAATGTTTACATTTTTCATTACTGGGTTCTCTCCTCCATGGTGCGTTACCATCAAATATACAAGTTTGCCAAATTGCAAATATTTTTATATGTTTCGTGCTTTATAATTTCGGTTATCCGTTAATACTATATTATGGTGCATGTTGAAACATAAGTTCACGGAATCTCCTTCGAGGTGAGATCATGACGGTGATGTAAATTTTAGCTTCACTGGGTGGTCTCCTCTCGAAGGCGGTTTTCATTCAACAGAAGAAAGAGGATACACAAAAATAATTGTGTTCTAGGATTTCTTTTCCACCAGTTGAAATAATAATGTGCGCACTTGAGAGGCGATTGCCAAGTTAATGTTTTATTTTTCATTACTGGGTTTTCTCCTTCATGGCGCGTGATGCTTATACCCTCGACTGTTAAGAAATAAAATGTTCTTATGTGGGCTTTGGTTCCACTTCTCTTTGGCTTTGCCCTATTTGGAACTAATAAAGCTATTGAGTGGTGGCACCGCGGCCATTTCATCGATAATACAATGTATTAGTCCAGAAGTTAAAATTCGGTAATATTGCAAGTTTTTGAAATCTTGAAGGGAAACACTCCCATTCTTGGTGTTCGTGGTTAAATTTTTCTGGTTTACTATTTTGGATGTAGGGAATTCATGTCAATGCTTTTATGTAAGAAAATTATATTTTTATAATGATACGTAAGCCGTTTCTTTTAAGGAAAAGAAGTTCCTTTTGTAATTTCATTTTCATTGGATATTGTTGAAGTTGTCATGCTGTAACCAAATGTGCAGGCGAGTGGGAAGTAACTTGTTTCCCTCCCACTCCACCGACTGAAATTTGAGACACCTGGGACGTTGATAACTTTCATTTGCTTGTTTGCTGTCTGAGACGAAGGTTGTAAAGTTTCCATTGCAGTGTTTGTAAATCTGTACTGTGATATAGTGTAGGATAAACTTGATCCTTACTTATGAAATAGAAGAAAATGGTACGTATATTTAGTAGGGATTCATCAGACGTGGATAGATTTTTGCGTTATTTACTTTCGTTTATGTTTAAATGTAGTTTTATCAAAATTTTCAGTATGTTATTTTAAAAGGAAATGTGTTGGGACCTCTTTGGAGGCGAGCTCATTACAGTGATTAACATTAAAACTCACTGGGTGGACTCCTCTCGAGAGCGGATCTCATTTTTGTCAACACCCGAATAATTGTATCTTGCCGAATTACGATTCTTATTTGTGGCTTGCTGAAAATTTTCCTTTGGCGAACGTTAAGTAAGAATTCATGGCACACACCTGAGGGGAGAAATCCGAGTTTAATGTTTACATTTTTCATTACTGGGTTGTCTCCTCCATGGTGCGTTACCATCAAATATACAAGTTTGCCAAATTGCAAATATTTTTATATGTTTCGTGCTTTATAATTTCGGTTATCCGTTAATACTATATTATGGTGCATGTTGAAACATAAGTTCACGGTATCTCCTTCGAGGTGAGATCATGACGGTGATGTAAATTTTAGCTTCACTGGGTGGTCTCCTCTCGAAGGCGGTTTTCATTCAACAGAAGAAAGAGGATACACAAAAATAATTGTTTTCTAGGAATTCTTTTCCACCAGTTGAAATAATAAGGTGCGCACTTGAGAGGCGATTGCCAAGTTAATGTTTTATTTTTCATTACTGGGTTTTCTCCTTCATGGCGCGTGATGCTTATACCCTCGACTGTTAAGAAATAAAATTTTCTTATGTGGGCTTTGGTTCCACTTCTCTTTGGCTTTGCCCTATTTGGAACTGATAAAGCTATTGAGTGGTGGCACCGCGGCCATTTCATCGATAATACAATGTATTAGTCCAGAAGTTAAAATTCGTTAATATTGCAAGTTTTTGTAATCTTGAAGGGAAACACTCCAATTCTTGGTGTTCGTGGTTAAGTTTTTCTGGTTTACTATTTTGGATGTAGGGAATTCATGTCAATGCTTTTATGTAAGAAAATTATATTTTTAAAATGATACGTAAGCCGTTTCTTTTAAGGAAAAGAAGTTCCTTTTGTAATTTCATTTTCATTGGATATTGTTGAAGTTGTCATGCTGTAACCAAATGTGCAGGCGAGTGGGAAGTAACTTGTTTCCCTCCCACTCCACCGACTGAAATTTGAGACACCTGGGACGTTGATAACTTTCATTTGCTTGTTTGCTGTCTGAGACGAAGGTTGTAAAGTTTCCATTGCAGTGTTTGTAAATCTGTACTGTGATATAGTGTAGGATAAACTTGATCCTTACTTATGAAATAGAAGAAAATGGTACGTATATTTAGTAGGGATTCATCAGACGTGGATAGATTTTTGCGTTATTTACTTTCGTTTATGTTTAAATGTAGTTTTATCAAAATTTTCAGTATGTTATTTTAAAAGGAAATGTGTTGGGACCTCTTTGGAGGCGAGCTCATTACAGTGATTAACATTAAAACTCACTGGGTGGACTCCTCTCGAGAGCGGATCTCATTTTTGTCAACACCCGAATAATTGTATCTTGCCGAATTTCGATTCTTATTTGTGGCTTGCTGAAAATTTTCCTTTGGCGAACGTTAAGTAAGAATTCATGGCACACACCTGAGGGGAGAAATCCGAGTTTAATGTTTACATTTTTCATTACTGGGTTCTCTCCTCCATGGTGCGTTACCATCAAATATACAAGTTTGCCAAATTGCAAATATTTTTATATGTTTCGTGCTTTATAATTTCGGTTATCCGTTAATACTCTATTATGGTGCATGTTGAAACATAAGTTCACGGTATCTCCTTCGAGGTGAGATCATGACGGTGATGTAAATTTTAGCTTCACTGGGTGGTCTCCTCTCGAAGGCGGTTTTCATTCAACAGAAGAAAGAGGATACACAAAAATAATTGTTTTCTAGGAATTCTTTTCCACCAGTTGAAATAATAAGGTGCGCACTTGAGAGGCGATTGCCAAGTTAATGTTTTATTTTTCATTACTGGGTTTTCTCCTTCATGGCGCGTGATGCTTATACCCTCGACTGTTAAGAAATAAAATTTTCTTATGTGGGCTTTGGTTCCACTTCTCTTTGGCTTTGCCCTATTTGGAACTGATAAAGCTATTGAGTGGTGGCACCGCGGCCATTTCATCGATAATACAATGTATTAGTCCAGAAGTTAAAATTCGTTAATATTGCAAGTTTTTGTAATCTTGAAGGGAAACACTCCAATTCTTGGTGTTCGTGGTTAAGTTTTTCTGGTTTACTATTTTGGATGTAGGGAATTCATGTCAATGCTTTTATGTAAGAAAATTATATTTTTAAAATGATACGTAAGCCGTTTCTTTTAAGGAAAAGAAGTTCCTTTTGTAATTTCATTTTCATTGGATATTGTTGAAGTTGTCATGCTGTAACCAAATGTGCAGGCGAGTGGGAAGTAACTTGTTTCCCTCCCACTCCACCGACTGAAATTTGAGACACCTGGGACGTTGATAACTTTCATTTGCTTGTTTGCTGTCTGAGACGAAGGTTGTAAAGTTTCCATTGCAGTGTTTGTAAATCTGTACTGTGATATAGTGTAGGATAAACTTGATCCTTACTTATGAAATAGAAGAAAATGGTACGTATATTTAGTAGGGATTCATCAGACGTGGATAGATTTTTGCGTTATTTACTTTCGTTTATGTTTAAATGTAGTTTTATCAAAATTTTCAGTATGTTATTTTAAAAGGAAATGTGTTGGGACCTCTTTGGAGGCGAGCTCATTACAGTGATTAACATTAAAACTCACTGGGTGGACTCCTCTCGAGAGCGGATCTCATTTTTGTCAACACCCGAATAATTGTATCTTGCCGAATTTCGATTCTTATTTGTGGCTTGCTGAAAATTTTCCTTTGGCGAACGTTAAGTAAGAATTCATGGCACACACCTGAGGGGAGAAATCCGAGTTTAATGTTTACATTTTTCATTACTGGGTTCTCTCCTCCATGGTGCGTTACCATCAAATATACAAGTTTGCCAAATTGCAAATATTTTTATATGTTTCGTGCTTTATAATTTCGGTTATCCGTTAATACTATATTATGGTGCATGTTGAAACATAAGTTCACGGAATCTCCTTCGAGGTGAGATCATGACGGTGATGTAAATTTTAGCTTCACTGGGTGGTCTCCTCTCGAAGGCGGTTTTCATTCAACAGAAGAAAGAGGATACACAAAAATAATTGTGTTCTAGGATTTCTTTTCCACCAGTTGAAATAATAATGTGCGCACTTGAGAGGCGATTGCCAAGTTAATGTTTTATTTTTCATTACTGGGTTTTCTCCTTCATGGCGCGTGATGCTTATACCCTCGACTGTTAAGAAATAAAATGTTCTTATGTGGGCTTTGGTTCCACTTCTCTTTGGCTTTGCCCTATTTGGAACTGATAAAGCTATTGAGTGGTGGCACCGCGGCCATTTCATCGATAATACAATGTATTAGTCCAGAAGTTAAAATTCGGTAATATTGCAAGTTTTTGAAATCTTGAAGGGAAACACTCCCATTCTTGGTGTTCGTGGTTAAATTTTTCTGGTTTACTATTTTGGATGTAGGGAATTCATGTCAATGCTTTTATGTAAGAAAATTATATTTTTAAAATGATACGTAAGCCGTTTCTTTTAAGGAAAAGAAGTTCCTTTTGTAATTTCATTTTCATTGGATATTGTTGAAGTTGTCATGCTGTAACCAAATGTGCAGGCGAGTGGGAAGTAACTTGTTTCCCTCCCACTCCACCGACTGAAATTTGAGACACCTGGGACGTTGATAACTTTCATTTGCTTGTTTGCTGTCTGAGACGAAGGTTGTAAAGTTTCCGATTGCAGTGTTTGTAAATCTGTACTGTGATATAGTGTAGGATAAACTTGATCCTTACTTATGAAATAGAAGAAAATGGTACGTATATTTAGTAGGGATTCATCAGACGTGGATAGATTTTTGCGTTATTTACTTTCGTTTATGTTTAAATGTAGTTTTATCAAAATTTTCAGTATGTTATTTTAAAAGGAAATGTGTTGGGACCTCTTTGGAGGCGAGCTCATTACTGTGATTAACATTAAAACTCACTGGGCGGTCTCCTCTCGAGAGCGGATCTCATTTTTGTCAACACCCGAGTAATTGCATCTTGCCGAATTACGATTGTTATTTGTGGCGTGCTGAAAATTTTCCTTTGGCGAACGTTAAGTAAGAATTCATGGCACACACCTGAGGGGAGAAATCCGAGTTTAATGTTTTCATTTTTCATTACTGGGTTTTCTCCTCCATGGTGCGTTACCATCAAATATACAAGTTTGCCAAATTGCAAATATTTTTATATGTTTCGTGCTTTATAATTTCGGTTATCCGTTAATACTATATTATGGTGCATGTTGAAACATAAGTTCACGGTATCTCCTTCGAGGTGAGATCATGACGGTGATGTAAATTTTAGCTTCACTGGGTGGTCTCCTCTCGAAGGCGGTTTTCATTCAACAGAAGAAAGAGGATACACAAAAATAATTGTTTTCTAGGAATTCTTTTCCACCAGTTGAAATAATAAGGTGCGCACTTGAGAGGCGATTGCCAAGTTAATGTTTTATTTTTCATTACTGGGTTTTCTCCTTCATGGCGCGTGATGCTTATACCCTCGACTGTTAAGAAATAAAATTTTCTTATGTGGGCTTTGGTTCCACTTCTCTTTGGCTTTGCCCTATTTGGAACTGATAAAGCTATTGAGTGGTGGCACCGCGGCCATTTCATCGATAATACAATGTATTAGTCCAGAAGTTAAAATTCGTTAATATTGCAAGTTTTTGTAATCTTGAAGGGAAACACTCCAATTCTTGGTGTTCGTGGTTAAGTTTTTCTGGTTTACTATTTTGGATGTAGGGAATTCATGTCAATGCTTTTATGTAAGAAAATTATATTTTTAAAATGATACGTAAGCCGTTTCTTTTAAGGAAAAGAAGTTCCTTTTGTAATTTCATTTTCATTGGATATTGTTGAAGTTGTCATGCTGTAACCAAATGTGCAGGCGAGTGGGAAGTAACTTGTTTCCCTCCCACTCCACCGACTGAAATTTGAGACACCTGGGACGTTGATAACTTTCATTTGCTTGTTTGCTGTCTGAGACGAAGGTTGTAAAGTTTCCATTGCAGTGTTTGTAAATCTGTACTGTGATATAGTGTAGGATAAACTTGATCCTTACTTATGAAATAGAAGAAAATGGTACGTATATTTAGTAGGGATTCATCAGACGTGGATAGATTTTTGCGTTATTTACTTTCGTTTATGTTTAAATGTAGTTTTATCAAAATTTTCAGTATGTTATTTTAAAAGGAAATGTGTTGGGACCTCTTTGGAGGCGAGCTCATTACAGTGATTAACATTAAAACTCACTGGGTGGACTCCTCTCGAGAGCGGATCTCATTTTTGTCAACACCCGAATAATTGTATCTTGCCGAATTACGATTCTTATTTGTGGCTTGCTGAAAATTTTCCTTTGGCGAACGTTAAGTAAGAATTCATGGCACACACCTGAGGGGAGAAATCCGCGTTTAATGTTTACATTTTTCATTACTGGGTTCTCTCCTCCATGGTGCGTTACCATCAAATATACAAGTTTGCCAAATTGCAAATATTTTTATATGTTTCGTGCTTTATAATTTCGGTTATCCGTTAATACTATATTATAGTGCATGTTGAAACATAAGTTCACGGAATCTCCTTCGAGGTGAGATCATGACGGTGATGTAAATTTTAGCTTCACTGGGTGGTCTCCTCTCGAAGGCGGTTTTCATTCAACAGAAGAAAGAGGATACACAAAAATAATTGTGTTCTAGGATTTCTTTTCCACAAGTTGAAATAATAATGTGCGCACTTGAGAGGCGATTGCCAAGTTAATGTTTTATTTTTCATTACTGGGTTTTCTCCTTCATGGCGCGTGATGCTTATACCCTCGACTGTTAAGAAATAAAATGTTCTTATGTGGGCTTTGGTTCCACTTCTCTTTGGCTTTGCCCTATTTGGAACTGATAAAGCTATTGAGTGGTGGCACCGCGGCCATTTCATCGATAATACAATGTATTAGTCCAGAAGTTAAAATTCGGTAATATTGCAAGTTTTTGAAATCTTGAAGGGAAACACTCCCATTCTTGGTGTTCGTGGTTAAATTTTTCTGGTTTACTATTTTGGATGTAGGGAATTCATGTCAATGCTTTTATGTAAGAAAATTATATTTTTAAAATGATACGTAAGCCGTTTCTTTTAAGGAAAAGAAGTTCCTTTTGTAATTTCATTTTCATTGGATATTGTTGAAGTTGTCATGCTGTAACCAAATGTGCAGGCGAGTGGGAAGTAACTTGTTTCCCTCCCACTCCACCGACTGAAATTTGAGACACCTGGGACGTTGATAACTTTCATTTGCTTGTTTGCTGTCTGAGACGAAGGTTGTAAAGTTTCCGATTGCAGTGTTTGTAAATCTGTACTGTGATATAGTGTAGGATAAACTTGATCCTTACTTATGAAATAGAAGAAAATGGTACGTATATTTAGTAGGGATTCATCAGACGTGGATAGATTTTTGCGTTATTTACTTTCGTTTATGTTTAAATGTAGTTTTATCAAAATTTTCAGTATGTTATTTTAAAAGGAAATGTGTTGGGACCTCTTTGGAGGCGAGCTCACTACAGTGATTAACATTAAAACTCACTGGGTGGTCTCCTCTCGAGAGCGGATCTCATTTTTGTCAACACCCGAGTAATTGCATCTTGCCGAATTACGATTGTTATTTGTGGCGTGCTGAAAATTTTTCTTTGGGAACGTTTAGCAAGAATTCATAGCACACACCTGAGGGGAGAAATCCGAGTTTAATGTTCACATTTTTCATTACTGGGTTCTCTCCTCCATGGTGCGTTACCTTCAAATATACAAGTTTGCCAGATTGCAAATATTTTTATATGTTTCGTGCTTTATAATTTCGGTTATCCGTTAATACTATTTTATGGTGCCAGTTGAAATATAAGTTCACGGAATCACCTTCGAGGTGAGATCATGACGGTGATGTAAATTTTAGCTTCACTGGGTGGTCTCCTCAAGGAGGCGGTTTTCATTCAACCGAAGAAAGAGGATACACAAAAATAATTGTGTTCTAGGATTTCTTTTCCACCAGTTGAAATAATAATGTGCGCACTTGAGAGGCGATTGCCAAGTTAAGGTTTTTTTTTCATTACTGGGTTTTCTCCTTCATGGCGCCTGATTCTTATACCCTCGACTGTTAAGAAATAAAATTTTCTTATGTGGGCTTTGGTTCCACTTCTCTTTGGCTTTGTCCTATTTTTAACTGATAAAGCTATTGAGTATTGGCACCGCGGCCATTTCATCGATAATACAATGTATTAGTCCAGAAGTTAAAATTCGTTAATATTGCAAGTTTTTGAAATCTTGAAGGGAAACACTCCAATTCTTGGTGTTCGTGGTTAAGTTTTTCTGGTTTACTATTTTGGATGTAGGGAATTCATGTCAATGCTTTTATGTAAGAAAATTATATTTTTAAAATGATACGTAAGCCGTTTCTTTTAAGGAAAAGAAATTCCTTTTGTAATTTCATTTTCATTGGATATTGTTGAAGTTGTCATGCTGTAACCAAATGTGCAGGCGAGTGGGAAGTAACTTGTTTCCCTCCCACTCCACCGACTGAAATTTGAGACACCTGGGACGTTGATAACTTTCATTTGCTTGTTTGCTGTCTGAGACGAAGGTTGTAAAGTTTCCGATTGCAGTGTTTGTAAATCTGTACTGTGATATAGTGTAGGATAAAGTTGATCCTTACTTATGAAATAGAAGAAAATGGTACGTATATTTAGTAGGGATTCATCAGACGTGGATAGATTTTTGCGTTATTTACTTTCGTTTATGTTTAAATGTAGTTTTATCAAATTTTTCAGTATGTTATTTTAAAAGGAAATGTGTTGGGACCTCTTTCGAGGCGAGCTCATTACAGTGATTAACATTAAAACTCACTGGGTGGTCTCCTCTCGAGAGCGGATCTCATTTTTGTCAATACCCGAGTAATTGTATCTTGCCGAATTACGATTATTATTTGTGGCGTGCTGAAAATTTTTCTTTGGCGAACGTTAAGCAAGAATTCATGGCACACACCTGAGGGGAGAAATCCGAGTTTAATGTTTACATTTTTCATTACTGGGTTTTCTCCTCCATGGTGCGTTACCATCAAATATACAAGTTTGCCAGATTGCAAATATTTTTATATGTTTCGTGCTTTATAATTTCGGTTATCCGTTAATACTATTTTATGGTGCCAGTTGAAATATAAGTTCACGGAATCACCTTCGAGGTGAGATCATGACGGTGATGTAAATTTTAGCTTCACTGGGTGGTCTCCTCTCGGAGGCGATTTTCATTCAACAGAAGAAAGAGGATACACAAAAATAATTGTCTTCTAGGATTTCTTTTCCACCAGTTGAAATAATAATGTGCGCACTTGAGAGGCGATTGCCAAGTTAAGGTTTTTTTTTCATTACTGGGTTTTCTCCTTCATGGCGCGTGATTCTTATACCTTCGACTGTTAAGAAATAAAATTTTCTTATGTGGGCTTTGGTTCCACTTCTCTTTGGCTTTGCCCTATTTGGAACTGATAAAGCTATTGAGTGGTGGCACCGCGGCCATTTCATCGATAATACAATGTATTAGTCCAGAAGTTAAAATTCGTTAATATTGCAAGTTTTTGAAATCTTGAAGGGAAACACTCCAATTCTTGGTGTTCGTGGTTAAGTTTTTCTGGTTTACTATTTTGGATGTAGGGAATTCATGTCAATGCTTTTATGTAAGAAAATTATATTTTTAAAATGATACGTAAGCCGTTTCTTTTAAGGAAAAGAAGTTCCTTTTGTAATTTCATTTTCATTGGATATTGTTGAAGTTGTCATGCTGTAACCAAATGTGCAGGCGAGTGGGAAGTAACTTGTTTCCCTCCCACTCCACCGACTGAAATTTGAGACACCTGGGACGTTGATAACTTTCATTTGCTTCTTTGCTGTCTGAGACGAAGGTTGTAAAGTTTCCATTGCAGTGTTTGTAAATCTGTACTGTGATATAGTGTAGGATAAACTTGATCCTTACTTATGAAATAGAAGAAAATGGTACGTATATTTAGTAGGGATTCATCAGACGTGGATAGATTTTTGCGTTATTTACTTTCGTTTATGTTTAAATGTAGTTTTATCAAAATTTTCAGTATGTTATTTTAAAAGGAAATGTTTTGGGACCTCTTTGGAGGCGAGCTCATTACAGTGATTAACATTAAAACTCACTGGGTGGACTCCTCTCGAGAGCGGATCTCATTTTTGTCAACACCCGAATAATTGTATCTTGCCGAATTACGATTCTTATTTGTGGCTTGCTGAAAATTTTCCTTTGGCGAACGTTAAGTAAGAATTCATGGCACACACCTGAGGGGAGAAATCCGAGTTTAATGTTTACATTTTTCATTACTGGGTTCTCTCCTCCATGGTGCGTTACCATCAAATATACAAGTTTGCCAAATTGCAAATATTTTTATATGTTTCGTGCTTTATAATTTCGGTTATCCGTTAATACTATATTATGGTGCATGTTGAAACATAAGTTCACGGAATCTCCTTCGAGGTGAGATCATGACGGTGATGTAAATTTTAGCTTCACTGGGTGGTCTCCTCTCGAAGGCGGTTTTCATTCAACAGAAGAAAGAGGATACACAAAAATAATTGTGTTCTAGGATTTCTTTTCCACCAGTTGAAATAATAATGTGCGCACTTGAGAGGCGATTGCCAAGTTAATGTTTTATTTTTCATTACTGGGTTTTCTCCTTCATGGCGCGTGATGCTTATACCCTCGACTGTTAAGAAATAAAATGTTCTTATGTGGGCTTTGGTTCCACTTCTCTTTGGCTTTGCCCTATTTGGAACTAATAAAGCTATTGAGTGGTGGCACCGCGGCCATTTCATCGATAATACAATGTATTAGTCCAGAAGTTAAAATTCGGTAATATTGCAAGTTTTTAAAATCTTGAAGGGAAACACTCCCATTCTTGGTGTTCGTGGTTAAATTTTTCTGGTTTACTATTTTGGATGTAGGGAATTCATGTCAATGCTTTTATGTAAGAAAATTATATTTTTATAATGATACGTAAGCCGTTTCTTTTAAGGAAAAGAAGTTCCTTTTGTAATTTCATTTTCATTGGATATTGTTGAAGTTGTCATGCTGTAACCAAATGTGCAGGCGAGTGGGAAGTAACTTGTTTCCCTCCCACTCCACCGACTGAAATTTGAGACACCTGGGACGTTGATAACTTTCATTTGCTTGTTTGCTGTCTGAGACGAAGGTTGTAAAGTTTCCATTGCAGTGTTTGTAAATCTGTACTGTGATATAGTGTAGGATAAACTTGATCCTTACTTATGAAATAGAAGAAAATGGTACGTATATTTAGTAGGGATTCATCAGACGTGGATAGATTTTTGCGTTATTTACTTTCGTTTATGTTTAAATGTAGTTTTATCAAAATTTTCAGTATGTTATTTTAAAAGGAAATGTTTTGGGACCTCTTTGGAGGCGAGCTCATTACAGTGATTAACATTAAAACTCACTGGGTGGACTCCTCTCGAGAGCGGATCTCATTTTTGTCAACACCCGAATAATTGTATCTTGCCGAATTACGATTCTTATTTGTGGCTTGCTGAAAATTTTCCTTTGGCGAACGTTAAGTAAGAATTCATGGCACACACCTGAGGGGAGAAATCCGAGTTTAATGTTTACATTTTTCATTACTGGGTTCTCTCCTCCATGGTGCGTTACCATCAAATATACAAGTTTGCCAAATTGCAAATATTTTTATATGTTTCGTGCTTTATAATTTCGGTTATCCGTTAATACTATATTATGGTGCATGTTGAAACATAAGTTCACGGAATCTCCTTCGAGGTGAGATCATGACGGTGATGTAAATTTTAGCTTCACTGGGTGGTCTCCTCTCGAAGGCGGTTTTCATTCAACAGAAGAAAGAGGATACACAAAAATAATTGTGTTCTAGGATTTCTTTTCCACCAGTTGAAATAATAATGTGCGCACTTGAGAGGCGATTGCCAAGTTAATGTTTTATTTTTCATTACTGGGTTTTCTCCTTCATGGCGCGTGATGCTTATACCCTCGACTGTTAAGAAATAAAATGTTCTTATGTGGGCTTTGGTTCCACTTCTCTTTGGCTTTGCCCTATTTGGAACTAATAAAGCTATTGAGTGGTGGCACCGCGGCCATTTCATCGATAATACAATGTATTAGTCCAGAAGTTAAAATTCGGTAATATTGCAAGTTTTTAAAATCTTGAAGGGAAACACTCCCATTCTTGGTGTTCGTGGTTAAATTTTTCTGGTTTACTATTTTGGATGTAGGGAATTCATGTCAATGCTTTTATGTAAGAAAATTATATTTTTATAATGATACGTAAGCCGTTTCTTTTAAGGAAAAGAAGTTCCTTTTGTAATTTCATTTTCATTGGATATTGTTGAAGTTGTCATGCTGTAACCAAATGTGCAGGCGAGTGGGAAGTAACTTGTTTCCCTCCCACTCCACCGACTGAAATTTGAGACACCTGGGACGTTGATAACTTTCATTTGCTTGTTTGCTGTCTGAGACGAAGGTTGAAAAGTTTCCATTGCAGTGTTTGTAAATCTGTACTGTGATATAGTGTAGGATAAACTTGATCCTTACTTATGAAATAGAAGAAAATGGTACGTATATTTAGTAGGGATTCATCAGACGTGGATAGATTTTTGCGTTATTTACTTTCGTTTATGTTTAAATGTAGTTTTATCAAAATTTTCAGTATGTTATTTTAAAAGGAAATGTGTTGGGACCTCTTTGGAGGCGAGCTCATTACAGTGATTAACATTAAAACTCACTGGGTGGACTCCTCTCGAGAGCGGATCTCATTTTTGTCAACACCCGAATAATTGTATCTTGCCGAATTACGATTCTTATTTGTGGCTTGCTGAAAATTTTCCTTTGGCGAACGTTAAGTAAGAATTCATGGCACACACCTGAGGGGAGAAATCCGAGTTTAATGTTTACATTTTTCATTACTGGGTTTTCTCCTCCATGGTGCGTTACCATCAAATATACAAGTTTGCCAAATTGCAAATATTTTTATATGTTTCGTGCTTTATAATTTCGGTTATCCGTTAATACTATATTATGGTGCATGTTGAAACATAAGTTCACGGTATCTCCTTCGAGGTGAGATCATGACGGTGATGTAAATTTTAGCTTCACTGGGTGGTCTCCTCTCGAAGGCGGTTTTCATTCAACAGAAGAAAGAGGATACACAAAAATAATTGTTTTCTAGGAATTCTTTTCCACCAGTTGAAATAATAAGGTGCGCACTTGAGAGGCGATTGCCAAGTTAATGTTTTATTTTTCATTACTGGGTTTTCTCCTTCATGGCGCGTGATGCTTATACCCTCGACTGTTAAGAAATAAAATTTTCTTATGTGGGCTTTGGTTCCACTTCTCTTTGGCTTTGCCCTATTTGGAACTGATAAAGCTATTGAGTGGTGGCACCGCGGCCATTTCATCGATAATACAATGTATTAGTCCAGAAGTTAAAATTCGTTAATATTGCAAGTTTTTGTAATCTTGAAGGGAAACACTCCAATTCTTGGTGTTCGTGGTTAAGTTTTTCTGGTTTACTATTTTGGATGTAGGGAATTCATGTCAATGCTTTTATGTAAGAAAATTATATTTTTAAAATGATACGTAAGCCGTTTCTTTTAAGGAAAAGAAGTTCCTTTTGTAATTTCATTTTCATTGGATATTGTTGAAGTTGTCATGCTGTAACCAAATGTGCAGGCGAGTGGGAAGTAACTTGTTTCCCTCCCACTCCACCGACTGAAATTTGAGACACCTGGGACGTTGATAACTTTCATTTGCTTGTTTGCTGTCTGAGACGAAGGTTGTAAAGTTTCCATTGCAGTGTTTGTAAATCTGTACTGTGATATAGTGTAGGATAAACTTGATCCTTACTTATGAAATAGAAGAAAATGGTACGTATATTTAGTAGGGATTCATCAGACGTGGATAGATTTTTGCGTTATTTACTTTCGTTTATGTTTAAATGTAGTTTTATCAAAATTTTCAGTATGTTATTTTAAAAGGAAATGTGTTGGGACCTCTTTGGAGGCGAGCTCATTACAGTGATTAACATTAAAACTCACTGGGTGGACTCCTCTCGAGAGCGGATCTCATTTTTGTCAACACCCGAATAATTGTATCTTGCCGAATTTCGATTCTTATTTGTGGCTTGCTGAAAATTTTCCTTTGGCGAACGTTAAGTAAGAATTCATGGCACACACCTGAGGGGAGAAATCCGAGTTTAATGTTTACATTTTTCATTACTGGGTTCTCTCCTCCATGGTGCGTTACCATCAAATATACAAGTTTGCCAAATTGCAAATATTTTTATATGTTTCGTGCTTTATAATTTCGGTTATCCGTTAATACTATATTATGGTGCATGTTGAAACATAAGTTCACGGTATCTCCTTCGAGGTGAGATCATGACGGTGATGTAAATTTTAGCTTCACTGGGTGGTCTCCTCTCGAAGGCGGTTTTCATTCAACAGAAGAAAGAGGATACACAAAAATAATTGTTTTCTAGGAATTCTTTTCCACCAGTTGAAATAATAAGGTGCGCACTTGAGAGGCGATTGCCAAGTTAATGTTTTATTTTTCATTACTGGGTTTTCTCCTTCATGGCGCGTGATGCTTATACCCTCGACTGTTAAGAAATAAAATTTTCTTATGTGGGCTTTGGTTCCACTTCTCTTTGGCTTTGCCCTATTTGGAACTGATAAAGCTATTGAGTGGTGGCACCGCGGCCATTTCATCGATAATACAATGTATTAGTCCAGAAGTTAAAATTCGTTAATATTGCAAGTTTTTGTAATCTTGAAGGGAAACACTCCAATTCTTGGTGTTCGTGGTTAAGTTTTTCTGGTTTACTATTTTGGATGTAGGGAATTCATGTCAATGCTTTTATGTAAGAAAATTATATTTTTAAAATGATACGTAAGCCGTTTCTTTTAAGGAAAAGAAGTTCCTTTTGTAATTTCATTTTCATTGGATATTGTTGAAGTTGTCATGCTGTAACCAAATGTGCAGGCGAGTGGGAAGTAACTTGTTTCCCTCCCACTCCACCGACTGAAATTTGAGACACCTGGGACGTTGATAACTTTCATTTGCTTGTTTGCTGTCTGAGACGAAGGTTGTAAAGTTTCCATTGCAGTGTTTGTAAATCTGTACTGTGATATAGTGTAGGATAAACTTGATCCTTACTTATGAAATAGAAGAAAATGGTACGTATATTTAGTAGGGATTCATCAGACGTGGATAGATTTTTGCGTTATTTACTTTCGTTTATGTTTAAATGTAGTTTTATCAAAATTTTCAGTATGTTATTTTAAAAGGAAATGTGTTGGGACCTCTTTGGAGGCGAGCTCATTACAGTGATTAACATTAAAACTCACTGGGTGGACTCCTCTCGAGAGCGGATCTCATTTTTGTCAACACCCGAGTAATTGCATCTTGCCGAATTACGATTGTTATTTGTGGCGTGCTGAAAATTTTTCTTTGGCGAACGTTTAGCAAGAATTCATAGCACACACCTGAGGGGAGAAATCCGAGTTTAATGTTCACATTTTTCATTACTGGGTTCTCTCCTCCATGGTGCGTTACCTTCAAATATACAAGTTTGCCAGATTGCAAATATTTTTATATGTTTCGTGCTTTATAATTTCGGTTATCCGTTAATACTATTTTATGGTGCCAGTTGAAATATAAGTTCACGGAATCACCTTCGAGGTGAGATCATGACGGTGATGTAAATTTTAGCTTCACTGGGTGGTCTCCTCAAGGAGGCGGTTTTCATTCAACCGAAGAAAGAGGATACACAAAAATAATTGTGTTCTAGGATTTCTTTTCCACCAGTTGAAATAATAATGTGCGCACTTGAGAGGCGATTGCCAAGTTAAGGTTTTTTTTTCATTACTGGGTTTTCTCCTTCATGGCGCGTGATTCTTATACCCTCGACTGTTAAGAAATAAAATTTTCTTATGTGGGCTTTGGTTCCACTTCTCTTTGGCTTTGTCCTATTTTTAACTGATAAAGCTATTGAGTATTGGCACCGCGGCCATTTCATCGATAATACAATGTATTAGTCCAGAAGTTAAAATTCGTTAATATTGCAAGTTTTTGAAATCTTGAAGGGAAACACTCCAATTCTTGGTGTTCGTGGTTAAGTTTTTCTGGTTTACTATTTTGGATGTAGGGAATTCATGTCAATGCTTTTATGTAAGAAAATTATATTTTTAAAATGATACGTAAGCCGTTTCTTTTAAGGAAAAGAAATTCCTTTTGTAATTTCATTTTCATTGGATATTGTTGAAGTTGTCATGCTGTAACCAAATGTGCAGGCGAGTGGGAAGTAACTTGTTTCCCTCCCACTCCACCGACTGAAATTTGAGACACCTGGGACGTTGATAACTTTCATTTGCTTGTTTGCTGTCTGAGACGAAGGTTGTAAAGTTTCCGATTGCAGTGTTTGTAAATCTGTACTGTGATATAGTGTAGGATAAAGTTGATCCTTACTTATGAAATAGAAGAAAATGGTACGTATATTTAGTAGGGATTCATCAGACGTGGATAGATTTTTGCGTTATTTACTTTCGTTTATGTTTAAATGTAGTTTTATCAAATTTTTCAGTATGTTATTTTAAAAGGAAATGTGTTGGGACCTCTTTCGAGGCGAGCTCATTACAGTGATTAACATTAAAACTCACTGGGTGGTCTCCTCTCGAGAGCGGATCTCACTTTTGTCAATACCCGAGTAATTGTATCTTGCCGAATTACGATTATTATTTGTGGCGTGCTGAAAATTTTTCTTTGGCGAACGTTAAGCAAGAATTCATGGCACACACCTGAGGGGAGAAATCCGAGTTTAATGTTTACATTTTTCATTACTGGGTTTTCTCCTCCATGGTGCGTTACCATCAAATATACAAGTTTGCCAGATTGCAAATATTTTTATATGTTTCATGCTTTATAATTTCGGTTATCCGTTAATACTATTTTATGGTGCCAGTTGAAATATAAGTTCACGGAATCACCTTCGAGGTGAGATCATGACGGTGATGTAAATTTTAGCTTCACTGGGTGGTCTCCTCTCGGAGGCGATTTTCATTCAACAGAAGAAAGAGGATACACAAAAATAATTGTCTTCTAGGATTTCTTTTCCACCAGTTGAAATAATAATGTGCGCACTTGAGAGGCGATTGCCAAGTTAAGGTTTTTTTTTTCATTACTGGGTTTTCTCCTTCATGGCGCGTGATTCTTATACCTTCGACTGTTAAGAAATAAAATTTTCTTATGTGGGCTTTGGTTCCACTTCTCTTTGGCTTTGCCCTATTTGGAACTGATAAAGCTATTGAGTGGTGGCACCGCGGCCATTTCATCGATAATACAATGTATTAGTCCAGAAGTTAAAATTCGTTAATATTGCAAGTTTTTGTAATCTTGAAGGGAAACACTCCAATTCTTGGTGTTCGTGGTTAAGTTTTTCTGGTTTACTATTTTGGATGTAGGGAATTCATGTCAATGCTTTTATGTAAGAAAATTATATTTTTAAAATGATACGTAAGCCGTTTCTTTTAAGGAAAAGAAGTTCCTTTTGTAATTTCATTTTCATTGGATATTGTTGAAGTTGTCATGCTGTAACCAAATGTGCAGGCGAGTGGGAAGTAACTTGTTTCCCTCCCACTCCACCGACTGAAATTTGAGACACCTGGGACGTTGATAACTTTCATTTGCTTGTTTGCTGTCTGAGACGAAGGTTGTAAAGTTTCCATTGCAGTGTTTGTAAATCTGTACTGTGATATAGTGTAGGATAAACTTGATCCTTACTTATGAAATAGAAGAAAATGGTACGTATATTTAGTAGGGATTCATCAGACGTGGATAGATTTTTGCGTTATTTACTTTCGTTTATGTTTAAATGTAGTTTTATCAAAATTTTCAGTATGTTATTTTAAAAGGAAATGTTTTGGGACCTCTTTGGAGGCGAGCTCATTACAGTGATTAACATTAAAACTCACTGGGTGGACTCCTCTCGAGAGCGGATCTCATTTTTGTCAACACCCGAATAATTGTATCTTGCCGAATTACGATTCTTATTTGTGGCTTGCTGAAAATTTTCCTTTGGCGAACGTTAAGTAAGAATTCATGGCACACACCTGAGGGGAGAAATCCGAGTTTAATGTTTACATTTTTCATTACTGGGTTCTCTCCTCCATGGTGCGTTACCATCAAATATACAAGTTTGCCAAATTGCAAATATTTTTATATGTTTCGTGCTTTATAATTTCGGTTATCCGTTAATACTATATTATGGTGCATGTTGAAACATAAGTTCACGGAATCTCCTTCGAGGTGAGATCATGACGGTGATGTAAATTTTAGCTTCACTGGGTGGTCTCCTCTCGAAGGCGGTTTTCATTCAACAGAAGAAAGAGGATACACAAAAATAATTGTGTTCTAGGATTTCTTTTCCACCAGTTGAAATAATAATGTGCGCACTTGAGAGGCGATTGCCAAGTTAATGTTTTATTTTTCATTACTGGGTTTTCTCCTTCATGGCGCGTGATGCTTATACCCTCGACTGTTAAGAAATAAAATGTTCTTATGTGGGCTTTGGTTCCACTTCTCTTTGGCTTTGCCCTATTTGGAACTAATAAAGCTATTGAGTGGTGGCACCGCGGCCATTTCATCGATAATACAATGTATTAGTCCAGAAGTTAAAATTCGGTAATATTGCAAGTTTTTGAAATCTTGAAGGGAAACACTCCCATTCTTGGTGTTCGTGGTTAAATTTTTCTGGTTTACTATTTTGGATGTAGGGAATTCATGTCAATGCTTTTATGTAAGAAAATTATATTTTTATAATGATACGTAAGCCGTTTCTTTTAAGGAAAAGAAGTTCCTTTTGTAATTTCATTTTCATTGGATATTGTTGAAGTTGTCATGCTGTAACCAAATGTGCAGGCGAGTGGGAAGTAACTTGTTTCCCTCCCACTCCACCGACTGAAATTTGAGACACCTGGGACGTTGATAACTTTCATTTGCTTGTTTGCTGTCTGAGACGAAGGTTGTAAAGTTTCCATTGCAGTGTTTGTAAATCTGTACTGTGATATAGTGTAGGATAAACTTGATCCTTACTTATGAAATAGAAGAAAATGGTACGTATATTTAGTAGGGATTCATCAGACGTGGATAGATTTTTGCGTTATTTACTTTCGTTTATGTTTAAATGTAGTTTTATCAAAATTTTCAGTATGTTATTTTAAAAGGAAATGTGTTGGGACCTCTTTGGAGGCGAGCTCATTACAGTGATTAACATTAAAACTCACTGGGTGGACTCCTCTCGAGAGCGGATCTCATTTTTGTCAACACCCGAATAATTGTATCTTGCCGAATTACGATTCTTATTTGTGGCTTGCTGAAAATTTTCCTTTGGCGAACGTTAAGTAAGAATTCATGGCACACACCTGAGGGGAGAAATCCGAGTTTAATGTTTACATTTTTCATTACTGGGTTTTCTCCTCCATGGTGCGTTACCATCAAATATACAAGTTTGCCAAATTGCAAATATTTTTATATGTTTCGTGCTTTATAATTTCGGTTATCCGTTAATACTATATTATGGTGCATGTTGAAACATAAGTTCACGGTATCTCCTTCGAGGTGAGATCATGACGGTGATGTAAATTTTAGCTTCACTGGGTGGTCTCCTCTCGAAGGCGGTTTTCATTCAACAGAAGAAAGAGGATACACAAAAATAATTGTTTTCTAGGAATTCTTTTCCACCAGTTGAAATAATAAGGTGCGCACTTGAGAGGCGATTGCCAAGTTAATGTTTTATTTTTCATTACTGGGTTTTCTCCTTCATGGCGCGTGATGCTTATACCCTCGACTGTTAAGAAATAAAATTTTCTTATGTGGGCTTTGGTTCCACTTCTCTTTGGCTTTGCCCTATTTGGAACTGATAAAGCTATTGAGTGGTGGCACCGCGGCCATTTCATCGATAATACAATGTATTAGTCCAGAAGTTAAAATTCGTTAATATTGCAAGTTTTTGTAATCTTGAAGGGAAACACTCCAATTCTTGGTGTTCGTGGTTAAGTTTTTCTGGTTTACTATTTTGGATGTAGGGAATTCATGTCAATGCTTTTATGTAAGAAAATTATATTTTTAAAATGATACGTAAGCCGTTTCTTTTAAGGAAAAGAAGTTCCTTTTGTAATTTCATTTTCATTGGATATTGTTGAAGTTGTCATGCTGTAACCAAATGTGCAGGCGAGTGGGAAGTAACTTGTTTCCCTCCCACTCCACCGACTGAAATTTGAGACACCTGGGACGTTGATAACTTTCATTTGCTTGTTTGCTGTCTGAGACGAAGGTTGTAAAGTTTCCATTGCAGTGTTTGTAAATCTGTACTGTGATATAGTGTAGGATAAACTTGATCCTTACTTATGAAATAGAAGAAAATGGTACGTATATTTAGTAGGGATTCATCAGACGTGGATAGATTTTTGCGTTATTTACTTTCGTTTATGTTTAAATGTAGTTTTATCAAAATTTTCAGTATGTTATTTTAAAAGGAAATGTGTTGGGACCTCTTTGGAGGCGAGCTCATTACAGTGATTAACATTAAAACTCACTGGGTGGACTCCTCTCGAGAGCGGATCTCATTTTTGTCAACACCCGAATAATTGTATCTTGCCGAATTTCGATTCTTATTTGTGGCTTGCTGAAAATTTTCCTTTGGCGAACGTTAAGTAAGAATTCATGGCACACACCTGAGGGGAGAAATCCGAGTTTAATGTTTACATTTTTCATTACTGGGTTCTCTCCTCCATGGTGCGTTACCATCAAATATACAAGTTTGCCAAATTGCAAATATTTCTATATGTTTCGTGCTTTATAATTTCGGTTATCCGTTAATACTATATTATGGTGCATGTTGAAACATAAGTTCACGGTATCTCCTTCGAGGTGAGATCATGACGGTGATGTAAATTTTAGCTTCACTGGGTGGTCTCCTCTCGAAGGCGGTTTTCATTCAACAGAAGAAAGAGGATACACAAAAATAATTGTTTTCTAGGAATTCTTTTCCACCAGTTGAAATAATAAGGTGCGCACTTGAGAGGCGATTGCCAAGTTAATGTTTTATTTTTCATTACTGGGTTTTCTCCTTCATGGCGCGTGATGCTTATACCCTCGACTGTTAAGAAATAAAATTTTCTTATGTGGGCTTTGGTTCCACTTCTCTTTGGCTTTGCCCTATTTGGAACTGATAAAGCTATTGAGTGGTGGCACCGCGGCCATTTCATCGATAATACAATGTATTAGTCCAGAAGTTAAAATTCGTTAATATTGCAAGTTTTTGTAATCTTGAAGGGAAACACTCCAATTCTTGGTGTTCGTGGTTAAGTTTTTCTGGTTTACTATTTTGGATGTAGGGAATTCATGTCAATGTTTTTTTTGTAAGAAAATTATATTTTTAAAATGATACGTAAGCCGTTTCTTTTAAGGAAAAGAAGTTCCTTTTGTAATTTCATTTTCATTGGATATTGTTGAAGTTGTCATGCTGTAACCAAATGTGCAGGCGAGTGGGAAGTAACTTGTTTCCCTCCCACTCCACCGACTGAAATTTGAGACACCTGGGACGTTGATAACTTTCATTTGCTTGTTTGCTGTCTGAGACGAAGGTTGTAAAGTTTCCATTGCAGTGTTTGTAAATCTGTACTGTGATATAGTGTAGGATAAACTTGATCCTTACTTATGAAATAGAAGAAAATGGTACGTATATTTAGTAGGGATTCATCAGACGTGGATAGATTTTTGCGTTATTTACTTTCGTTTATGTTTAAATGTAGTTTTATCAAAATTTTCAGTATGTTATTTTAAAAGGAAATGTGTTGGGACCTCTTTGGAGGCGAGCTCATTACAGTGATTAACATTAAAACTCACTGGGTGGACTCCTCTCGAGAGCGGATCTCATTTTTGTCAACACCCGAATAATTGTATCTTGCCGAATTTCGATTCTTATTTGTGGCTTGCTGAAAATTTTCCTTTGGCGAACGTTAAGTAAGAATTCATGGCACACACCTGAGGGGAGAAATCCGAGTTTAATGTTTACATTTTTCATTACTGGGTTCTCTCCTCCATGGTGCGTTACCATCAAATATACAAGTTTGCCAAATTGCAAATATTTTTATATGTTTCGTGCTTTATAATTTCGGTTATCCGTTAATACTATATTATGGTGCATGTTGAAACATAAGTTCACGGAATCTCCTTCGAGGTGAGATCATGACGGTGATGTAAATTTTAGCTTCACTGGGTGGTCTCCTCTCGAAGGCGGTTTTCATTCAACAGAAGAAAGAGGATACACAAAAATAATTGTGTTCTAGGATTTCTTTTCCACCAGTTGAAATAATAATGTGCGCACTTGAGAGGCGATTGCCAAGTTAATGTTTTATTTTTCATTACTGGGTTTTCTCCTTCATGGCGCGTGATGCTTATACCCTCGACTGTTAAGAAATAAAATGTTCTTATGTGGGCTTTGGTTCCACTTCTCTTTGGCTTTGCCTTATTTGGAACTGATAAAGCTATTGAGTGGTGGCACCGCGGCCATTTCATCGATAATACAATGTATTAGTCCAGAAGTTAAAATTCGGTAATATTGCAAGTTTTTGAAATCTTGAAGGGAAACACTCCCATTCTTGGTGTTCGTGGTTAAATTTTTCTGGTTTACTATTTTGGATGTAGGGAATTCATGTCAATGCTTTTATGTAAGAAAATTATATTTTTAAAATGATACGTAAGCCGTTTCTTTTAAGGAAAAGAAGTTCCTTTTGTAATTTCATTTTCATTGGATATTGTTGAAGTTGTCATGCTGTAACCAAATGTGCAGGCGAGTGGGAAGTAACTTGTTTCCCTCCCACTCCACCGACTGAAATTTGAGACACCTGGGACGTTGATAACTTTCATTTGCTTGTTTGCTGTCTGAGACGAAGGTTGTAAAGTTTCCGATTGCAGTGTTTGTAAATCTGTACTGTGATATAGTGTAGGATAAACTTGATCCTTACTTATGAAATAGAAGAAAATGGTACGTATATTTAGTAGGGATTCATCAGACGTGGATAGATTTTTGCGTTATTTACTTTCGTTTATGTTTAAATGTAGTTTTATCAAAATTTTCAGTATGTTATTTTAAAAGGAAATGTGTTGGGACCTCTTTGGAGGCGAGCTCATTACAGTGATTAACATTAAAACTCACTGGGTGGTCTCCTCTCGAGAGCGGATCTCATTTTTGTCAACACCCGAGTAATTGCATCTTGCCGAATTACGATTGTTATTTGTGGCGTGCTGAAAATTTTCCTTTGGCGAACGTTAAGTAAGAATTCATGGCACACACCTGAGGGGAGAAATCCGAGTTTAATGTTTACATTTTTCATTACTGGGTTTTCTCCTCCATGGTGCGTTACCATCAAATATACAAGTTTGCCAAATTGCAAATATTTTTATATGTTTCGTGCTTTATAATTTCGGTTATCCGTTAATACTATATTATGGTGCATGTTGAAACATAAGTTCACGGTATCTCCTTCGAGGTGAGATCATGACGGTGATGTAAATTTTAGCTTCACTGGGTGGTCTCCTCTCGAAGGCGGTTTTCATTCAACAGAAGAAAGAGGATACACAAAAATAATTGTTTTCTAGGAATTCTTTTCCACCAGTTGAAATAATAAGGTGCGCACTTGAGAGGCGATTGCCAAGTTAATGTTTTATTTTTCATTACTGGGTTTTCTCCTTCATGGCGCGTGATGCTTATACCCTCGACTGTTAAGAAATAAAATTTTCTTATGTGGGCTTTGGTTCCACTTCTCTTTGGCTTTGCCCTATTTGGAACTGATAAAGCTATTGAGTGGTGGCACCGCGGCCATTTCATCGATAATACAATGTATTAGTCCAGAAGTTAAAATTCGTTAATATTGCAAGTTTTTGTAATCTTGAAGGGAAACACTCCAATTCTTGGTGTTCGTGGTTAAGTTTTTCTGGTTTACTATTTTGGATGTAGGGAATTCATGTCAATGCTTTTATGTAAGAAAATTATATTTTTAAAATGATACGTAAGCCGTTTCTTTTAAGGAAAAGAAGTTCCTTTTGTAATTTCATTTTCATTGGATATTGTTGAAGTTGTCATGCTGTAACCAAATGTGCAGGCGAGTGGGAAGTAACTTGTTTCCCTCCCACTCCACCGACTGAAATTTGAGACACCTGGGACGTTGATAACTTTCATTTGCTTGTTTGCTGTCTGAGACGAAGGTTGTAAAGTTTCCATTGCAGTGTTTGTAAATCTGTACTGTGATATAGTGTAGGATAAACTTGATCCTTACTTATGAAATAGAAGAAAATGGTACGTATATTTAGTAGGGATTCATCAGACGTGGATAGATTTTTGCGTTATTTACTTTCGTTTATGTTTAAATGTAGTTTTATCAAAATTTTCAGTATGTTATTTTAAAAGGAAATGTGTTGGGACCTCTTTGGAGGCGAGCTCATTACAGTGATTAACATTAAAACTCACTGGGTGGACTCCTCTCGAGAGCGGATCTCATTTTTGTCAACACCCGAATAATTGTATCTTGCCGAATTACGATTCTTATTTGTGGCTTGCTGAAAATTTTCCTTTGGCGAACGTTAAGTAAGAATTCATGGCACACACCTGAGGGGAGAAATCCGCGTTTAATGTTTACATTTTTCATTACTGGGTTCTCTCCTCCGTGGTGCGTTACCATCAAATATACAAGTTTGCCAAATGGCAAATATTTTTATATGTTTCGTGCTTTATAATTTCGGTTATCCGTTAATACTATATTATGGTGCATGTTGAAACATAAGTTCACGGAATCTCCTTCGAGGTGAGATCATGACGGTGATGTAAATTTTAGCTTCACTGGGTGGTCTCCTCTCGAAGGCGGTTTTCATTCAACAGAAGAAAGAGGATACACAAAAATAATTGTGTTCTAGGATTTCTTTTCCACCAGTTGAAATAATAATGTGCGCACTTGAGAGGCGATTGCCAAGTTAATGTTTTATTTTTCATTACTGGGTTTTCTCCTTCATGGCGCGTGATGCTTATACCCTCGACTGTTAAGAAATAAAATGTTCTTATGTGGGCTTTGGTTCCACTTCTCTTTGGCTTTGCCTTATTTGGAACTGATAAAGCTATTGAGTGGTGGCACCGCGGCCATTTCATCGATAATACAATGTATTAGTCCAGAAGTTAAAATTCGGTAATATTGCAAGTTTTTGAAATCTTGAAGGGAAACACTCCCATTCTTGGTGTTCGTGGTTAAATTTTTCTGGTTTACTATTTTGGATGTAGGGAATTCATGTCAATGCTTTTATGTAAGAAAATTATATTTTTAAAATGATACGTAAGCCGTTTCTTTTAAGGAAAAGAAGTTCCTTTTGTAATTTCATTTTCATTGGATATTGTTGAAGTTGTCATGCTGTAACCAAATGTGCAGGCGAGTGGGAAGTAACTTGTTTCCCTCCCACTCCACCGACTGAAATTTGAGACACCTGGGACGTTGATAACTTTCATTTGCTTGTTTGCTGTCTGAGACGAAGGTTGTAAAGTTTCCGATTGCAGTGTTTGTAAATCTGTACTGTGATATAGTGTAGGATAAACTTGATCCTTACTTATGAAATAGAAGAAAATGGTACGTATATTTAGTAGGGATTCATCAGACGTGGATAGATTTTTGCGTTATTTACTTTCGTTTATGTTTAAATGTAGTTTTATCAAAATTTTCAGTATGTTATTTTAAAAGGAAATGTGTTGGGACCTCTTTGGAGGCGAGCTCATTACAGTGATTAACATTAAAACTCACTGGGTGGTCTCCTCTCGAGAGCGGATCTCATTTTTGTCAACACCCGAGTAATTGCATCTTGCCGAATTACGATTGTTATTTGTGGCGTGCTGAAAATTTTCCTTTGGCGAACGTTAAGTAAGAATTCATGGCACACACCTGAGGGGAGAAATCCGAGTTTAATGTTTACATTTTTCATTACTGGGTTTTCTCCTCCATGGTGCGTTACCATCAAATATACAAGTTTGCCAAATTGCAAATATTTTTATATGTTTCGTGCTTTATAATTTCGGTTATCCGTTAATACTATATTATGGTGCATGTTGAAACATAAGTTCACGGTATCTCCTTCGAGGTGAGATCATGACGGTGATGCAAATTTTAGCTTCACTGGGTGGTCTCCTCTCGAAGGCGGTTTTCATTCAACAGAAGAAAGAGGATACACAAAAATAATTGTTTTCTAGGAATTCTTTTCCACCAGTTGAAATAATAAGGTGCGCACTTGAGAGGCGATTGCCAAGTTAATGTTTTATTTTTCATTACTGGGTTTTCTCCTTCATGGCGCGTGATGCTTATACCCTCGACTGTTAAGAAATAAAATTTTCTTATGTGGGCTTTGGTTCCACTTCTCTTTGGCTTTGCCCTATTTGGAACTGATAAAGCTATTGAGTGGTGGCACCGCGGCCATTTCATCGATAATACAATGTATTAGTCCAGAAGTTAAAATTCGTTAATATTGCAAGTTTTTGTAATCTTGAAGGGAAACACTCCAATTCTTGGTGTTCGTGGTTAAGTTTTTCTGGTTTACTATTTTGGATGTAGGGAATTCATGTCAATGCTTTTATGTAAGAAAATTATATTTTTAAAATGATACGTAAGCCGTTTCTTTTAAGGAAAAGAAGTTCCTTTTGTAATTTCATTTTCATTGGATATTGTTGAAGTTGTCATGCTGTAACCAAATGTGCAGGCGAGTGGGAAGTAACTTGTTTCCCTCCCACTCCACCGACTGAAATTTGAGACACCTGGGACGTTGATAACTTTCATTTGCTTGTTTGCTGTCTGAGACGAAGGTTGTAAAGTTTCCATTGCAGTGTTTGTAAATCTGTACTGTGATATAGTGTAGGATAAACTTGATCCTTACTTATGAAATAGAAGAAAATGGTACGTATATTTAGTAGGGATTCATCAGACGTGGATAGATTTTTGCGTTATTTACTTTCGTTTATGTTTAAATGTAGTTTTATCAAAATTTTCAGTATGTTATTTTAAAAGGAAATGTGTTGGGACCTCTTTGGAGGCGAGCTCATTACAGTGATTAACATTAAAACTCACTGGGTGGACTCCTCTCGAGAGCGGATCTCATTTTTGTCAACACCCGAATAATTGTATCTTGCCGAATTACGATTCTTATTTGTGGCTTGCTGAAAATTTTCCTTTGGCGAACGTTAAGTAAGAATTCATGGCACACACCTGAGGGGAGAAATCCGCGTTTAATGTTTACATTTTTCATTACTGGGTTCTCTCCTCCGTGGTGCGTTACCATCAAATATACAAGTTTGCCAAATTGCAAATATTTTTATATGTTTCGTGCTTTATAATTTCGGTTATCCGTTAATACTATATTATGGTGCATGTTGAAACATAAGTTCACGGAATCTCCTTCGAGGTGAGATCATGACGGTGATGTAAATTTTAGCTTCACTGGGTGGTCTCCTCTCGAAGGCGGTTTTCATTCAACAGAAGAAAGAGGATACACAAAAATAATTGTGTTCTAGGATTTCTTTTCCACAAGTTGAAATAATAATGTGCGCACTTGAGAGGCGATTGCCAAGTTAATGTTTTATTTTTCATTACTGGGTTTTCTCCTTCATGGCGCGTGATGCTTATACCCTCGACTGTTAAGAAATAAAATGTTCTTATGTGGGCTTTGGTTCCACTTCTCTTTGGCTTTGCCCTATTTGGAACTGATAAAGCTATTGAGTGGTGGCACCGCGGCCATTTCATCGATAATACAATGTATTAGTCCAGAAGTTAAAATTCGGTAATATTGCAAGTTTTTGAAATCTTGAAGGGAAACACTCCCATTCTTGGTGTTCGTGGTTAAATTTTTCTGGTTTACTATTTTGGATGTAGGGAATTCATGTCAATGCTTTTATGTAAGAAAATTATATTTTTAAAATGATACGTAAGCCGTTTCTTTTAAGGAAAAGAAGTTCCTTTTGTAATTTCATTTTCATTGGATATTGTTGAAGTTGTCATGCTGTAACCAAATGTGCAGGCGAGTGGGAAGTAACTTGTTTCCCTCCGACTCCACCGACTGAAATTTGAGACACCTGGGACGTTGATAACTTTCATTTGCTTGTTTGCTGTCTGAGACGAAGGTTGTAAAGTTTCCGATTGCAGTGTTTGTAAATCTGTACTGTGATATAGTGTAGGATAAACTTGATCCTTACTTATGAAATAGAAGAAAATGGTACGTATATTTAGTAGGGATTCATCAGACGTGGATAGATTTTTGCGTTATTTACTTTCGTTTATGTTTAAATGTAGTTTTATCAAAATTTTCAGTATGTTATTTTAAAAGGAAATGTGTTGGGACCTCTTTGGAGGCGAGCTCATTACAGTGATTAACATTAAAACTCACTGGGTGGTCTCCTCTCGAGAGCGGATCTCATTTTTGTCAACACCCGAGTAATTGCATCTTGCCGAATTACGATTGTTATTTGTGGCGTGCTGAAAATTTTCCTTTGGCGAACGTTAAGTAAGAATTCATGGCACACACCTGAGGGGAGAAATCCGAGTTTAATGTTTACATTTTTCATTACTGGGTTTTCTCCTCCATGGTGCGTTACCATCAAATATACAAGTTTGCCAAATTGCAAATATTTTTATATGTTTCGTGCTTTATAATTTCGGTTATCCGTTAATACTATATTATGGTGCATGTTGAAACATAAGTTCACGGTATCTCCTTCGAGGTGAGATCATGACGGTGATGTAAATTTTAGCTTCACTGGGTGGTCTCCTCTCGAAGGCGGTTTTCATTCAACAGAAGAAAGAGGATACACAAAAATAATTGTTTTCTAGGAATTCTTTTCCACCAGTTGAAATAATAAGGTGCGCACTTGAGAGGCGATTGCCAAGTTAATGTTTTATTTTTCATTACTGGGTTTTCTCCTTCATGGCGCGTGAAGCTTATACCCTCGACTGTTAAGAAATAAAATTTTCTTATGTGGGCTTTGGTTCCACTTCTCTTTGGCTTTGCCCTATTTGGAACTGATAAAGCTATTGAGTGGTGGCACCGCGGCCATTTCATCGATAATACAATGTATTAGTCCAGAAGTTAAAATTCGTTAATATTGCAAGTTTTTGTAATCTTGAAGGGAAACACTCCAATTCTTGGTGTTCGTGGTTAAGTTTTTCTGGTTTACTATTTTGGATGTAGGGAATTCATGTCAATGCTTTTATGTAAGAAAATTATATTTTTAAAATGATACGTAAGCCGTTTCTTTTAAGGAAAAGAAGTTCCTTTTGTAATTTCATTTTCATTGGATATTGTTGAAGTTGTCATGCTGTAACCAAATGTGCAGGCGAGTGGGAAGTAACTTGTTTCCCTCCCACTCCACCGACTGAAATTTGAGACACCTGGGACGTTGATAACTTTCATTTGCTTGTTTGCTGTCTGAGACGAAGGTTGTAAAGTTTCCATTGCAGTGTTTGTAAATCTGTACTGTGATATAGTGTAGGATAAACTTGATCCTTACTTATGAAATAGAAGAAAATGGTACGTATATTTAGTAGGGATTCATCAGACGTGGATAGATTTTTGCGTTATTTACTTTCGTTTATGTTTAAATGTAGTTTTATCAAAATTTTCAGTATGTTATTTTAAAAGGAAATGTGTTGGGACCTCTTTGGAGGCGAGCTCATTACAGTGATTAACATTAAAACTCACTGGGTGGACTCCTCTCGAGAGCGGATCTCATTTTTGTCAACACCCGAATAATTGTATCTTGCCGAATTACGATTCTTATTTGTGGCTTGCTGAAAATTTTCCTTTGGCGAACGTTAAGTAAGAATTCATGGCACACACCTGAGGGGAGAAATCCGCGTTTAATGTTTACATTTTTCATTACTGGGTTCTCTCCTCCGTGGTGCGTTACCATCAAATATACAAGTTTGCCAAATTGCAAATATTTTTATATGTTTCGTGCTTTATAATTTCGGTTATCCGTTAATACTATATTATGGTGCATGTTGAAACATAAGTTCACGGAATCTCCTTCGAGGTGAGATCATGACGGTGATGTAAATTTTAGCTTCACTGGGTGGTCTCCTCTCGAAGGCGGTTTTCATTCAACAGAAGAAAGAGGATACACAAAAATAATTGTGTTCTAGGATTTCTTTTCCACAAGTTGAAATAATAATGTGCGCACTTGAGAGGCGATTGCCAAGTTAATGTTTTATTTTTCATTACTGGGTTTTCTCCTTCATGGCGCGTGATGCTTATACCCTCGACTGTTAAGAAATAAAATGTTCTTATGTGGGCTTTGGTTCCACTTCTCTTTGGCTTTGCCCTATTTGGAACTGATAAAGCTATTGAGTGGTGGCACCGCGGCCATTTCATCGATAATACAATGTATTAGTCCAGAAGTTAAAATTCGGTAATATTGCAAGTTTTTGAAATCTTGAAGGGAAACACTCCCATTCTTGGTGTTCGTGGTTAAATTTTTCTGGTTTACTATTTTGGATGTAGGGAATTCATGTCAATGCTTTTATGTAAGAAAATTATATTTTTAAAATGATACGTAAGCCGTTTCTTTTAAGGAAAAGAAGTTCCTTTTGTAATTTCATTTTCATTGGATATTGTTGAAGTTGTCATGCTGTAACCAAATGTGCAGGCGAGTGGGAAGTAACTTGTTTCCCTCCCACTCCACCGACTGAAATTTGAGACACCTGGGACGTTGATAACTTTCATTTGCTTGTTTGCTGTCTGAGACGAAGGTTGTAAAGTTTCCGATTGCAGTGTTTGTAAATCTGTACTGTGATATAGTGTAGGATAAACTTGATCCTTACTTATGAAATAGAAGAAAATGGTACGTATATTTAGTAGGGATTCATCAGACGTGGATAGATTTTTGCGTTATTTACTTTCGTTTATGTTTAAATGTAGTTTTATCAAAATTTTCAGTATGTTATTTTAAAAGGAAATGTGTTGGGACCTCTTTGGAGGCGAGCTCACTACAGTGATTAACATTAAAACTCACTGGGTGGTCTCCTCTCGAGAGCGGATCTCATTTTTGTCAACACCCGAGTAATTGCATCTTGCCGAATTACGATTGTTATTTGTGGCGTGCTGAAAATTTTTCTTTGGCGAACGTTTAGCAAGAATTCATAGCACACACCTGAGGGGAGAAATCCGAGTTTAATGTTCACATTTTTCATTACTGGGTTCTCTCCTCCATGGTGCGTTACCTTCAAATATACAAGTTTGCCAGATTGCAAATATTTTTATATGTTTCGTGCTTTATAATTTCGGTTATCCGTTAATACTATTTTATGGTGCCAGTTGAAATATAAGTTCACGGAATCACCTTCGAGGTGAGATCATGACGGTGATGTAAATTTTAGCTTCACTGGGTGGTCTCCTCAAGGAGGCGGTTTTCATTCAACCGAAGAAAGAGGATACACAAAAATAATTGTGTTCTAGGATTTCTTTTCCACCAGTTGAAATAATAATGTGCGCACTTGAGAGGCGATTGCCAAGTTAAGGTTTTTTTTTCATTACTGGGTTTTCTCCTTCATGGCGCGTGATTCTTATACCCTCGACTGTTAAGAAATAAAATTTTCTTATGTGGGCTTTGGTTCCACTTCTCTTTGGCTTTGTCCTATTTTTAACTGATAAAGCTATTGAGTATTGGCACCGCGGCCATTTCATCGATAATACAATGTATTAGTCCAGAAGTTAAAATTCGTTAATATTGCAAGTTTTTGAAATCTTGAAGGGAAACACTCCAATTCTTGGTGTTCGTGGTTAAGTTTTTCTGGTTTACTATTTTGGATGTAGGGAATTCATGTCAATGCTTTTATGTAAGAAAATTATATTTTTAAAATGATACGTAAGCCGTTTCTTTTAAGGAAAAGAAATTCCTTTTGTAATTTCATTTTCATTGGATATTGTTGAAGTTGTCATGCTGTAACCAAATGTGCAGGCGAGTGGGAAGTAACTTGTTTCCCTCCCACTCCACCGACTGAAATTTGAGACACCTGGGACGTTGATAACTTTCATTTGCTTGTTTGCTGTCTGAGACGAAGGTTGTAAAGTTTCCGATTGCAGTGTTTGTAAATCTGTACTGTGATATAGTGTAGGATAAAGTTGATCCTTACTTATGAAATAGAAGAAAATGGTACGTATATTTAGTAGGGATTCATCAGACGTGGATAGATTTTTGCGTTATTTACTTTCGTTTATGTTTAAATGTAGTTTTATCAAATTTTTCAGTATGTTATTTTAAAAGGAAATGTGTTGGGACCTCTTTCGAGGCGAGCTCATTACAGTGATTAACATTAAAACTCACTGGGTGGTCTCCTCTCGAGAGCGGATCTCATTTTTGTCAATACCCGAGTAATTGTATCTTGCCGAATTACGATTATTATTTGTGGCGTGCTGAAAATTTTTCTTTGGCGAACGTTAAGCAAGAATTCATGGCACACACCTGAGGGGAGAAATCCGAGTTTAATGTTTACATTTTTCATTACTGGGTTTTCTCCTCCATGGTGCGTTACCATCAAATATACAAGTTTGCCAGATTGCAAATATTTTTATATGTTTCGTGCTTTATAATTTCGGTTATCCGTTAATACTATTTTATGGTGCCAGTTGAAATATAAGTTCACGGAATCACCTTCGAGGTGAGATCATGACGGTGATGTAAATTTTAGCTTCACTGGGTGGTCTCCTCTCGGAGGCGATTTTCATTCAACAGAAGAAAGAGGATACACAAAAATAATTGTCTTCTAGGATTTCTTTTCCACCAGTTGAAATAATAATGTGCGCACTTGAGAGGCGATTGCCAAGTTAAGGTTTTTTTTCATTACTGGGTTTTCTCCTTCATGGCGCGTGATTCTTATACCTTCGACTGTTAAGAAATAAAATTTTCTTATGTGGGCTTTGGTTCCACTTCTCTTTGGCTTTGCCCTATTTGGAACTGATAAAGCTATTGAGTGGTGGCACCGCGGCCATTTCATCGATAATACAATGTATTAGTCCAGAAGTTAAAATTCGTTAATATTGCAAGTTTTTGAAATCTTGAAGGGAAACACTCCAATTCTTGGTGTTCGTGGTTAAGTTTTTCTGGTTTACTATTTTGGATGTAGGGAATTCATGTCAATGCTTTTATGTAAGAAAATTATATTTTTAAAATGATACGTAAGCCGTTTCTTTTAAGGAAAAGAAGTTCCTTTTGTAATTTCATTTTCATTGGATATTGTTGAAGTTGTCATGCTGTAACCAAATGTGCAGGCGAGTGGGAAGTAACTTGTTTCCCTCCCACTCCACCGACTGAAATTTGAGACACCTGGGACGTTGATAACTTTCATTTGCTTGTTTGCTGTCTGAGACGAAGGTTGTAAAGTTTCCATTGCAGTGTTTGTAAATCTGTACTGTGATATAGTGTAGGATAAACTTGATCCTTACTTATGAAATAGAAGAAAATGGTACGTATATTTAGTAGGGATTCATCAGACGTGGATAGATTTTTGCGTTATTTACTTTCGTTTATGTTTAAATGTAGTTTTATCAAAATTTTCAGTATGTTATTTTAAAAGGAAATGTTTTGGGACCTCTTTGGAGGCGAGCTCATTACAGTGATTAACATTAAAACTCACTGGGTGGACTCCTCTCGAGAGCGGATCTCATTTTTGTCAACACCCGAATAATTGTATCTTGCCGAATTACGATTCTTATTTGTGGCTTGCTGAAAATTTTCCTTTGGCGAACGTTAAGTAAGAATTCATGGCACACACCTGAGGGGAGAAATCCGAGTTTAATGTTTACATTTTTCATTACTGGGTTCTCTCCTCCATGGTGCGTTACCATCAAATATACAAGTTTGCCAAATTGCAAATATTTTTATATGTTTCGTGCTTTATAATTTCGGTTATCCGTTAATACTATATTATGGTGCATGTTGAAACATAAGTTCACGGAATCTCCTTCGAGGTGAGATCATGACGGTGATGTAAATTTTAGCTTCACTGGGTGGTCTCCTCTCGAAGGCGGTTTTCATTCAACAGAAGAAAGAGGATACACAAAAATAATTGTGTTCTAGGATTTCTTTTCCACCAGTTGAAATAATAATGTGCGCACTTGAGAGGCGATTGCCAAGTTAATGTTTTATTTTTCATTACTGGGTTTTCTCCTTCATGGCGCGTGATGCTTATACCCTCGACTGTTAAGAAATAAAATGTTCTTATGTGGGCTTTGGTTCCACTTCTCTTTGGCTTTGCCCTATTTGGAACTAATAAAGCTATTGAGTGGTGGCACCGCGGCCATTTCATCGATAATACAATGTATTAGTCCAGAAGTTAAAATTCGGTAATATTGCAAGTTTTTGAAATCTTGAAGGGAAACACTCCCATTCTTGGTGTTCGTGGTTAAATTTTTCTGGTTTACTATTTTGGATGTAGGGAATTCATGTCAATGCTTTTATGTAAGAAAATTATATTTTTAAAATGATACGTAAGCCGTTTCTTTTAAGGAAAAGAAGTTCCTTTTGTAATTTCATTTTCATTGGATATTGTTGAAGTTGTCATGCTGTAACCAAATGTGCAGGCGAGTGGGAAGTAACTTGTTTCCCTCCCACTCCACCGACTGAAATTTGAGACACCTGGGACGTTGATAACTTTCATTTGCTTGTTTGCTGTCTGAGACGAAGGTTGTAAAGTTTCCGATTGCAGTGTTTGTAAATCTGTACTGTGATATAGTGTAGGATAAACTTGATCCTTACTTATGAAATAGAAGAAAATGGTACGTATATTTAGTAGGGATTCATCAGACGTGGATAGATTTTTGCGTTATTTACTTTCGTTTATGTTTAAATGTAGTTTTATCAAAATTTTCAGTATGTTATTTTAAAAGGAAATGTGTTGGGACCTCTTTGGAGGCGAGCTCACTACAGTGATTAACATTAAAACTCACTGGGTGGTCTCCTCTCGAGAGCGGATCTCATTTTTGTCAACACCCGAGTAATTGCATCTTGCCGAATTACGATTGTTATTTGTGGCGTGCTGAAAATTTTCCTTTGGCGAACGTTAAGTAAGAATTCATGGCACACACCTGAGGGGAGAAATCCGAGTTTAATGTTTACATTTTTCATTACTGGGTTTTCTCCTCCATGGTGCGTTACCATCAAATATACAAGTTTGCCAAATTGCAAATATTTTTATATGTTTCGTGCTTTATAATTTCGGTTATCCGTTAATACTATATTATGGTGCATGTTGAAACATAAGTTCACGGTATCTCCTTCGAGGTGAGATCATGACGGTGATGTAAATTTTAGCTTCACTGGGTGGTCTCCTCTCGAAGGCGGTTTTCATTCAACAGAAGAAAGAGGATACACAAAAATAATTGTTTTCTAGGAATTCTTTTCCACCAGTTGAAATAATAAGGTGCGCACTTGAGAGGCGATTGCCAAGTTAATGTTTTATTTTTCATTACTGGGTTTTCTCCTTCATGGCGCGTGATGCTTATACCCTCGACTGTTAAGAAATAAAATTTTCTTATGTGGGCTTTGGTTCCACTTCTCTTTGGCTTTGCCCTATTTGGAACTGATAAAGCTATTGAGTGGTGGCACCGCGGCCATTTCATCGATAATACAATGTATTAGTCCAGAAGTTAAAATTCGTTAATATTGCAAGTTTTTGAAATCTTGAAGGGAAACACTCCAATTCTTGGTGTTCGTGGTTAAGTTTTTCTGGTTTACTATTTTGGATGTAGGGAATTCATGTCAATGCTTTTATGTAAGAAAATTATATTTTTAAAATGATACGTAAGCCGTTTCTTTTAAGGAAAAGAAATTCCTTTTGTAATTTCATTTTCATTGGATATTGTTGAAGTTGTCATGCTGTAACCAAATGTGCAGGCGAGTGGGAAGTAACTTGTTTCCCTCCCACTCCACCGACTGAAATTTGAGACACCTGGGACGTTGATAACTTTCATTTGCTTGTTTGCTGTCTGAGACGAAGGTTGTAAAGTTTCCATTGCAGTGTTTGTAAATCTGTACTGTGATATAGTGTAGGATAAACTTGATCCTTACTTATGAAATAGAAGAAAATGGTACGTATATTTAGTAGGGATTCATCAGACGTGGATAGATTTTTGCGTTATTTACTTTCGTTTATGTTTAAATGTAGTTTTATCAAAATTTTCAGTATGTTATTTTAAAAGGAAATGTGTTGGGACCTCTTTGGAGGCGAGCTCATTACAGTGATTAACATTAAAACTCACTGGGTGGACTCCTCTCGAGAGCGGATCTCATTTTTGTCAACACCCGAATAATTGTATCTTGCCGAATTACGATTCTTATTTGTGGCTTGCTGAAAATTTTCCTTTGGCGAACGTTAAGTAAGAATTCATGGCACACACCTGAGGGGAGAAATCCGCGTTTAATGTTTACATTTTTCATTACTGGGTTCTCTCCTCCGTGGTGCGTTACCATCAAATATACAAGTTTGCCAAATTGCAAATATTTTTATATGTTTCGTGCTTTATAATTTCGGTTATCCGTTAATACTATATTATGGTGCATGTTGAAACATAAGTTCACGGAATCTCCTTCGAGGTGAGATCATGACGGTGATGTAAATTTTAGCTTCACTGGGTGGTCTCCTCTCGAAGGCGGTTTTCATTCAACAGAAGAAAGAGGATACACAAAAATAATTGTGTTCTAGGATTTCTTTTCCACAAGTTGAAATAATAATGTGCGCACTTGAGAGGCGATTGCCAAGTTAATGTTTTATTTTTCATTACTGGGTTTTCTCCTTCATGGCGCGTGATGCTTATACCCTCGACTGTTAAGAAATAAAATGTTCTTATGTGGGCTTTGGTTCCACTTCTCTTTGGCTTTGCCCTATTTGGAACTGATAAAGCTATTGAGTGGTGGCACCGCGGCCATTTCATCGATAATACAATGTATTAGTCCAGAAGTTAAAATTCGGTAATATTGCAAGTTTTTGAAATCTTGAAGGGAAACACTCCCATTCTTGGTGTTCGTGGTTAAATTTTTCTGGTTTACTATTTTGGATGTAGGGAATTCATGTCAATGCTTTTATGTAAGAAAATTATATTTTTAAAATGATACGTAAGCCGTTTCTTTTAAGGAAAAGAAGTTCCTTTTGTAATTTCATTTTCATTGGATATTGTTGAAGTTGTCATGCTGTAACCAAATGTGCAGGCGAGTGGGAAGTAACTTGTTTCCCTCCCACTCCACCGACTGAAATTTGAGACACCTGGGACGTTGATAACTTTCATTTGCTTGTTTGCTGTCTGAGACGAAGGTTGTAAAGTTTCCGATTGCAGTGTTTGTAAATCTGTACTGTGATATAGTGTAGGATAAACTTGATCCTTACTTATGAAATAGAAGAAAATGGTACGTATATTTAGTAGGGATTCATCAGACGTGGATAGATTTTTGCGTTATTTACTTTCGTTTATGTTTAAATGTAGTTTTATCAAAATTTTCAGTATGTTATTTTAAAAGGAAATGTGTTGGGACCTCTTTGGAGGCGAGCTCACTACAGTGATTAACATTAAAACTCACTGGGTGGTCTCCTCTCGAGAGCGGATCTCATTTTTGTCAACACCCGAGTAATTGCATCTTGCCGAATTACGATTGTTATTTGTGGCGTGCTGAAAATTTTTCTTTGGCGAACGTTTAGCAAGAATTCATAGCACACACCTGAGGGGAGAAATCCGAGTTTAATGTTCACATTTTTCATTACTGGGTTCTCTCCTCCATGGTGCGTTACCTTCAAATATACAAGTTTGCCAGATTGCAAATATTTTTATATGTTTCGTGCTTTATAATTTCGGTTATCCGTTAATACTATTTTATGGTGCCAGTTGAAATATAAGTTCACGGAATCACCTTCGAGGTGAGATCATGACGGTGATGTAAATTTTAGCTTCACTGGGTGGTCTCCTCAAGGAGGCGGTTTTCATTCAACCGAAGAAAGAGGATACACAAAAATAATTGTGTTCTAGGATTTCTTTTCCACCAGTTGAAATAATAATGTGCGCACTTGAGAGGCGATTGCCAAGTTAAGGTTTTTTTTTCATTACTGGGTTTTCTCCTTCATGGCGCGTGATTCTTATACCCTCGACTGTTAAGAAATAAAATTTTCTTATGTGGGCTTTGGTTCCACTTCTCTTTGGCTTTGTCCTATTTTTAACTGATAAAGCTATTGAGTATTGGCACCGCGGCCATTTCATCGATAATACAATGTATTAGTCCAGAAGTTAAAATTCGTTAATATTGCAAGTTTTTGAAATCTTGAAGGGAAACACTCCAATTCTTGGTGTTCGTGGTTAAGTTTTTCTGGTTTACTATTTTGGATGTAGGGAATTCATGTCAATGCTTTTATGTAAGAAAATTATATTTTTAAAATGATACGTAAGCCGTTTCTTTTAAGGAAAAGAAATTCCTTTTGTAATTTCATTTTCATTGGATATTGTTGAAGTTGTCATGCTGTAACCAAATGTGCAGGCGAGTGGGAAGTAACTTGTTTCCCTCCCACTCCACCGACTGAAATTTGAGACACCTGGGACGTTGATAACTTTCATTTGCTTGTTTGCTGTCTGAGACGAAGGTTGTAAAGTTTCCGATTGCAGTGTTTGTAAATCTGTACTGTGATATAGTGTAGGATAAAGTTGATCCTTACTTATGAAATAGAAGAAAATGGTACGTATATTTAGTAGGGATTCATCAGACGTGGATAGATTTTTGCGTTATTTACTTTCGTTTATGTTTAAATGTAGTTTTATCAAATTTTTCAGTATGTTATTTTAAAAGGAAATGTGTTGGGACCTCTTTCGAGGCGAGCTCATTACAGTGATTAACATTAAAACTCACTGGGTGGTCTCCTCTCGAGAGCGGATCTCATTTTTGTCAATACCCGAGTAATTGTATCTTGCCGAATTACGATTATTATTTGTGGCGTGCTGAAAATTTTTCTTTGGCGAACGTTAAGCAAGAATTCATGGCACACACCTGAGGGGAGAAATCCGAGTTTAATGTTTACATTTTTCATTACTGGGTTTTCTCCTCCATGGTGCGTTACCATCAAATATACAAGTTTGCCAGATTGCAAATATTTTTATATGTTTCGTGCTTTATAATTTCGGTTATCCGTTAATACTATTTTATGGTGCCAGTTGAAATATAAGTTCACGGAATCACCTTCGAGGTGAGATCATGACGGTGATGTAAATTTTAGCTTCACTGGGTGGTCTCCTCTCGGAGGCGATTTTCATTCAACAGAAGAAAGAGGATACACAAAAATAATTGTCTTCTAGGATTTCTTTTCCACCAGTTGAAATAATAATGTGCGCACTTGAGAGGCGATTGCCAAGTTAAGGTTTTTTTTCATTACTGGGTTTTCTCCTTCATGGCGCGTGATTCTTATACCTTCGACTGTTAAGAAATAAAATTTTCTTATGTGGGCTTTGGTTCCACTTCTCTTTGGCTTTGCCCTATTTGGAACTGATAAAGCTATTGAGTGGTGGCACCGCGGCCATTTCATCGATAATACAATGTATTAGTCCAGAAGTTAAAATTCGTTAATATTGCAAGTTTTTGAAATCTTGAAGGGAAACACTCCAATTCTTGGTGTTCGTGGTTAAGTTTTTCTGGTTTACTATTTTGGATGTAGGGAATTCATGTCAATGCTTTTATGTAAGAAAATTATATTTTTAAAATGATACGTAAGCCGTTTCTTTTAAGGAAAAGAAGTTCCTTTTGTAATTTCATTTTCATTGGATATTGTTGAAGTTGTCATGCTGTAACCAAATGTGCAGGCGAGTGGGAAGTAACTTGTTTCCCTCCCACTCCACCGACTGAAATTTGAGACACCTGGGACGTTGATAACTTTCATTTGCTTGTTTGCTGTCTGAGACGAAGGTTGTAAAGTTTCCATTGCAGTGTTTGTAAATCTGTACTGTGATATAGTGTAGGATAAACTTGATCCTTACTTATGAAATAGAAGAAAATGGTACGTATATTTAGTAGGGATTCATCAGACGTGGATAGATTTTTGCGTTATTTACTTTCGTTTATGTTTAAATGTAGTTTTATCAAAATTTTCAGTATGTTATTTTAAAAGGAAATGTTTTGGGACCTCTTTGGAGGCGAGCTCATTACAGTGATTAACATTAAAACTCACTGGGTGGACTCCTCTCGAGAGCGGATCTCATTTTTGTCAACACCCGAATAATTGTATCTTGCCGAATTACGATTCTTATTTGTGGCTTGCTGAAAATTTTCCTTTGGCGAACGTTAAGTAAGAATTCATGGCACACACCTGAGGGGAGAAATCCGAGTTTAATGTTTACATTTTTCATTACTGGGTTCTCTCCTCCATGGTGCGTTACCATCAAATATACAAGTTTGCCAAATTGCAAATATTTTTATATGTTTCGTGCTTTATAATTTCGGTTATCCGTTAATACTATATTATGGTGCATGTTGAAACATAAGTTCACGGAATCTCCTTCGAGGTGAGATCATGACGGTGATGTAAATTTTAGCTTCACTGGGTGGTCTCCTCTCGAAGGCGGTTTTCATTCAACAGAAGAAAGAGGATACACAAAAATAATTGTGTTCTAGGATTTCTTTTCCACCAGTTGAAATAATAATGTGCGCACTTGAGAGGCGATTGCCAAGTTAATGTTTTATTTTTCATTACTGGGTTTTCTCCTTCATGGCGCGTGATGCTTATACCCTCGACTGTTAAGAAATAAAATGTTCTTATGTGGGCTTTGGTTCCACTTCTCTTTGGCTTTGCCCTATTTGGAACTAATAAAGCTATTGAGTGGTGGCACCGCGGCCATTTCATCGATAATACAATGTATTAGTCCAGAAGTTAAAATTCGGTAATATTGCAAGTTTTTGAAATCTTGAAGGGAAACACTCCCATTCTTGGTGTTCGTGGTTAAATTTTTCTGGTTTACTATTTTGGATGTAGGGAATTCATGTCAATGCTTTTATGTAAGAAAATTATATTTTTAAAATGATACGTAAGCCGTTTCTTTTAAGGAAAAGAAGTTCCTTTTGTAATTTCATTTTCATTGGATATTGTTGAAGTTGTCATGCTGTAACCAAATGTGCAGGCGAGTGGGAAGTAACTTGTTTCCCTCCCACTCCACCGACTGAAATTTGAGACACCTGGGACGTTGATAACTTTCATTTGCTTGTTTGCTGTCTGAGACGAAGGTTGTAAAGTTTCCGATTGCAGTGTTTGTAAATCTGTACTGTGATATAGTGTAGGATAAACTTGATCCTTACTTATGAAATAGAAGAAAATGGTACGTATATTTAGTAGGGATTCATCAGACGTGGATAGATTTTTGCGTTATTTACTTTCGTTTATGTTTAAATGTAGTTTTATCAAAATTTTCAGTATGTTATTTTAAAAGGAAATGTGTTGGGACCTCTTTGGAGGCGAGCTCACTACAGTGATTAACATTAAAACTCACTGGGTGGTCTCCTCTCGAGAGCGGATCTCATTTTTGTCAACACCCGAGTAATTGCATCTTGCCGAATTACGATTGTTATTTGTGGCGTGCTGAAAATTTTCCTTTGGCGAACGTTAAGTAAGAATTCATGGCACACACCTGAGGGGAGAAATCCGAGTTTAATGTTTACATTTTTCATTACTGGGTTTTCTCCTCCATGGTGCGTTACCATCAAATATACAAGTTTGCCAAATTGCAAATATTTTTATATGTTTCGTGCTTTATAATTTCGGTTATCCGTTAATACTATATTATGGTGCATGTTGAAACATAAGTTCACGGTATCTCCTTCGAGGTGAGATCATGACGGTGATGTAAATTTTAGCTTCACTGGGTGGTCTCCTCTCGAAGGCGGTTTTCATTCAACAGAAGAAAGAGGATACACAAAAATAATTGTTTTCTAGGAATTCTTTTCCACCAGTTGAAATAATAAGGTGCGCACTTGAGAGGCGATTGCCAAGTTAATGTTTTATTTTTCATTACTGGGTTTTCTCCTTCATGGCGCGTGATGCTTATACCCTCGACTGTTAAGAAATAAAATTTTCTTATGTGGGCTTTGGTTCCACTTCTCTTTGGCTTTGCCCTATTTGGAACTGATAAAGCTATTGAGTGGTGGCACCGCGGCCATTTCATCGATAATACAATGTATTAGTCCAGAAGTTAAAATTCGTTAATATTGCAAGTTTTTGAAATCTTGAAGGGAAACACTCCAATTCTTGGTGTTCGTGGTTAAGTTTTTCTGGTTTACTATTTTGGATGTAGGGAATTCATGTCAATGCTTTTATGTAAGAAAATTATATTTTTAAAATGATACGTAAGCCGTTTCTTTTAAGGAAAAGAAATTCCTTTTGTAATTTCATTTTCATTGGATATTGTTGAAGTTGTCATGCTGTAACCAAATGTGCAGGCGAGTGGGAAGTAACTTGTTTCCCTCCCACTCCACCGACTGAAATTTGAGACACCTGGGACGTTGATAACTTTCATTTGCTTGTTTGCTGTCTGAGACGAAGGTTGTAAAGTTTCCGATTGCAGTGTTTGTAAATCTGTACTGTGATATAGTGTAGGATAAAGTTGATCCTTACTTATGAAATAGAAGAAAATGGTACGTATATTTAGTAGGGATTCATCAGACGTGGATAGATTTTTGCGTTATTTACTTTCGTTTATGTTTAAATGTAGTTTTATCAAATTTTTCAGTATGTTATTTTAAAAGGAAATGTGTTGGGACCTCTTTCGAGGCGAGCTCATTACAGTGATTAACATTAAAACTCACTGGGTGGTCTCCTCTCGAGAGCGGATCTCATTTTTGTCAATACCCGAGTAATTGTATCTTGCCGAATTACGATTATTATTTGTGGCGTGCTGAAAATTTTTCTTTGGCGAACGTTAAGCAAGAATTCATGGCACACACCTGAGGGGAGAAATCCGAGTTTAATGTTTACATTTTTCATTACTGGGTTTTCTCCTCCATGGTGCGTTACCATCAAATATACAAGTTTGCCAGATTGCAAATATTTTTATATGTTTCGTGCTTTATAATTTCGGTTATCCGTTAATACTATTTTATGGTGCCAGTTGAAATATAAGTTCACGGAATCACCTTCGAGGTGAGATCATGACGGTGATGTAAATTTTAGCTTCACTGGGTGGTCTCCTCTCGGAGGCGATTTTCATTCAACAGAAGAAAGAGGATACACAAAAATAATTGTCTTCTAGGATTTCTTTTCCACCAGTTGAAATAATAATGTGCGCACTTGAGAGGCGATTGCCAAGTTAAGGTTTTTTTTCATTACTGGGTTTTCTCCTTCATGGCGCGTGATTCTTATACCTTCGACTGTTAAGAAATAAAATTTTCTTATGTGGGCTTTGGTTCCACTTCTCTTTGGCTTTGCCCTATTTGGAACTGATAAAGCTATTGAGTGGTGGCACCGCGGCCATTTCATCGATAATACAATGTATTAGTCCAGAAGTTAAAATTCGTTAATATTGCAAGTTTTTGAAATCTTGAAGGGAAACACTCCAATTCTTGGTGTTCGTGGTTAAGTTTTTCTGGTTTACTATTTTGGATGTAGGGAATTCATGTCAATGCTTTTATGTAAGAAAATTATATTTTTAAAATGATACGTAAGCCGTTTCTTTTAAGGAAAAGAAGTTCCTTTTGTAATTTCATTTTCATTGGATATTGTTGAAGTTGTCATGCTGTAACCAAATGTGCAGGCGAGTGGGAAGTAACTTGTTTCCCTCCCACTCCACCGACTGAAATTTGAGACACCTGGGACGTTGATAACTTTCATTTGCTTCTTTGCTGTCTGAGACGAAGGTTGTAAAGTTTCCATTGCAGTGTTTGTAAATCTGTACTGTGATATAGTGTAGGATAAACTTGATCCTTACTTATGAAATAGAAGAAAATGGTACGTATATTTAGTAGGGATTCATCAGACGTGGATAGATTTTTGCGTTATTTACTTTCGTTTATGTTTAAATGTAGTTTTATCAAAATTTTCAGTATGTTATTTTAAAAGGAAATGTTTTGGGACCTCTTTGGAGGCGAGCTCATTACAGTGATTAACATTAAAACTCACTGGGTGGACTCCTCTCGAGAGCGGATCTCATTTTTGTCAACACCCGAATAATTGTATCTTGCCGAATTACGATTCTTATTTGTGGCATGCTGAAAATTTTCCTTTGGCGAACGTTAAGTAAGAATTCATGGCACACACCTGAGGGGAGAAATCCGAGTTTAATGTTTACATTTTTCATTACTGGGTTCTCTCCTCCATGGTGCGTTACCATCAAATATACAAGTTTGCCAAATTGCAAATATTTTTATATGTTTCGTGCTTTATAATTTCGGTTATCCGTTAATACTATATTATGGTGCATGTTGAAACATAAGTTCACGGAATCTCCTTCGAGGTGAGATCATGACGGTGATGTAAATTTTAGCTTCACTGGGTGGTCTCCTCTCGAAGGCGGTTTTCATTCAACAGAAGAAAGAGGATACACAAAAATAATTGTGTTCTAGGATTTCTTTTCCACCAGTTGAAATAATAATGTGCGCACTTGAGAGGCGATTGCCAAGTTAATGTTTTATTTTTCATTACTGGGTTTTCTCCTTCATGGCGCGTGATGCTTATACCCTCGACTGTTAAGAAATAAAATGTTCTTATGTGGGCTTTGGTTCCACTTCTCTTTGGCTTTGCCCTATTTGGAACTAATAAAGCTATTGAGTGGTGGCACCGCGGCCATTTCATCGATAATACAATGTATTAGTCCAGAAGTTAAAATTCGGTAATATTGCAAGTTTTTGAAATCTTGAAGGGAAACACTCCCATTCTTGGTGTTCGTGGTTAAATTTTTCTGGTTTACTATTTTGGATGTAGGGAATTCATGTCAATGCTTTTATGTAAGAAAATTATATTTTTAAAATGATACGTAAGCCGTTTCTTTTAAGGAAAAGAAGTTCCTTTTGTAATTTCATTTTCATTGGATATTGTTGAAGTTGTCATGCTGTAACCAAATGTGCAGGCGAGTGGGAAGTAACTTGTTTCCCTCCCACTCCACCGACTGAAATTTGAGACACCTGGGACGTTGATAACTTTCATTTGCTTGTTTGCTGTCTGAGACGAAGGTTGTAAAGTTTCCGATTGCAGTGTTTGTAAATCTGTACTGTGATATAGTGTAGGATAAACTTGATCCTTACTTATGAAATAGAAGAAAATGGTACGTATATTTAGTAGGGATTCATCAGACGTGGATAGATTTTTGCGTTATTTACTTTCGTTTATGTTTAAATGTAGTTTTATCAAAATTTTCAGTATGTTATTTTAAAAGGAAATGTGTTGGGACCTCTTTGGAGGCGAGCTCACTACAGTGATTAACATTAAAACTCACTGGGTGGTCTCCTCTCGAGAGCGGATCTCATTTTTGTCAACACCCGAGTAATTGCATCTTGCCGAATTACGATTGTTATTTGTGGCGTGCTGAAAATTTTCCTTTGGCGAACGTTAAGTAAGAATTCATGGCACACACCTGAGGGGAGAAATCCGAGTTTAATGTTTACATTTTTCATTACTGGGTTTTCTCCTCCATGGTGCGTTACCATCAAATATACAAGTTTGCCAAATTGCAAATATTTTTATATGTTTCGTGCTTTATAATTTCGGTTATCCGTTAATACTATATTATGGTGCATGTTGAAACATAAGTTCACGGTATCTCCTTCGAGGTGAGATCATGACGGTGATGTAAATTTTAGCTTCACTGGGTGGTCTCCTCTCGAAGGCGGTTTTCATTCAACAGAAGAAAGAGGATACACAAAAATAATTGTTTTCTAGGAATTCTTTTCCACCAGTTGAAATAATAAGGTGCGCACTTGAGAGGCGATTGCCAAGTTAATGTTTTATTTTTCATTACTGGGTTTTCTCCTTCATGGCGCGTGATGCTTATACCCTCGACTGTTAAGAAATAAAATTTTCTTATGTGGGCTTTGGTTCCACTTCTCTTTGGCTTTGCCCTATTTGGAACTGATAAAGCTATTGAGTGGTGGCACCGCGGCCATTTCATCGATAATACAATGTATTAGTCCAGAAGTTAAAATTCGTTAATATTGCAAGTTTTTGAAATCTTGAAGGGAAACACTCCAATTCTTGGTGTTCGTGGTTAAGTTTTTCTGGTTTACTATTTTGGATGTAGGGAATTCATGTCAATGCTTTTATGTAAGAAAATTATATTTTTAAAATGATACGTAAGCCGTTTCTTTTAAGGAAAAGAAGTTCCTTTTGTAATTTCATTTTCATTGGATATTGTTGAAGTTGTCATGCTGTAACCAAATGTGCAGGCGAGTGGCAAGTAACTTGTTTCCCTCCCACTCCACCGACTGAAATTTGAGACACCTGGGACGTTGATAACTTTCATTTGCTTGTTTGCTGTCTGAGACGAAGGTTGTAAAGTTTCCATTGCAGTGTTTGTAAATCTGTACTGTGATATAGTGTAGGATAAACTTGATCCTTACTTATGAAATAGAAGAAAATGGTACGTATATTTAGTAGGGATTCATCAGACGTGGATAGATTTTTGCGTTATTTACTTTCGTTTATGTTTAAATGTAGTTTTATCAAAATTTTCAGTATGTTATTTTAAAAGGAAATGTGTTGGGACCTCTTTGGAGGCGAGCTCATTACAGTGATTAACATTAAAACTCACTGGGTGGACTCCTCTCGAGAGCGGATCTCATTTTTGTCAACACCCGAATAATTGTATCTTGCCGAATTACGATTCTTATTTGTGGCTTGCTGAAAATTTTCCTTTGGCGAACGTTAAGTAAGAATTCATGGCACACACCTGAGGGGAGAAATCCGAGTTTAATGTTTACATTTTTCATTACTGGGTTCTCTCCTCCATGGTGCGTTACCATCAAATATACAAGTTTGCCAAATTGCAAATATTTTTATATGTTTCGTGCTTTATAATTTCGGTTATCCGTTAATACTATATTATGGTGCATGTTGAAACATAAGTTCACGGAATCTCCTTCGAGGTGAGATCATGACGGTGATGTAAATTTTAGCTTCACTGGGTGGTCTCCTCTCGAAGGCGGTTTTCATTCAACAGAAGAAAGAGGATACACAAAAATAATTGTGTTCTAGGATTTCTTTTCCACCAGTTGAAATAATAATGTGCGCACTTGAGAGGCGATTGCCAAGTTAATGTTTTATTTTTCATTACTGGGTTTTCTCCTTCATGGCGCGTGATGCTTATACCCTCGACTGTTAAGAAATAAAATGTTCTTATGTGGGCTTTGGTTCCACTTCTCTTTGGCTTTGCCCTATTTGGAACTGATAAAGCTATTGAGTGGTGGCACCGCGGCCATTTCATCGATAATACAATGTATTAGTCCAGAAGTTAAAATTCGTTAATATTGCAAGTTTTTGAAATCTTGAAGGGAAACACTCCCATTCTTGGTGTTCGTGGTTAAATTTTTCTGGTTTACTATTTTGGATGTAGGGAATTCATGTCAATGCTTTTATGTAAGAAAATTATATTTTTAAAATGATACGTAAGCCGTTTCTTTTAAGGAAAAGAAGTTCCTTTTGTAATTTCATTTTCATTGGATATTGTTGAAGTTGTCATGCTGTAACCAAATGTGCAGGCGAGTGGGAAGTAACTTGTTTCCCTCCCACTCCACCGACTGAAATTTGAGACACCTGGGACGTTGATAACTTTCATTTGCTTGTTTGCTGTCTGAGACGAAGGTTGTAAAGTTTCCGATTGCAGTGTTTGTAAATCTGTACTGTGATATAGTGTAGGATAAACTTGATCCTTACTTATGAAATAGAAGAAAATGGTACGTATATTTAGTAGGGATTCATCAGACGTGGATAGATTTTTGCGTTATTTACTTTCGTTTATGTTTAAATGTAGTTTTATCAAAATTTTCAGTATGTTATTTTAAAAGGAAATGTGTTGGGACCTCTTTGGAGGCGAGCTCACTACAGTGATTAACATTAAAACTCACTGGGTGGTCTCCTCTCGAGAGCGGATCTCATTTTTGTCAACACCCGAGTAATTGCATCTTGCCGAATTACGATTGTTATTTGTGGCGTGCTGAAAATTTTTCTTTGGCGAACGTTTAGCAAGAATTCATGGCACACACCTGAGGGGAGAAATCCGAGTTTAATGTTTACATTTTTCATTACTGGGTTTTCTCCTCCATGGTGCGTTACCATCAAATATACAAGTTTGCCAAATTGCAAATATTTTTATATGTTTCGTGCTTTATAATTTCGGTTATCCGTTAATACTATATTATGGTGCATGTTGAAACATAAGTTCACGGTATCTCCTTCGAGGTGAGATCATGACGGTGATGTAAATTTTAGCTTCACTGGGTGGTCTCCTCTCGAAGGCGGTTTTCATTCAACAGAAGAAAGAGGATACACAAAAATAATTGTTTTCTAGGAATTCTTTTCCACCAGTTGAAATAATAAGGTGCGCACTTGAGAGGCGATTGCCAAGTTAATGTTTTATTTTTCATTACTGGGTTTTCTCCTTCATGGCGCGTGATGCTTATACCCTCGACTGTTAAGAAATAAAATTTTCTTATGTGGGCTTTGGTTCCACTTCTCTTTGGCTTTGCCCTATTTGGAACTGATAAAGCTATTGAGTGGTGGCACCGCGGCCATTTCATCGATAATACAATGTATTAGTCCAGAAGTTAAAATTCGTTAATATTGCAAGTTTTTGAAATCTTGAAGGGAAACACTCCAATTCTTGGTGTTCGTGGTTAAGTTTTTCTGGTTTACTATTTTGGATGTAGGGAATTCATGTCAATGCTTTTATGTAAGAAAATTATATTTTTAAAATGATACGTAAGCCGTTTCTTTTAAGGAAAAGAAGTTCCTTTTGTAATTTCATTTTCATTGGATATTGTTGAAGTTGTCATGCTGTAACCAAATGTGCAGGCGAGTGGGAAGTAACTTGTTTCCCTCCCACTCCACCGACTGAAATTTGAGACACCTGGGACGTTGATAACTTTCATTTGCTTGTTTGCTGTCTGAGACGAAGGTTGTAAAGTTTCCATTGCAGTGTTTGTAAATCTGTACTGTGATATAGTGTAGGATAAACTTGATCCTTACTTATGAAATAGAAGAAAATGGTACGTATATTTAGTAGGGATTCATCAGACGTGGATAGATTTTTGCGTTATTTACTTTCGTTTATGTTTAAATGTAGTTTTATCAAAATTTTCAGTATGTTATTTTAAAAGGAAATGTGTTGGGACCTCTTTGGAGGCGAGCTCATTACAGTGATTAACATTAAAACTCACTGGGTGGACTCCTCTCGAGAGCGGATCTCATTTTTGTCAACACCCGAATAATTGTATCTTGCCGAATTACGATTCTTATTTGTGGCTTGCTGAAAATTTTCCTTTGGCGAACGTTAAGTAAGAATTCATGGCACACACCTGAGGGGAGAAATCCGAGTTTAATGTTTACATTTTTCATTACTGGGTTCTCTCCTCCATGGTGCGTTACCATCAAATATACAAGTTTGCCAAATTGCAAATATTTTTATATGTTTCGTGCTTTATAATTTCGGTTATCCGTTAATACTATATTATGGTGCATGTTGAAACATAAGTTCACGGAATCTCCTTCGAGGTGAGATCATGACGGTGATGTAAATTTTAGCTTCACTGGGTGGTCTCCTCTCCAAGGCGGTTTTCATTCAACAGAAGAAAGAGGATACACAAAAATAATTGTGTTCTAGGATTTCTTTTCCACCAGTTGAAATAATAATGTGCGCACTTGAGAGGCGATTGCCAAGTTAATGTTTTATTTTTCATTACTGGGTTTTCTCCTTCATGGCGCGTGATGCTTATACCCTCGACTGTTAAGAAATAAAATGTTCTTATGTGGGCTTTGGTTCCACTTCTCTTTGGCTTTGCCCTATTTGGAACTGATAAAGCTATTGAGTGGTGGCACCGCGGCCATTTCATCGATAATACAATGTATTAGTCCAGAAGTTAAAATTCGTTAATATTGCAAGTTTTTGAAATCTTGAAGGGAAACACTCCCATTCTTGGTGTTCGTGGTTAAATTTTTCTGGTTTACTATTTTGGATGTAGGGAATTCATGTCAATGCTTTTATGTAAGAAAATTATATTTTTAAAATGATACGTAAGCCGTTTCTTTTAAGGAAAAGAAGTTCCTTTTGTAATTTCATTTTCATTGGATATTGTTGAAGTTGTCATGCTGTAACCAAATGTGCAGGCGAGTGGGAAGTAACTTGTTTCCCTCCCACTCCACCGACTGAAATTTGAGACACCTGGGACGTTGATAACTTTCATTTGCTTGTTTGCTGTCTGAGACGAAGGTTGTAAAGTTTCCGATTGCAGTGTTTGTAAATCTGTACTGTGATATAGTGTAGGATAAACTTGATCCTTACTTATGAAATAGAAGAAAATGGTACGTATATTTAGTAGGGATTCATCAGACGTGGATAGATTTTTGCGTTATTTACTTTCGTTTATGTTTAAATGTAGTTTTATCAAAATTTTCAGTATGTTATTTTAAAAGGAAATGTGTTGGGACCTCTTTGGAGGCGAGCTCACTACAGTGATTAACATTAAAACTCACTGGGTGGTCTCCTCTCGAGAGCGGATCTCATTTTTGTCAACACCCGAGTAATTGCATCTTGCCGAATTACGATTGTTATTTGTGGCGTGCTGAAAATTTTTCTTTGGCGAACGTTTAGCAAGAATTCATAGCACACACCTGAGGGGAGAAATCCGAGTTTAATGTTCACATTTTTCATTACTGGGTTCTCTCCTCCATGGTGCGTTACCTTCAAATATACAAGTTTGCCAGATTGCAAATATTTTTATATGTTTCGTGCTTTATAATTTCGGTTATCCGTTAATACTATTTTATGGTGCCAGTTGAAATATAAGTTCACGGAATCACCTTCGAGGTGAGATCATGACGGTGATGTAAATTTTAGCTTCACTGGGTGGTCTCCTCAAGGAGGCGGTTTTCATTCAACCGAAGAAAGAGGATACACAAAAATAATTGTGTTCTAGGATTTCTTTTCCACCAGTTGAAATAATAATGTGCGCACTTGAGAGGCGATTGCCAAGTTAAGGTTTTTTTTTCATTACTGGGTTTTCTCCTTCATGGCGCGTGATTCTTATACCCTCGACTGTTAAGAAATAAAATTTTCTTATGTGGGCTTTGGTTCCACTTCTCTTTGGCTTTGTCCTATTTTTAACTGATAAAGCTATTGAGTATTGGCACCGCGGCCATTTCATCGATAATACAATGTATTAGTCCAGAAGTTAAAATTCGTTAATATTGCAAGTTTTTGAAATCTTGAAGGGAAACACTCCAATTCTTGGTGTTCGTGGTTAAGTTTTTCTGGTTTACTATTTTGGATGTAGGGAATTCATGTCAATGCTTTTATGTAAGAAAATTATATTTTTAAAATGATACGTAAGCCGTTTCTTTTAAGGAAAAGAAATTCCTTTTGTAATTTCATTTTCATTGGATATTGTTGAAGTTGTCATGCTGTAACCAAATGTGCAGGCGAGTGGGAAGTAACTTGTTTCCCTCCCACTCCACCGACTGAAATTTGAGACACCTGGGACGTTGATAACTTTCATTTGCTTGTTTGCTGTCTGAGACGAAGGTTGTAAAGTTTCCGATTGCAGTGTTTGTAAATCTGTACTGTGATATAGTGTAGGATAAAGTTGATCCTTACTTATGAAATAGAAGAAAATGGTACGTATATTTAGTAGGGATTCATCAGACGTGGATAGATTTTTGCGTTATTTACTTTCGTTTATGTTTAAATGTAGTTTTATCAAATTTTTCAGTATGTTATTTTAAAAGGAAATGTGTTGGGACCTCTTTCGAGGCGAGCTCATTACAGTGATTAACATTAAAACTCACTGGGTGGTCTCCTCTCGAGAGCGGATCTCATTTTTGTCAATACCCGAGTAATTGTATCTTGCCGAATTACGATTATTATTTGTGGCGTGCTGAAAATTTTTCTTTGGCGAACGTTAAGCAAGAATTCATGGCACACACCTGAGGGGAGAAATCCGAGTTTAATGTTTACATTTTTCATTACTGGGTTTTCTCCTCCATGGTGCGTTACCATCAAATATACAAGTTTGCCAGATTGCAAATATTTTTATATGTTTCGTGCTTTATAATTTCGGTTATCCGTTAATACTATTTTATTGTGCCAGTTGAAATATAAGTTCACGGAATCACCTTCGAGGTGAGATCATGACGGTGATGTAAATTTTAGCTTCACTGGGTGGTCTCCTCTCGGAGGCGATTTTCATTCAACAGAAGAAAGAGGATACACAAAAATAATTGTCTTCTAGGATTTCTTTTCCACCAGTTGAAATAATAATGTGCGCACTTGAGAGGCGATTGCCAAGTTAAGGTTTTTTTTTCATTACTGGGTTTTCTCCTTCATGGCGCGTGATTCTTATACCTTCGACTGTTAAGAAATAAAATTTTCTTATGTGGGCTTTGGTTCCACTTCTCTTTGGCTTTGCCCTATTTGGAACTGATAAAGCTATTGAGTGGTGGCACCGCGGCCATTTCATCGATAATACAATGTATTAGTCCAGAAGTTAAAATTCGTTAATATTGCAAGTTTTTGAAATCTTGAAGGGAAACACTCCAATTCTTGGTGTTCGTGGTTAAGTTTTTCTGGTTTACTATTTTGGATGTAGGGAATTCATGTCAATGCTTTTATGTAAGAAAATTATATTTTTAAAATGATACGTAAGCCGTTTCTTTTAAGGAAAAGAAGTTCCTTTTGTAATTTCATTTTCATTGGATATTGTTGAAGTTGTCATGCTGTAACCAAATGTGCAGGCGAGTGGGAAGTAACTTGTTTCCCTCCCACTCCACCGACTGAAATTTGAGACACCTGGGACGTTGATAACTTTCATTTGCTTCTTTGCTGTCTGAGACGAAGGTTGTAAAGTTTCCATTGCAGTGTTTGTAAATCTGTACTGTGATATAGTGTAGGATAAACTTGATCCTTACTTATGAAATAGAAGAAAATGGTACGTATATTTAGTAGGGATTCATCAGACGTGGATAGATTTTTGCGTTATTTACTTTCGTTTATGTTTAAATGTAGTTTTATCAAAATTTTCAGTATGTTATTTTAAAAGGAAATGTTTTGGGACCTCTTTGGAGGCGAGCTCATTACAGTGATTAACATTAAAACTCACTGGGTGGACTCCTCTCGAGAGCGGATCTCATTTTTGTCAACACCCGAATAATTGTATCTTGCCGAATTACGATTCTTATTTGTGGCTTGCTGAAAATTTTCCTTTGGCGAACGTTAAGTAAGAATTCATGGCACACACCTGAGGGGAGAAATCCGAGTTTAATGTTTACATTTTTCATTACTGGGTTCTCTCCTCCATGGTGCGTTACCATCAAATATACAAGTTTGCCAAATTGCAAATATTTTTATATGTTTCGTTCTTTATAATTTCGGTTATCCGTTAATACTATATTATGGTGCATGTTGAAACATAAGTTCACGGAATCTCCTTCGAGGTGAGATCATGACGGTGATGTAAATTTTAGCTTCACTGGGTGGTCTCCTCTCGAAGGCGGTTTTCATTCAACAGAAGAAAGAGGATACACAAAAATAATTGTGTTCTAGGATTTCTTTTCCACCAGTTGAAATAATAATGTGCGCACTTGAGAGGCGATTGCCAAGTTAATGTTTTATTTTTCATTACTGGGTTTTCTCCTTCATGGCGCGTGATGCTTATACCCTCGACTGTTAAGAAATAAAATGTTCTTATGTGGGCTTTGGTTCCACTTCTCTTTGGCTTTGCCCTATTTGGAACTAATAAAGCTATTGAGTGGTGGCACCGCGGCCATTTCATCGATAATACAATGTATTAGTCCAGAAGTTAAAATTCGGTAATATTGCAAGTTTTTGAAATCTTGAAGGGAAACACTCCCATTCTTGGTGTTCGTGGTTAAATTTTTCTGGTTTACTATTTTGGATGTAGGGAATTCATGTCAATGCTTTTATGTAAGAAAATTATATTTTTAAAATGATACGTAAGCCGTTTCTTTTAAGGAAAAGAAGTTCCTTTTGTAATTTCATTTTCATTGGATATTGTTGAAGTTGTCATGCTGTAACCAAATGTGCAGGCGAGTGGGAAGTAACTTGTTTCCCTCCCACTCCACCGACTGAAATTTGAGACACCTGGGACGTTGATAACTTTCATTTGCTTGTTTGCTGTCTGAGACGAAGGTTGTAAAGTTTCCGATTGCAGTGTTTGTAAATCTGTACTGTGATATAGTGTAGGATAAACTTGATCCTTACTTATGAAATAGAAGAAAATGGTACGTATATTTAGTAGGGATTCATCAGACGTGGATAGATTTTTGCGTTATTTACTTTCGTTTATGTTTAAATGTAGTTTTATCAAAATTTTCAGTATGTTATTTTAAAAGGAAATGTGTTGGGACCTCTTTGGAGGCGAGCTCACTACAGTGATTAACATTAAAACTCACTGGGTGGTCTCCTCTCGAGAGCGGATCTCATTTTTGTCAACACCCGAGTAATTGCATCTTGCCGAATTACGATTGTTATTTGTGGCGTGCTGAAAATTTTCCTTTGGCGAACGTTAAGTAAGAATTCATGGCACACACCTGAGGGGAGAAATCCGAGTTTAATGTTTACATTTTTCATTACTGGGTTTTCTCCTCCATGGTGCGTTACCATCAAATATACAAGTTTGCCAAATTGCAAATATTTTTATATGTTTCGTGCTTTATAATTTCGGTTATCCGTTAATACTATATTATGGTGCATGTTGAAACATAAGTTCACGGTATCTCCTTCGAGGTGAGATCATGACGGTGATGTAAATTTTAGCTTCACTGGGTGGTCTCCTCTCGAAGGCGGTTTTCATTCAACAGAAGAAAGAGGATACACAAAAATAATTGTTTTCTAGGAATTCTTTTCCACCAGTTGAAATAATAAGGTGCGCACTTGAGAGGCGATTGCCAAGTTAATGTTTTATTTTTCATTACTGGGTTTTCTCCTTCATGGCGCGTGATGCTTATACCCTCGACTGTTAAGAAATAAAATTTTCTTATGTGGGCTTTGGTTCCACTTCTCTTTGGCTTTGCCCTATTTGGAACTGATAAAGCTATTGAGTGGTGGCACCGCGGCCATTTCATCGATAATACAATGTATTAGTCCAGAAGTTAAAATTCGTTAATATTGCAAGTTTTTGTAATCTTGAAGGGAAACACTCCAATTCTTGGTGTTCGTGGTTAAGTTTTTCTGGTTTACTATTTTGGATGTAGGGAATTCATGTCAATGCTTTTATGTAAGAAAATTATATTTTTAAAATGATACGTAAGCCGTTTCTTTTAAGGAAAAGAAGTTCCTTTTGTAATTTCATTTTCATTGGATATTGTTGAAGTTGTCATGCTGTAACCAAATGTGCAGGCGAGTGGGAAGTAACTTGTTTCCCTCCCACTCCACCGACTGAAATTTGAGACACCTGGGACGTTGATAACTTTCATTTGCTTGTTTGCTGTCTGAGACGAAGGTTGTAAAGTTTCCATTGCAGTGTTTGTAAATCTGTACTGTGATATAGTGTAGGATAAACTTGATCCTTACTTATGAAATAGAAGAAAATGGTACGTATATTTAGTAGGGATTCATCAGACGTGGATAGATTTTTGCGTTATTTACTTTCGTTTATGTTTAAATGTAGTTTTATCAAAATTTTCAGTATGTTATTTTAAAAGGAAATGTGTTGGGACCTCTTTGGAGGCGAGCTCATTACAGTGATTAACATTAAAACTCACTGGGTGGACTCCTCTCGAGAGCGGATCTCATTTTTGTCAACACCCGAATAATTGTATCTTGCCGAATTACGATTCTTATTTGTGGCTTGCTGAAAATTTTCCTTTGGCGAACGTTAAGTAAGAATTCATGGCACACACCTGAGGGGAGAAATCCGAGTTTAATGTTTACATTTTTCATTACTGGGTTCTCTCCTCCATGGTGCGTTACCATCAAATATACAAGTTTGCCAAATTGCAAATATTTTTATATGTTTCGTGCTTTATAATTTCGGTTATCCGTTAATACTATATTATGGTGCATGTTGAAACATAAGTTCACGGAATCTCCTTCGAGGTGAGATCATGACGGTGATGTAAATTTTAGCTTCACTGGGTGGTCTCCTCTCGAAGGCGGTTTTCATTCAACAGAAGAAAGAGGATAAGGATACACAAAAATAATTGTGTTCTAGGATTTCTTTTCCACCAGTTGAAATAATAATGTGCGCACTTGAGAGGCGATTGCCAAGTTAATGTTTTATTTTTCATTACTGGGTTTTCTCCTTCATGGCGCGTGATGCTTATACCCTCGACTGTTAAGAAATAAAATGTTCTTATGTGGGCTTTGGTTCCACTTCTCTTTGGCTTTGCCCTATTTGGAACTGATAAAGCTATTGAGTGGTGGCACCGCGGCCATTTCATCGATAATACAATGTATTAGTCCAGAAGTTAAAATTCGGTAATATTGCAAGTTTTTGAAATCTTGAAGGGAAACACTCCCATTCTTGGTGTTCGTGGTTAAATTTTTCTGGTTTACTATTTTGGATGTAGGGAATTCATGTCAATGCTTTTATGTAAGAAAATTATATTTTTAAAATGATACGTAAGCCGTTTCTTTTAAGGAAAAGAAGTTCCTTTTGTAATTTCATTTTCATTGGATATTGTTGAAGTTGTCATGCTGTAACCAAATGTGCAGGCGAGTGGGAAGTAACTTGTTTCCCTCCCACTCCACCGACTGAAATTTGAGACACCTGGGACGTTGATAACTTTCATTTGCTTGTTTGCTGTCTGAGACGAAGGTTGTAAAGTTTCCGATTGCAGTGTTTGTAAATCTGTACTGTGATATAGTGTAGGATAAACTTGATCCTTACTTATGAAATAGAAGAAAATGGTACGTATATTTAGTAGGGATTCATCAGACGTGGATAGATTTTTGCGTTATTTACTTTCGTTTATGTTTAAATGTAGTTTTATCAAATTTTTCAGTATGTTATTTTAAAAGGAAATGTGTTGGGACCTCTTTCGAGGCGAGCTCATTACAGTGATTAACATTAAAACTCACTGGGTGGTCTCCTCTCGAGAGCGGATCTCATTTTTGTCAATACCCGAGTAATTGTATCTTGCCGAATTACGATTATTATTTGTGGCGTGCTGAAAATTTTTCTTTGGCGAACGTTAAGCAAGAATTCATGGCACACACCTGAGGGGAGAAATCCGAGTTTAATGTTTACATTTTTCATTACTGGGTTTTCTCCTCCATGGTGCGTTACCATCAAATATACAAGTTTGCCAGATTGCAAATATTTTTATATGTTTCGTGCTTTATAATTTCGGTTATCCGTTAATACTATTTTATGGTGCCAGTTGAAATATAAGTTCACGGAATCACCTTCGAGGTGAGATCATGACGGTGATGTAAATTTTAGCTTCACTGGGTGGTCTCCTCTCGGAGGCGGTTTTCATTCAACAGAAGAAAGAGGATACACAAAAATAATTGTCTTCTAGGATTTCTTTTCCACCAGTTGAAATAATAATGTGCGCACTTGAGAGGCGATTGCCAAGTTAAGGTTTTTTTTTCATTACTGGGTTTTCTCCTTCATGGCGCGTGATTCTTATACCTTCGACTGTTAAGAAATAAAATTTTCTTATGTGGGCTTTGGTTCCACTTCTCTTTGGCTTTGCCCTATTTGGAACTGATAAAGCTATTGAGTGGTGGCACCGCGGCCATTTCATCGATAATACAATGTATTAGTCCAGAAGTTAAAATTCGTTAATATTGCAAGTTTTTGAAATCTTGAAGGGAAACACTCCAATTCTTGGTGTTCGTGGTTAAGTTTTTCTGGTTTACTATTTTGGATGTAGGGAATTCATGTCAATGCTTTTATGTAAGAAAATTATATTTTTAAAATGATACGTAAGCCGTTTCTTTTAAGGAAAAGAAGTTCCTTTTGTAATTTCATTTTCATTGGATATTGTTGAAGTTGTCATGCTGTAACCAAATGTGCAGGCGAGTGGGAAGTAACTTGTTTCCCTCCCACTCCACCGACTGAAATTTGAGACACCTGGGACGTTGATAACTTTCATTTGCTTGTTTGCTGTCTGAGACGAAGGTTGTAAAGTTTCCATTGCAGTGTTTGTAAATCTGTACTGTGATATAGTGTAGGATAAACTTGATCCTTACTTATGAAATAGAAGAAAATGGTACGTATATTTAGTAGGGATTCATCAGACGTGGATAGATTTTTGCGTTATTTACTTTCGTTTATGTTTAAATGTAGTTTTATCAAAATTTTCAGTATGTTATTTTAAAAGGAAATGTTTTGGGACCTCTTTGGAGGCGAGCTCATTACAGTGATTAACATTAAAACTCACTGGGTGGACTCCTCTCGAGAGCGGATCTCATTTTTGTCAACACCCGAATAATTGTATCTTGCCGAATTACGATTCTTATTTGTGGCTTGCTGAAAATTTTCCTTTGGCGAACGTTAAGTAAGAATTCATGGCACACACCTGAGGGGAGAAATCCGAGTTTAATGTTTACATTTTTCATTACTGGGTTCTCTCCTCCATGGTGCGTTACCATCAAATATACAAGTTTGCCAAATTGCAAATATTTTTATATGTTTCGTGCTTTATAATTTCGGTTATCCGTTAATACTATATTATGGTGCATGTTGAAACATAAGTTCACGGAATCTCCTTCGAGGTGAGATCATGACGGTGATGTAAATTTTAGCTTCACTGGGTGGTCTCCTCTCGAAGGCGGTTTTCATTCAACAGAAGAAAGAGGATACACAAAAATAATTGTGTTCTAGGATTTCTTTTCCACCAGTTGAAATAATAATGTGCGCACTTGAGAGGCGATTGCCAAGTTAATGTTTTATTTTTCATTACTGGGTTTTCTCCTTCATGGCGCGTGATGCTTATACCCTCGACTGTTAAGAAATAAAATGTTCTTATGTGGGCTTTGGTTCCACTTCTCTTTGGCTTTGCCCTATTTGGAACTAATAAAGCTATTGAGTGGTGGCACCGCGGCCATTTCATCGATAATACAATGTATTAGTCCAGAAGTTAAAATTCGGTAATATTGCAAGTTTTTGAAATCTTGAAGGGAAACACTCCCATTCTTGGTGTTCGTGGTTAAATTTTTCTGGTTTACTATTTTGGATGTAGGGAATTCATGTCAATGCTTTTATGTAAGAAAATTATATTTTTAAAATGATACGTAAGCCGTTTCTTTTAAGGAAAAGAAATTCCTTTTGTAATTTCATTTTCATTGGATATTGTTGAAGTTGTCATGCTGTAACCAAATGTGCAGGCGAGTGGGAAGTAACTTGTTTCCCTCCCACTCCACCGACTGAAATTTGAGACACCTGGGACGTTGATAACTTTCATTTGCTTGTTTGCTGTCTGAGACGAAGGTTGTAAAGTTTCCGATTGCAGTGTTTGTAAATCTGTACTGTGATATAGTGTAGGATAAACTTGATCCTTACTTATGAAATAGAAGAAAATGGTACGTATATTTAGTAGGGATTCATCAGACGTGGATAGATTTTTGCGTTATTTACTTTCGTTTATGTTTAAATGTAGTTTTATCAAAATTTTCAGTATGTTATTTTAAAAGGAAATGTGTTGGGACCTCTTTGGAGGCGAGCTCACTACAGTGATTAACATTAAAACTCACTGGGTGGTCTCCTCTCGAGAGCGGATCTCATTTTTGTCAACACCCGAGTAATTGCATCTTGCCGAATTACGATTGTTATTTGTGGCGTGCTGAAAATTTTCCTTTGGCGAACGTTAAGTAAGAATTCATGGCACACACCTGAGGGGAGAAATCCGAGTTTAATGTTTACATTTTTCATTACTGGGTTTTCTCCTCCATGGTGCGTTACCATCAAATATACAAGTTTGCCAAATTGCAAATATTTTTATATGTTTCGTGCTTTATAATTTCGGTTATCCGTTAATACTATATTATGGTGCATGTTGAAACATAAGTTCACGGTATCTCCTTCGAGGTGAGATCATGACGGTGATGTAAATTTTAGCTTCACTGGGTGGTCTCCTCTCGAAGGCGGTTTTCATTCAACAGAAGAAAGAGGATACACAAAAATAATTGTTTTCTAGGAATTCTTTTCCACCAGTTGAAATAATAAGGTGCGCACTTGAGAGGCGATTGCCAAGTTAATGTTTTATTTTTCATTACTGGGTTTTCTCCTTCATGGCGCGTGATGCTTATACCCTCGACTGTTAAGAAATAAAATTTTCTTATGTGGGCTTTGGTTCCACTTCTCTTTGGCTTTGCCCTATTTGGAACTGATAAAGCTATTGAGTGGTGGCACCGCGGCCATTTCATCGATAATACAATGTATTAGTCCAGAAGTTAAAATTCGTTAATATTGCAAGTTTTTGTAATCTTGAAGGGAAACACTCCAATTCTTGGTGTTCGTGGTTAAGTTTTTCTGGTTTACTATTTTGGATGTAGCGAATTCATGTCAATGCTTTTATGTAAGAAAATTATATTTTTAAAATGATACGTAAGCCGTTTCTTTTAAGGAAAAGAAGTTCCTTTTGTAATTTCATTTTCATTGGATATTGTTGAAGTTGTCATGCTGTAACCAAATGTGCAGGCGAGTGGGAAGTAACTTGTTTCCCTCCCACTCCACCGACTGAAATTTGAGACACCTGGGACGTTGATAACTTTCATTTGCTTGTTTGCTGTCTGAGACGAAGGTTGTAAAGTTTCCATTGCAGTGTTTGTAAATCTGTACTGTGATATAGTGTAGGATAAACTTGATCCTTACTTATGAAATAGAAGAAAATGGTACGTATATTTAGTAGGGATTCATCAGACGTGGATAGATTTTTGCGTTATTTACTTTCGTTTATGTTTAAATGTAGTTTTATCAAAATTTTCAGTATGTTATTTTAAAAGGAAATGTGTTGGGACCTCTTTGGAGGCGAGTTCATTACAGTGATTAACATTAAAACTCACTGGGTGGACTCCTCTCGAGAGCGGATCTCATTTTTGTCAACACCCGAATAATTGTATCTTGCAGAATTACGATTCTTATTTGTGGCTTGCTGAAAATTTTCCTTTGGCGAACGTTAAGTAAGAATTCATGGCACACACCTGAGGGGAGAAATCCGAGTTTAATGTTTACATTTTTCATTACTGGGTTCTCTCCTCCATGGTGCGTTACCATCAAATATACAAGTTTGCCAAATTGCAAATATTTTTATATGTTTCGTGCTTTATAATTTCGGTTATCCGTTAATACTATATTATGGTGCATGTTGAAACATAAGTTCACGGAATCTCCTTCGAGGTGAGATCATGACGGTGATGTAAATTTTAGCTTCACTGGGTGGTCTCCTCTCGAAGGCGGTTTTCATTCAACAGAAGAAAGAGGATAAGGATACACAAAAATAATTGTGTTCTAGGATTTCTTTTCCACCAGTTGAAATAATAATGTGCGCACTTGAGAGGCGATTGCCAAGTTAATGTTTTATTTTTCATTACTGGGTTTTCTCCTTCATGGCGCGTGATGCTTATACCCTCGACTGTTAAGAAATAAAATGTTCTTATGTGGGCTTTGGTTCCACTTCTCTTTGGCTTTGCCCTATTTGGAACTGATAAAGCTATTGAGTGGTGGCACCGCGGCCATTTCATCGATAATACAATGTATTAGTCCAGAAGTTAAAATTCGGTAATATTGCAAGTTTTTGAAATCTTGAAGGGAAACACTCCCATTCTTGGTGTTCGTGGTTAAATTTTTCTGGTTTACTATTTTGGATGTAGGGAATTCATGTCAATGCTTTTATGTAAGAAAATTATATTTTTAAAATGATACGTAAGCCGTTTCTTTTAAGGAAAAGAAGTTCCTTTTGTAATTTCATTTTCATTGGATATTGTTGAAGTTGTCATGCTGTAACCAAATGTGCAGGCGAGTGGGAAGTAACTTGTTTCCCTCCCACTCCACCGACTGAAATTTGAGACACCTGGGACGTTGATAACTTTCATTTGCTTGTTTGCTGTCTGAGACGAAGGTTGTAAAGTTTCCGATTGCAGTGTTTGTAAATCTGTACTGTGATATAGTGTAGGATAAACTTGATCCTTACTTATGAAATAGAAGAAAATGGTACGTATATTTAGTAGGGATTCATCAGACGTGGATAGATTTTTGCGTTATTTACTTTCGTTTATGTTTAAATGTAGTTTTATCAAAATTTTCAGTATGTTATTTTAAAAGGAAATGTGTTGGGACCTCTTTGGAGGCGAGCTCACTACAGTGATTAACATTAAAACTCACTGGGTGGTCTCCTCTCGAGAGCGGATCTCATTTTTGTCAACACCCGAGTAATTGCATCTTGCCGAATTACGATTGTTATTTGTGGCGTGCTGAAAATTTTTCTTTGGCGAACGTTTAGCAAGAATTCATAGCACACACCTGAGGGGAGAAATCCGAGTTTAATGTTCACATTTTTCATTACTGGGTTCTCTCCTCCATGGTGCGTTACCTTCAAATATACAAGTTTGCCAGATTGCAAATATTTTTATATGTTTCGTGCTTTATAATTTCGGTTATCCGTTAATACTATTTTATGGTGCCAGTTGAAATATAAGTTCACGGAATCACCTTCGAGGTGAGATCATGACGGTGATGTAAATTTTAGCTTCACTGGGTGGTCTCCTCAAGGAGGCGGTTTTCATTCAACCGAAGAATGAGGATACACAAAAATAATTGTGTTCTAGGATTTCTTTTCCACCAGTTGAAATAATAATGTGCGCACTTGAGAGGTGATTGCCAAGTTAAGGTTTTTTTTTCATTACTGGGTTTTCTCCTTCATGGCGCGTGATTCTTATACCCTCGACTGTTAAGAAATAAAATTTTCTTATGTGGGCTTTGGTTCCACTTCTCTTTGGCTTTGTCCTATTTTTAACTGATAAAGCTATTGAGTATTGGCACCGCGGCCATTTCATCGATAATACAATGTATTAGTCCAGAAGTTAAAATTCGTTAATATTGCAAGTTTTTGAAATCTTGAAGGGAAACACTCCAATTCTTGGTGTTCGTGGTTAAGTTTTTCTGGTTTACTATTTTGGATGTAGGGAATTCATGTCAATGCTTTTATGTAAGAAAATTATATTTTTAAAATGATACGTAAGCCGTTTCTTTTAAGGAAAAGAAATTCCTTTTGTAATTTCATTTTCATTGGATATTGTTGAAGTTGTCATGCTGTAACCAAATGTGCAGGCGAGTGGGAAGTAACTTGTTTCCCTCCCACTCCACCGACTGAAATTTGAGACACCTGGGACGTTGATAACTTTCATTTGCTTGTTTGCTGTCTGAGACGAAGGTTGTAAAGTTTCCGATTGCAGTGTTTGTAAATCTGTACTGTGATATAGTGTAGGATAAAGTTGATCCTTACTTATGAAATAGAAGAAAATGGTACGTATATTTAGTAGGGATTCATCAGACGTGGATAGATTTTTGCGTTATTTACTTTCGTTTATGTTTAAATGTAGTTTTATCAAATTTTTCAGTATGTTATTTTAAAAGGAAATGTGTTGGGACCTCTTTCGAGGCGAGCTCATTACAGTGATTAACATTAAAACTCACTGGGTGGTCTCCTCTCGAGAGCGGATCTCATTTTTGTCAATACCCGAGTAATTGTATCTTGCCGAATTACGATTATTATTTGTGGCGTGCTGAAAATTTTTCTTTGGCGAACGTTAAGCAAGAATTCATGGCACACACCTGAGGGGAGAAATCCGAGTTTAATGTTTACATTTTTCATTACTGGGTTTTCTCCTCCATGGTGCGTTACCATCAAATATACAAGTTTGCCAGATTGCAAATATTTTTATATGTTTCGTGCTTTATAATTTCGGTTATCCGTTAATACTATTTTATGGTGCCAGTTGAAATATAAGTTCACGGAATCACCTTCGAGGTGAGATCATGACGGTGATGTAAATTTTAGCTTCACTGGGTGGTCTCCTCTCGGAGGCGGTTTTCATTCAACAGAAGAAAGAGGATACACAAAAATAATTGTCTTCTAGGATTTCTTTTCCACCAGTTGAAATAATAAGGTGCGCACTTGAGAGGCGATTGCCAAGTTAAGGTTTTTTTTTCATTACTGGGTTTTCTCCTTCATGGCGCGTGATTCTTATACCTTCGACTGTTAAGAAACAAAATTTTCTTATGTGGGCTTTGGTTCCACTTCTCTTTGGCTTTGCCCTATTTGGAACTGATAAAGCTATTGAGTGGTGGCACCGCGGCCATTTCATCGATAATACAATGTATTAGTCCAGAAGTTAAAATTCGTTAATATTGCAAGTTTTTGAAATCTTGAAGGGAAACACTCCAATTCTTGGTGTTCGTGGTTAAGTTTTTCTGGTTTACTATTTTGGATGTAGGGAATTCATGTCAATGCTTTTATGTAAGAAAATTATATTTTTAAAATGATACGTAAGCCGTTTCTTTTAAGGAAAAGAAGTTCCTTTTGTAATTTCATTTTCATTGGATATTGTTGAAGTTGTCATGCTGTAACCAAATGTGCAGGCGAGTGGGAAGTAACTTGTTTCCCTCCCACTCCACCGACTGAAATTTGAGACACCTGGGACGTTGATAACTTTCATTTGCTTCTTTGCTGTCTGAGACGAAGGTTGTAAAGTTTCCATTGCAGTGTTTGTAAATCTGTACTGTGATATAGTGTAGGATAAACTTGATCCTTACTTATGAAATAGAAGAAAATGGTACGTATATTTAGTAGGGATTCATCAGACGTGGATAGATTTTTGCGTTATTTACTTTCGTTTATGTTTAAATGTAGTTTTATCAAAATTTTCAGTATGTTATTTTAAAAGGAAATGTTTTGGGACCTCTTTGGAGGCGAGCTCATTACAGTGATTAACATTAAAACTCACTGGGTGGACTCCTCTCGAGAGCGGATCTCATTTTTGTCAACACCCGAATAATTGTATCTTGCCGAATTACGATTCTTATTTGTGGCTTGCTGAAAATTTTCCTTTGGCGAACGTTAAGTAAGAATTCATGGCACACACCTGAGGGGAGAAATCCGAGTTTAATGTTTACATTTTTCATTACTGGGTTCTCTCCTCCATGGTGCGTTACCATCAAATATACAAGTTTGCCAAATTGCAAATATTTTTATATGTTTCGTGCTTTATAATTTCGGTTATCCGTTAATACTATATTATGGTGCATGTTGAAACATAAGTTCACGGAATCTCCTTCGAGGTGAGATCATGACGGTGATGTAAATTTTAGCTTCACTGGGTGGTCTCCTCTCGAAGGCGGTTTTCATTCAACAGAAGAAAGAGGATACACAAAAATAATTGTGTTCTAGGATTTCTTTTCCACCAGTTGAAATAATAATGTGCGCACTTGAGAGGCGATTGCCAAGTTAATGTTTTATTTTTCATTACTGGGTTTTCTCCTTCATGGCGCGTGATGCTTATACCCTCGACTGTTAAGAAATAAAATTTTCTTATGTGGGCTTTGGTTCCACTTCTCTTTGGCTTTGCCCTATTTGGAACTAATAAAGCTATTGAGTGGTGGCACCGCGGCCATTTCATCGATAATACAATGTATTAGTCCAGAAGTTAAAATTCGGTAATATTGCAAGTTTTTGAAATCTTGAAGGGAAACACTCCCATTCTTGGTGTTCGTGGTTAAATTTTTCTGGTTTACTATTTTGGATGTAGGGAATTCATGTCAATGCTTTTATGTAAGAAAATTATATTTTTAAAATGATACGTAAGCCGTTTCTTTTAAGGAAAAGAAGTTCCTTTTGTAATTTCATTTTCATTGGATATTGTTGAAGTTGTCATGCTGTAACCAAATGTGCAGGCGAGTGGGAAGTAACTTGTTTCCCTCCCACTCCACCGACTGAAATTTGAGACACCTGGGACGTTGATAACTTTCATTTGCTTGTTTGCTGTCTGAGACGAAGGTTGTAAAGTTTCCGATTGCAGTGTTTGTAAATCTGTACTGTGATATAGTGTAGGATAAACTTGATCCTTACTTATGAAATAGAAGAAAATGGTACGTATATTTAGTAGGGATTCATCAGACGTGGATAGATTTTTGCGTTATTTACTTTCGTTTATGTTTAAATGTAGTTTTATCAAAATTTTCAGTATGTTATTTTAAAAGGAAATGTGTTGGGACCTCTTTGGAGGCGAGCTCACTACAGTGATTAACATTAAAACTCACTGGGTGGTCTCCTCTCGAGAGCGGATCTCATTTTTGTCAACACCCGAGTAATTGCATCTTGCCGAATTACGATTGTTATTTGTGGCGTGCTGAAAATTTTTCTTTGGCGAACGTTTAGCAAGAATTCATAGCACACACCTGAGGGGAGAAATCCGAGTTTAATGTTCACATTTTTCATTACTGGGTTCTCTCCTCCATGGTGCGTTACCTTCAAATATACAAGTTTGCCAGATTGCAAATATTTTTATATGTTTCGTGCTTTATAATTTCGGTTATCCGTTAATACTATTTTATGGTGCCAGTTGAAATATAAGTTCACGGAATCACCTTCGAGGTGAGATCATGACGGTGATGTAAATTTTAGCTTCACTGGGTGGTCTCCTCAAGGAGGCGGTTTTCATTCAACCGAAGAATGAGGATACACAAAAATAATTGTGTTCTAGGATTTCTTTTCCACCAGTTGAAATAATAATGTGCGCACTTGAGAGGTGATTGCCAAGTTAGGGTTTTTTTTTCATTACTGGGTTTTCTCCTTCATGGCGCGTGATTCTTATACCCTCGACTGTTAAGAAATAAAATTTTCTTATGTGGGCTTTGGTTCCACTTCTCTTTGGCTTTGTCCTATTTTTAACTGATAAAGCTATTGAGTATTGGCACCGCGGCCATTTCATCGATAATACAATGTATTAGTCCAGAAGTTAAAATTCGTTAATATTGCAAGTTTTTGAAATCTTGAAGGGAAACACTCCAATTCTTGGTGTTCGTGGTTAAGTTTTTCTGGTTTACTATTTTGGATGTAGGGAATTCATGTCAATGCTTTTATGTAAGAAAATTATATTTTTAAAATGATACGTAAGCCGTTTCTTTTAAGGAAAAGAAATTCCTTTTGTAATTTCATTTTCATTGGATATTGTTGAAGTTGTCATGCTGTAACCAAATGTGCAGGCGAGTGGGAAGTAACTTGTTTCCCTCCCACTCCACCGACTGAAATTTGAGACACCTGGGACGTTGATAACTTTCATTTGCTTGTTTGCTGTCTGAGACGAAGGTTGTAAAGTTTCCGATTGCAGTGTTTGTAAATCTGTACTGTGATATAGTGTAGGATAAACTTGATCCTTACTTATGAAATAGAAGAAAATGGTACGTATATTTAGTAGGGATTCATCAGACGTGGATAGATTTTTGCGTTATTTACTTTCGTTTATGTTTAAATGTAGTTTTATCAAATTTTTCAGTATGTTATTTTAAAAGGAAATGTGTTGGGACCTCTTTGGAGGCGAGCTCATTACTGTGATTAACATTAAAACTCACTGGGTGGTCTCCTCTCGAGAGCGGATCTCATTTTTGTCAACACCCGAGTAATTGCATCTTGCCGAATTACGATTGTTATTTGTGGCGTGCTGAAAATTTTTCTTTGGCGAACGTTTAGCAAGAATTCATTGCACACACCTGAGGGGAGAAATCCGAGTTTAATGTTCACATTTTTCATTACTGGGTTCTCTCCTCCATGGTGCGTTACCTTCAAATATACAAGTTTGCCAGATTGCAAATATTTTTATATGTTTCGTGCTTTATAATTTCGGTTATCCGTTAATACTATATTATGGTGCATGTTGAAACATAAGTTCACGGAATCTCCTTCGAGGTGAGATCATGACGGTGATGTAAATTTTAGCTTCACTGGGTGGTCTCCTCTCGAAGGCGGTTTTCATTCAACAGAAGAAAGAGGATACACAAAAATAATTGTTTTCTAGGAATTCTTTTCCACCAGTTGAAATAATAAGGTGCGCACTTGAGAGGCGATTGCCAAGTTAATGTTTTATTTTTCATTACTGGGTTTTCTCCTTCATGGCGCGTGATGCTTATACCCTCGACTGTTAAGAAATAAAATTTTCTTATGTGGGCTTTGGTTCCACTTCTCTTTGGCTTTGCCCTATTTGGAACTGATAAAGCTATTGAGTGGTGGCACCGCGGCCATTTCATCGATAATACAATGTATTAGTCCAGAAGTTAAAATTCGTTAATATTGCAAGTTTTTGAAATCTTGAAGGGAAACACTCCAATTCTTGGTGTTCGTGGTTAAATTTTTCTGGTTTACTATTTTGGATGTAGGGAATTCATGTCAATGCTTTTATGTAAGAAAATTATATTTTTAAAATGATACGTAAGCCGTTTCTTTTAAGGAAAAGAAGTTCCTTTTGTAATTTCATTTTCATTGGATATTGTTGAAGTTGTCATGCTGTAACCAAATGTGCAGGCGAGAGGGAAGTAACTTGTTTCTCTCCCACTCCACCGACTGAAATTTGAGACACCTGGGACGTTGATAACTTTCATTTGCTTGTTTGCTGTCTGAGACGAAGGTTGTAAAGTTTCCGATTGCAGTGTTTGTAAATCTGTACTGTGATATAGTGTAGGATAAACTTGACCCTTACTTATGAAATAGAAGAAAATGGTACGTATATTTAGTAGGGATTCATCAGTCGTGGATAGATTTTTGCGTTATTTACTTTCGTTTATGTTTAAATGTAGTTTTATCAAAATTTTCAGTATGTTATTTTAAAAGGAAATGTGTTGGGACCTCTTTGGAGGCGAGCTCATTACTGTGATTAACATTAAAACTCACTGGGTGGTCTCCTCTCGAGAGCGGATCTCATTTTTGTCAACACCCGAGTAATTGCATCTTGCCGAATTACGATTGTTATTTGTGGCGTGCTGAAAATTTTTCTTTGGCGAACGTTTAGCAAGAATTCATTGCACACACCTGAGGGGAGAAATCCGAGTTTAATGTTCACATTTTTCATTACTGGGTTCTCTCCTCCATGGTGCGTTACCTTCAAATATACAAGTTTGCCAGATTGCAAATATTTTTATATGTTTCGTGCTTTATAATTTCGGTTATCCGTTAATACTATATTATGGTGCCAGTTGAAATATAAGTTCACGGAATCTCCTTCGAGGTGAGATCATGACGGTGATGTAAATTTTAGCTTCACTGGGTGGTCTCCTCTCGAAGGCGGTTTTCATTCAACAGAAGAAAGAGGATACACAAAAATAATTGTTTTCTAGGAATTCTTTTCCACCAGTTGAAATAATAAGGTGCGCACTTGAGAGGCGATTGCCAAGTTAATGTTTTATTTTTCATTACTGGGTTTTCTCCTTCATGGCGCGTGATGCTTATACCCTCGACTGTTAAGAAATAAAATTTTCTTATGTGGGCTTTGGTTCCACTTCTCTTTGACTTTGTCCTATTTGGAACTGATAAAGCTATTGAGTGGTGGCACCGCGGCCATTTCATCGATAATACAATGTATTAGTCCAGAAGTTAAAATTCGTTAATATTGCAAATTTTTAAAATCTTGAAGGGAAACACTCCCATTCTTGGTGTTCGTGGTTAAATTTTTCTGGTTTACTATTTTGGATGTAGGGAATTCATGTCAATGCTTTTATGTAAGAAAATTATATTTTTAAAATGATACGTAAGCCGTTTCTTTTAAGGAAAAGAAGTTCCTTTTGTAATTTCATTTTCATTGGATATTGTTGAAGTTGTCATGCTGTATCCAAATGTGCAGGCGAGTGGGAAGTAACTTGTTTCCCTCCCACTCCACCGACTGAAATTTGAGACACCTGGGACGTTGATAACTTTCATTTGCTTGTTTGCTGTCTGAGACGAAGGTTGTAAAGTTTCCGATTGCAGTGTTTGTAAATCTGTACTGTGATATAGTGTAGGATAATCTTGATCCTTACTTATGAAATAGAAGAAAATGGTACGTATATTTAGTAGGGATTCATCAGACGTGGATAGATTTTTGCGTTATTTACTTTCGTTTATGTTTAAATGTAGTTTTATCAAATTTTTCAGTATGTTATTTTAAAAGGAAATGTGTTGGGACCTCTTTGGAGGCGAGCTCATTACAGTGATTAACATTAAAACTCACTGGGTGGTCTCCTCTCGAGAGCGGATCTCATTTTTGTCAACACCCGAGTAATTGCATCTTGCCGAATTAAGATTGTTATTTGTGGCGTGCTGAAAATTTTTCTTTGGCGAACGTTAAGCAAGAATTCATAGCACACACCTGAGGGGAGAAATCCGAGTTTAATGTTCACATTTTTCATTACTGGGTTCTCTCCTCCATGGTGCGTTACCTTCAAATATACAAGTTTGCCAGATTGCAAATATTTTTATATGTTTCGTGCTTTATAATTTCGGTTATCCGTTAATACTATATTATGGTGCCAGTTGAAATATAAGTTCACGGAATCTCCTTCGAGGTGAGATCATGACGGTGATGTAAATTTTAGCTTCACTGGGTGGTCTCCTCTCGAAGGCGGTTTTCATTCAACAGAAGAAAGAGGATACACAAAAATAATTGTTTTCTAGGAATTCTTTTCCACCAGTTGAAATAATAAGGTGCGCACTTGAGAGGCGATTGCCAAGTTAATGTTTTATTTTTCATTACTGGGTTTTCTCCTTCATGGCGCGTGATGCTTATACCCTCGACTGTTAAGAAATAAAATTTTCTTATGTGGGCTTTGGTTCCACTTCTCTTTGGCTTTGCCCTATTTGGAACTGATAAAGCTATTGAGTGGTGGCACCGCGGCCATTTCATCGATAATACAATGTATTAGTCCAGAAGTTAAAATTCGGTAATATTGCAAGTTTTTGAAATCTTGAAGGGAAACACTCCAATTCTTGGTGTTCGTGGTTAAATTTTTCTGGTTTACTATTTTGGATGTAGGGAATTCATGTCAATGCTTTTATGTAAGAAAATTATATTTTTAAAATGATACGTAAGCCGTTTCTTTTAAGGAAAAGAAGTTCCTTTTGTAATTTCATTTTCATTGGATATTGTTGAAGTTGTCATGCTGTAACCAAATGTGCAGGCGAGAGGGAAGTAACTTGTTTCCCTCCCACTCCACCGACTGAAATTTGAGACACCTGGGACGTTGATAACTTTCATTTGCTTGTTTGCTGTCTGAGACGAATTTTGTAAAGTTTCCGATTGCAGTGTTTGTAAATCTGTACTGTGATATAGTGTAGGATAAACTTGACCCTTACTTATGAAATAGAAGAAAATGGTACGTATATTTAGTAGGGATTCATCAGTCGTGGATAGATTTTTGCGTTATTTACTTTCGTTTATGTTTAAATGTAGTTTTATCAACATTTTCAGTATGTTATTTTAAAAGGAAATGTGTTGGGACCTCTTTGGAGGCGAGCTCATTACAGTGATTAACATTAAAACTCACTGGGTGGTCTCCTCTCGAGAGCGGATCTCATTTTTGTCAACACCCGAGTAATTGCATCTTGCCGAATTAAGATTGTTATTTGTGGCGTGCTGAAAATTTTTCTTTGGCGAACGTTAAGCAAGAATTCATAGCACACACCTGAGGGGAGAAATCCGAGTTTAATGTTCACATTTTTCATTACTGGGTTCTCTCCTCCATGGTGCGTTACCTTCAAATATACAAGTTTGCCAGATTGCAAATATTTTTATATGTTTCGTGCTTTATAATTTCGGTTATCCGTTAATACTATATTATGGTGCCAGTTGAAATATAAGTTCACGGAATCTCCTTCGAGGTGAGATCATGACGGTGATGTAAATTTTAGCTTCACTGGGTGGTCTCCTCTCGAAGGCGGTTTTCATTCAACAGAAGAAAGAGGATACACAAAAATAATTGTTTTCTAGGAATTCTTTTCCACCAGTTGAAATAATAAGGTGCGCACTTGAGAGGCGATTGCCAAGTTAATGTTTTATTTTTCATTACTGGGTTTTCTCCTTCATGGCGCGTGATGCTTATACCCTCGACTGTTAAGAAATAAAATTTTCTTATGTGGGCTTTGGTTCCACTTCTCTTTGGCTTTGCCCTATTTGGAACTGATAAAGCTATTGAGTGGTGGCACCGCGGCCATTTCATCGATAATACAATGTATTAGTCCAGAAGTTAAAATTCGGTAATATTGCAAGTTTTTGAAATCTTGAAGGGAAACACTCCAATTCTTGGTGTTCGTGGTTAAATTTTTCTGGTTTACTATTTTGGATGTAGGGAATTCATGTCAATGCTTTTATGTAAGAAAATTATATTTTTAAAATGATACGTAAGCCGTTTCTTTTAAGGAAAAGAAGTTCCTTTTGTAATTTCATTTTCATTGGATATTGTTGAAGTTGTCATGCTGTAACCAAATGTGCAGGCGAGAGGGAAGTAACTTGTTTCCCTCCCACTCCACCGACTGAAATTTGAGACACCTGGGACGTTGATAACTTTCATTTGCTTGTTTGCTGTCTGAGACGAATTTTGTAAAGTTTCCGATTGCAGTGTTTGTAAATCTGTACTGTGATATAGTGTAGGATAAACTTGACCCTTACTTATGAAATAGAAGAAAATGGTACGTATATTTAGTAGGGATTCATCAGTCGTGGATAGATTTTTGCGTTATTTACTTTCGTTTATGTTTAAATGTAGTTTTATCAACATTTTCAGTATGTTATTTTAAAAGGAAATGTGTTGGGACCTCTTTGGAGGCGAGCTCATTACAGTGATTAACATTAAAACTCACTGGGTGGTCTCCTCTCGAGAGCGGATCTCATTTTTGTCAACACCCGAGTAATTGCATCTTGCCGAATTACGATTGTTATTTGTGGCGTGCTGAAAATTTTTCTTTGGCGAACGTTTAGCAAGAATTCATTGCACACACCTGAGGGGAGAAATCCGAGTTTAATGTTCACATTTTTCATTACTGGGTTCTCTCCTCCATGGTGCGTTACCTTCAAATATACAAGTTTGCCAGATTGCAAATATTTTTATATGTTTCGTGCTTTATAATTTCGGTTATCCGTTAATACTATATTATGGTGCCAGTTGAAATATAAGTTCACGGAATCTCCTTCGAGGTGAGATCATGACGGTGATGTAAATTTTAGCTTCACTGGGTGGTCTCCTCTCGAAGGCGGTTTTCATTCAACAGAAGAAAGAGGATACACAAAAATAATTGTTTTCTAGGAATTCTTTTCCACCAGTTGAAATAATAAGGTGCGCACTTGAGAGGCGATTGCCAAGTTAATGTTTTATTTTTCATTACTGGGTTTTCTCCTTCATGGCGCGTGATGCTTATACCCTCGACTGTTAAGAAATAAAATTTTCTTATGTGGGCTTTGGTTCCACTTCTCTTTGGCTTTGTCCTATTTGGAACTGATAAAGCTATTGAGTGGTGGCACCGCGGCCATTTCATCGATAATACAATGTATTAGTCCAGAAGTTAAAATTCGTTAATATTGCAAATTTTTAAAATCTTGAAGGGAAACACTCCCATTCTTGGTGTTCGTGGTTAAATTTTTCTGGTTTACTATTTTGGATGTAGGAATTTAATGTCAATGCTTTTATGTAAGAAAATTATATTTTTAAAATGATACGTAAGCCGTTTCTTTTAAGGAAAAGAAGTTCCTCTTGTAATTTCATTTTCATTGGATATTTTTGAAGTTGTCATGCTGTAACAAAATGTGCAGGCGAGTGGGAAGTAACTTGTTTCCCTCCCACTCCACCGACTGAAAATTGAGACACCTGGGACGTTGATAACTTTCATTTGCTTGTTTGCTGTCTGAGACGAAGGTTGTAAAGTTTCCGATTGCAGTGTTTGTAAATCTGTACTGTGATATAGTGTAGGATAAAGTTGATCCTTACTTATGAAATAGAAGAAAATGGTACGTATATTTAGTAGGGATTCATCAGATGTGGATAGATTTGTGCGTTATTTACTTTCGTTTATGTTTAAATGTAGTTTTATCAAAATTTTCAGTATGTTATTTTAAAAGGAAATGTGTTGGGACCTCTTTGGAGGCGAGCTCATTACAGTGATTAACATTAAAACTCACTGGGTGGTCTCCTCTCGAGAGCGGATCTCATTTTTGTCAACACCCGAGTAATTGCATCTTGCCGAATTACGATTGTTATTTGTGGCGTGCTGAAAATTTTTCTTTGGCGAACGTTTAGCAAGAATTCATAGCACACACCTGAGGGGAGAAATCCGAGTTTAATGTTCACATTTTTCATTACTGGGTTCTCTCCTCCATGGTGCGTTACCTTCAAATATACAAGTTTGCCAGATTGCAAATATTTTTATATGTTTCGTGCTTTATAATTTCGGTTATCCGTTAATACTATATTATGGTGCCAGTTGAAATATAAGTTCACGGAATCTCCTTCGAGGTGAGATCATGACGGTGATGTAAATTTTAGCTTCACTGGGTGGTCTCCTCTCGAAGGCGGTTTTCATTCAACAGAAGAAAGAGGATACACAAAAATAATTGTTTTCTAGGAATTCTTTTCCACCAGTTGAAATAATAAGGTGCGCACTTGAGAGGCGATTGCCAAGTTAAGGTTTTATTTTTCATTACTGGGTTTTCTCCTTCATGGCGCGTGATGCTTATACCCTCGACTGTTAAGAAATAAAATTTTCTTATGTGGGCTTTGGTTCCACTTCTCTTTGGCTTTGTCCTATTTGGAACTGATAAAGCTATTGAGTGGTGGCACCGCGGCCATTTCATCGATAATACAATGTATTAGTCCAGAAGTTAAAATTCGTTAATATTGCAAATTTTTAAAATCTTGAAGGGAAACACTACCATTCTTGGTGTTCGTGGTTAAATTTTTCTGGTTTACTATTTTGGATGTAGGGAATTCATGTCAATGCATTTATGTAAGAAAATTATATTTTTAAAATGATACGTAAGCCGTTTCTTTTAAGGAAAAGAAGTTCCTTTTGTAATTTCCTTTTCATTGGATATTGTTGAAGTTGTCATGCTGTAACCAAATGTGAAGGCGAGTGGAAAGTAACTTGTTTCCCTCCCACTCCACCGACTGAAATTTGAGACACCTGGGACGTTGATAACTTTCATTTGCTTGTTTGCTGTCTGAGACGAAGGTTGTAAAGTTTCCGATTGCAGTGTTTGTAAATCTGTACTGTGATATAGTGTAGGATAAAGTTGATCCTTACTTATGAAATAGAAGAAAATGGTACGTATATTTAGTAGGGATTCATCAGATGTGGATAGATTTTTGCGTTATTTACTTTCGTTTATGTTTAAATGTAGTTTTATCAAATTTTTCAGTATGTTATTTTAAAAGGAAATGTGTTGGGACCTCTTTGGAGGCGAGCTCATTACAGTGATTAACATTAAAACTCACTGGGTGGTCTCCTCTCGAGAGCGGATCTCATTTTTGTCAACACCCGAGTAATTGCATCTTGCCGAATTAAGATTGTTATTTGTGGCGTGCTGAAAATTTTTCTTTGGCGAACGTTAAGCAAGAATTCATAGCACACACCTGAGGGGAGAAATCCGAGTTTAATGTTCACATTTTTCATTACTGGGTTCTCTCCTCCATGGTGCGTTACCTTCAAATATACAAGTTTGCCAGATTGCAAATATTTTTATATGTTTCGTGCTTTATAATTTCGGTTATCCGTTAATACTATATTATGGTGCCAGTTGAAATATAAGTTCACGGAATCTCCTTCGAGGTGAGATCATGACGGTGATGTAAATTTTAGCTTCACTGGGTGGTCTCCTCTCGAAGGCGGTTTTCATTCAACAGAAGAAAGAGGATACACAAAAATAATTGTTTTCTAGGAATTCTTTTCCACCAGTTGAAATAATAAGGTGCGCACTTGAGAGGCGATTGCCAAGTTAATGTTTTATTTTTCATTACTGGGTTTTCTCCTTCATGGCGCGTGATGCTTATACCCTCGACTGTTAAGAAATAAAATTTTCTTATGTGGGCTTTGGTTCCACTTCTCTTTGGCTTTGCCCTATTTGGAACTGATAAAGCTATTGAGTGGTGGCACCGCGGCCATTTCATCGATAATACAATGTATTAGTCCAGAAGTTAAAATTCGGTAATATTGCAAGTTTTTGAAATCTTGAAGGGAAACACTCCAATTCTTGGTGTTCGTGGTTAAATTTTTCTGGTTTACTATTTTGGATGTAGGGAATTCATGTCAATGCTTTTATGTAAGAAAATTATATTTTTAAAATGATACGTAAGCCGTTTCTTTTAAGGAAAAGAAGTTCCTTTTGTAATTTCATTTTCATTGGATATTGTTGAAGTTGTCATGCTGTAACCAAATGTGCAGGGGAGAGGGAAGTAACTTGTTTCCCTCCCACTCCACCGACTGAAATTTGAGACACCTGGGACGTTGATAACTTTCATTTGCTTGTTTGCTGTCTGAGACGAATTTTGTAAAGTTTCCGATTGCAGTGTTTGTAAATCTGTACTGTGATATAGTGTAGGATAAACTTGACCCTTACTTATGAAATAGAAGAAAATGGTACGTATATTTAGTAGGGATTCATCAGTCGTGGATTGATTTTTGCGTTATTTACTTTCGTTTATGTTTAAATGTAGTTTTATCAACATTTTCAGTATGTTATTTTAAAAGGAAATGTGTTGGGACCTCTTTGGAGGCGAGCTCATTACAGTGATTAACATTAAAACTCACTGGGTGGTCTCCTCTCGAGAGCGGATCTCATTTTTGTCAACACCCGAGTAATTGCATCTTGCCGAATTACGATTGTTATTTGTGGCGTGCTGAAAATTTTTCTTTGGCGAACGTTTAGCAAGAATTCATTGCACACACCTGAGGGGAGAAATCCGAGTTTAATGTTCACATTTTTCATTACTGGGTTCTCTCCTCCATGGTGCGTTACCTTCAAATATACAAGTTTGCCAGATTGCAAATATTTTTATATGTTTCGTGCTTTATAATTTCGGTTATCCGTTAATACTATATTATGGTGCCAGTTGAAATATAAGTTCACGGAATCTCCTTCGAGGTGAGATCATGACGGTGATGTAAATTTTAGCTTCACTGGGTGGTCTCCTCTCGAAGGCGGTTTTCATTCAACAGAAGAAAGAGGATACACAAAAATAATTGTTTTCTAGGAATTCTTTTCCACCAGTTGAAATAATAAGGTGCGCACTTGAGAGGCGATTGCCAAGTTAATGTTTTATTTTTCATTACTGGGTTTTCTCCTTCATGGCGCGTGATGCTTATACCCTCGACTGTTAAGAAATAAAATTTTCTTATGTGGGCTTTGGTTCCACTTCTCTTTGGCTTTGCCCTATTTGGAACTGATAAAGCTATTGAGTGGTGGCACCGCGGCCATTTCATCGATAATACAATGTATTAGTCCAGAAGTTAAAATTCGGTAATATTGCAAGTTTTTGAAATCTTGAAGGGAAACACTCCAATTCTTGGTGTTCGTGGTTAAATTTTTCTGGTTTACTATTTTGGATGTAGGGAATTCATGTCAATGCTTTTATGTAAGAAAATTATATTTTTAAAATGATACGTAAGCCGTTTCTTTTAAGGAAAAGAAGTTCCTTTTGTAATTTCCTTTTCATTGGATATTGTTGAAGTTGTCATGCTGTAACCAAATGTGCAGGCGAGAGGGAAGTAACTTGTTTCTCTCCCACTCCACCGACTGAAATTTGAGACACCTGGGACGTTGATAACTTTCATTTGCTTGTTTGCTGTCTGAGACGAAGGTTGTAAAGTTTCCGATTGCAGTGTTTGTAAATCTGTACTGTGATATAGTGTAGGATAAACTTGACCCTTACTTATGAAATAGAAGAAAATGGTACGTATATTTAGTAGGGATTCATCAGTCGTGGATAGATTTTTGCGTTATTTACTTTCGTTTATGTTTAAATGTAGTTTTATCAAAATTTTCAGTATGTTATTTTAAAAGGAAATGTGTTGGGACCTCTTTGGAGGCGAGCTCATTACAGTGATTAACATTAAAACTCACTGGGTGGTCTCCTCTCGAGAGCGGATCTCATTTTTGTCAACACCCGAGTAATTGCATCTTGCCGAATTACGATTGTTATTTGTGGCGTGCTGAAAATTTTTCTTTGGCGAACGTTTAGCAAGAATTCATTGCACACACCTGAGGGGAGAAATCCGAGTTTAATGTTCACATTTTTCATTACTGGGTTCTCTCCTCCATGGTGCGTTACCTTCAAATATACAAGTTTGCCAGATTGCAAATATTTTTATATGTTTCGTGCTTTATAATTTCGGTTATCCGTTAATACTATATTATGGTGCCAGTTGAAATATAAGTTCACGGAATCTCCTTCGAGGTGAGATCATGACGGTGATGTAAATTTTAGCTTCACTGGGTGGTCTCCTCTCGAAGGCGGTTTTCATTCAACAGAAGAAAGAGGATACACAAAAATAATTGTTTTCTAGGAATTCTTTTCCACCAGTTGAAATAATAAGGTGCGCACTTGAGAGGCGATTGCCAAGTTAATGTTTTATTTTTCATTACTGGGTTTTCTCCTTCATGGCGCGTGATGCTTATACCCTCGACTGTTAAGAAATAAAATTTTCTTATGTGGGCTTTGGTTCCACTTCTCTTTGGCTTTGTCCTATTTGGAACTGATAAAGCTATTGAGTGGTGGCACCGCGGCCATTTCATCGATAATACAATGTATTAGTCCAGAAGTTAAAATTCGTTAATATTGCAAATTTTTAAAATCTTGAAGGGAAACACTCCCATTCTTGGTGTTCGTGGTTAAATTTTTCTGGTTTACTATTTTGGATGTAGGGAATTAATGTCAATGCTTTTATGTAAGAAAATTATATTTTTAAAATGATACGTAAGCCGTTTCTTTTAAGGAAAAGAAGTTCCTCTTGTAATTTCATTTTCATTGGATATTTTTGAAGTTGTCATGCTGTAACAAAATGTGCAGGCGAGTGGGAAGTAACTTGTTTCCCTCCCACTCCACCGACTGAAAATTGAGACACCTGGGACGTTGATAACTTTCATTTGCTTGTTTGCTGTCTGAGACGAAGGTTGTAAAGTTTCCGATTGCAGTGTTTGTAAATCTGTACTGTGATATAGTGTAGGATAAAGTTGATCCTTACTTATGAAATAGAAGAAAATGGTACGTATATTTAGTAGGGATTCATCAGATGTGGATAGATTTGTGCGTTATTTACTTTCGTTTATGTTTAAATGTAGTTTTATCAAAATTTTCAGTATGTTATTTTAAAAGGAAATGTGTTGGGACCTCTTTGGAGGCGAGCTCATTACAGTGATTAACATTAAAACTCACTGGGTGGTCTCCTCTCGAGAGCGGATCTCATTTTTGTCAACACCCGAGTAATTGCATCTTGCCGAATTACGATTGTTATTTGTGGCGTGCTGAAAATTTTTCTTTGGCGAACGTTTAGCAAGAATTCATAGCACACACCTGAGGGGAGAAATCCGAGTTTAATGTTCACATTTTTCATTACTGGGTTCTCTCCTCCATGGTGCGTTACCTTCAAATATACAAGTTTGCCAGATTGCAAATATTTTTATATGTTTCGTGCTTTATAATTTCGGTTATCCGTTAATACTATATTATGGTGCCAGTTGAAATATAAGTTCACGGAATCTCCTTCGAGGTGAGATCATGACGGTGATGTAAATTTTAGCTTCACTGGGTGGTCTCCTCTCGAAGGCGGTTTTCATTCAACAGAAGAAAGAGGATACACAAAAATAATTGTTTTCTAGGAATTCTTTTCCACCAGTTGAAATAATAAGGTGCGCACTTGAGAGGCGATTGCCAAGTTAAGGTTTTATTTTTCATTACTGGGTTTTCTCCTTCATGGCGCGTGATGCTTATACCCTCGACTGTTAAGAAATAAAATTTTCTTATGTGGGCTTTGGTTCCACTTCTCTTTGGCTTTGTCCTATTTGGAACTGATAAAGATATTGAGTGGTGGCACCGCGGCCATTTCATCGATAATACAATGTATTAGTCCAGAAGTTAAAATTCGTTAATATTGCAAATTTTTAAAATCTTGAAGGGAAACACTACCATCCTTGGTGTTCGTGGTTAAATTTTTCTGGTTTACTATTTTGGATGTAGGGAATTCATGTCAATGCATTTATGTAAGAAAATTATATTTTTAAAATGATACGTAAGCCGTTTCTTTTAAGGAAAAGAAGTTCCTTTTATAATTTCCTTTTCATTGGATATTGTTGAAGTTGTCATGCTGTAACCAAATGTGAAGGCGAGTGGAAAGTAACTTGTTTCCCTCCCACTCCACCGACTGAAATTTGAGACACCTGGGACGTTGATAACTTTCATTTGCTTGTTTGCTGTCTGAGACGAAGGTTGTAAAGTTTCCGATTGCAGTGTTTGTAAATCTGTACTGTGATATAGTGTAGGATAAAGTTGATCCTTACTTATGAAATAGAAGAAAATGGTACGTATATTTAGTAGGGATTCATCAGATGTGGATAGATTTTTGCGTTATTTACTTTCGTTTATGTTTAAATGTAGTTTTATCAAAATTTTCAGTATGTTATTTTAAAAGGAAATGTGTTGGGACCTCTTTGGAGGCGAGCTCATTACAGTGATTAACATTAAAACTCACTGGGTGGTCTCCTCTCGAGAGCGGATCTCATTTTTGTCAACACCCGAGTAATTGCATCTTGCCGAATTAAGATGTTATTTGTGGCGTGCTGAAAATTTTTCTTTGGCGAACGTTAAGCAAGAATTCATAGCACACACCTGAGGGGAGAAATCCGAGTTTAATGTTCACATTTTTCATTACTGGGTTCTCTCCTCCATGGTGCGTTACCTTCAAATATACAAGTTTGCCAGATTGCAAATAATTTTATATGTTTCGTGCTTTATAATTTCGGTTATCCGTTAATACTATATTATGGTGCCAGTTGAAATATAAGTTCACGGAATCTCCTTCGAGGTGAGATCATGACGGTGATGTAAATTTTAGCTTCACTGGGTGGTCTCCTCTCGAAGGCGGTTTTCATTCAACAGAAGAAAGAGGATACACAAAAATAATTGTTTTCTAGGAATTCTTTTCCACCAGTTGAAATAATAAGGTGCGCACTTGAGAGGCGATTGCCAAGTTAATGTTTTATTTTTCATTACTGGGTTTTCTCCTTCATGGCGCGTGATGCTTATACCCTCGACTGTTAAGAAATAAAATTTTCTTATGTGGGATTTGGTTCCACTTCTCTTTGGCTTTGCCCTATTTGGAACTGATAAAGCTATTGAGTGGTGGCACCGCGGCCATTTCATCGATAATACAATGTATTAGTCCAGAAGTTAAAATTCGTTAATATTGCAAGTTTTTGAAATCTTGAAGGGAAACACTCCAATTCTTGGTGTTCGTGGTTAAGTTTTTCTGGTTTACTATTTTGGATGTAGGGAATTCATGTCAATGCTTTTATGTAAGAAAATTATATTTTTAAAATGATACGTAAGCCGTTTCTTTTAAGGAAAAGAAGTTCCTTTTGTAATTTCATTTTCATTGGATATTGTTGAAGTTGTCATGCTGTATCCAAATGTGCAGGCGAGTGGGAAGTAACTTGTTTCCCTCCCACTCCACCGACTGAAATTTGAGACACCTGGGACGTTGATAACTTTCATTTGCTTGTTTGCTGTCTGAGACGAAGGTTGTAAAGTTTCCGATTGCAGTGTTTGTAAATCTGTACTGTGATATAGTGTAGGATAATCTTGATCCTTACTTATGAAATAGAAGAAAATGGTACGTATATTTAGTAGGGATTCATCAGACGTGGATAGATTTTTGCGTTATTTACTTTCGTTTATGTTTAAATGTAGTTTTATCAAATTTTTCAGTATGTTATTTTAAAAGGAAATGTGTTGGGACCTCTTTGGAGGCGAGCTCATTACAGTGATTAACATTAAAACTCACTGGGTGGTCTCCTCTCGAGAGCGGATCTCATTTTTGTCAACACCCGAGTAATTGCATCTTGCCGAATTACGATTGTTATTTGTGGCGTGCTGAAAATTTTTCTTTGGCGAACGTTTAGCAAGAATTCATTGCACACACCTGAGGGGAGAAATCCGAGTTTAATGTTCACATTTTTCATTACTGGGTTCTCTCCTCCATGGTGCGTTACCTTCAAATATACAAGTTTGCCAGATTGCAAATATTTTTATATGTTTCGTGCTTTATAATTTCGGTTATCCGTTAATACTATATTATGGTGCCAGTTGAAATATAAGTTCACGGAATCTCCTTCGAGGTGAGATCATGACGGTGATGTAAATTTTAGCTTCACTGGGTGGTCTCCTCTCGAAGGCGGTTTTCATTCAACAGAAGAAAGAGGATACACAAAAATAATTGTTTTCTAGGAATTCTTTTCCACCAGTTGAAATAATAAGGTGCGCACTTGAGAGGCGATTGCCAAGTTAATGTTTTATTTTTCATTACTGGGTTTTCTCCTTCATGGCGCGTGATGCTTATACCCTCGACTGTTAAGAAATAAAATTTTCTTATGTGGGCTTTGGTTCCACTTCTCTTTGGCTTTGTCCTATTTGGAACTGATAAAGCTATTGAGTGGTGGCACCGCGGCCATTTCATCGATAATACAATGTATTAGTCCAGAAGTTAAAATTCGTTAATATTGCAAATTTTTAAAATCTTGAAGGGAAACACTCCCATTCTTGGTGTTCGTGGTTAAATTTTTCTGGTTTACTATTTTGGATGTAGGGAATTAATGTCAATGCTTTTATGTAAGAAAATTATATTTTTAAAATGATACGTAAGCCGTTTCTTTTAAGGAAAAGAAGTTCCTCTTGTAATTTCATTTTCATTGGATATTTTTGAAGTTGTCATGCTGTAACAAAATGTGCAGGCGAGTGGGAAGTAACTTGTTTCCCTCCCACTCCACCGACTGAAAATTGAGACACCTGGGACGTTGATAACTTTCATTTGCTTGTTTGCTGTCTGAGACGAAGGTTGTAAAGTTTCCGATTGCAGTGTTTGTAAATCTGTACTGTGATATAGTGTAGGATAAAGTTGATCCTTACTTATGAAATAGAAGAAAATGGTACGTATATTTAGTAGGGATTCATCAGATGTGGATAGATTTGTGCGTTATTTACTTTCGTTTATGTTTAAATGTAGTTTTATCAAAATTTTCAGTATGTTATTTTAAAAGGAAATGTGTTGGGACCTCTTTGGAGGCGAGCTCATTACAGTGATTAACATTAAAACTCACTGGGTGGTCTCCTCTCGAGAGCGGATCTCATTTTTGTCAACACCCGAGTAATTGCATCTTGCCGAATTACGATTGTTATTTGTGGCGTGCTGAAAATTTTTCTTTGGCGAACGTTTAGCAAGAATTCATAGCACACACCTGAGGGGAGAAATCCGAGTTTAATGTTCACATTTTTCATTACTGGGTTCTCTCCTCCATGGTGCGTTACCTTCAAATATACAAGTTTGCCAGATTGCAAATATTTTTATATGTTTCGTGCTTTATAATTTCGGTTATCCGTTAATACTATATTATGGTGCCAGTTGAAATATAAGTTCACGGAATCTCCTTCGAGGTGAGATCATGACGGTGATGTAAATTTTAGCTTCACTGGGTGGTCTCCTCTCGAAGGCGGTTTTCATTCAACAGAAGAAAGAGGATACACAAAAATAATTGTTTTCTAGGAATTCTTTTCCACCAGTTGAAATAATAAGGTGCGCACTTGAGAGGCGATTGCCAAGTTAATGTTTTATTTTTCATTACTGGGTTTTCTCCTTCATGGCGCGTGATGCTTATACCCTCGACTGTTAAGAAATAAAATTTTCTTATGTGGGCTTTGGTTCCACTTCTCTTTGGCTTTGTCCTATTTGGAACTGATAAAGCTATTGAGTGGTGGCACCGCGGACATTTCATCGATAATACAATGTATTAGTCCAGAAGTTAAAATTCGTTAATATTGCAAATTTTTAAAATCTTGAAGGGAAACACTACCATTCTTGGTGTTCGTGGTTAAATTTTTCTGGTTTACTATTTTGGATGTAGGGAATTCATGTCAATGCATTTATGTAAGAAAATTATATTTTTAAAATGATACGTAAGCCGTTTCTTTTAAGGAAAAGAAGTTCCTTTTATAATTTCCTTTTCATTGGATATTGTTGAAGTTGTCATGCTGTAACCAAATGTGAAGGCGAGTGGAAAGTAACTTGTTTCCCTCCCACTCCACCGACTGAAATTTGAGACACCTGGGACGTTGATAACTTTCATTTGCTTGTTTGCTGTCTGAGACGAAGGTTGTAAAGTTTCCGATTGCAGTGTTTGTAAATCTGTACTGTGATATAGTGTAGGATAAAGTTGATCCTTACTTATGAAATAGAAGAAAATGGTACGTATATTTAGTAGGGATTCATCAGATGTGGATAGATTTTTGCGTTATTTACTTTCGTTTATGTTTAAATGTAGTTTTATCAAATTTTTCAGTATGTTATTTTAAAAGGAAATGTGTTGGGACCTCTTTGGAGGCGAGCTCATTACAGTGATTAACATTAAAACTCACTGGGTGGTCTCCTCTCGAGAGCGGATCTCATTTTTGTCAACACCCGAGTAATTGCATCTTGCCGAATTAAGATTGTTATTTGTGGCGTGCTGAAAATTTTTCTTTGGCGAACGTTAAGCAAGAATTCATAGCACACACCTGAGGGGAGAAATCCGAGTTTAATGTTCACATTTTTCATTACTGGGTTCTCTCCTCCATGGTGCGTTACCTTCAAATATACAAGTTTGCCAGATTGCAAATATTTTTATATGTTTCGTGCTTTATAATTTCGGTTATCCGTTAATACTATATTATGGTGCCAGTTGAAATATAAGTTCACGGAATCTCCTTCGAGGTGAGATCATGACGGTGATGTAAATTTTAGCTTCACTGGGTGGTCTCCTCTCGAAGGCGGTTTTCATTCAACAGAAGAAAGAGGATACACAAAAATAATTGTTTTCTAGGAATTCTTTTCCACCAGTTGAAATAATAAGGTGCGCACTTGAGAGGCGATTGCCAAGTTAATGTTTTATTTTTCATTACTGGGTTTTCTCCTTCATGGCGCGTGATGCTTATACCCTCGACTGTTAAGAAATAAAATTTTCTTATGTGGGATTTGGTTCCACTTCTCTTTGGCTTTGCCCTATTTGGAACTGATAAAGCTATTGAGTGGTGGCACCGCGGCCATTTCATCGATAATACAATGTATTAGTCCAGAAGTTAAAATTCGTTAATATTGCAAGTTTTTGAAATCTTGAAGGGAAACACTCCAATTCTTGGTGTTCGTGGTTAAGTTTTTCTGGTTTACTATTTTGGATGTAGGGAATTCATGTCAATGCTTTTATGTAAGAAAATTATATTTTTAAAATGATACGTAAGCCGTTTCTTTTAAGGAAAAGAAGTTCCTTTTGTAATTTCATTTTCATTGGATATTGTTGAAGTTGTCATGCTGTATCCAAATGTGCAGGCGAGTGGGAAGTAACTTGTTTCCCTCCCACTCCACCGACTGAAATTTGAGACACCTGGGACGTTGATAACTTTCATTTGCTTGTTTGCTGTCTGAGACGAAGGTTGTAAAGTTTCCGATTGCAGTGTTTGTAAATCTGTACTGTGATATAGTGTAGGATAATCTTGATCCTTACTTATGAAATAGAAGAAAATGGTACGTATATTTAGTAGGGATTCATCAGACGTGGATAGATTTTTGCGTTATTTACTTTCGTTTATGTTTAAATGTAGTTTTATCAAATTTTTCAGTATGTTATTTTAAAAGGAAATGTGTTGGGACCTCTTTGGAGGCGAGCTCATTACAGTGATTAACATTAAAACTCACTGGGTGGTCTCCTCTCGAGAGCGGATCTCATTTTTGTCAACACCCGAGTAATTGCATCTTGCCGAATTACGATTGTTATTTGTGGCGTGCTGAAAATTTTTCTTTGGCGAACGTTTAGCAAGAATTCATTGCACACACCTGAGGGGAGAAATCCGAGTTTAATGTTCACATTTTTCATTACTGGGTTCTCTCCTCCATGGTGCGTTACCTTCAAATATACAAGTTTGCCAGATTGCAAATATTTTTATATGTTTCGTGCTTTATAATTTCGGTTATCCGTTAATACTATATTATGGTGCCAGTTGAAATATAAGTTCACGGAATCTCCTTCGAGGTGAGATCATGACGGTGATGTAAATTTTAGCTTCACTGGGTGGTCTCCTCTCGAAGGCGGTTTTCATTCAACAGAAGAAAGAGGATACACAAAAATAATTGTTTTCTAGGAATTCTTTTCCACCAGTTGAAATAATAAGGTGCGCACTTGAGAGGCGATTGCCAAGTTAATGTTTTATTTTTCATTACTGGGTTTTCTAATTCATGGCGCGTGATGCTTATACCCTCGACTGTTAAGAAATAAAATTTTCTTATGTGGGCTTTGGTTCCACTTCTCTTTGGCTTTGTCCTATTTGGAACTGATAAAGCTATTGAGTGGTGGCACCGCGGCCATTTCATCGATAATACAATGTATTAGTCCAGAAGTTAAAATTCGTTAATATTGCAAATTTTTAAAATCTTGAAGGGAAACACTACCATTCTTGGTGTTCGTGGTTAAATTTTTCTGGTTTACTATTTTGGATGTAGGGAATTCATGTCAATGCATTTATGTAAGAAAATAGTAGTGGGGTTTACGGGGGGGACAGCGCCGGAAAGTATGAACCCCCTCTCAAGCAGATTTGCTATACTTAAAACTAGGTTAACATGAGCATATGAGCTTGTTGCTCAAGTGTGGAATCTTGTCTAATTCAAGATTTTTGTGAAAAAGCCCTCATGGATTCCATGAGAAAGTATGACCCCCTCAGATTGATGAGGCTACGCTTATAAAAGGCATTTTTGTGAGATTGTTGTCCATAAATTGCTCAATATGCCCCCTCTTTTGGCCACACTTAAAACTAGGCCAAGACACACACACATACACACATATTTACTTCTGGTTTAAGTTCAATTGGATACCAGCTTCAATTTGTTTATCTAATATTAAAACAATGTAATTCTTCTAGAATTGCTCCGTGACCCTCTCATTTCTTACATCATAAACATATGATTTTTCTCCTATGAGAATGACACTACATATGGTGTCTTCAGGTAAGGCCTCATGGAATTCACAGATAATTTTAATGTTTGTCCTGTCATTAACCACAACCTGTTTTCTTTTTGAAGCGTTGATGACAAACATGGGTCTCCGTGCTTTGAATTCATCTGGTGTGTAATACATGTCAGTACTGCCAGTAGTGACCCTCTTGAAAGCCGAAAAAGCTTCATATAATTTGAGGAAATCATCTTTGGACATGTCTAAATTGTAATTTTCTCTAGGAAATACCTCATTTCTGCCATTTTTAAGATATATGTTCTTGATGTTGCAGTTATCAAATTTACTCGAATTTTTTTCCTGATTGTTGTGTCTCCCAGTCTGAAACAGTACCACCACAAAATCAGGCATGTCATATTGTATACTGGAGAATGAATTTGTGGCATCAAATTCATAATAAGTACCAGCGGCAGGCTTCTGTACGCATTGATATGTATAAAATTGTAAAGGTACTTGTGGATTTTTTAGGATATCAGCTTTGTATTTAAGAGCATAACTGGCCTCATATTCAACAACAGGGATTCTTAGCTCCATAGTCTGAATAATGCATTTGCCTGCCTCTGGTAAGGTATTAGGCATAGCTTCTCCTGTAGGGTTTAATGTGCTGTACCTCATCAAAGCATTATTATCATTTGCAGCTCTTCTAAATGTAATTCTTAAACCACCCTTCCACATAATTTCTTTGTAATCCGAGAAGAATCCTGGCAACAGGCGCATCGGGAACAGCACTGTGTGGCTCTTGGTTAATATCTTATCACCAGCCTCAAATCCACCGATTCTGTAGTATGAAGCCTCGGTTTTGGATAATTTTAGTGTGGCCAAAGCTGTGGAGGTAATGCCGGGATAATCTATTCTGTTTATAACAACACCATGCTTTCTAATCTCAATTTCAGAGAACAGATGCGGCACAAAATTGTCCACCAATCTTATATTTGAATTTGCTGCATAATCTGTACCATCGAGCTTTACAACATCAAATTTGATGTATAGATCTGCTCTGTGGGGGTGTATAAAGCCGTCCCCTACATCAAGATCAACCTCTATTTCCGTGTTGGGTTGATTTAAATTTGCAAATGTCCTCCTGTTTGGAGGGAATGATTGTAGCTCATAACTCTCGATATTTTCCATTGTATGTATTTTTATTTAAATATTAATCTCTATGATAGCAGTTGTTGTGGCTCCAGCAAAATCAACTAATTCTTCTTTTTCATTAGTGACCATCAATTCAATATTATCTATTCTATTGTGGCACACAGGAAAATATAATGTTGGGGATGGATTGTAGATGATTGGCTCCATAAATTCAGAATTAGGTTTGAATGTTGCAATGATCCCAGTTTGTTTGTGAATGCCTATGCCGTTTGATTTGGTGATCATACCCTCAGCCACATTACAGTGAATATTCAGAGTCTCTATGGCCAAGAATTTAGGTATATTCATAGCAGTGTGTTTGATGCCTGCTTCAAGTTTTGTGTTGTTCTCAAAGCCTAACAGCTCTCCTATAGTAGCCAGATCCACTGTTTCTGTAGCAGATACAATCTCTACTCTGTGAGTGACAGAATTTTGACTTAACACTATACCTCTGGGTAATTGAGCATTTAGAGTGGAGAGATTATATTGCCCTGGAGTAATGACAATTTTTTCATCCCCTACTGCAATTGTGTTGTTGTGGTGTGTAATATTTGGGATCAGGTACATGCCATAAAATGCCCTGAGAGCTATTGTTTTGGGATACACTATGTCATCGTGCAATTTGAGTTTCAATATTGAATTTTGGCTGGTGAGATGGAATACCCCCATGATGTTTTAAATACCACAAGGCTTTTTGAAAATTTTCAATTGATGGTTTATTTATTTGAGACATATATCTGAGAACAGATAAACACAAATGTCCGCAATTAACATCTTTGAAATTTTGAACACGGGCATTATTGTAATAAAGATTAGCTGATTTTAGATATTGTACTAAATTTTCAGGTGGAACACCTCCAAATGAATCAAACACAAATGCCTCATTGTTTAAATATTTAAGATAACAGATCCAGTGAGTGCCCTGATTTTTGTACTCATCCAAATTAACAATGCCACACTCTTTGTTGAGTGGTTGTTCCGGTAAAGAATCAGACATGTACACACCCCTAAAATGTTTGATGCCCAGTGGCTTGATCAAAGCTTCAATATCTTGGTTTGTAAGCGGCTCTTGTTTTTTTTAAACTTATTTATGGCTCTCTTAACACCTTTGCCTTTTTTCTCCATTGCCAGGTTATGGCGCCTCTGTTCATCTAATTCTGCCCTATTTTTCTTGGCATCTATTACTGTTTTTGCTATGGCAGCTGATCCCCCAGCCAAGCTCCCAACAGCCCCGAGAGCAGCTAAGATGGCAGGGATGGTAAATATGAATCCCCCCACATGTGATTTTTTTCTTGATTGCTGTAATTTTTTTAATTGGGGGGTGCTAAGCAACAATTTCATACCATGGCCCTTTGCAATACAAGATTTTTTTTTCTTGCGCTGCTTTTTGGTCAAAAGACTGTCAATAGTTTTAAGAGATTTGAGACCTGCATAAGGTATTTGATACATAACACCCTTGGCCTTCATTGTAGGTTTATTATTTACAACCCCCACCCCAATTTTTGTTTGGTGCTCATAGCTATGGTGGTTCCCAATGCTGCTATTTTTTCACTCAAAGAAGCATCTTTGCTTACAAATCTGCCAAATGCAGCCTCTTCTAATTTCTTGTCTGCAACATGTCTCTTGTCAAGATCAGAATGTGTGTTGTATGCAATATCATGGTCTCTACAAGCAGCATCTAGGGGATTAACACCAGGATCCCCTCTGTTTAATCTATGATCCAGTTTTGTACCGGGACCACAATATTGATAGCCTGGAATATGCAGTTCAAATGGCAGCTTGTTTATGATGTCATTAACAAGGCCCCGGCCCTCAGAAATATTCCAAAATTTAGGTGGTAGAGTATTAATAATTTTTATGAGATATCCAATCCCCTTAGGGTCATTCACTATAAAATTAGACAATTTGGTGCTTATCATGTCCATAATTCCAACCTTTTCATTGTAAAAATTGTGGTTCCCAGCATTTTCCTCCCCAGCTATCACCAATAACCTATCTACAAGTTTCCTGACATCATCAACCCACACAAATTCTTTAGGCAGGGTGTTGTATTGTTTGATTCCACTGCCAGTCTTGATCTGTGACCATATGGGCTTGATTAAATTATTGTATTTTGCTCCACTGCTAGACTTGACTCTTTTTTGTGTGGGATCATTGTTCTGGTATAGAGCATCTGATTTTATTAATATTTCTTTGTAATGTTCATAATCTTGATCTGTATAGCTGCCAGGCCTTTTCCTAGTCATCAGTTCCCACAACCCAGGTGTGCCGGGGTACTTAACAAAACCACCTTTTTCTCCGAGACGAGATTCTGAATAAACAATCAGATCATCTCCCATAAATGTTACTCTGAAATTGCCAATTCTATGTATGATGCTGCCGTCAAGCTCTGTATCGGCATATAAGCCAAAAACCTCATCTTTGTTGTCTTTAGGTGTGGTTAAATATTTTTGAGCAAGAAGACCCAATTCAATTGGATCCTGAGTAGCTTCAATTCTTCTAGGAGCAACAGGACTAGGTGTATGAATACTGGAAAGTGGGGTGAATGGATAATCTAATATGTTCCTTGCAGCTACAGGTACAAGCTCCGTGATCAAATCTTGATTTTGCTCTGTAACAGTTTTGATATTCTTACCTAAATTATTAATAGCATCAATGACAGGCTGTTCTGTTTGTTTGTGTTTTTCATAAATTCCTCGGTTCTCTGATTTCCATCCCTTGAATCTTTTTACAAGATAATCTCTTAACTTAAGATCATCAATGACTGGTCGTTTCATGGTTATTTATATACGTCTCAACATCTAGAAAATCGTTGATTTTATTTCTGTATTTTCCAGTATTGGGTGTTCTTGTCATATCAATTGTGACAAACCCATAACTGTCCTGGTTCCAGCACTTGCTGCAAAACTTGGAAAAATCATTGTAGCTCAAGTCCCCACCTACATATTCATCGTGTATGTGTTTGAGGTTGGTATGATCTTGATGAAACACACATATAAAATTGCTGTTATCTCGGATCAGCTGCTTCGGTATTTTAGAAAAAGTCTGTGCCAGGTAGAAGCAATCAATGTTTTTGTGCCGACCCTGTGTAAAGAAATTTCTAACCTTGTTTTGATTATCCAGTATAATGTCATCAAACACAACAACAGAATTATCGAGACATTCATCAAGTGGCTTAACATCTGGTTCAAAAGTGGCTATATCCAATCCATTATATAGCTTCATCAGCTGCTGATATTTTAATTGTTCCAAGCTCTTAGAGAAAACATACAAGTGCCTGTTTTTCCAGTCTAACCAGTTGGGGGCCAATAAAAAATTATCAACCATTAGTGTAGTTTTACCACAAGCAGATGGCCCAACAATAAGACACCTAATATTATCAGGCAGCAAGTTGCCATTTCTCTTATTCTGCTGTTCAGGTTCTGGCAGCCTTTTTATAACATCCCAGGTGCTCATATTATCACTTTGTCTGCATCGATCCAGCTGTTTTCCGGATGACCCAGCCATTTGACAAGTAACTTGTTGCCTTTTCTGCGGATGATTTTTTCTATGAGATATGTGTCAGGCTGCTTAGTTTTGCTGAGCTCTTGTTCATAGAACCTGCCTTTGAGAATTTCTCCTCGGTGATCTTTTATTATATATGTGTTAAGGGTGCCGGGCTTAACTTGAACCACTGTAAATAATTCAGTGCTCCAGTTTCTTGTAAAGCCTCTTTTGAATAAGTGCTTATATTTACTGATTCTTACTTGATCACCCACCCTGTATTTGGCCTTTCTTGTTGTTGGCTGGTATCTAGGATAATAAACAGTCCTGATCAATTTTTGCTCATCAGATGAAGTTACTTCAGAGGGTTTCATGTTGATTGTGGAATGAACCGAGTTGTTATATTTATGTAGAAGTTCTGGAAGAATATTAATCCATTTATAATTACCTTGAAGTGTAAATTGTTTATACATAAGATTTTTTAGGGTTCTGTTGAATCTCTCTACAATTGAGGCCTTGAGATCACTGTAACTCGAGTAATGTTTTATTGCCTGGCTTTTAATAAATTGTTGGAACACTGAATTATAAAATTCTTTGCCATTATCTGTTTGCAAATAGCGCGGGGATCTTCCTGAATGATTGATGATTGTCCTGAAGGCTTCTGTAACACATTTCCCAGTCTTGGATTTGAGTGGCACAGCCCATGCAAATTTTGAAAATGTGTCTATCACAGTGAGTAGATACTTGTAGCCCTTGTTGATTTTGTCTAAGTTTTTCAACTGTCCACTTGACAACTCAATCAAGTCGCTCTGCCATAAATCATCTATGCCCTTTGTGACTACTGGGAGTCTCTTATAATTATGTCTGGCTTGTCTGTGTAATTCATCAACGATAATTTGTCTAGACATAATATGTAAACAAGAATATTGCAACTATAGGGTGTTCAGCAGCTGAGACTGCAGGATTTTCTAAATATAATTTGTCCCCTATTTGTATTTTAAATTCCAGAGTGCCATCATCTTCAGCATAGGCTGTTTCTAATGTATTGGGGTCTGTAAAATCCTCCAATTCTACACTGGTGATTTTTGGTTTGTTGTCAGCATTTGTTATTGATAAGGTAGGGTAGTGGTGTGCCTGTGGTTGAAGCCAATATTTGATCTTGATTGGTCTCAATGTGCCCCCAACAAAAAATTGATAATAAAATTGTGCAGGGGACAGCATATATATTTTGCCACCTGGTGTAAATGGTGAATCATATTCTTTGTTGGGGATGCTGTACAATTCAAGAATTACTGAATGTTTAGGATTCTCGATTATGCCTGTTATTTCCTTTTCTGCTGTGAGCAATCTGCTTGTTACAGATTCAAGGTGCTCATTGATGGTCCTAACAACATCATCATGGCCGGGCTTTATTTTTATGTCCACAGCAAGTCTCTTGTATTGTTGCACAATATCTTGAAGCTGGGTGGCAAAAACAGACAGGGCATTTGCTTGATTGGATTCCATGGTTCCTAGCTGCTGCTTGATATTAGCTACAATTTGTTGCAAATTTTCAACAATTGCCAATTTTGAATTTTGAGCTGTAAGATCATGGACCTGTCTTCTGATATCCTCAAACAGGGCATGCAATTCATTAATATGTTGATTGGTTGGTAGAGTGGCAACTGTCTGAGTGAGTTGTTTGATCTCTGCCTGGATATTCTTGATATCTTCTGATTTCAATATCCTATTCACTGCCCTCTTAATATTTTTAAGTTCCTGTGATGTGGGAAGATTTGATACTGTATTTTGCAAATATTCAAGTGCCAATTTTACATTGTTTAATTCAGAAGCATCAGCCACATTTTGCATAGCATTTTGGAGCAGGGCTATATCTGCCTGAGAGGGTGTGGATTGTTGTAAAATTTCAAGTTTTGTTTGGATATCATCTATCAAGTGATGAAAATGAGATAGCTCAGATTCAGTGTTGAGGTTTTCAAGCTTTGTAATCTGTTGCTGGACACTGTGAAGAGTATCTACAATCCCAGGCAGGCGAGTTTCTTGTACATTTGCCAAATCACTTTGCACTGCTGCTATTGTACCTTCAAGATGGGTTATGGTACTTTGAATTTTTCCAAAATCTTCATATGTTTCAAGTTGCAGCTTGATGTTTGCTACACTCCGAGTTATTGCATTCAAAGCATCAGAAGATGGCAAATTGTTCATAAAATTTTCAAGTGTCTCAATTTTTTCTTTAACCTCGGCTATGGCATTGTGCAGAGGGTCCAGATTAGGTATCTGGAGTGATTGAATCTGTTCTTTCAGAGTGGAAATGACTAGATCAAAATCTTCCTGTGATTTTATGCTTTTGACAATTGTTTGGAGCTGTGTGTGGACATTATTTATCTGCTCTTCCAATTGCTGTTTCAATTGCTCGGAGTTGTTAGCCTGGGTCTTAAATTTGGCTTGAAGAGCTGCTACAGCCTCTTCCAAACTTTGAAAATTATCTAATGTTGCCAGATCAGTATATTTCTGAAGCAGCACTTTGAGTTCAGAATCAATTTTAAGAAGAGGGTCCATGCATTGTGATTGCAGATTTGTAATTTCTAATTGAAGACTGGCATTGAGTGTGGTTTGTAAAGCTTGTAAATCACTTCTTAATTTCTTGACTCTGACATCAAGCATAAGAATCTCATCACTGTGATCTTCATGCCTTGTATGGCCAAATATATCATTAGGCATTTTGTTTTAGTGGTTATTTATTATAGAGTATCTGATTCTTAATTCTATGAAAAAGGGTATAAGCTTGTCATAAGATCCAGGGACCTCAATATATAAGCAGTCACCAGCAGAAACAGTATAAACAGTGCCAGAAACCATGTTTGAGTGCTTAATTCTATAAATATTTCTCCCTATTGAAATCTTGACATCACCCTCAGGGGTTGTAATAAATTGCAATTGCCCACCCACAGGTAATTGGTAATAATTTAAATTATTGTTAAATATGTACAATGTTTTCCCTGTTTCATCATCATTATCTGTAAGTATGCTGTTCAGATGAATAATTAACAAGCCACTCAGTTTAGACATTACAGATTGTAAATCAGGAGAGGGTTGTGGTGTAGGCAGGTCCATAATAGCTTGTTTTTTGAACCCAAATAAGTTCATAGGCATGTTTATTTATTTCAAATCATGCTCTGTAATTGGGCATTGAATCCCATTTTTCAAATCACAATGCCCCCAAGGTAAAGTATGTATGCCACATGATAAAATGCATCTCTTGTCATCATGTGGGTCCAGGGCCACTTTTGTTACAATATTGCTAGTCAGCAAGTGATTCTCACTCTGAATTCTATTTTCTGATGTTCTGATTGAATTCTGTGATTTGATGCAATTTTTATAATCTTCAAATACAAGCTCTTTTTCAACAGTTACTCTGCCAATGCCCTTGGCCTTTTTGACAACAGCACTACATGTTTTAAAACTGTACATCTTGGCACTTAACCCAGCAAATTCCACAATAACATCACCAAGTGTCTCATCTTTTAACTTGCCAGGCACCTTTTTGTTGTGGGGTTGAACTATTGTATGTTCACTGGTATCAAAGTATTGAAACAATTCAGGCTGTGACATATCTTGATAAACATCTTCTGTTTGAATATCAAGAATAAAACTATCCGTGTCCATGTACAATAATTTTACACGATCACCATAAAAAGGTTTCAGCACCTCATAATACAATGTTAACATATGTAATTTGGACAATTCCAATATCACAGCCCCTACATAAATAGGTTTATCAAACTTGATCTTTGTTTTCTTCATGTTGAAAAGTGCCATGTGCTCATCATAAATTCTTCTATAATTAAAATTCGGCTTTGCCACTAATTTTTTGCTCAGGCTGGGGTCAGTATTTATTTTAACATCACTATGCTTTCTAACATTTTCTATAGTTTTGCCAAACACTGAATTGATTATCAATTTAAACAAAGCCTTATCAAATTGGCTCTTTGCAGATGTTCGAAGCTCTGTATTTGTATCAATGTATGGTTTCAACCATCTTGAGTGCCTGAACCTCAAAACTTTTCTAACTTTGGTCACTTGGACACCATGTTTTATCAGGAACTGGAGGTTTTTGTAATATAAGACACAACCCTGTTTCGGCTCCAGGGTCATCATGAGCTTCTTCTGTTTAGAACCAGGTGAGCACTGAACCTCGGGAATTGGGGGCAGATCAGAAAATTTATTGTGCAAATGATCTGGAATTGTCAGATCAACCTCTAAGATGAGACCATATTCACTGTCATCAAAATCCTTAAGATCTTCAATATTGAAATCTTCAACCCATTCAAGCCCTGCATATGGCAGTTTTTGCATCATGGCATGACCATAGAGGCTGTTTGCATCTACATACAGTATAAAATTTGATGGCCGTGCTGGATCATAATCAGGCAGCATAATATGCTTGTTATTTGCTCTGGCATATCTCTGGGAACATTGCACCATCCCTCCTCTTATACCCTTCTCCATAAACAAGTACATATCTTGATCTTGGATCAGATCCAATGGCTTTTTGGTGTTCAAAAACATTGCAGACCATGCTAAGCCCGGAGCACTGTAAAAATACACTGGGTCCAGTCCATAATTTTGCATTGAAGATTTTCTGAATGCCTGCAATATATCAGCTAAGAGGGTTACATCAAGTTTTAAATATGCCATGTGATAATCACCAAATGTCTGGCAATTTAAATTGTTCCACATCAACTGAGCATGGTGATAATCTTCATCAGTGATTCCAGATCCTCTGATTTTGCTGTAAAATGCTTCTTGTGGTGGCAGGGAACACTCATCAAATTTAGAAAAATCTGTGACATAGTCATATGGATATACACCCTTCCGCTTAATTAATTTCAGGTCCTGATTTGGAAACATAGCACGTGTGATTTTCAAGTCATCATCAGATAATTGAGAGGCCAGTGTAGCCAGGCTAGCAGGTAAAAATCTGTAAGAATCAAGAAATCTTAATTGAATAGAAACACCATCAACTTTAATTATCTTGCTAATAGATATATATTTTTCATCATTTTCAGCTAAAATGTTTAAATTCTGTTTGTCAAACCCCTCGTACCTGATCAGATGATGGAAATCATAATTGGATGCTCCATGGCAAAATATGGGGATAAATCTTGGTCTCTTGATCTTAATATTACAGCTATTACACAGGGCCTGTTTATATCGACCATCTGTATGAGAATGGTGATGAACCTTGATATTTATATCTGAAAATTCAGAATCACATACCGGGCATTTTTCTGCATTGTTGAAATCTTCAATCTGTTCCTCTGTTAAAGGCAACATAGGCTTTGATTTTAATAAGATGTTAGATGCTATGTCACGGCACTCATTTTCTATTCTATGTGCAAATATTTTGATGGCATCTGGTCCCATGTATGAATCTTTTTTAGTAACAACACCATCCTGTACAACCACATAACAAAAGCTGGAAGGTTCATGTAACTGGTATGATGTACTTGAGGATTCTTCGGGATCTGGGCTACAGAATGCAATAGGTTTGAGGTTCGATTCGAAATCACAGACAATATATGCTGGGTGTTCCAACAAGGCTTCAAACTTTTTGAATTTGCAATTTTCACTTGGATTGGGCATCACCATATGAACAGGTTTATGATTGCCACAGTATTTCAGATGCTCAATTAACTTGTTTTTAGCAATTTCTGCACTCTCTTCCCGAACCCCCTTCACCATTTTTTGACCATCAAATACAGTTAAACATCTTCTGCACAACTTGAATATGTTTTTATATTTATCTAGTTGCGTTCTCACTAAAGCTTGAAGATTATGTATTAGAGTGTAATGGTATGTATCATCTCCTTCAATTAAGAGCAGATCAATCGGAATTGCAGATTCATCATCAATTGTACTGATTCTGAGAGGTGCTATCGGGCAATTGCCAGTGGAACAAATAAATACATTAATAGATAATTGTTTGCCATTGATGTGCCTGGCCTTTTTTTCAAATTTATCAATATTCTGAACAGACATTGGATATTCCAAACCCTCCATTACATCATCAAAATCGTGCTCATGTTGTTTGTAATAAGTTATTCTTTGAGGATCCCTTGAAACTGGATACAAAGCAGCTAATATACACCACAAAAAGCATTTCTGGTCGGCATTTTTTATATTAACCACGGCTCTTTTGTTTTTGATATTGGCAGGCAATGGCACATAAGTAGATCCTTGTAATGGGCTGAATTCAGAAATATTAACATATAACTTGTGTGATGAGCCGCATAGGCTCCATCCTGACTCTTTTGCCGCAAATTCAGAGTGTTTGATGTTCAGTTGATTTATCAAGCTGCTTATTATTGTGTCTGAATTTGCATTTGAATATACAGGTACAGTTTCTGTTATGTGGGGCTGTGTAAATTTTGTGCCGTTTGGCTTCTTATATTGTACAAACAATTTGAGGGACAGTTTATAAGAGCCATTTTGTGCATTTAGAATTGCCTGTACATCAGGTTTTTTACTATTCAAGAAATTCTCAATGCCACATCTTGGCTCTGATACAAACCGATAATCCCTAAGTTGGCCGTTAAAACTGCTACGGATAAATTCATAGCGTGGCTGTTTTGCTGCTCTGGCATTAAGAGGTGCTTCATGCTTTCTTTTCAGACCAGATGTGGATGGTTGAGGGGGCAATGTTGATGACTGTACAGAGCAAGTATCTTTATGTGTATATGTGAAGTATTGCATGCTGTATTTTCTATTGCAATTGGGGCAAATTATTGTGGGAGTTCTGTATTTGTCCGGGTTACAAATCTTTTGGTGCTTGGCCCAATTGGGGCTGGATATATTTTTATTGCATTGATTACAATGTTTTTGATTCGGCATTTTTGTTGTTGTTTATTATATACAATTTCTTGGGATTCAATTCAAAATTCTATACTGGATAAAAATATCAGTTGGGTTCAACACTGTCCTTTGTGTGTGAGTGTGTGTGTATGTATATATACACTTAATATTTTTGGCTTTTGGTATTTATATACAATTTCTTGGGATTCAATTCAAAATTCTATACTGGATCAGTTGGGTTCAACACTGTCCTTTGTGTGTGAGTGTGTGTGTATGTATATATACACTTAATATTTTTGGCTTTTGGTATTTATATACAATTTCTTGGGATTCAATTCAAAATTCTATACTGGATCAGTTGGGTTCAGCACTGTGCTTTGTATGTGTATGTATATATAACCTTACTTGGGCTATTCCGCCAAATTATATGCTTCAAGTCTTCAATCCAGCAATGGTGAAGAATCTGCACTGTGCCCTGGCTTATATAAATTTACAGAGCCAATAGAAACACTGTGGGAGTGCATTCAGAAACATGAGCTATTCTCTAACATTTTTGCCGAAGTACTTTCTTCTAAGCGCACCTCCTGTTTTTCTGCTGAGCGTACATGCAATCGAGACCGCAGCGCCTCCATGCTTAGGGGAGCGGAATTGTCTGGAACTAATTTGTAAAGGATCGCTGCTCCAAATATTGATCGACACGCCGGTGCTGGGCTCGAAATGAACTGATCGCTGTGCAGAAAGTATCGATCCCACCGCTTTGGGGCCGTCATGCGCACATATTGTTCAAGTATTGATCTTATACTTTCTCGGGGCTTGATTTTATATATGAACAGATTACAACAAAGAAACTGAATATAACAAATGCAAAATATCCCAGTTTCTATTCAATCCATTTATCTGAATCGAAGAAACCAACAATTCACATATCCCCATACCGCCATATGCTTGCCCTATTATTTCACTAATAGGCAATGTTCTCGAAGAGTCCTAATAGGCAATGTTCTCGAAGAGGCCTAATAGAACAAGATACAGCGGTATGAGAAATATGTGAATTGAAAATATTTTAGTAATATACGACGTCTTAAGAAAGGAATATTCAGCTCCAAAGTACTTTGTTTATTGCTTGCTACCATTTCCCTATTACTGGCAAAAGAAGTTAAAAATGTTGACATAATGAAAAAAAATGGACTTGTTCTCAAGTATTCACCGAGTTCAAACATTGGCACATAGATGACTCTGTTGTTGTTGGAAAAAAATTGACTTGTTCTCAAGTATTCACCGAGTTCAGACATTTGCACATAGATGACTCTGTTGTTGTTGCTTATCAAATATATATTACATTGTTATAAGAATTACATTGTTTTAATATTAGATAAACAAATTGAAGCTGGTATCCAATTGAACTTAAACCAGAAATAAATATGTGTGTATGTGTGTGTGTCTTGGCCTAGTTTTAAGTGTGGCCAAAAGAGGGGGCATATTGAGCAATTTATGGACAACAATCTCACAAAAATGCCTTTTATAAGCGTAGCCTCATCAATCTGAGGGGGTCATACTTTCTCATGGAATCCATGAGGGCTTTTTCACAAAAATCTTGAATTAGACAAGATTCCACACTTGAGCAACAAGCTCATATGCTCATGTTAACCTAGTTTTAAGTATAGCAAATCTGCTTGAGAGGGGGTTCATACTTTCCGGCGCTGTCCCCCCCGTAAACCCCACTACTGAAAATTATATTTTTAAAATGATACGTAAGCCGTTTGTTTTAAGGAAAAGAAGTTCCTTTTGTAATTTCCTTTTCATTGGATATTGTTGAAGTTGTCATGCTGTAACCAAATGTGAAGGCGAGTGGAAAGTAACTTGTTTCCCTCCCACTCCACCGACTGAAATTTGAGACACCTGGAACGTTGATAACTTTCATTTGCTTGTTTGCTGTCTGAGACGAAGGTTGTAAAGTTTCCGATTGCAGTGTTTGTAAATCTGTACTGTGATATAGTGTAGGATAAAGTTGATCCTTACTTATGAAATAGAAGAAAATGGTACGTATATTTAGTAGGGATTCATCAGATGTGGATAGATTTTTGCGTTATTTACTTTCGTTTATGTTTAAATGTAGTTTTATCAAAATTTTCAGTATGTTATTTTAAAAGGAAATGTGTTGGGACCTCTTTGGAGGCGAGCTCATTACAGTGATTAACATTAAAACTCACTGGGTGGTCTCCTCTCGAGAGCGGATCTCATTTTTGTCAACACCCGAGTAATTGCATCTTGCCGAATTAAGATGTTATTTGTGGCGTGCTGAAAATTTTTCTTTGGCGAACGTTAAGCAAGAATTCATAGCACACACCTGAGGGGAGAAATCCGAGTTTAATGTTCACATTTTTCATTACTGGGTTCTCTCCTCCATGGTGCGTTACCTTCAAATATACAAGTTTGCCAGATTGCAAATAATTTTATATGTTTCGTGCTTTATAATTTCGGTTATCCGTTAATACTATATTATGGTGCCAGTTGAAATATAAGTTCACGGAATCTCCTTCGAGGTGAGATCATGACGGTGATGTAAATTTTAGCTTCACTGGGTGGTCTCCTCTCGAAGGCGGTTTTCATTCAACAGAAGAAAGAGGATACACAAAAATAATTGTTTTCTAGGAATTCTTTTCCACCAGTTGAAATAATAAGGTGCGCACTTGAGAGGCGATTGCCAAGTTAATGTTTTATTTTTCATTACTGGGTTTTCTCCTTCATGGCGCGTGATGCTTATACCCTCGACTGTTAAGAAATAAAATTTTCTTATGTGGGATTTGGTTCCACTTCTCTTTGGCTTTGCCCTATTTGGAACTGATAAAGCTATTGAGTGGTGGCACCGCGGCCATTTCATCGATAATACAATGTATTAGTCCAGAAGTTAAAATTCGTTAATATTGCAAGTTTTTGAAATCTTGAAGGGAAACACTCCAATTCTTGGTGTTCGTGGTTAAGTTTTTCTGGTTTACTATTTTGGATGTAGGGAATTCATGTCAATGCTTTTATGTAAGAAAATTATATTTTTAAAATGATACGTAAGCCGTTTCTTTTAAGGAAAAGAAGTTCCTTTTGTAATTTCATTTTCATTGGATATTGTTGAAGTTGTCATGCTGTATCCAAATGTGCAGGCGAGTGGGAAGTAACTTGTTTCCCTCCCACTCCACCGACTGAAATTTGAGACACCTGGGACGTTGATAACTTTCATTTGCTTGTTTGCTGTCTGAGACGAAGGTTGTAAAGTTTCCGATTGCAGTGTTTGTAAATCTGTACTGTGATATAGTGTAGGATAATCTTGATCCTTACTTATGAAATAGAAGAAAATGGTACGTATATTTAGTAGGGATTCATCAGACGTGGATAGATTTTTGCGTTATTTACTTTCGTTTATGTTTAAATGTAGTTTTATCAAATTTTTCAGTATGTTATTTTAAAAGGAAATGTGTTGGGACCTCTTTGGAGGCGAGCTCATTACAGTGATTAACATTAAAACTCGCTGGGTGGTCTCCTCTCGAGAGCGGATCTCATTTTTGTCAACACCCGAGTAATTGCATCTTGCCGAATTACGATTGTTATTTGTGGCGTGCTGAAAATTTTTCTTTGGCGAACGTTTAGCAAGAATTCATAGCACACACCTGAGGGGAGAAATCCGAGTTTAATGTTCACATTTTTCATTACTGGGTTCTCTCCTCCATGGTGCGTTACCTTCAAATATACAAGTTTGCCAGATTGCAAATATTTTTATATGTTTCGTGCTTTATAATTTCGGTTATCCGTTAATACTATATTATGGTGCCAGTTGAAATATAAGTTCACGGAATCTCCTTCGAGGTGAGATCATGACGGTGATGTAAATTTTAGCTTCACTGGGTGGTCTCCTCTCGAAGGCGGTTTTCATTCAACAGAAGAAAGAGGATACACAAAAATAATTGTTTTCTAGGAATTCTTTTCCACCAGTTGAAATAATAAGGTGCGCACTTGAGAGGCGATTGCCAAGTTAATGTTTTATTTTTCATTACTGGGTTTTCTCCTTCATGGCGCGTGATGCTTATACCCTCGACTGTTAAGAAATAAAATTTTCTTATGTGGGCTTTGGTTCCACTTCTCTTTGGCTTTGTCCTATTTGGAACTGATAAAGCTATTGAGTGGTGGCACCGCGGCCATTTCATCGATAATACAATGTATTAGTCCAGAAGTTAAAATTCGTTAATATTGCAAATTTTTAAAATCTTGAAGGGAAACACTCCCATTCTTGGTGTTCGTGGTTAAATTTTTCTGGTTTACTATTTTGGATGTAGGGAATTAATGTCAATGCTTTTATGTAAGAAAATTATATTTTTAAAATGATACGTAAGCCGTTTCTTTTAAGGAAAAGAAGTTCCTCTTGTAATTTCATTTTCATTGGATATTTTTGAAGTTGTCATGCTGTAACAAAATGTGCAGGCGAGTGGGAAGTAACTTGTTTCCCTCCCACTCCACCGACTGAAATTTGAGACACCTGGAACGTTGATAACTTTCATTTGCTTGTTTGCTGTCTGAGACGAAGGTTGTAAAGTTTCCGATTGCAGTGTTTGTAAATCTGTACTGTGATATAGTGTAGGATAAAGTTGATCCTTACTTATGAAATAGAAGAAAATGGTACGTATATTTAGTAGGGATTCATCAGATGTGGATAGATTTTTGCGTTATTTACTTTCGTTTATGTTTAAATGTAGTTTTATCAAAATTTTCAGTATGTTATTTTAAAAGGAAATGTGTTGGGACCTCTTTGGAGGCGAGCTCATTACAGTGATTAACATTAAAACTCACTGGGTGGTCTCCTCTCGAGAGCGGATCTCATTTTTGTCAACACCCGAGTAATTGCATCTTGCCGAATTAAGATGTTATTTGTGGCGTGCTGAAAATTTTTCTTTGGCGAACGTTAAGCAAGAATTCATAGCACACACCTGAGGGGAGAAATCCGAGTTTAATGTTCACATTTTTCATTACTGGGTTCTCTCCTCCATGGTGCGTTACCTTCAAATATACAAGTTTGCCAGATTGCAAATAATTTTATATGTTTCGTGCTTTATAATTTCGGTTATCCGTTAATACTATATTATGGTGCCAGTTGAAATATAAGTTCACGGAATCTCCTTCGAGGTGAGATCATGACGGTGATGTAAATTTTAGCTTCACTGGGTGGTCTCCTCTCGAAGGCGGTTTTCATTCAACTGAAGAAAGAGGATACACAAAAATAATTGTTTTCTAGGAATTCTTTTCCACCAGTTGAAATAATAAGGTGCGCACTTGAGAGGCGATTGCCAAGTTAATGTTTTATTTTTCATTACTGGGTTTTCTCCTTCATGGCGCGTGATGCTTATACCCTCGACTGTTAAGAAATAAAATTTTCTTATGTGGGATTTGGTTCCACTTCTCTTTGGCTTTGCCCTATTTGGAACTGATAAAGCTATTGAGTGGTGGCACCGCGGCCATTTCATCGATAATACAATGTATTAGTCCAGAAGTTAAAATTCGTTAATATTGCAAGTTTTTGAAATCTTGAAGGGAAACACTCCAATTCTTGGTGTTCGTGGTTAAGTTTTTCTGGTTTACTATTTTGGATGTAGGGAATTCATGTCAATGCTTTTATGTAAGAAAATTATATTTTTAAAATGATACGTAAGCCGTTTCTTTTAAGGAAAAGAAGTTCCTTTTGTAATTTCATTTTCATTGGATATTGTTGAAGTTGTCATGCTGTATCCAAATGTGCAGGCGAGTGGGAAGTAACTTGTTTCCCTCCCACTCCACCGACTGAAATTTGAGACACCTGGGACGTTGATAACTTTCATTTGCTTGTTTGCTGTCTGAGACGAAGGTTGTAAAGTTTCCGATTGCAGTGTTTGTAAATCTGTACTGTGATATAGTGTAGGATAATCTTGATCCTTACTTATGAAATAGAAGAAAATGGTACGTATATTTAGTAGGGATTCATCAGACGTGGATAGATTTTTGCGTTATTTACTTTCGTTTATGTTTAAATGTAGTTTTATCAAATTTTTCAGTATGTTATTTTAAAAGGAAATGTGTTGGGACCTCTTTGGAGGCGAGCTCATTACAGTGATTAACATTAAAACTCACTGGGTGGTCTCCTCTCGAGAGCGGATCTCATTTTTGTCAACACCCGAGTAATTGCATCTTGCCGAATTACGATTGTTATTTGTGGCGTGCTGAAAATTTTTCTTTGGCGAACGTTTAGCAAGAATTCATTGCACACACCTGAGGGGAGAAATCCGAGTTTAATGTTCACATTTTTCATTACTGGGTTCTCTCCTCCATGGTGCGTTACCTTCAAATATACAAGTTTGCCAGATTGCAAATATTTTTATATGTTTCGTGCTTTATAATTTCGGTTATCCGTTAATACTATATTATGGTGCCAGTTGAAATATAAGTTCACGGAATCTCCTTCGAGGTGAGATCATGACGGTGATGTAAATTTTAGCTTCACTGGGTGGTCTCCTCTCGAAGGCGGTTTTCATTCAACAGAAGAAAGAGGATACACAAAAATAATTGTTTTCTAGGAATTCTTTTCCACCAGTTGAAATAATAAGGTGCGCACTTGAGAGGCGATTGCCAAGTTAATGTTTTATTTTTCATTACTGGGTTTTCTCCTTCATGGCGCGTGATGCTTATACCCTCGACTGTTAAGAAATAAAATTTTCTTATGTGGGCTTTGGTTCCACTTTTCTTTGGCTTTGTCCTATTTGGAACTGATAAAGCTATTGAGTGGTGGCACCGCGGTCATTTCATCGATAATACAATGTATTAGTCCAGAAGTTAAAATTCGTTAATATTGCAAATTTTTAAAATCTTGAAGGGAAACACTCCCATTCTTGGTGTTCGTGGTTAAATTTTTCTGGTTTACTATTTTGGATGTAGGGAATTAATGTCAATGCTTTTATGTAAGAAAATTATATTTTTAAAATGATACGTAAGCCGTTTCTTTTAAGGAAAAGAAGTTCCTCTTGTAATTTCATTTTCATTGGATATTTTTGAAGTTGTCATGCTGTAACAAAATGTGCAGGCGAGTGGGAAGTAACTTGTTTCCCTCCCACTCCACCGACTGAAAATTGAGACACCTGGGACGTTGATAACTTTCATTTGCTTGTTTGCTGTCTGAGACGAAGGTTGTAAAGTTTCCGATTGCAGTGTTTGTAAATCTGTACTGTGATATAGTGTAGGATAAAGTTGATCCTTACTTATGAAATAGAAGAAAATGGTACGTATATTTAGTAGGGATTCATCAGATGTGGATAGATTTGTGCGTTATTTACTTTCGTTTATGTTTAAATGTAGTTTTATCAAAATTTTCAGTATGTTATTTTAAAAGGAAATGTGTTGGGACCTCTTTGGAGGCGAGCTCATTACAGTGATTAACATTAAAACTCACTGGGTGGTCTCCTCTCGAGAGCGGATCTCATTTTTGTCAACACCCGAGTAATTGCATCTTGCCGAATTACGATTGTTATTTGTGGCGTGCTGAAAATTTTTCTTTGGCGAACGTTTAGCAAGAATTCATAGCACACACCTGAGGGGAGAAATCCGAGTTTAATGTTCACATTTTTCATTACTGGGTTCTCTCCTCCATGGTGCGTTACCTTCAAATATACAAGTTTGCCAGATTGCAAATATTTTTATATGTTTCGTGCTTTATAATTTCGGTTATCCGTTAATACTATATTATGGTGCCAGTTGAAATATAAGTTCACGGAATCTCCTTCGAGGTGAGATCATGACGGTGATGTAAATTTTAGCTTCACTGGGTGGTCTCCTCTCGAAGGCGGTTTTCATTCAACAGAAGAAAGAGGATACACAAAAATAATTGTTTTCTAGGAATTCTTTTCCACCAGTTGAAATAATAAGGTGCGCACTTGAGAGGCGATTGCCAAGTTAAGGTTTTATTTTTCATTACTGGGTTTTCTCCTTCATGGCGCGTGATGCTTATACCCTCGACTGTTAAGAAATAAAATTTTCTTATGTGGGCTTTGGTTCCACTTCTCTTTGGCTTTGTCCTATTTGGAACTGATAAAGCTATTGAGTGGTGGCACCGCGGCCATTTCATCGATAATACAATGTATTAGTCCAGAAGTTAAAATTCGTTAATATTGCAAATTTTTAAAATCTTGAAGGGAAACACTACCATTCTTGGTGTTCGTGGTTAAATTTTTCTGGTTTACTATTTTGGATGTAGGGAATTCATGTCAATGCATTTATGTAAGAAAATTATATTTTTAAAATGATACGTAAGCCGTTTCTTTTAAGGAAAAGAAGTTCCTTTTGTAATTTCCTTTTCATTGGATATTGTTGAAGTTGTCATGCTGTAACCAAATGTGAAGGCGAGTGGAAAGTAACTTGTTTCCCTCCCACTCCACCGACTGAAATTTGAGACACCTGGAACGTTGATAACTTTCATTTGCTTGTTTGCTGTCTGAGACGAAGGTTGTAAAGTTTCCGATTGCAGTGTTTGTAAATCTGTACTGTGATATAGTGTAGGATAAAGTGGATCCTTACTTATGAAATAGAAGAAAATGGTACGTATATTTAGTAGGGATTCATCAGATGTGGATAGATTTGTGCGTTATTTACTTTCGTTTATGTTTAAATGTAGTTTTATCAAAATTTTCAGTATGTTATTTTAAAAGGAAATGTGTTGGGACCTCTTTGGAGGCGAGCTCATTACAGTGATTAACATTAAAACTCACTGGGTGGTCTCCTCTCGAGAGCGGATCTCATTTTTGTCAACACCCGAGTAATTGCATCTTGCCGAATTACGATTGTTATTTGTGGCGTGCTGAAAATTTTTCTTTGGCGAACGTTTAGCAAGAATTCATAGCACACACCTGAGGGGAGAAATCCGAGTTTAATGTTCACATTTTTCATTACTGGGTTCTCTCCTCCATGGTGCGTTACCTTCAAATATACAAGTTTGCCAGATTGCAAATATTTTTATATGTTTCGTGCTTTATAATTTCGGTTATCCGTTAATACTATATTATGGTGCCAGTTGAAATATAAGTTCACGGAATCTCCTTCGAGGTGAGATCATGACGGTGATGTAAATTTTAGCTTCACTGGGTGGTCTCCTCTCGAAGGCGGTTTTCATTCAACAGAAGAAAGAGGATACACAAAAATAATTGTTTTCTAGGAATTCTTTTCCACCAGTTGAAATAATAAGGTGCGCACTTGAGAGGCGATTGCCAAGTTAAGGTTTTATTTTTCATTACTGGGTTTTCTCCTTCATGGCGCGTGATGCTTATACCCTCGACTGTTAAGAAATAAAATTTTCTTATGTGGGCTTTGGTTCCACTTCTCTTTGGCTTTGTCCTATTTGGAACTGATAAAGCTATTGAGTGGTGGCACCGCGGCCATTTCATCGATAATACAATGTATTAGTCCAGAAGTTAAAATTCGTTAATATTGCAAATTTTTAAAATCTTGAAGGGAAACACTACCATTCTTGGTGTTCGTGGTTAAATTTTTCTGGTTTACTATTTTGGATGTAGGGAATTCATGTCAATGCATTTATGTAAGAAAATTATATTTTTAAAATGATACGTAAGCCGTTTCTTTTAAGGAAAAGAAGTTCCTTTTGTAATTTCCTTTTCATTGGATATTGTTGAAGTTGTCATGCTGTAACCAAATGTGAAGGCGAGTGGAAAGTAACTTGTTTCCCTCCCACTCCACCGACTGAAATTTGAGACACCTGGAACGTTGATAACTTTCATTTGCTTGTTTGCTGTCTGAGACGAAGGTTGTAAAGTTTCCGATTGCAGTGTTTGTAAATCTGTACTGTGATATAGTGTAGGATAAAGTTGATCCTTACTTATGAAATAGAAGAAAATGGTACGTATATTTAGTAGGGATTCATCAGATGTGGATAGATTTTTGCGTTATTTACTTTCGTTTATGTTTAAATGTAGTTTTATCAAAATTTTCAGTATGTTATTTTAAAAGGAAATGTGTTGGGACCTCTTTGGAGGCGAGCTCATTACAGTGATTAACATTAAAACTCACTGGGTGGTCTCCTCTCGAGAGCGGATCTCATTTTTGTCAACACCCGAGTAATTGCATCTTGCCGAATTAAGATTGTTATTTGTGGCGTGCTGAAAATTTTTCTTTGGCGAACGTTAAGCAAGAATTCATAGCACACACCTGAGGGGAGAAATCCGAGTTTAATGTTCACATTTTTCATTACTGGGTTCTCTCCTCCATGGTGCGTTACCTTCAAATATACAAGTTTGCCAGATTGCAAATAATTTTATATGTTTCGTGCTTTATAATTTCGGTTATCCGTTAATACTATATTATGGTGCCAGTTGAAATATAAGTTCACGGAATCTCCTTCGAGGTGAGATCATGACGGTGATGTAAATTTTAGCTTCACTGGGTGGTCTCCTCTCGAAGGCGGTTTTCATTCAACAGAAGAAAGAGGATACACAAAAATAATTGTTTTCTAGGAATTCTTTTCCACCAGTTGAAATAATAAGGTGCGCACTTGAGAGGCGATTGCCAAGTTAATGTTTTATTTTTCATTACTGGGTTTTCTCCTTCATGGCGCGTGATGCTTATACCCTCGACTGTTAAGAAATAAAATTTTCTTATGTGGGATTTGGTTCCACTTCTCTTTGGCTTTGCCCTATTTGGAACTGATAAAGCTATTGAGTGGTGGCACCGCGGCCATTTCATCGATAATACAATGTATTAGTCCAGAAGTTAAAATTCGTTAATATTGCAAGTTTTTGAAATCTTGAAGGGAAACACTCCAATTCTTGGTGTTCGTGGTTAAGTTTTTCTGGTTTACTATTTTGGATGTAGGGAATTCATGTCAATGCTTTTATGTAAGAAAATTATATTTTTAAAATGATACGTAAGCCGTTTCTTTTAAGGAAAAGAAGTTCCTTTTGTAATTTCATTTTCATTGGATATTGTTGAAGTTGTCATGCTGTATCCAAATGTGCAGGCGAGTGGGAAGTAACTTGTTTCCCTCCCACTCCACCGACTGAAATTTGAGACACCTGGGACGTTGATAACTTTCATTTGCTTGTTTGCTGTCTGAGACGAAGGTTGTAAAGTTTCCGATTGCAGTGTTTGTAAATCTGTACTGTGATATAGTGTAGGATAATCTTGATCCTTACTTATGAAATAGAAGAAAATGGTACGTATATTTAGTAGGGATTCATCAGACGTGGATAGATTTTTGCGTTATTTACTTTCGTTTATGTTTAAATGTAGTTTTATCAAATTTTTCAGTATGTTATTTTAAAAGGAAATGTGTTGGGACCTCTTTGGAGGCGAGCTCATTACAGTGATTAACATTAAAACTCACTGGGTGGTCTCCTCTCGAGAGCGGATCTCATTTTTGTCAACACCCGAGTAATTGTATCTTGCCGAATTACGATTTTTATTGGTGGCGTGCTGAAAATTTTTCTTTGGCGAACGTTAAGCAAGAATTCATGGCACACACCTGAGGGGAGAAATCCGAGATTAATGTTTACATTTTTCATTACTGGGTTTTCTCCTCCATGGTGGGTTACCTTCAAATATACAAGTTTGCCAGATTGCAAATATTTTTATATGTTTCGTGCTTTATAATTTCGGTTATCCGTTAATACTATATTATGGTGTAAGTTGAAACATAAGTTCACGGACTCTCCTTCGAGGTGAGATCATCACGGTGACGTAAATTTTAGCTTCACTGGGTGGTCTCCTCTCGAAGGCGGTTTTCATTAAACAGAAGAAAGAGGATACACAAAAATAATTGTTTTCTAGGAATTCTTTTCCACCAGTTGAAATAATAAGGTGCGCACTTGAGAGGCGATTGCCAAGTTAATGTTTTATTTTTCATTACTGGGTTTTCTCCTTCATGGCGCGTGATGCTTATACCCTCGACTGTTAAGAAATAAAATTTTCTTATGTGGGCTTTGGTTCCACTTCTCTTTGGCTTTGCCCTATTTGGAACTGATAAAGCTATTGAGTGGTGGCACCGCGGCCATTTCATCGATAATACAATGTATTAGTCCAGAAGTTAAAATTCGGTAATATTGCAAGTTTTTGAAATCTTGAAGGGAAACACTCCAATTCTTGGTGTTCGTGGTTAAATTTTTCTGGTTTACTATTTGGGATGTAGGGAATTCATGTCAATGCTTTTATGTAAGAAAATTATATTTTTAAAATGATACGTAAGCCGTTTCTTTTAAGGAAAAGAAGTTCCTTTTGTAATTTCATTTTCATTGGATATTGTTGAAGTTGTCATGCTGTAACCAAATGTGCAGGCGAGAGGGAAGTAACTTGTTTCCCTCCCACTCCACCGACTGAAATTTGAGACACCTGGGACGTTGATAACTTTCATTTGCTTGTTTGCTGTCTGAGACGAAGGTTGTAAAGTTTCCGATTGCAGTGTTTGTAAATCTGTACTGTGATATAGTGTAGGATAAACTTGATACTTACTTATGAAATAGAAGAAAATGGTACGTATATTTAGTAGGGATTCATCAGACGTGGATAGATTTTTGCGTTATTTACTTTCCTTTATGTTTAAATGTAGTTTTATCAAATTTTTCAGTATGTTATTTTAAAAGGAAATGTGTTGGGACCTCTTTGGAGGCGAGCTCATTACAGTGATTAACATTAAAACTCACTGGGTGGTCTCCTCTCGAGAGCTGATCTCATTTTTGTCAACACCCGAGTAATTGCATCTTGCCGAATTACGATTGTTATTTGTGGCGTGCTGAAAATTTTTCTTTGGCGAACGTTAAGCAAGAATTCATAGCACACACCTGAGGGGAGAAATCCGAGTTTAATGTTCACATTTTTCATTACTGGGTTCTCTCCTCCATGGTGCGTTACCTTCAAATATACAAGTTTGCCAGATTGCAAATATTTTTATATGCTTCGTGCTTTATAATTTCGGTTATCCGTTAATACTATATTATGGTGCCAGTTGAAATATAAGTTCACGGAATCTCCTTCGAGGTGAGATCATGACGGTGATGTAAATTTTAGCTTCACTGGGTGGTCTTCTCTCGAAGGCGGTTTTCATTCAACAGAAGAAAGAGGATACACAAAAATAATTGTTTTCTAGGAATTCTTTTCCACCAGTTGAAATAATAAGTTGCGCACTTGACAGGCGATTGCCAAGTTAAGGTTTTTTTTTTTTTTCATTACTGGGTTTTTTTCCTTCATGGCGCGTGATGCTTATACCCTCGACTGTTAAGAAATAAAATTTTCTTATGTGGGCTTTGGTTCCACTTCTCTTTGGCTTTGTTATATTTGGAACTGATAAAGCTATTGAGTGTTGGCACCGCGGCCATTTCATCGATAATACAATGTATTAGTCCAGAAGTTAAAATTCGTTAATATTGCAAATTTTTAAAATCTTGAAGGGAAACACTCCCATTCTTGGTGTTCGTGGTTAAATTTTTCTGGTTTACTATTTTGGATGTAGGGAATTCATGTCAATGCTTTTATGTAAGAAAATTATATTTTTAAAATGATACGTAAGCCGTTTCTTTTAAGGAAAAGAAGTTCCTTTTGTAATTTCATTTTCATTGGATATTGTTGAAGTTGTCATGCTGTAACCAAATGTGCGGGCGAGTGGGAAGTAACTTGTTTCCCTCCCACTCCACCTACTGAAATTTGAGACACCTGGGACGTTGATAACTTTCATTTGCTTGTTTGCTGTCTGAGACGAAGGTTGTAAAGTTTCCGATTGCAGTGTTTGTAAATCTGTACTGTGATATAGTGTAGGATAAACTTGATCCTTACTTATGAAATAGAAGAAAATGGTACGTATATTTAGTAGGGATTCATCAGTCGTGGATAGATTTTTGCGTTATTTACTTTCGTTTATGTTTAAATGTAGTTTTATCAAAATTTTCAGTATGTTATTTTAAAAGGAAATGTGTTGGGACCTCTTTGGAGGCGAGCTCATTACAGTGATTAACATTAAAACTCACTGGGTGGTCTCCTCTCGAGAGCGGATCTCATTTTTGTCAACACCCGAGTAATTGCATCTTTCCGAATTACGATTGTTATTTGTGGCGTGCTGAAAATTTTTCTTTGGCGAACGTTTAGCAAGAATTCATAGCACACACCTGAGGGGAGAAATCCGAGTTTAATGTTCACATTTTTCATTACTGGGTTCTCTCCTCCATGGTGCGTTACCTTCAAATATACAAGTTTGCCAGATTGCAAATATTTTTATATGTTTCGTGCTTTATAATTTCGGTTATCCGTTAATACTATATTATGGTGCCAGTTGAAATATAAGTTCACGGAATCTCCTTCGAGGTGAGATCATGACGGTGATGTAAATTTTAGCTTCACTGGGTGGTCTCCTCTCGAAGGCGGTTTTCATTCAACAGAAGAAAGAGGATACACAAAAATAATTGTTTTCTAGGATTTCTTTTCCACCAGTTGAAATAATAATGTGCGCACTTGAGAGGCGATTGCCAAGTTAAGGTTTTTTTTTCATTACTGGGTTTTCTCCTTCATGGCGCGTGATGCTTATACCCTCGACTGTTAAGAAATAAAATTTTCTTATGTGGGCTTTGGTTCCACTTCTCTTTGGCTTTGTCCTATTTGGAACTGATAAAGCTATTGAGTGGTGGCACCGCGGCCATTTCATCGATAATACAATGTATTAGTCCAGAAGTTAAAATTCGTTAATATTGCAAATTTTTAAAATCTTGAAGGGAAACACTCCCATTCTTGGTGTTCGTGGTTAAATTTTTCTGGTTTACTATTTTGGATGTAGGGAATTAATGTCAATGCTTTTATGTAAGAAAATTATATTTTTAAAATGATACGTAAGCCGTTTCTTTTAAGGAAAAGAAGTTCCTTTTGTAATTTCATTTTCATTGGATATTTTTGAAGTTGTCATGCTGTAACAAAATGTGCAGGCGAGTGGGAAGTAACTTGTTTCCCTCCCACTCCACCGACTGAAAATTGAGACACCTGGGACGTTGATAACTTTCATTTGCTTGTTTGCTGTCTGAGACGAAGGTTGTAAAGTTTCCGATTGCAGTGTTTGTAAATCTGTACTGTAATATAGTGTAGGATAAACTTGACCCTTACTTATGAAATAGAAGAAAATGGTACGTATATTTAGTAGGGATTCATCAGTCGTGGATAGATTTTTGCGTTATTTACTTTCGTTTATGTTTAAATGTAGTTTTATCAAATTTTTCAGTATGTTATTTTAAAAGGAAATGTGTTGGGACCTCTTTGGAGGCGAGCTCATTACAGTCATTAACATTAAAACTCACTGGGTGGTCTCCTCTCGAGAGCGGATCTCATTTTTGTCAACACCCGAGTAATTGCATCTTGCCGAATTACGATTGTTATTTGTGGCGTGCTGAAAATTTTTCTTTGGCGAACGTTTAGCAAGAATTCATAGCACACACCTGAGGGGAGAAATCCGAGTTTAATGTTCACATTTTTCATTACTGGGTTCTCTCCTCCATGGTGCGTTACCTTCAAATATACAAGTTTGCCAGATTGCAAATATTTTTATATGTTTCGTGCTTTATAATTTCGGTTATCCGTTAATACTATATTATGGTGCCAGTTGAAATATAAGTTCACGGAATCTCCTTCGAGGTGAGATCATGACGGTGATGTAAATTTTAGCTTCACTGGTTGGTCTCCTCTCGAAGGCGGTTTTCATTCAACAGAAGAAAGAGGATACACAAAAATAATTGTTTTCTAGGAATTCTTTTCCACCAGTTGAAATAATAAGGTGCGCACTTGAGAGGCGATTGCCAAGTTAAGGTTTTATTTTTCATTACTGGGTTTTCTCCTTCATGGCGCGTGATGCTTATACCCTCGACTGTTAAGAAATAAAATTTTCTTATGTGGGCTTTGGTTCCACTTCTCTTTGGCTTTGTCCTATTTGGAACTGATAAAGCTATTGAGTGGTGGCACCGCGGCCATTTCATCGATAATACAATGTATTAGTCCAGAAGTTAAAATTCGGTAATATTGCAAGTTTTTGAAATCTTGAAGGGAAACACTCCTATTCTTGGTGTTCGTGGTTAAATTTTTCTGGTTTACTATTTTGGATGTAGGGAATTCATGTCAATGCTTTTATGTAAGAAAATTATATTTTTAAAATGATACGTAAGCCGTTTCTTTTAAGGAAAAGAAGTTCCTTTTGTAATTTCATTTTCATTGGATATTGTTGAAGTTGTCATGCTGTAACCAAATGTGAAGGCGAGTGGAAAGTAACTTGTTTCCCTCCCACTCCACCGACTGAAATTTGAGACACCTGGGACGTTGATAACTTTCATTTGCTTGTTTGCTGTCTGAGACGAAGGTTGTAAAGTTTCCGATTGCAGTGTTTGTAAATCTGTACTGTGATATAGTGTAGGATAAAGTTGATCCTTACTTATGAAATAGAAGAAAATGGTACGTATATTTAGTAGGGATTCATCAGACGTGGATAGATTTTTGCGTTATTTACTTTCGTTTATGTTTAAATGTAGTTTTATCAAAATTTTCAGTATGTTATTTTAAAAGGAAATGTGTTGGGACCTCTTTGGAGGCGAGCTCATTACAGTGATTAACATTAAAACTCACTGGGTGGTCTCCTCTCGAGAGCGGATCTCATTTTTGTCAACACCCGAGTAATTGCATCTTGCCGAATTACGATTGTTATTTGTGGCGTGCTGAAAATTTTTCTTTGGCGAACGTTAAGCAAGAATTCATAGCACACACCTGAGGGGAGAAATCCGAGTTTAATGTTCACATTTTTCATTACTGGGTTCTCTCCTCCATGGTGCGTTACCTTCAAATATACAAGTTTGCCAGATTGCAAATATTTTTATATGTTTCGTGCTTTATAATTTCGGTTATCCGTTAATACTATATTATGGTGCCAGTTGAAATATAAGTTCACGGAATCTCCTTCGAGGTGAGATCATGACGGTGATGTAAATTTTAGCTTCACTGGGTGGTCTCCTCTCGAAGGCGGTTTTCATTCAACAGAAGAAAGAGGATACACAAAAATAATTGTTTTCTAGGAATTCTTTTCCACCAGTTGAAATAATAAGGTGCGCACTTGAGAGGCGATTGCCAAGTTAATGTTTTATTTTTCATTACTGGGTTTTCTCCTTCATGGCGCGTGATGCTTATACCCTCGACTGTTAAGAAATAAAATTTTCTTATGTGGGCTTTGGTTCCACTTCTCTTTGGCTTTGCCCTATTTGGAACTGATAAAGCTATTGAGTGGTGGCACCGCGGCCATTTCATCGATAATACAATGTATTAGTCCAGAAGTTAAAATTCGGTAATATTGCAAGTTTTTGAAATCTTGAAGGGAAACACTCCAATTCTTGGTGTTCGTGGTTAAATTTTTCTGGTTTACTATTTTGGATGTAGGGAATTCATGTCAATGCTTTTATGTAAGAAAATTATATTTTTAAAATGATACGTAAGCCGTTTCTTTTAAGGAAAAGAAGTTCCTTTTGTAATTTCATTTTCATTGGATATTGTTGAAGTTGTCATGCTGTAACCAAATGTGCGGGCGAGTGGGAAGTAACTTGTTTCCCTCCCACTCCACCTACTGAAATTTGAGACACCTGGGACGTTGATAACTTTCATTTGCTTGTTTGCTGTCTGAGACGAAGGTTGTAAAGTTTCCGATTGCAGTGTTTGTAAATCTGTACTGTGATATAGTGTAGGATAAAGTTGATCCTTACTTATGAAATAGAAGAAAATGGTACGTATATTTAGTAGGGATTCATCAGTCGTGGATAGATTTTTGCGTTATTTACTTTCGTTTATGTTTAAATGTAGTTTTATCAAAATTTTCAGTATGTTATTTTAAAAGGAAATGTGTTGGGACCTCTTTGGAGGCGAGCTCATTACAGTGATTAACATTAAAACTCACTGGGTGGTCTCCTCTCGAGAGCGGATCTCATTTTTGTCAACACCCGAGTAATTGCATCTTTCCGAATTACGATTGTTATTTGTGGCGTGCTGAAAATTTTTCTTTGGCGAACGTTTAGCAAGAATTCATAGCACACACCTGAGGGGAGAAATCCGAGTTTAATGTTCACATTTTTCATTACTGGGTTCTCTCCTCCATGGTGCGTTACCTTCAAATATACAAGTTTGCCAGATTGCAAATATTTTTATATGTTTCGTGCTTTATAATTTCGGTTATCCGTTAATACTATATTATGGTGCCAGTTGAAATATAAGTTCACGGAATCTCCTTCGAGGTGAGATCATGACGGTGATGTAAATTTTAGCTTCACTGGGTGGTCTCCTCTCGAAGGCGGTTTTCATTCAACAGAAGAAAGAGGATACACAAAAATAATTGTTTTCTAGGAATTCTTTTCCACCAGTTGAAATAATAAGGTGCGCACTTGAGAGGCGATTGCCAAGTTAATGTTTTATTTTTCATTACTGGGTTTTCTCCTTCATGGCGCGTGATGCTTATACCCTCGACTGTTAAGAAATAAAATTTTCTTATGTGGGCTTTGGTTCCACTTCTCTTTGGCTTTGTCCTATTTGGAACTGATAAAGCTATTGAGTGGTGGCACCGCGGCCATTTCATCGATAATACAATGTATTAGTCCAGAAGTTAAAATTCGTTAATATTGCAAATTTTTAAAATCTTGAAGGGAAACACTCCCATTCTTGGTGTTCGTGGTTAAATTTTTCTGGTTTACTATTTTGGATGTAGGGAATTCATGTCAATGCTTTTATGTAAGAAAATTATATTTTTAAAATGATACGTAAGCCGTTTCTTTTAAGGAAAAGAAGTTCCTTTTGTAATTTCATTTTCATTGGATATTGTTGAAGTTGTCATGCTGTAACCAAATGTGAAGGCGAGTGGAAAGTAACTTGTTTCCCTCCCACTCCACCGACTGAAATTTGAGACACCTGGGACGTTGATAACTTTCATTTGCTTGTTTGCTGTCTGAGACGAAGGTTGTAAAGTTTCCGATTGCAGTGTTTGTAAATCTGTACTGTGATATAGTGTAGGATAAAGTTGATCCTTACTTATGAAATAGAAGAAAATGGTACGTATATTTAGTAGGGATTCATCAGACGTGGATAGATTTTTGCGTTATTTACTTTCGTTTATGTTTAAATGTAGTTTTATCAAATTTTTCAGTATGTTATTTTAAAAGGAAATGTGTTGGGACCTCTTTGGAGGCGAGCTCATTACAGTGATTAACATTAAAACTCACTGGGTGGTCTCCTCTCGAGAGCGGATCTCATTTTTGTCAACACCCGAGTAATTGCATCTTTCCGAATTACGATTGTTATTTGTGGCGTGCTGAAAATTTTTCTTTGGCGAACGTTTAGCAAGAATTCATAGCACACACCTGAGGGGAGAAATCCGAGTTTAATGTTCACATTTTTCATTACTGGGTTCTCTCCTCCATGGTGCGTTACCTTCAAATATACAAGTTTGCCAGATTGCAAATATTTTTATATGTTTCGTGCTTTATAATTTCGGTTATCCGTTAATACTATATTATGGTGCCAGTTGAAATATAAGTTCACGGAATCTCCTTCGAGGTGAGATCATGACGGTGATGTAAATTTTAGCTTCACTGGGTGGTCTCCTCTCGAAGGCGGTTTTCATTCAACAGAAGAAAGAGGATACACAAAAATAATTGTTTTCTAGGAATTCTTTTCCACCAGTTGAAATAATAAGGTGCGCACTTGAGAGGCGATTGCCAAGTTAATGTTTTATTTTTCATTACTGGGTTTTCTCCTTCAAGGCGCGTGATGCTTATACCCTCGACTGTTAAGAAATAAAATTTTCTTATGTGGGCTTTGGTTCCACTTCTCTTTGGCTTTGTTCTATTTTAGACTGATAAAGCTATTGAGTGGTGGCACCGCGGCCATTTCTTCGATAATACAATGTATTAGTCCAGAAGTTAAAATTCGTTAACATTGCAAATTTTTAAAATCTTGAAGGGAAACACTCCCATTCTTGGTGTTCGTGGTTAAATTTTTCTGGTTTACTATTTTGGATGTAGGGAATTAATGTCAATGCTTTTATGTAAGAAAATTATATTTTTAAAATGATACGTAAGCCGTTTCTTTTAAGGAAAAGAAGTTCCTCTTGTAATTTCATTTTCATTGGATATTTTTGAAGTTGTCATGCTGTAACCAAATGTGCAGGCGAGTGGGAAGTAACTTGTTTCCCTCCCACTCCACCGACTGAAAATTGAGACACCTGGGACGTTGATAACTTTCATTTGCTTGTTTGCTGTCTGAGACGAAGGTTGTAAAGTTTCCGATTGCAGTGTTTGTAAATCTGTACTGTGATATAGTGTAGGATAAAGTTGATCCTTACTTATGATATAGAAGAAAATGGTACGTATATTTAGTAGGGATTCATCAGACGTGGATAGATTTTTGCGTTATTTACTTTCGTTTATGTTTAAATGTAGTTTTATCAAATTTTTCAGTATGTTATTTTAAAAGGAAATGTGTTGGGACCTCTTTGGAGGCGAGCTCATTACAGTGATTAACATTAAAACTCACTGGGTGGTCTCCTCTCGAGAGCGGATCTCATTTTTGTCAACACCCGAGTAATTGCATCTTGCCGAATTACGATTGTTATTTGTGGCGTCCTGAAAATTTATCTTTGGCGAACGTTAAGCAAGAATTCATAGCACACACCTGAGGGGAGAAATCCGAGTTTAATGTTCACATTTTTCATTACTGGGTTCTCTCCTCCATGGTGCGTTACCTTCAAATATACAAGTTTGCCAGATTGCAAATATTTTTATATGTTTCGTGCTTTATAATTTCGGTTATCCGTTAATACTATATTATGGTGCCAGTTGAAATATAAGTTCACGGAATCTCCTTCGAGGTGAGATCATGACGGTGATGTAAATTTTAGCTTCACTGGGTGGTCTCCTCTCGAAGGCGGTTTTCATTCAACAGAAGAAAGAGGATACACAAAAATAATTGTTTTCTAGGAATTCTTTTCCACCAGTTGAAATAATAAGGTGCGCACTTGAGAGGCGATTGCCAAGTTAATGTTTTATTTTTCATTACTGGGTTTTCTCCTTCATGGCGCGTGATGCTTATACCCTCGACTGTTAAGAAATAAAATTTTCTTATGTGGGCTTTGGTTCCACTTCTCTTTGGCTTTGCCCTATTTGGAACTGATAAAGCTATTGAGTGGTGGCACCGCGGCCATTTCATCGATAATACAATGTATTAGTCCAGAAGTTAAAATTCGGTAATATTGCAAGTTTTTGAAATCTTGAAGGGAAACACTCCAATTCTTGGTGTTCGTGGTTAAATTTTTCTGGTTTACTATTTTGGATGTAGGGAATTCATGTCAATGCTTTTATGTAAGAAAATTATATTTTTAAAATGATACGTAAGCCGTTTCTTTTAAGGAAAAGAAGTTCCTTTTGTAATTTCATTTTCATTGGATATTGTTGAAGTTGTCATGCTGTAACCAAATGTGAAGGCGAGTGGAAAGTAACTTGTTTCCCTCCCACTCCACCGACTGAAATTTGAGACACCTGGGACGTTGATAACTTTCATTTGCTTGTTTGCTGTCTGAGACGAAGGTTGTAAAGTTTCCGATTGCAGTGTTTGTAAATCTGTACTGTGATATAGTGTAGGATAAAGTTGATCCTTACTTATGAAATAGAAGAAAATGGTACGTATATTTAGTAGGGATTCATCAGACGTGGATAGATTTTTGCGTTATTTACTTTCGTTTATGTTTAAATGTAGTTTTATCAAAATTTTCAGTATGTTATTTTAAAAGGAAATGTGTTGGGACCTCTTTGGAGGCGAGCTCATTACAGTGATTAACATTAAAACTCACTGGGTGTTCTCCTCTCGAGAGCGGATCTCATTTTTGTCAACACCCGAGTAATTGCATCTTGCCGAATTACGATTGTTATTTGTGGCGTGCTGAAAATTTTTCTTTGGCGAACGTTTAGCAAGAATTCATAGCACACACCTGAGGGGAGAAATCCGAGTTTAATGTTCACATTTTTCATTACTGGGTTCTCTCCTCCATGGTGCGTTACCTTCAAATATACAAGTTTGCCAGATTGCAAATATTTTTATATGTTTCGTGCTTTATAATTTCGGTTATCCGTTAATACTATATTATGGTGCCAGTTGAAATATAAGTTCACGGAATCTCCTTCGAGGTGAGATCATGACGGTGATGTAAATTTTAGCTTCACTGGGTGGTCTCCTCTCGAAGGCGGTTTTCATTCAACAGAAGAAAGAGGATACACAAAAATAATTGTTTTCTAGGAATTCTTTTCCACCAGTTGAAATAATAAGGTGCGCACTTGAGAGGCGATTGCCAAGTTAAGGTTTTATTTTTCATTACTGGGTTTTCTCCTTCATGGCGCGTGATGCTTATACCCTCGACTGTTAAGAAATAAAATTTTCTTATGTGGGCTTTGGTTCCACTTCTCTTTGGCTTTGTCCTATTTGGAACTGATAAAGCTATTGAGTGGTGGCACCGCGGCCATTTCATCGATAATACAATGTATTAGTCCAGAAGTTAAAATTCGTTAATATTGCAAATTTTTAAAATCTTGAAGGGAAACACTACCATTCTTGGTGTTCGTGGTTAAATTTTTCTGGTTTACTATTTTGGATGTAGGGAATTCATGTCAATGCATTTATGTAAGAAAATTATATTTTTAAAATGATACGTAAGCCGTTTCTTTTAAGGAAAAGAAGTTCCTTTTGTAATTTCCTTTTCATTGGATATTGTTGAAGTTGTCATGCTGTAACCAAATGTGAAGGCGAGTGGAAAGTAACTTGTTTCCCTCCCACTCCACCGACTGAAATTTGAGACACCTGGAACGTTGATAACTTTCATTTGCTTGTTTGCTGTCTGAGACGAAGGTTGTAAAGTTTCCGATTGCAGTGTTTGTAAATCTGTACTGTGATATAGTGTAGGATAAAGTTGATCCTTACTTATGAAATAGAAGAAAATGGTACGTATATTTAGTAGGGATTCATCAGATGTGGATAGATTTTTGCGTTATTTACTTTCGTTTATGTTTAAATGTAGTTTTATCAAAATTTTCAGTATGTTATTTTAAAAGGAAATGTGTTGGGACCTCTTTGGAGGCGAGCTCATTACAGTGATTAACATTAAAACTCACTGGGTGGTCTCCTCTCGAGAGCGGATCTCATTTTTGTCAACACCCGAGTAATTGCATCTTGCCGAATTAAGATTGTTATTTGTGGCGTGCTGAAAATTTTTCTTTGGCGAACGTTAAGCAAGAATTCATAGCACACACCTGAGGGGAGAAATCCGAGTTTAATGTTCACATTTTTCATTACTGGGTTCTCTCCTCCATGGTGCGTTACCTTCAAATATACAAGTTTGCCAGATTGCAAATAATTTTATATGTTTCGTGCTTTATAATTTCGGTTATCCGTTAATACTATATTATGGTGCCAGTTGAAATATAAGTTCACGGAATCTCCTTCGAGGTGAGATCATGACGGTGATGTAAATTTTAGCTTCACTGGGTGGTCTCCTCTCGAAGGCGGTTTTCATTCAACAGAAGAAAGAGGATACACAAAAATAATTGTTTTCTAGGAATTCTTTTCCACCAGTTGAAATAATAAGGTGCGCACTTGAGAGGCGATTGCCAAGTTAATGTTTTATTTTTCATTACTGGGTTTTCTCCTTCATGGCGCGTGATGCTTATACCCTCGACTGTTAAGAAATAAAATTTTCTTATGTGGGATTTGGTTCCACTTCTCTTTGGCTTTGCCCTATTTGGAACTGATAAAGCTATTGAGTGGTGGCACCGCGGCCATTTCATCGATAATACAATGTATTAGTCCAGAAGTTAAAATTCGTTAATATTGCAAGTTTTTGAAATCTTGAAGGGAAACACTCCAATTCTTGGTGTTCGTGGTTAAGTTTTTCTGGTTTACTATTTTGGATGTAGGGAATTCATGTCAATGCTTTTATGTAAGAAAATTATATTTTTAAAATGATACGTAAGCCGTTTCTTTTAAGGAAAAGAAGTTCCTTTTGTAATTTCATTTTCATTGGATATTGTTGAAGTTGTCATGCTGTATCCAAATGTGCAGGCGAGTGGGAAGTAACTTGTTTCCCTCCCACTCCACCGACTGAAATTTGAGACACCTGGGACGTTGATAACTTTCATTTGCTTGTTTGCTGTCTGAGACGAAGGTTGTAAAGTTTCCGATTGCAGTGTTTGTAAATCTGTACTGTGATATAGTGTAGGATAATCTTGATCCTTACTTATGAAATAGAAGAAAATGGTACGTATATTTAGTAGGGATTCATCAGACGTGGATAGATTTTTGCGTTATTTACTTTCGTTTATGTTTAAATGTAGTTTTATCAAATTTTTCAGTATGTTATTTTAAAAGGAAATGTGTTGGGACCTCTTTGGAGGCGAGCTCATTACAGTGATTAACATTAAAACTCACTGGGTGGTCTCCTCTCGAGAGCGGATCTCATTTTTGTCAACACCCGAGTAATTGTATCTTGCCGAATTACGATTTTTATTGGTGGCGTGCTGAAAATTTTTCTTTGGCGAACGTTAAGCAAGAATTCATGGCACACACCTGAGGGGAGAAATCCGAGATTAATGTTTACATTTTTCATTACTGGGTTTTCTCCTCCATGGTGGGTTACCTTCAAATATACAAGTTTGCCAGATTGCAAATATTTTTATATGTTTCGTGCTTTATAATTTCGGTTATCCGTTAATACTATATTATGGTGTAAGTTGAAACATAAGTTCACGGACTCTCCTTCGAGGTGAGATCATCACGGTGACGTAAATTTTAGCTTCACTGGGTGGTCTCCTCTCGAAGGCGGTTTTCATTAAACAGAAGAAAGAGGATACACAAAAATAATTGTTTTCTAGGAATTCTTTTCCACCAGTTGAAATAATAAGGTGCGCACTTGAGAGGCGATTGCCAAGTTAATGTTTTATTTTTCATTACTGGGTTTTCTCCTTCATGGCGCGTGATGCTTATACCCTCGACTGTTAAGAAATAAAATTTTCTTATGTGGGCTTTGGTTCCACTTCTCTTTGGCTTTGCCCTATTTGGAACTGATAAAGCTATTGAGTGGTGGCACCGCGGCCATTTCATCGATAATACAATGTATTAGTCCAGAAGTTAAAATTCGGTAATATTGCAAGTTTTTGAAATCTTGAAGGGAAACACTCCAATTCTTGGTGTTCGTGGTTAAATTTTTCTGGTTTACTATTTTGGATGTAGGGAATTCATGTCAATGCTTTTATGTAAGAAAATTATATTTTTAAAATGATACGTAAGCCGTTTCTTTTAAGGAAAAGAAGTTCCTTTTGTAATTTCATTTTCATTGGATATTGTTGAAGTTGTCATGCTGTAACCAAATGTGCAGGCGAGAGGGAAGTAACTTGTTTCCCTCCCACTCCACCGACTGAAATTTGAGACACCTGGGACGTTGATAACTTTCATTTGCTTGTTTGCTGTCTGAGACGAAGGTTGTAAAGTTTCCGATTGCAGTGTTTGTAAATCTGTACTGTGATATAGTGTAGGATAAACTTGATACTTACTTATGAAATAGAAGAAAATGGTACGTATATTTAGTAGGGATTCATCAGACGTGGATAGATTTTTGCGTTATTTACTTTCCTTTATGTTTAAATGTAGTTTTATCAAATTTTTCAGTATGTTATTTTAAAAGGAAATGTGTTGGGACCTCTTTGGAGGCGAGCTCATTACAGTGATTAACATTAAAACTCACTGGGTGGTCTCCTCTCGAGAGCTGATCTCATTTTTGTCAACACCCGAGTAATTGCATCTTGCCGAATTACGATTGTTATTTGTGGCGTGCTGAAAATTTTTCTTTGGCGAACGTTAAGCAAGAATTCATAGCACACACCTGAGGGGAGAAATCCGAGTTTAATGTTCACATTTTTCATTACTGGGTTCTCTCCTCCATGGTGCGTTACCTTCAAATATACAAGTTTGCCAGATTGCAAATATTTTTATATGCTTCGTGCTTTATAATTTCGGTTATCCGTTAATACTATATTATGGTGCCAGTTGAAATATAAGTTCACGGAATCTCCTTCGAGGTGAGATCATGACGGTGATGTAAATTTTAGCTTCACTGGGTGGTCTTCTCTCGAAGGCGGTTTTCATTCAACAGAAGAAAGAGGATACACAAAAATAATTGTTTTCTAGGAATTCTTTTCCACCAGTTGAAATAATAAGGTGCGCACTTGACAGGCGATTGCCAAGTTAAGGTTTTGTTTTTTTTTCATTACTGGGTTTTTTTCCTTCATGGCGCGTGATGCTTATACCCTCGACTGTTAAGAAATAAAATTTTCTTATGTGGGCTTTGGTTCCACTTCTCTTTGGCTTTGTTATATTTGGAACTGATAAAGCTATTGAGTGTTGGCACCGCGGCCATTTCATCGATAATACAATGTATTAGTCCAGAAGTTAAAATTCGTTAATATTGCAAATTTTTAAAATCTTGAAGGGAAACACTCCCATTCTTGGTGTTCGTGGTTAAATTTTTCTGGTTTACTATTTTGGATGTAGGGAATTCATGTCAATGCTTTTATGTAAGAAAATTATATTTTTAAAATGATACGTAAGCCGTTTCTTTTAAGGAAAAGAAGTTCCTTTTGTAATTTCATTTTCATTGGATATTGTTGAAGTTGTCATGCTGTAACCAAATGTGCGGGCGAGTGGGAAGTAACTTGTTTCCCTCCCACTCCACCTACTGAAATTTGAGACACCTGGGACGTTGATAACTTTCATTTGCTTGTTTGCTGTCTGAGACGAAGGTTGTAAAGTTTCCGATTGCAGTGTTTGTAAATCTGTACTGTGATATAGTGTAGGATAAACTTGATCCTTACTTATGAAATAGAAGAAAATGGTACGTATATTTAGTAGGGATTCATCAGTCGTGGATAGATTTTTGCGTTATTTACTTTCGTTTATGTTTAAATGTAGTTTTATCAAAATTTTCAGTATGTTATTTTAAAAGGAAATGTGTTGGGACCTCTTTGGAGGCGAGCTCATTACAGTGATTAACATTAAAACTCACTGGGTGGTCTCCTCTCGAGAGCGGATCTCATTTTTGTCAACACCCGAGTAATTGCATCTTTCCGAATTACGATTGTTATTTGTGGCGTGCTGAAAATTTTTCTTTGGCGAACGTTTAGCAAGAATTCATAGCACACACCTGAGGGGAGAAATCCGAGTTTAATGTTCACATTTTTCATTACTGGGTTCTCTCCTCCATGGTGCGTTACCTTCAAATATACAAGTTTGCCAGATTGCAAATATTTTTATATGTTTCGTGCTTTATAATTTCGGTTATCCGTTAATACTATATTATGGTGCCAGTTGAAATATAAGTTCATGGAATCTCCTTCGAGGTGAGATCATGACGGTGATGTAAATTTTAGCTTCACTGGGTGGTCTCCTCTCGAAGGCGGTTTTCATTCAACAGAAGAAAGAGGATACACAAAAATAATTGTTTTCTAGGATTTCTTTTCCACCAGTTGAAATAATAATGTGCGCACTTGAGAGGCGATTGCCAAGTTAAGGTTTTTTTTTCATTACTGGGTTTTCTCCTTCATGGCGCGTGATGCTTATACCCTCGACTGTTAAGAAATAAAATTTTCTTATGTGGGCTTTGGTTCCACTTCTCTTTGGCTTTGTCCTATTTGGAACTGATAAAGCTATTGAGTGGTGGCACCGCGGCCATTTCATCGATAATACAATGTATTAGTCCAGAAGTTAAAATTCGTTAATATTGCAAATTTTTAAAATCTTGAAGGGAAACACTCCCATTCTTGGTGTTCGTGGTTAAATTTTTCTGGTTTACTATTTTGGATGTAGGGAATTAATGTCAATGCTTTTATGTAAGAAAATTATATTTTTAAAATGATACGTAAGCCGTTTCTTTTAAGGAAAAGAAGTTCCTTTTGTAATTTCATTTTCATTGGATATTTTTGAAGTTGTCATGCTGTAACAAAATGTGCAGGCGAGTGGGAAGTAACTTGTTTCCCTCCCACTCCACCGACTGAAAATTGAGACACCTGGGACGTTGATAACTTTCATTTGCTTGTTTGCTGTCTGAGACGAAGGTTGTAAAGTTTCCGATTGCAGTGTTTGTAAATCTGTACTGTAATATAGTGTAGGATAAACTTGACCCTTACTTATGAAATAGAAGAAAATGGTACGTATATTTAGTAGGGATTCATCAGTCGTGGATAGATTTTTGCGTTATTTACTTTCGTTTATGTTTAAATGTAGTTTTATCAAAATTTTCAGTATGTTATTTTAAAAGGAAATGTGTTGGGACCTCTTTGGAGGCGAGCTCATTACAGTCATTAACATTAAAACTCACTGGGTGGTCTCCTCTCGAGAGCGGATCTCATTTTTGTCAACACCCGAGTAATTGCATCTTGCCGAATTACGATTGTTATTTGTGGCGTGCTGAAAATTTTTCTTTGGCGAACGTTTAGCAAGAATTCATAGCACACACCTGAGGGGAGAAATCCGAGTTTAATGTTCACATTTTTCATTACTGGGTTCTCTCCTCCATGGTGCGTTACCTTCAAATATACAAGTTTGCCAGATTGCAAATATTTTTATATGTTTCGTGCTTTATAATTTCGGTTATCCGTTAATACTATATTATGGTGCCAGTTGAAATATAAGTTCACGGAATCTCCTTCGAGGTGAGATCATGACGGTGATGTAAATTTTAGCTTCACTGGGTGGTCTCCTCTCGAAGGCGGTTTTCATTCAACAGAAGAAAGAGGATACACAAAAATAATTGTTTTCTAGGAATTCTTTTCCACCAGTTGAAATAATAAGGTGCGCACTTGAGAGGCGATTGCCAAGTTAAGGTTTTATTTTTCATTACTGGGTTTTCTCCTTCATGGCGCGTGATGCTTATACCCTCGACTGTTAAGAAATAAAATTTTCTTATGTGGGCTTTGGTTCCACTTCTCTTTGGCTTTGTCCTATTTGGAACTGATAAAGCTATTGAGTGGTGGCACCGCGGCCATTTCATCGATAATACAATGTATTAGTCCAGAAGTTAAAATTCGTTAATATTGCAAATTTTTAAAATCTTGAAGGGAAACACTACCATTCTTGGTGTTCGTGGTTAAATTTTTCTGGTTTACTATTTTGGATGTAGGGAATTCATGTCAATGCATTTATGTAAGAAAATTATATTTTTAAAATGATACGTAAGCCGTTTCTTTTAAGGAAAAGAAGTTCCTTTTGTAATTTCCTTTTCATTGGATATTGTTGAAGTTGTCATGCTGTAACCAAATGTGAAGGCGAGTGGAAAGTAACTTGTTTCCCTCCCACTCCACCGACTGAAATTTGAGACACCTGGAACGTTGATAACTTTCATTTGCTTGTTTGCTGTCTGAGACGAAGGTTGTAAAGTTTCCGATTGCAGTGTTTGTAAATCTGTACTGTGATATAGTGTAGGATAAAGTTGATCCTTACTTATGAAATAGAAGAAAATGGTACGTATATTTAGTAGGGATTCATCAGATGTGGATAGATTTTTGCGTTATTTACTTTCGTTTATGTTTAAATGTAGTTTTATCAAAATTTTCAGTATGTTATTTTAAAAGGAAATGTGTTGGGACCTCTTTGGAGGCGAGCTCATTACAGTGATTAACATTAAAACTCACTGGGTGGTCTCCTCTCGAGAGCGGATCTCATTTTTGTCAACACCCGAGTAATTGCATCTTGCCGAATTAAGATTGTTATTTGTGGCGTGCTGAAAATTTTTCTTTGGCGAACGTTAAGCAAGAATTCATAGCACACACCTGAGGGGAGAAATCCGAGTTTAATGTTCACATTTTTCATTACTGGGTTCTCTCCTCCATGGTGCGTTACCTTCAAATATACAAGTTTGCCAGATTGCAAATAATTTTATATGTTTCGTGCTTTATAATTTCGGTTATCCGTTAATACTATATTATGGTGCCAGTTGAAATATAAGTTCACGGAATCTCCTTCGAGGTGAGATCATGACGGTGATGTAAATTTTAGCTTCACTGGGTGGTCTCCTCTCGAAGGCGGTTTTCATTCAACAGAAGAAAGAGGATACACAAAAATAATTGTTTTCTAGGAATTCTTTTCCACCAGTTGAAATAATAAGGTGCGCACTTGAGAGGCGATTGCCAAGTTAATGTTTTATTTTTCATTACTGGGTTTTCTCCTTCATGGCGCGTGATGCTTATACCCTCGACTGTTAAGAAATAAAATTTTCTTATGTGGGATTTGGTTCCACTTCTCTTTGGCTTTGCCCTATTTGGAACTGATAAAGCTATTGAGTGGTGGCACCGCGGCCATTTCATCGATAATACAATGTATTAGTCCAGAAGTTAAAATTCGTTAATATTGCAAGTTTTTGAAATCTTGAAGGGAAACACTCCAATTCTTGGTGTTCGTGGTTAAGTTTTTCTGGTTTACTATTTTGGATGTAGGGAATTCATGTCAATGCTTTTATGTAAGAAAATTATATTTTTAAAATGATACGTAAGCCGTTTCTTTTAAGGAAAAGAAGTTCCTTTTGTAATTTCATTTTCATTGGATATTGTTGAAGTTGTCATGCTGTATCCAAATGTGCAGGCGAGTGGGAAGTAACTTGTTTCCCTCCCACTCCACCGACTGAAATTTGAGACACCTGGGACGTTGATAACTTTCATTTGCTTGTTTGCTGTCTGAGACGAAGGTTGTAAAGTTTCCGATTGCAGTGTTTGTAAATCTGTACTGTGATATAGTGTAGGATAATCTTGATCCTTACTTATGAAATAGAAGAAAATGGTACGTATATTTAGTAGGGATTCATCAGACGTGGATAGATTTTTGCGTTATTTACTTTCGTTTATGTTTAAATGTAGTTTTATCAAATTTTTCAGTATGTTATTTTAAAAGGAAATGTGTTGGGACCTCTTTGGAGGCGAGCTCATTACAGTGATTAACATTAAAACTCACTGGGTGGTCTCCTCTCGAGAGCGGATCTCATTTCTGTCAACACCCGAGTAATTGTATCTTGCCGAATTACGATTTTTATTGGTGGCGTGCTGAAAATTTTTCTTTGGCGAACGTTAAGCAAGAATTCATGGCACACACCTGAGGGGAGAAATCCGAGATTAATGTTTACATTTTTCATTACTGGGTTTTCTCCTCCATGGTGGGTTACCTTCAAATATACAAGTTTGCCAGATTGCAAATATTTTTATATGTTTCGTGCTTTATAATTTCGGTTATCCGTTAATACTATATTATGGTGTAAGTTGAAACATAAGTTCACGGACTCTCCTTCGAGGTGAGATCATCACGGTGACGTAAATTTTAGCTTCACTGGGTGGTCTCCTCTCGAAGGCGGTTTTCATTAAACAGAAGAAAGAGGATACACAAAAATAATTGTTTTCTAGGAATTCTTTTCCACCAGTTGAAATAATAAGGTGCGCACTTGAGAGGCGATTGCCAAGTTAATGTTTTATTTTTCATTACTGGGTTTTCTCCTTCATGGCGCGTGATGCTTATACCCTCGACTGTTAAGAAATAAAATTTTCTTATGTGGGCTTTGGTTCCACTTCTCTTTGGCTTTGCCCTATTTGGAACTGATAAAGCTATTGAGTGGTGGCACCGCGGCCATTTCATCGATAATACAATGTATTAGTCCAGAAGTTAAAATTCGGTAATATTGCAAGTTTTTGAAATCTTGAAGGGAAACACTCCAATTCTTGGTGTTCGTGGTTAAATTTTTCTGGTTTACTATTTTGGATGTAGGGAATTCATATCAATGCTTTTATGTAAGAAAATTATATTTTTAAAATGATACGTAAGCCGTTTCTTTTAAGGAAAAGAAGTTCCTTTTGTAATTTCATTTTCATTGGATATTGTTGAAGTTGTCATGCTGTAACCAAATGTGCAGGCGAGAGGGAAGTAACTTGTTTCCCTCCCACTCCACCGACTGAAATTTGAGACACCTGGGACGTTGATAACTTTCATTTGCTTGTTTGCTGTCTGAGACGAAGGTTGTAAAGTTTCCGATTGCAGTGTTTGTAAATCTGTACTGTGATATAGTGTAGGATAAACTTGATACTTACTTATGAAATAGAAGAAAATGGTACGTTTATTTAGTAGGGATTCATCAGACGTGGATAGATTTTTGCGTTATTTACTTTCCTTTATGTTTAAATGTAGTTTTATCAAATTTTTCAGTATGTTATTTTAAAAGGAAATGTGTTGGGACCTCTTTGGAGGCGAGCTCATTACAGTGATTAACATTAAAACTCACTGGGTGGTCTCCTCTCGAGAGCTGATCTCATTTTTGTCAACACCCGAGTAATTGCATCTTGCCGAATTACGATTGTTATTTGTGGCGTGCTGAAAATTTTTCTTTGGCGAACGTTAAGCAAGAATTCATAGCACACACCTGAGGGGAGAAATCCGAGTTTAATGTTCACATTTTTCATTACTGGGTTCTCTCCTCCATGGTGCGTTACCTTCAAATATACAAGTTTGCCAGATTGCAAATATTTTTATATGCTTCGTGCTTTATAATTTCGGTTATCCGTTAATACTATATTATGGTGCCAGTTGAAATATAAGTTCACGGAATCTCCTTCGAGGTGAGATCATGACGGTGATGTAAATTTTAGCTTCACTGGGTGGTCTTCTCTCGAAGGCGGTTTTCATTCAACAGAAGAAAGAGGATACACAAAAATAATTGTTTTCTAGGAATTCTTTTCCACCAGTTGAAATAATAAGGTGCGCACTTGACAGGCGATTGCCAAGTTAAGGTTTTGTTTTTTTTCATTACTGGGTTTTTTTCCTTCATGGCGCGTGATGCTTATACCCTCGACTGTTAAGAAATAAAATTTTCTTATGTGGGCTTTGGTTCCACTTCTCTTTGGCTTTGTTATATTTGGAACTGATAAAGCTATTGAGTGTTGGCACCGCGGCCATTTCATCGATAATACAATGTATTAGTCCAGAAGTTAAAATTCGTTAATATTGCAAATTTTTAAAATCTTGAAGGGAAACACTCCCATTCTTGGTGTTCGTGGTTAAATTTTTCTGGTTTACTATTTTGGATGTAGGGAATTCATGTCAATGCTTTTATGTAAGAAAATTATATTTTTAAAATGATACGTAAGCCGTTTCTTTTAAGGAAAAGAAGTTCCTTTTGTAATTTCATTTTCATTGGATATTGTTGAAGTTGTCATGCTGTAACCAAATGTGCGGGCGAGTGGGAAGTAACTTGTTTCCCTCCCACTCCACCTACTGAAATTTGAGACACCTGGGACGTTGATAACTTTCATTTGCTTGTTTGCTGTCTGAGACGAAGGTTGTAAAGTTTCCGATTGCAGTGTTTGTAAATCTGTACTGTGATATAGTGTAGGATAAACTTGATCCTTACTTATGAAATAGAAGAAAATGGTACGTATATTTAGTAGGGATTCATCAGTCGTGGATAGATTTTTGCGTTATTTACTTTCGTTTATGTTTAAATGTAGTTTTATCAAAATTTTCAGTATGTTATTTTAAAAGGAAATGTGTTGGGACCTCTTTGGAGGCGAGCTCATTACAGTGATTAACATTAAAACTCACTGGGTGGTCTCCTCTCGAGAGCGGATCTCATTTTTGTCAACACCCGAGTAATTGCATCTTTCCGAATTACGATTGTTATTTGTGGCGTGCTGAAAATTTTTCTTTGGCGAACGTTTAGCAAGAATTCATTGCACACACCTGAGGGGAGAAATCCGAGTTTAATGTTCACATTTTTCATTACTGGGTTCTCTCCTCCATGGTGCGTTACCTTCAAATATACAAGTTTGCCAGATTGCAAATATTTTTATATGTTTCGTGCTTTATAATTTCGGTTATCCGTTAATACTATATTATGGTGCCAGTTGAAATATAAGTTCACGGAATCTCCTTCGAGGTGAGATCATGACGGTGATGTAAATTTTAGCTTCACTGGGTGGTCTCCTCTCGAAGGCGGTTTTCATTCAACAGAAGAAAGAGGATACACAAAAATAATTGTTTTCTAGGAATTCTTTTCCACCAGTTGAAATAATAAGGTGCGCACTTGAGAGGCGATTGCCAAGTTAAGGTTTTATTTTTCATTACTGGGTTTTCTCCTTCATGGCGCGTGATGCTTATACCCTCGACTGTTAAGAAATAAAATTTTCTTATGTGGGCTTTGGTTCCACTTCTCTTTGGCTTTGTCCTATTTGGAACTGATAAAGCTATTGAGTGGTGGCACCGCGGCCATTTCATCGATAATACAATGTATTAGTCCAGAAGTTAAAATTCGTTAATATTGCAAATTTTTAAAATCTTGAAGGGAAACACTCCCATTCTTGGTGTTCGTGGTTAAATTTTTCTGGTTTACTATTTTGGATGTAGGAATTCATGTCAATGCTTTTATGTAAGAAAATTATATTTTTAAAATGATACGTAAGCCGTTTCTTTTAAGGAAAAGAAGTTCCTTTTGTAATTTCATTTTCATTGGATATTGTTGAAGTTGTCATGCTGTAACCAAATGTGAAGGCGAGTGGAAAGTAACTTGTTTCCCTCCCACTCCACCGACTGAAATTTGAGACACCTGGGACGTTGATAACTTTCATTTGCTTGTTTGCTGTCTGAGACGAAGGTTGTAAAGTTTCCGATTGCAGTGTTTGTAAATCTGTACTGTGATATAGTGTAGGATAAAGTTGATCCTTACTTATGAAATAGAAGAAAATGGTACGTATATTTAGTAGGGATTCATCAGACGTGGATAGATGTTTGCGTTATTTACTTTCGTTTATGTTTAAATGTAGTTTTATCAAATTTTTCAGTATGTTATTTTAAAAGGAAATGTGTTGGGACCTCTTTGGAGGCGAGCTCATTACAGTGATTAACATTAAAACTCACTGGGTGGTCTCCTCTCGAGAGCGGATCTCATTTTTGTCAACACCCGAGTAATTGCATCTTGCCGAATTACGATTGTTATTTGTGGCGTGCTGAAAATTTTTCTTTGGCGAACGTTAAGCAAGAATTCATAGCACACAAGTGAGGGGAGAAATCCGAGTTTAATGTTCACATTTTTCATTACTGGGTTCTCTCCTCCATGGTGCGTTACCTTCAAATATACAAGTTTGCCAGATTGCAAATATTTTTATATGTTTCGTGCTTTATAATTTCGGTTATCCGTTAATACTATATTATGGTGCCAGTTGAAATATAAGTTCACGGAATCTCCTTCGAGGTGAGATCATGACGGTGATGTAAATTTTAGCTTCACTGGGTGGTCTCCTCTCGAAGGCGGTTTTCATTCAACAGAAGAAAGAGGATACACAAAAATAATTGTTTTCTAGGAATTCTTTTCCACCAGTTGAAATAATAAGGTGCGCACTTGAGAGGCGATTGCCAAGTTAATGTTTTATTTTTCATTACTGGGTTTTCTCCTTCATGGCGCGTGATGCTTATACCCTCGACTGTTAAGAAATAAAATTTTCTTATGTGGGCTTTGGTTCCACTTCTCTTTGGCTTTGCCCTATTTGGAACTGATAAAGCTATTGAGTGGTGGCACCGCGGCCATTTCATCGATAATACAATGTATTAGTCCAGAAGTTAAAATTCGGTAATATTGCAAGTTTTTGAAATCTTGAAGGGAAACACTCCAATTCTTGGTGTTCGTGGTTAAATTTTTCTGGTTTACTATTTTGGATGTAGGGAATTCATGTCAATGCTTTTATGTAAGAAAATTATATTTTTAAAATGATACGTAAGCCGTTTCTTTTAAGGAAAAGAAGTTCCTTTTGTAATTTCATTTTCATTGGATATTGTTGAAGTTGTCATGCTGTAACCAAATGTGCGGGCGAGTGGGAAGTAACTTGTTTCCCTCCCACTCCACCTACTGAAATTTGAGACACCTGGGACGTTGATAACTTTCATTTGCTTGTTTGCTGTCTGAGACGAAGGTTGTAAAGTTTCCGATTGCAGTGTTTGTAAATCTGTACTGTGATATAGTGTAGGATAAACTTGATCCTTACTTATGAAATAGAAGAAAATGGTACGTATATTTAGTAGGGATTCATCAGTCGTGGATAGATTTTGCGTTATTTACTTTCGTTTATGTTTAAATGTAGTTTTATCAAAATTTTCAGTATGTTATTTTAAAAGGAAATGTGTTGGGACCTCTTTGGAGGCGAGCTCATTACAGTGATTAACATTAAAACTCACTGGGTGGTCTCCTCTCGAGAGCGGATCTCATTTTTGTCAACACCCGAGTAATTGCATCTTTCCGAATTACGATTGTTATTTGTGGCGTGCTGAAAATTTTTCTTTGGCGAACGTTTAGCAAGAATTCATAGCACACACCTGAGGGGAGAAATCCGAGTTTAATGTTCACATTTTTCATTACTGGGTTCTCTCCTCCATGGTGCGTTACCTTCAAATATACAAGTTTGCCAGATTGCAAATATTTTTATATGTTTCGTGCTTTATAATTTCGGTTATCCGTTAATACTATATTATGGTGCCAGTTGAAATATAAGTTCACGGAATCTCCTTCGAGGTGAGATCATGACGGTGATGTAAATTTTAGCTTCACTGGGTGGTCTCCTCTCGAAGGCGGTTTTCATTCAACAGAAGAAAGAGGATACACAAAAATAATTGTTTTCTAGGAATTCTTTTCCACCAGTTGAAATAATAAGGTGCGCACTTGAGAGGCGATTGCCAAGTTAAGGTTTTATTTTTCATTACTGGGTTTTCTCCTTCATGGCGCGTGATGCTTATACCCTCGACTGTTAAGAAATAAAATTTTCTTATGTGGGCTTTGGTTCCACTTCTCTTTGGCTTTGCCCTATTTGGAACTGATAAAGCTATTGAGTGGTGGCACCGCGGCCATTTCATCGATAATACAATGTATTAGTCCAGAAGTTAAAATTCGGTAATATTGCAAGTTTTTGAAATCTTGAAGGGAAACACTCCAATTCTTGGTGTTCGTGGTTAAATTTTTCTGGTTTACTATTTTGGATGTAGGGAATTCATGTCAATGCTTTTATGTAAGAAAATTATATTTTTAAAATGATACGTAAGCCGTTTCTTTTAAGGAAAAGAAGTTCCTTTTGTAATTTCATTTTCATTGGATATTGTTGAAGTTGTCATGCTGTAACCAAATGTGAAGGCGAGTGGAAAGTAACTTGTTTCCCTCCCACTCCACCGACTGAAATTTGAGACACCTGGGACGTTGATAACTTTCATTTGCTTGTTTGCTGTCTGAGACGAAGGTTGTAAAGTTTCCGATTGCAGTGTTTGTAAATCTGTACTGTGATATAGTGTAGGATAAAGTTGATCCTTACTTATGAAATAGAAGAAAATGGTACGTATATTTAGTAGGGATTCATCAGACGTGGATAGATGTTTGCGTTATTTACTTTCGTTTATGTTTAAATGTAGTTTTATCAAATTTTTCAGTATGTTATTTTAAAAGGAAATGTGTTGGGACCTCTTTGGAGGCGAGCTCATTACAGTGATTAACATTAAAACTCACTGGGTGGTCTCCTCTCGAGAGCGGATCTCATTTTTGTCAACACCCGAGTAATTGCATCTTTCCGAATTACGATTGTTATTTGTGGCGTGCTGAAAATTTTTCTTTGGCGAACGTTTAGCAAGAATTCATCGCACACACCTGAGGGGAGAAATCCGAGTTTAATGTTCACATTTTTCATTACTGGGTTCTCTCCTCCATGGTGCGTTACCTTCAAATATACAAGTTTGCCAGATTGCAAATATTTTTATATGTTTCGTGCTTTATAATTTCGGTTATCCGTTAATACTATATTATGGTGCCAGTTGAAATATAAGTTCACGGAATCTCCTTCGAGGTGAGATCATGACGGTGATGTAAATTTTAGCTTCACTGGGTGGTCTCCTCTCGAAGGCGGTTTTCATTCAACAGAAGAAAGAGGATACACAAAAATAATTGTTTTCTAGGAATTCTTTTCCACCAGTTGAAATAATAAGGTGCGCACTTGAGAGGCGATTGCCAAGTTAAGGTTTTATTTTTCATTACTGGGTTTTCTCCTTCATGGCGCGTGATGCTTATACCCTCGACTGTTAAGAAATAAAATTTTCTTATGTGGGCTTTGGTTCCACTTCTCTTTGGCTTTGCCCTATTTGGAACTGATAAAGCTATTGAGTGGTGGCACCGCGGCCATTTCATCGATAATACAATGTATTAGTCCAGAAGTTAAAATTCGGTAATATTGCAAGTTTTTGAAATCTTGAAGGGAAACACTCCAATTCTTGGTGTTCGTGGTTAAATTTTTCTGGTTTACTATTTTGGATGTAGGGAATTCATGTCAATGCTTTTATGTAAGAAAATTATATTTTTAAAATGATACGTAAGCCGTTTCTTTTAAGGAAAAGAAGTTCCTTTTGTAATTTCATTTTCATTGGATATTGTTGAAGTTGTCATGCTGTAACCAAATGTGCGGGCGAGTGGGAAGTAACTTGTTTCCCTCCCACTCCACCTACTGAAATTTGAGACACCTGGGACGTTGATAACTTTCATTTGCTTGTTTGCTGTCTGAGACGAAGGTTGTAAAGTTTCCGATTGCAGTGTTTGTAAATCTGTACTGTGATATAGTGTAGGATAAACTTGATCCTTACTTATGAAATAGAAGAAAATGGTACGTATATTTAGTAGGGATTCATCAGTCGTGGATAGATTTTTGCGTTATTTACTTTCGTTTATGTTTAAATGTAGTTTTATCAAAATTTTCAGTATGTTATTTTAAAAGGAAATGTGTTGGGACCTCTTTGGAGGCGAGCTCATTACAGTGATTAACATTAAAACTCACTGGGTGGTCTCCTCTCGAGAGCGGATCTCATTTTTGTCAACACCCGAGTAATTGCATCTTTCCGAATTACGATTGTTATTTGTGGCGTGCTGAAAATTTTTCTTTGGCGAACGTTTAGCAAGAATTCATTGCACACACCTGAGGGGAGAAATCCGAGTTTAATGTTCACATTTTTCATTACTGGGTTCTCTCCTCCATGGTGCGTTACCTTCAAATATACAAGTTTGCCAGATTGCAAATATTTTTATATGTTTCGTGCTTTATAATTTCGGTTATCCGTTAATACTATATTATGGTGCCAGTTGAAATATAAGTTCACGGAATCTCCTTCGAGGTGAGATCATGACGGTGATGTAAATTTTAGCTTCACTGGGTGGTCTCCTCTCGAAGGCGGTTTTCATTCAACAGAAGAAAGAGGATACACAAAAATAATTGTTTTCTAGGAATTCTTTTCCACCAGTTGAAATAATAAGGTGCGCACTTGAGAGGCGATTGCCAAGTTAATGTTTTATTTTTCATTACTGGGTTTTCTCCTTCATGGCGCGTGATGCTTATACCCTCGACTGTTAAGAAATAAAATTTTCTTATGTGGGCTTTGGTTCCACTTCTCTTTGGCTTTGTCCTATTTGGAACTGATAAAGCTATTGAGTGGTGGCACCGCGGCCATTTCATCGATAATACAATGTATTAGTCCAGAAGTTAAAATTCGTTAATATTGCAAATTTTTAAAATCTTGAAGGGAAACACTCCCATTCTTGGTGTTCGTGGTTAAATTTTTCTGGTTTACTATTTTGGATGTAGGAATTCATGTCAATGCTTTTATGTAAGAAAATTATATTTTTAAAATGATACGTAAGCCGTTTCTTTTAAGGAAAAGAAGTTCCTTTTGTAATTTCATTTTCATTGGATATTGTTGAAGTTGTCATGCTGTAACCAAATGTGAAGGCGAGTGGAAAGTAACTTGTTTCCCTCCCACTCCACCGACTGAAATTTGAGACACCTGGGACGTTGATAACTTTCATTTGCTTGTTTGCTGTCTGAGACGAAGGTTGTAAAGTTTCCGATTGCAGTGTTTGTAAATCTGTACTGTGATATAGTGTAGGATAAAGTTGATCCTTACTTATGAAATAGAAGAAAATGGTACGTATATTTAGTAGGGATTCATCAGACGTGGATAGATGTTTGCGTTATTTACTTTCGTTTATGTTTAAATGTAGTTTTATCAAATTTTTCAGTATGTTATTTTAAAAGGAAATGTGTTGGGACCTCTTTGGAGGCGAGCTCATTACAGTGATTAACATTAAAACTCACTGGGTGGTCTCCTCTCGAGAGCGGATCTCATTTTTGTCAACACCCGAGTAATTGCATCTTGCCGAATTACGATTGTTATTTGTGGCGTGCTGAAAATTTTTCTTTGGCGAACGTTAAGCAAGAATTCATAGCACACAAGTGAGGGGAGAAATCCGAGTTTAATGTTCACATTTTTCATTACTGGGTTCTCTCCTCCATGGTGCGTTACCTTCAAATATACAAGTTTGCCAGATTGCAAATATTTTTATATGTTTCGTGCTTTATAATTTCGGTTATCCGTTAATACTATATTATGGTGCCAGTTGAAATATAAGTTCACGGAATCTCCTTCGAGGTGAGATCATGACGGTGATGTAAATTTTAGCTTCACTGGGTGGTCTCCTCTCGAAGGCGGTTTTCATTCAACAGAAGAAAGAGGATACACAAAAATAATTGTTTTCTAGGAATTCTTTTCCACCAGTTGAAATAATAAGGTGCGCACTTGAGAGGCGATTGCCAAGTTAAGGTTTTATTTTTCATTACTGGGTTTTCTCCTTCATGGCGCGTGATGCTTATACCCTCGACTGTTAAGAAATAAAATTTTCTTATGTGGGCTTTGGTTCCACTTCTCTTTGGCTTTGCCCTATTTGGAACTGATAAAGCTATTGAGTGGTGGCACCGCGGCCATTTCATCGATAATACAATGTATTAGTCCAGAAGTTAAAATTCGGTAATATTGCAAGTTTTTGAAATCTTGAAGGGAAACACTCCAATTCTTGGTGTTCGTGGTTAAATTTTTCTGGTTTACTATTTTGGATGTAGGGAATTCATGTCAATGCTTTTATGTAAGAAAATTATATTTTTAAAATGATACGTAAGCCGTTTCTTTTAAGGAAAAGAAGTTCCTTTTGTAATTTCATTTTCATTGGATATTGTTGAAGTTGTCATGCTGTAACCAAATGTGCGGGCGAGTGGGAAGTAACTTGTTTCCCTCCCACTCCACCTACTGAAATTTGAGACACCTGGGACGTTGATAACTTTCATTTGCTTGTTTGCTGTCTGAGACGAAGGTTGTAAAGTTTCCGATTGCAGTGTTTGTAAATCTGTACTGTGATATAGTGTAGGATAAACTTGATCCTTACTTATGAAATAGAAGAAAATGGTACGTATATTTAGTAGGGATTCATCAGTCGTGGATAGATTTTTGCGTTATTTACTTTCGTTTATGTTTAAATGTAGTTTTATCAAAATTTTCAGTATGTTATTTTAAAAGGAAATGTGTTGGGACCTCTTTGGAGGCGAGCTCATTACAGTGATTAACATTAAAACTCACTGGGTGGTCTCCTCTCGAGAGCGGATCTCATTTTTGTCAACACCCGAGTAATTGCATCTTTCCGAATTACGATTGTTATTTGTGGCGTGCTGAAAATTTTTCTTTGGCGAACGTTTAGCAAGAATTCATAGCACACACCTGAGGGGAGAAATCCGAGTTTAATGTTCACATTTTTCATTACTGGGTTCTCTCCTCCATGGTGCGTTACCTTCAAATATACAAGTTTGCCAGATTGCAAATATTTTTATATGTTTCGTGCTTTATAATTTCGGTTATCCGTTAATACTATATTATGGTGCCAGTTGAAATATAAGTTCACGGAATCTCCTTCGAGGTGAGATCATGACGGTGATGTAAATTTTAGCTTCACTGGGTGGTCTCCTCTCGAAGGCGGTTTTCATTCAACAGAAGAAAGAGGATACACAAAAATAATTGTTTTCTAGGAATTCTTTTCCACCAGTTGAAATAATAAGGTGCGCACTTGAGAGGCGATTGCCAAGTTAATGTTTTATTTTTCATTACTGGGTTTTCTCCTTCATGGCGCGTGATGCTTATACCCTCGACTGTTAAGAAATAAAATTTTCTTATGTGGGCTTTGGTTCCACTTCTCTTTGGCTTTGTCCTATTTGGAACTGATAAAGCTATTGAGTGGTGGCACCGCGGCCATTTCATCGATAATACAATGTATTAGTCCAGAAGTTAAAATTCGTTAATATTGCAAATTTTTAAAATCTTGAAGGGAAACACTCCCATTCTTGGTGTTCGTGGTTAAATTTTTCTGGTTTACTATTTTGGATGTAGGGAATTCATGTCAATGCTTTTATGTAAGAAAATTATATTTTTAAAATGATACGTAAGCCGTTTCTTTTAAGGAAAAGAAGTTCCTTTTGTAATTTCATTTTCATTGGATATTGTTGAAGTTGTCATGCTGTAACCAAATGTGCAGGCGAGAGGGAAGTAACTTGTTTCCCTCCCACTCCACCGACTGAAATTTGAGACACCTGGGACGTTGATAACTTTCATTTGCTTGTTTGCTGTCTGAGACGAAGGTTGTAAAGTTTCCGATTGCAGTGTTTGTAAATCTGTACTGTGATATAGTGTAGGATAAACTTGACCCTTACTTATGAAATAGAAGAAAATGGTACGTATATTTAGTAGGGATTCATCAGTCGTGGATAGATTTTTGCGTTATTTACTTTCGTTTATGTTTAAATGTAGTTTTATCAAAATTTTCAGTATGTTATTTTAAAAGGAAATGTGTTGGGATCTCTTTGGAGGCGAGCTCATTACAGTGATTAACATTAAAACTCACTGGGTGGTCTCCTCTCGAGAGCGGATCTCATTTTTGTCAACACCCGAGTAATTGCATCTTTCCGAATTACGATTGTTATTTGTGGCGTGCTGAAAATTTTTCTTTGGCGAACGTTTAGCAAGAATTCATCGCACACACCTGAGGGGAGAAATCCGAGTTTAATGTTCACATTTTTCATTACTGGGTTCTCTCCTCCATGGTGCGTTACCTTCAAATATACAAGTTTGCCAGATTGCAAATATTTTTATATGTTTCGTGCTTTATAATTTCGGTTATCCGTTAATACTATATTATGGTGCCAGTTGAAATATAAGTTCACGGAATCTCCTTCGAGGTGAGATCATGACGGTGATGTAAATTTTAGCTTCACTGGGTGGTCTCCTCTCGAAGGCGGTTTTCATTCAACAGAAGAAAGAGGATACACAAAAATAATTGTTTTCTAGGAATTCTTTTCCACCAGTTGAAATAATAAGGTGCGCACTTGAGAGGCGATTGCCAAGTTAAGGTTTTATTTTTCATTACTGGGTTTTCTCCTTCATGGCGCGTGATGCTTATACCCTCGACTGTTAAGAAATAAAATTTTCTTATGTGGGCTTTGGTTCCACTTCTCTTTGGCTTTGCCCTATTTGGAACTGATAAAGCTATTGAGTGGTGGCACCGCGGCCATTTCATCGATAATACAATGTATTAGTCCAGAAGTTAAAATTCGGTAATATTGCAAGTTTTTGAAATCTTGAAGGGAAACACTCCAATTCTTGGTGTTCGTGGTTAAATTTTTCTGGTTTACTATTTTGGATGTAGGGAATTCATGTCAATGCTTTTATGTAAGAAAATTATATTTTTAAAATGATACGTAAGCCGTTTCTTTTAAGGAAAAGAAGTTCCTTTTGTAATTTCATTTTCATTGGATATTGTTGAAGTTGTCATGCTGTAACCAAATGTGCGGGCGAGTGGGAAGTAACTTGTTTCCCTCCCACTCCACCTACTGAAATTTGAGACACCTGGGACGTTGATAACTTTCATTTGCTTGTTTGCTGTCTGAGACGAAGGTTGTAAAGTTTCCGATTGCAGTGTTTGTAAATCTGTACTGTGATATAGTGTAGGATAAACTTGATCCTTACTTATGAAATAGAAGAAAATGGTACGTATATTTAGTAGGGATCCATCAGTCGTGGATAGATTTTTGCGTTATTTACTTTCGTTTATGTTTAAATGTAGTTTTATCAAAATTTTCAGTATGTTATTTTAAAAGGAAATGTGTTGGGACCTCTTTGGAGGCGAGCTCATTACAGTGATTAACATTAAAACTCACTGGGTGGTCTCCTCTCGAGAGCGGATCTCATTTTTGTTAACACCCGAGTAATTGCATCTTTCCGAATTACGATTGTTATTTGTGGCGTGCTGAAAATTTTTCTTTGGCGAACGTTTAGCAAGAATTCATTGCACACACCTGAGGGGAGAAATCCGAGTTTAATGTTCACATTTTTCATTACTGGGTTCTCTCCTCCATGGTGCGTTACCTTCAAATATACAAGTTTGCCAGATTGCAAATATTTTTATATGTTTCGTGCTTTATAATTTCGGTTATCCGTTAATACTATATTATGGTGCCAGTTGAAATATAAGTTCACGGAATCTCCTTCGAGGTGAGATCATGACGGTGATGTAAATTTTAGCTTCACTGGGTGGTCTCCTCTCGAAGGCGGTTTTCATTCAACAGAAGAAAGAGGATACACAAAAATAATTGTTTTCTAGGAATTCTTTTCCACCAGTTGAAATAATAAGGTGCGCACTTGAGAGGCGATTGCCAAGTTAATGTTTTATTTTTCATTACTGGGTTTTCTCCTTCATGGCGCGTGATGCTTATACCCTCGACTGTTAAGAAATAAAATTTTCTTATGTGGGCTTTGGTTCCACTTCTCTTTGGCTTTGTCCTATTTGGAACTGATAAAGCTATTGAGTGGTGGCACCGCGGCCATTTCATCGATAATACAATGTATTAGTCCAGAAGTTAAAATTCGTTAATATTGCAAATTTTTAAAATCTTGAAGGGAAACACTCCCATTCTTGGTGTTCGTGGTTAAATTTTTCTGGTTTACTATTTTGGATGTAGGGAATTCATGTCAATGCTTTTATGTAAGAAAATTATATTTTTAAAATGATACGTAAGCCGTTTCTTTTAAGGAAAAGAAGTTCCTTTTGTAATTTCATTTTCATTGGATATTGTTGAAGTTGTCATGCTGTAACCAAATGTGCAGGCGAGAGGGAAGTAACTTGTTTCCCTCCCACTCCACCGACTGAAATTTGAGACACCTGGGACGTTGATAACTTTCATTTGCTTGTTTGCTGTCTGAGACGAAGGTTGTAAAGTTTCCGATTGCAGTGTTTGTAAATCTGTACTGTGATATAGTGTAGGATAAACTTGACCCTTACTTATGAAATAGAAGAAAATGGTACGTATATTTAGTAGGGATTCATCAGTCGTGGATAGATTTTTGCGTTATTTACTTTCGTTTATGTTTAAATGTAGTTTTATCAAAATTTTCAGTATGTTATTTTAAAAGGAAATGTGTTGGGATCTCTTTGGAGGCGAGCTCATTACAGTGATTAACATTAAAACTCACTGGGTGGTCTCCTCTCGAGAGCGGATCTCATTTTTGTCAACACCCGAGTAATTGCATCTTTCCGAATTACGATTGTTATTTGTGGCGTGCTGAAAATTTTTCTTTGGCGAACGTTTAGCAAGAATTCATCGCACACACCTGAGGGGAGAAATCCGAGTTTAATGTTCACATTTTTCATTACTGGGTTCTCTCCTCCATGGTGCGTTACCTTCAAATATACAAGTTTGCCAGATTGCAAATATTTTTATATGTTTCGTGCTTTATAATTTCGGTTATCCGTTAATACTATATTATGGTGCCAGTTGAAATATAAGTTCACGGAATCTCCTTCGAGGTGAGATCATGACGGTGATGTAAATTTTAGCTTCACTGGGTGGTCTCCTCTCGAAGGCGGTTTTCATTCAACAGAAGAAAGAGGATACACAAAAATAATTGTTTTCTAGGAATTCTTTTCCACCAGTTGAAATAATAAGGTGCGCACTTGAGAGGCGATTGCCAAGTTAAGGTTTTATTTTTCATTACTGGGTTTTCTCCTTCATGGCGCGTGATGCTTATACCCTCGACTGTTAAGAAATAAAATTTTCTTATGTGGGCTTTGGTTCCACTTCTCTTTGGCTTTGCCCTATTTGGAACTGATAAAGCTATTGAGTGGTGGCACCGCGGCCATTTCATCGATAATACAATGTATTAGTCCAGAAGTTAAAATTCGGTAATATTGCAAGTTTTTGAAATCTTGAAGGGAAACACTCCAATTCTTGGTGTTCGTGGTTAAATTTTTCTGGTTTACTATTTTGGATGTAGGGAATTCATGTCAATGCTTTTATGTAAGAAAATTATATTTTTAAAATGATACGTAAGCCGTTTCTTTTAAGGAAAAGAAGTTCCTTTTGTAATTTCATTTTCATTGGATATTGTTGAAGTTGTCATGCTGTAACCAAATGTGCGGGCGAGTGGGAAGTAACTTGTTTCCCTCCCACTCCACCTACTGAAATTTGAGACACCTGGGACGTTGATAACTTTCATTTGCTTGTTTGCTGTCTGAGACGAAGGTTGTAAAGTTTCCGATTGCAGTGTTTGTAAATCTGTACTGTGATATAGTGTAGGATAAACTTGATCCTTACTTATGAAATAGAAGAAAATGGTACGTATATTTAGTAGGGATCCATCAGTCGTGGATAGATTTTTGCGTTATTTACTTTCGTTTATGTTTAAATGTAGTTTTATCAAAATTTTCAGTATGTTATTTTAAAAGGAAATGTGTTGGGACCTCTTTGGAGGCGAGCTCATTACAGTGATTAACATTAAAACTCACTGGGTGGTCTCCTCTCGAGAGCGGATCTCATTTTTGTTAACACCCGAGTAATTGCATCTTTCCGAATTACGATTGTTATTTGTGGCGTGCTGAAAATTTTTCTTTGGCGAACGTTTAGCAAGAATTCATTGCACACACCTGAGGGGAGAAATCCGAGTTTAATGTTCACATTTTTCATTACTGGGTTCTCTCCTCCATGGTGCGTTACCTTCAAATATACAAGTTTGCCAGATTGCAAATATTTTTATATGTTTCGTGCTTTATAATTTCGGTTATCCGTTAATACTATATTATGGTGCCAGTTGAAATATAAGTTCACGGAATCTCCTTCGAGGTGAGATCATGACGGTGATGTAAATTTTAGCTTCACTGGGTGGTCTCCTCTCGAAGGCGGTTTTCATTCAACAGAAGAAAGAGGATACACAAAAATAATTGTTTTCTAGGAATTCTTTTCCACCAGTTGAAATAATAAGGTGCGCACTTGAGAGGCGATTGCCAAGTTAATGTTTTATTTTTCATTACTGGGTTTTCTCCTTCATGGCGCGTGATGCTTATACCCTCGACTGTTAAGAAATAAAATTTTCTTATGTGGGCTTTGGTTCCACTTCTCTTTGGCTTTGTCCTATTTGGAACTGATAAAGCTATTGAGTGGTGGCACCGCGGCCATTTCATCGATAATACAATGTATTAGTCCAGAAGTTAAAATTCGTTAATATTGCAAATTTTTAAAATCTTGAAGGGAAACACTCCCATTCTTGGTGTTCGTGGTTAAATTTTTCTGGTTTACTATTTTGGATGTAGGGAATTCATGTCAATGCTTTTATGTAAGAAAATTATATTTTTAAAATGATACGTAAGCCGTTTCTTTTAAGGAAAAGAAGTTCCTTTTGTAATTTCATTTTCATTGGATATTGTTGAAGTTGTCATGCTGTAACCAAATGTGCAGGCGAGAGGGAAGTAACTTGTTTCCCTCCCACTCCACCGACTGAAATTTGAGACACCTGGGACGTTGATAACTTTCATTTGCTTGTTTGCTGTCTGAGACGAAGGTTGTAAAGTTTCCGATTGCAGTGTTTGTAAATCTGTACTGTGATATAGTGTAGGATAAACTTGACCCTTACTTATGAAATAGAAGAAAATGGTACGTATATTTAGTAGGGATTCATCAGTCGTGGATAGATTTTTGCGTTATTTACTTTCGTTTATGTTTAAATGTAGTTTTATCAAAATTTTCAGTATGTTATTTTAAAAGGAAATGTGTTGGGACCTCTTTGGAGGCGAGCTCATTACAGTGATTAACATTAAAACTCACTGGGTGGTCTCCTCTCGAGAGCGGATCTCATTTTTGTCAACACCCGAGTAATTGCATCTTTCCGAATTACGATTGTTATTTGTGGCGTGCTGAAAATTTTTCTTTGGCGAACGTTTAGCAAGAATTCATCGCACACACCTGAGGGGAGAAATCCGAGTTTAATGTTCACATTTTTCATTACTGGGTTCTCTCCTCCATGGTGCGTTACCTTCAAATATACAAGTTTGCCAGATTGCAAATATTTTTATATGTTTCGTGCTTTATAATTTCGGTTATCCGTTAATACTATATTATGGTGCCAGTTGAAATATAAGTTCACGGAATCTCCTTCGAGGTGAGATCATGACGGTGATGTAAATTTTAGCTTCACTGGGTGGTCTCCTCTCGAAGGCGGTTTTCATTCAACAGAAGAAAGAGGATACACAAAAATAATTGTTTTCTAGGAATTCTTTTCCACCAGTTGAAATAATAAGGTGCGCACTTGAGAGGCGATTGCCAAGTTAAGGTTTTATTTTTCATTACTGGGTTTTCTCCTTCATGGCGCGTGATGCTTATACCCTCGACTGTTAAGAAATAAAATTTTCTTATGTGGGCTTTGGTTCCACTTCTCTTTGGCTTTGCCCTATTTGGAACTGATAAAGCTATTGAGTGGTGGCACCGCGGCCATTTCATCGATAATACAATGTATTAGTCCAGAAGTTAAAATTCGGTAATATTGCAAGTTTTTGAAATCTTGAAGGGAAACACTCCAATTCTTGGTGTTCGTGGTTAAATTTTTCTGGTTTACTATTTTGGATGTAGGGAATTCATGTCAATGCTTTTATGTAAGAAAATTATATTTTTAAAATGATACGTAAGCCGTTTCTTTTAAGGAAAAGAAGTTCCTTTTGTAATTTCATTTTCATTGGATATTGTTGAAGTTGTCATGCTGTAACCAAATGTGCGGGCGAGTGGGAAGTAACTTGTTTCCCTCCCACTCCACCTACTGAAATTTGAGACACCTGGGACGTTGATAACTTTCATTTGCTTGTTTGCTGTCTGAGACGAAGGTTGTAAAGTTTCCGATTGCAGTGTTTGTAAATCTGTACTGTGATATAGTGTAGGATAAACTTGATCCTTACTTATGAAATAGAAGAAAATGGTACGTATATTTAGTAGGGATCCATCAGTCGTGGATAGATTTTTGCGTTATTTACTTTCGTTTATGTTTAAATGTAGTTTTATCAAAATTTTCAGTATGTTATTTTAAAAGGAAATGTGTTGGGACCTCTTTGGAGGCGAGCTCATTACAGTGATTAACATTAAAACTCACTGGGTGGTCTCCTCTCGAGAGCGGATCTCATTTTTGTTAACACCCGAGTAATTGCATCTTTCCGAATTACGATTGTTATTTGTGGCGTGCTGAAAATTTTTCTTTGGCGAACGTTTAGCAAGAATTCATTGCACACACCTGAGGGGAGAAATCCGAGTTTAATGTTCACATTTTTCATTACTGGGTTCTCTCCTCCATGGTGCGTTACCTTCAAATATACAAGTTTGCCAGATTGCAAATATTTTTATATGTTTCGTGCTTTATAATTTCGGTTATCCGTTAATACTATATTATGGTGCCAGTTGAAATATAAGTTCACGGAATCTCCTTCGAGGTGAGATCATGACGGTGATGTAAATTTTAGCTTCACTGGGTGGTCTCCTCTCGAAGGCGGTTTTCATTCAACAGAAGAAAGAGGATACACAAAAATAATTGTTTTCTAGGAATTCTTTTCCACCAGTTGAAATAATAAGGTGCGCACTTGAGAGGCGATTGCCAAGTTAATGTTTTATTTTTCATTACTGGGTTTTCTCCTTCATGGCGCGTGATGCTTATACCCTCGACTGTTAAGAAATAAAATTTTCTTATGTGGGCTTTGGTTCCACTTCTCTTTGGCTTTGTCCTATTTGGAACTGATAAAGCTATTGAGTGGTGGCACCGCGGCCATTTCATCGATAATACAATGTATTAGTCCAGAAGTTAAAATTCGTTAATATTGCAAATTTTTAAAATCTTGAAGGGAAACACTCCCATTCTTGGTGTTCGTGGTTAAATTTTTCTGGTTTACTATTTTGGATGTAGGGAATTCATGTCAATGCTTTTATGTAAGAAAATTATATTTTTAAAATGATACGTAAGCCGTTTCTTTTAAGGAAAAGAAGTTCCTTTTGTAATTTCATTTTCATTGGATATTGTTGAAGTTGTCATGCTGTAACCAAATGTGAAGGCGAGTGGAAAGTAACTTGTTTCCCTCCCACTCCACCGACTGAAATTTGAGACACCTGGGACGTTGATAACTTTCATTTGCTTGTTTGCTGTCTGAGACGAAGGTTGTAAAGTTTCCGATTGCAGTGTTTGTAAATCTGTACTGTGATATAGTGTAGGATAAAGTTGATCCTTACTTATGAAATAGAAGAAAATGGTACGTATATTTAGTAGGGATTCATCATACGTGGATAGATGTTTGCGTTATTTACTTTCGTTTATGTTTAAATGTAGTTTTATCAAATTTTTCAGTATGTTATTTTAAAAGGAAATGTGTTGGGACCTCTTTGGAGGCGAGCTCATTACAGTGATTAACATTAAAACTCACTGGGTGGTCTCCTCTCGAGAGCGGATCTCATTTTTGTCAACACCCGAGTAATTGCATCTTTCCGAATTACGATTGTTATTTGTGGCGTGCTGAAAATTTTTCTTTGGCGAACGTTTAGCAAGAATTCATCGCACACACCTGAGGGGAGAAATCCGAGTTTAATGTTCACATTTTTCATTACTGGGTTCTCTCCTCCATGGTGCGTTACCTTCAAATATACAAGTTTGCCAGATTGCAAATATTTTTATATGTTTCGTGCTTTATAATTTCGGTTATCCGTTAATACTATATTATGGTGCCAGTTGAAATATAAGTTCACGGAATCTCCTTCGAGGTGAGATCATGACGGTGATGTAAATTTTTGCTTCACTGGGTGGTCTCCTCTCGAAGGCGGTTTTCATTCAACAGAAGAAAGAGGATACACAAAAATAATTGTTTTCTAGGAATTCTTTTCCACCAGTTGAAATAATAAGGTGCGCACTTGAGAGGCGATTGCCAAGTTAAGGTTTTATTTTTCATTACTGGGTTTTCTCCTTCATGGCGCGTGATGCTTATACCCTCGACTGTTAAGAAATAAAATTTTCTTATGTGGGCTTTGGTTCCACTTCTCTTTGGCTTTGCCCTATTTGGAACTGATAAAGCTATTGAGTGGTGGCACCGCGGCCATTTCATCGATAATACAATGTATTAGTCCAGAAGTTAAAATTCGGTAATATTGCAAGTTTTTGAAATCTTGAAGGGAAACACTCCAATTCTTGGTGTTCGTGGTTAAATTTTTCTGGTTTACTATTTTGGATGTAGGGAATTCATGTCAATGCTTTTATGTAAGAAAATTATATTTTTAAAATGATACGTAAGCCGTTTCTTTTAAGGAAAAGAAGTTCCTTTTGTAATTTCATTTTCATTGGATATTGTTGAAGTTGTCATGCTGTAACCAAATGTGCGGGCGAGTGGGAAGTAACTTGTTTCCCTCCCACTCCACCTACTGAAATTTGAGACACCTGGGACGTTGATAACTTTCATTTGCTTGTTTGCTGTCTGAGACGAAGGTTGTAAAGTTTCCGATTGCAGTGTTTGTAAATCTGTACTGTGATATAGTGTAGGATAAACTTGATCCTTACTTATGAAATAGAAGAAAATGGTACGTATATTTAGTAGGGATTCATCAGTCGTGGATAGATTTTTGCGTTATTTACTTTCGTTTATGTTTAAATGTAGTTTTATCAAAATTTTCAGTATGTTATTTTAAAAGGAAATGTGTTGGGACCTCTTTGGAGGCGAGCTCATTACAGTGATTAACATTAAAACTCACTGGGTGGTCTCCTCTCGAGAGCGGATCTCATTTTTGTCAACACCCGAGTAATTGCATCTTTCCGAATTACGATTGTTATTTGTGGCGTGCTGAAAATTTTTCTTTGGCGAACGTTTAGCAAGAATTCATAGCACACACCTGAGGGGAGAAATCCGAGTTTAATGTTCACATTTTTCATTACTGGGTTCTCTCCTCCATGGTGCGTTACCTTCAAATATACAAGTTTGCCAGATTGCAAATATTTTTATATGTTTCGTGCTTTATAATTTCGGTTATCCGTTAATACTATATTATGGTGCCAGTTGAAATATAAGTTCACGGAATCTCCTTCGAGGTGAGATCATGACGGTGATGTAAATTTTAGCTTCACTGGGTGGTCTCCTCTCGAAGGCGGTTTTCATTCAACAGAAGAAAGAGGATACACAAAAATAATTGTTTTCTAGGAATTCTTTTCCACCAGTTGAAATAATAAGGTGCGCACTTGAGAGGCGATTGCCAAGTTAATGTTTTATTTTTCATTACTGGGTTTTCTCCTTCATGGCGCGTGATGCTTATACCCTCGACTGTTAAGAAATAAAATTTTCTTATGTGGGCTTTGGTTCCACTTCTCTTTGGCTTTGTCCTATTTGGAACTGATAAAGCTATTGAGTGGTGGCACCGCGGCCATTTCATCGATAATACAATGTATTAGTCCAGAAGTTAAAATTCGTTAATATTGCAAATTTTTAAAATCTTGAAGGGAAACACTCCCATTCTTGGTGTTCGTGGTTAAATTTTTCTGGTTTACTATTTTGGATGTAGGGAATTCATGTCAATGCTTTTATGTAAGAAAATTATATTTTTAAAATGATACGTAAGCCGTTTCTTTTAAGGAAAAGAAGTTCCTTTTGTAATTTCATTTTCATTGGATATTGTTGAAGTTGTCATGCTGTAACCAAATGTGAAGGCGAGTGGAAAGTAACTTGTTTCCCTCCCACTCCACCGACTGAAATTTGAGACACCTGGGACGTTGATAACTTTCATTTGCTTGTTTGCTGTCTGAGACGAAGGTTGTAAAGTTTCCGATTGCAGTGTTTGTAAATCTGTACTGTGATATAGTGTAGGATAAAGTTGATCCTTACTTATGAAATAGAAGAAAATGGTACGTATATTTAGTAGGGATTCATCAGACGTGGATAGATGTTTGCGTTATTTACTTTCGTTTATGTTTAAATGTAGTTTTATCAAATTTTTCAGTATGTTATTTTAAAAGGAAATGTGTTGGGACCTCTTTGGAGGCGAGCTCATTACAGTGATTAACATTAAAACTCACTGGGTGGTCTCCTCTCGAGAGCGGATCTCATTTTTGTCAACACCCGAGTAATTGCATCTTGCCGAATTACGATTGTTATTTGTGGCGTGCTGAAAATTTTTCTTTGGCGAACGTTTAGCAAGAATTCATAGCACACACCTGAGGGGAGAAATCCGAGTTTAATGTTCACATTTTTCATTACTGGGTTCTCTCCTCCATGGTGCGTTACCTTCAAATATACAAGTTTGCCAGATTGCAAATATTTTTATATGTTTCGTGCTTTATAATTTCGGTTATCCGTTAATACTATATTATGGTGCCAGTTGAAATATAAGTTCACGGAATCTCCTTCGAGGTGAGATCATGACGGTGATGTAAATTTTAGCTTCACTGGTTGGTCTCCTCTCGAAGGCGGTTTTCATTCAACAGAAGAAAGAGGATACACAAAAATAATTGTTTTCTAGGAATTCTTTTCCACCAGTTGAAATAATAAGGTGCGCACTTGAGAGGCGATTGCCAAGTTAAGGTTTTATTTTTCATTACTGGGTTTTCTCCTTCATGGCGCGTGATGCTTATACCCTCGACTGTTAAGAAATAAAATTTTCTTATGTGGGCTTTGGTTCCACTTCTCTTTGGCTTTGCCCTATTTGGAACTGATAAAGCTATTGAGTGGTGGCACCGCGGCCATTTCATCGATAATACAATGTATTAGTCCAGAAGTTAAAATTCGGTAATATTGCAAGTTTTTGAAATCTTGAAGGGAAACACTCCAATTCTTGGTGTTCGTGGTTAAATTTTTCTGGTTTACTATTTTGGATGTAGGGAATTCATGTCAATGCTTTTATGTAAGAAAATTATATTTTTAAAATGATACGTAAGCCGTTTCTTTTAAGGAAAAGAAGTTCCTTTTGTAATTTCATTTTCATTGGATATTGTTGAAGTTGTCATGCTGTAACCAAATGTGCAGGCGAGAGGGAAGTAACTTGTTTCCCTCCCACTCCACCGACTGAAATTTGAGACACCTGGGACGTTGATAACTTTCATTTGCTTGTTTGCTGTCTGAGACGAAGGTTGTAAAGTTTCCGATTGCAGTGTTTGTAAATCTGTACTGTGATATAGTGTAGGATAAACTTGACCCTTACTTATGAAATAGAAGAAAATGGTACGTATATTTAGTAGGGATTCATCAGTCGTGGATAGATTTTTGCGTTATTTACTTTCGTTTATGTTTAAATGTAGTTTTATCAAAATTTTCAGTATGTTATTTTAAAAGGAAATGTGTTGGGACCTCTTTGGAGGCGAGCTCATTACAGTGATTAACATTAAAACTCACTGGGTGGTCTCCTCTCGAGAGCGGATCTCATTTTTGTCAACACCCGAGTAATTGCATCTTTCCGAATTACGATTGTTATTTGTGGCGTGCTGAAAATTTTTCTTTGGCGAACGTTTAGCAAGAATTCATCGCACACACCTGAGGGGAGAAATCCGAGTTTAATGTTCACATTTTTCATTACTGGGTTCTCTCCTCCATGGTGCGTTACCTTCAAATATACAAGTTTGCCAGATTGCAAATATTTTTATATGTTTCGTGCTTTATAATTTCGGTTATCCGTTAATACTATATTATGGTGCCAGTTGAAATATAAGTTCACGGAATCTCCTTCGAGGTGAGATCATGACGGTGATGTAAATTTTAGCTTCACTGGGTGGTCTCCTCTCGAAGGCGGTTTTCATTCAACAGAAGAAAGAGGATACACAAAAATAATTGTTTTCTAGGAATTCTTTTCCACCAGTTGAAATAATAAGGTGCGCACTTGAGAGGCGATTGCCAAGTTAAGGTTTTATTTTTCATTACTGGGTTTTCTCCTTCATGGCGCGTGATGCTTATACCCTCGACTGTTAAGAAATAAAATTTTCTTATGTGGGCTTTGGTTCCACTTCTCTTTGGCTTTGCCCTATTTGGAACTGATAAAGCTATTGAGTGGTGGCACCGCGGCCATTTCATCGATAATACAATGTATTAGTCCAGAAGTTAAAATTCGGTAATATTGCAAGTTTTTGAAATCTTGAAGGGAAACACTCCAATTCTTGGTGTTCGTGGTTAAATTTTTCTGGTTTACTATTTTGGATGTAGGGAATTCATGTCAATGCTTTTATGTAAGAAAATTATATTTTTAAAATGATACGTAAGCCGTTTCTTTTAAGGAAAAGAAGTTCCTTTTGTAATTTCATTTTCATTGGATATTGTTGAAGTTGTCATGCTGTAACCAAATGTGCGGGCGAGTGGGAAGTAACTTGTTTCCCTCCCACTCCACCTACTGAAATTTGAGACACCTGGGACGTTGATAACTTTCATTTGCTTGTTTGCTGTCTGAGACGAAGGTTGTAAAGTTTCCGATTGCAGTGTTTGTAAATCTGTACTGTGATATAGTGTAGGATAAAGTTGATCCTTACTTATGAAATAGAAGAAAATGGTACGTATATTTAGTAGGGATTCATCAGTCGTGGATAGATTTTTGCGTTATTTACTTTCGTTTATGTTTAAATGTAGTTTTATCAAAATTTTCAATATGTTATTTTAAAAGGAAATGTGTTGGGACCTCTTTGGAGGCGAGCTCATTACAGTGATTAACATTAAAACTCACTGGGTGGTCTCCTCTCGAGAGCGGATCTCATTTTTGTTAACACCCGAGTAATTGCATCTTTCCGAATTACGATTGTTATTTGTGGCGTGCTGAAAATTTTTCTTTGGCGAACGTTTAGCAAGAATTCATTGCACACACCTGAGGGGAGAAATCCGAGTTTAATGTTCACATTTTTCATTACTGGGTTCTCTCCTCCATGGTGCGTTACCTTCAAATATACAAGTTTGCCAGATTGCAAATATTTTTATATGTTTCGTGCTTTATAATTTCGGTTATCCGTTAATACTATATTATGGTGCCAGTTGAAATATAAGTTCACGGAATCTCCTTCGAGGTGAGATCATGACGGTGATGTAAATTTTAGCTTCACTGGGTGGTCTCCTCTCGAAGGCGGTTTTCATTCAACAGAAGAAAGAGGATACACAAAAATAATTGTTTTCTAGGAATTCTTTTCCACCAGTTGAAATAATAAGGTGCGCACTTGAGAGGCGATTGCCAAGTTAATGTTTTATTTTTCATTACTGGGTTTTCTCCTTCATGGCGCGTGATGCTTATACCCTCGACTGTTAAGAAATAAAATTTTCTTATGTGGGCTTTGGTTCCACTTCTCTTTGGCTTTGTCCTATTTGGAACTGATAAAGCTATTGAGTGGTGGCACCGCGGCCATTTCATCGATAATACAATGTATTAGTCCAGAAGTTAAAATTCGTTAATATTGCAAATTTTTAAAATCTTGAAGGGAAACACTCCCATTCTTGGTGTTCGTGGTTAAATTTTTCTGGTTTACTATTTTGGATGTAGGGAATTCATGTCAATGCTTTTATGTAAGAAAATTATATTTTTAAAATGATACGTAAGCCGTTTCTTTTAAGGAAAAGAAGTTCCTTTTGTAATTTCATTTTCATTGGATATTGTTGAAGTTGTCATGCTGTAACCAAATGTGAAGGCGAGTGGAAAGTAACTTGTTTCCCTCCCACTCCACCGACTGAAATTTGAGACACCTGGGACGTTGATAACTTTCATTTGCTTGTTTGCTGTCTGAGACGAAGGTTGTAAAGTTTCCGATTGCAGTGTTTGTAAATCTGTACTGTGATATAGTGTAGGATAAAGTTGATCCTTACTTATGAAATAGAAGAAAATGGTACGTATATTTAGTAGGGATTCATCAGACGTGGATAGATGTTTGCGTTATTTACTTTCGTTTATGTTTAAATGTGGTTTTATCAAATTTTTCAGTATGTTATTTTAAAAGGAAATGTGTTGGGACCTCTTTGGAGGCGAGCTCATTACAGTGATTAACATTAAAACTCACTGGGTGGTCTCCTCTCGAGAGCGGATCTCATTTTTGTCAACACCCGAGTAATTGCATCTTTCCGAATTACGATTGTTATTTGTGGCGTGCTGAAAATTTTTCTTTGGCGAACGTTTAGCAAGAATTCATCGCACACACCTGAGGGGAGAAATCCGAGTTTAATGTTCACATTTTTCATTACTGGGTTCTCTCCTCCATGGTGCGTTACCTTCAAATATACAAGTTTGCCAGATTGCAAATATTTTTATATGTTTCGTGCTTTATAATTTCGGTTATCCGTTAATACTATATTATGGTGCCAGTTGAAATATAAGTTCACGGAATCTCCTTCGAGGTGAGATCATGACGGTGATGTAAATTTTAGCTTCACTGGGTGGTCTCCTCTCGAAGGCGGTTTTCATTCAACAGAAGAAAGAGGATACACAAAAATAATTGTTTTCTAGGAATTCTTTTCCACCAGTTGAAATAATAAGGTGCGCACTTGAGAGGCGATTGCCAAGTTAAGGTTTTATTTTTCATTACTGGGTTTTCTCCTTCATGGCGCGTGATGCTTATACCCTCGACTGTTAAGAAATAAAATTTTCTTATGTGGGCTTTGGTTCCACTTCTCTTTGGCTTTGCCCTATTTGGAACTGATAAAGCTATTGAGTGGTGGCACCGCGGCCATTTCATCGATAATACAATGTATTAGTCCAGAAGTTAAAATTCGGTAATATTGCAAGTTTTTGAAATCTTGAAGGGAAACACTCCAATTCTTGGTGTTCGTGGTTAAATTTTTCTGGTTTACTATTTTGGATGTAGGGAATTCATGTCAATGCTTTTATGTAAGAAAATTATATTTTTAAAATGATACGTAAGCCGTTTCTTTTAAGGAAAAGAAGTTCCTTTTGTAATTTCATTTTCATTGGATATTGTTGAAGTTGTCATGCTGTAACCAAATGTGCGGGCGAGTGGGAAGTAACTTGTTTCCCTCCCACTCCACCTACTGAAATTTGAGACACCTGGGACGTTTATAACTTTCATTTGCTTGTTTGCTGTCTGAGACGAAGGTTGTAAAGTTTCCGATTGCAGTGTTTGTAAATCTGTACTGTGATATAGTGTAGGATAAAGTTGATCCTTACTTATGAAATAGAAGAAAATGGTACGTATATTTAGTAGGGATTCATCAGTCGTGGATAGATTTTTGCGTTATTTACTTTCGTTTATGTTTAAATGTAGTTTTATCAAAATTTTCAATATGTTATTTTAAAAGGAAATGTGTTGGGACCTCTTTGGAGGCGAGCTCATTACAGTGATTAACATTAAAACTCACTGGGTGGTCTCCTCTCGAGAGCGGATCTCATTTTTGTCAACACCCGAGTAATTGCATCTTTCCGAATTACGATTGTTATTTGTGGCGTGCTGAAAATTTTTCTTTGGCGAACGTTTAGCAAGAATTCATTGCACACACCTGAGGGGAGAAATCCGAGTTTAATGTTCACATTTTTCATTACTGGGTTCTCTCCTCCATGGTGCGTTACCTTCAAATATACAAGTTTGCCAGATTGCAAATATTTTTATATGTTTCGTGCTTTATAATTTCGGTTATCCGTTAATACTATATTATGGTGCCAGTTGAAATATAAGTTCACGGAATCTCCTTCGAGGTGAGATCATGACGGTGATGTAAATTTTAGCTTCACTGGGTGGTCTCCTCTCGAAGGCGGTTTTCATTCAACAGAAGAAAGAGGATACACAAAAATAATTGTTTTCTAGGAATTCTTTTCCACCAGTTGAAATAATAAGGTGCGCACTTGAGAGGCGATTGCCAAGTTAATGTTTTATTTTTCATTACTGGGTTTTCTCCTTCATGGCGCGTGATGCTTATACCCTCGACTGTTAAGAAATAAAATTTTCTTATGTGGGCTTTGGTTCCACTTCTCTTTGGCTTTGTCCTATTTGGAACTGATAAAGCTATTGAGTGGTGGCACCGCGGCCATTTCATCGATAATACAATGTATTAGTCCAGAAGTTAAAATTCGTTAATATTGCAAATTTTTAAAATCTTGAAGGGAAACACTCCCATTCTTGGTGTTCGTGGTTAAATTTTTCTGGTTTACTATTTTGGATGTAGGAATTCATGTCAATGCTTTTATGTAAGAAAATTATATTTTTAAAATGATACGTAAGCCGTTTCTTTTAAGGAAAAGAAGTTCCTTTTGTAATTTCATTTTCATTGGATATTGTTGAAGTTGTCATGCTGTAACCAAATGTGAAGGCGAGTGGAAAGTAACTTGTTTCCCTCCCACTCCACCGACTGAAATTTGAGACACCTGGGACGTTGATAACTTTCATTTGCTTGTTTGCTGTCTGAGACGAAGGTTGTAAAGTTTCCGATTGCATTGTTTGTAAATCTGTACTGTGATATAGTGTAGGATAAAGTTGATCCTTACTTATGAAATAGAAGAAAATGGTACGTATATTTAGTAGGGATTCATCAGACGTGGATAGATGTTTGCGTTATTTACTTTCGTTTATGTTTAAATGTAGTTTTATCAAATTTTTCAGTATGTTATTTTAAAAGGAAATGTGTTGGGACCTCTTTGGAGGCGAGCTCATTACAGTGATTAACATTAAAACTCACTGGGTGGTCTCCTCTCGAGAGCGGATCTCATTTTTGTCAACACCCGAGTAATTGCATCTTGCCGAATTACGATTGTTATTTGTGGCGTGCTGAAAATTTTTCTTTGGCGAACGTTAAGCAAGAATTCATAGCACACAAGTGAGGGGAGAAATCCGAGTTTAATGTTCACATTTTTCATTACTGGGTTCTCTCCTCCATGGTGCGTTACCTTCAAATATACAAGTTTGCCAGATTGCAAATATTTTTATATGTTTCGTGCTTTATAATTTCGGTTATCCGTTAATACTATATTATGGTGCCAGTTGAAATATAAGTTCACGGAATCTCCTTCGAGGTGAGATCATGACGGTGATGTAAATTTTAGCTTCACTGGGTGGTCTCCTCTCGAAGGCGGTTTTCATTCAACAGAAGAAAGAGGATACACAAAAATAATTGTTTTCTAGGAATTCTTTTCCACCAGTTGAAATAATAAGGTGCGCACTTGAGAGGCGATTGCCAAGTTAATGTTTTATTTTTCATTACTGGGTTTTCTCCTTCATGGCGCGTGATGCTTATACCCTCGACTGTTAAGAAATAAAATTTTCTTATGTGGGCTTTGGTTCCACTTCTCTTTGGCTTTGCCCTATTTGGAACTGATAAAGCTATTGAGTGGTGGCACCGCGGCCATTTCATCGATAATACAATGTATTAGTCCAGAAGTTAAAATTCGGTAATATTGCAAGTTTTTGAAATCTTGAAGGGAAACACTCCAATTCTTGGTGTTCGTGGTTAAATTTTTCTGGTTTACTATTTTGGATGTAGGGAATTCATGTCAATGCTTTTATGTAAGAAAATTATATTTTTAAAATGATACGTAAGCCGTTTCTTTTAAGGAAAAGAAGTTCCTTTTGTAATTTCATTTTCATTGGATATTGTTGAAGTTGTCATGCTGTAACCAAATGTGCGGGCGAGTGGGAAGTAACTTGTTTCCCTCCCACTCCACCTACTGAAATTTGAGACACCTGGGACGTTGATAACTTTCATTTGCTTGTTTGCTGTCTGAGACGAAGGTTGTAAAGTTTCCGATTGCAGTGTTTGTAAATCTGTACTGTGATATAGTGTAGGATAAACTTGATCCTTACTTATGAAATAGAAGAAAATGGTACGTATATTTAGTAGGGATTCATCAGTCGTGGATAGATTTTTGCGTTATTTACTTTCGTTTATGTTTAAATGTAGTTTTATCAAAATTTTCAGTATGTTATTTTAAAAGGAAATGTGTTGGGACCTCTTTGGAGGCGAGCTCATTACAGTGATTAACATTAAAACTCACTGGGTGGTCTCCTCTCGAGAGCGGATCTCATTTTTGTCAACACCCGAGTAATTGCATCTTTCCGAATTACGATTGTTATTTGTGGCGTGCTGAAAATTTTTCTTTGGCGAACGTTTAGCAAGAATTCATAGCACACACCTGAGGGGAGAAATCCGAGTTTAATGTTCACATTTTTCATTACTGGGTTCTCTCCTCCATGGTGCGTTACCTTCAAATATACAAGTTTGCCAGATTGCAAATATTTTTATATGTTTCGTGCTTTATAATTTCGGTTATCCGTTAATACTATATTATGGTGCCAGTTGAAATATAAGTTCACGGAATCTCCTTCGAGGTGAGATCATGACGGTGATGTAAATTTTAGCTTCACTGGGTGGTCTCCTCTCGAAGGCGGTTTTCATTCAACAGAAGAAAGAGGATACACAAAAATAATTGTTTTCTAGGAATTCTTTTCCACCAGTTGAAATAATAAGGTGCGCACTTGAGAGGCGATTGCCAAGTTAAGGTTTTATTTTTCATTACTGGGTTTTCTCCTTCATGGCGCGTGATGCTTATACCCTCGACTGTTAAGAAATAAAATTTTCTTATGTGGGCTTTGGTTCCACTTCTCTTTGGCTTTGCCCTATTTGGAACTGATAAAGCTATTGAGTGGTGGCACCGCGGCCATTTCATCGATAATACAATGTATTAGTCCAGAAGTTAAAATTCGGTAATATTGCAAGTTTTTGAAATCTTGAAGGGAAACACTCCAATTCTTGGTGTTCGTGGTTAAATTTTTCTGGTTTACTATTTTGGATGTAGGGAATTCATGTCAATGCTTTTATGTAAGAAAATTATATTTTTAAAATGATACGTAAGCCGTTTCTTTTAAGGAAAAGAAGTTCCTTTTGTAATTTCATTTTCATTGGATATTGTTGAAGTTGTCATGCTGTAACCAAATGTGCGGGCGAGTGGGAAGTAACTTGTTTCCCTCCCACTCCACCTACTGAAATTTGAGACACCTGGGACGTTGATAACTTTCATTTGCTTGTTTGCTGTCTGAGACGAAGGTTGTAAAGTTTCCGATTGCAGTGTTTGTAAATCTGTACTGTGATATAGTGTAGGATAAACTTGATCCTTACTTATGAAATAGAAGAAAATGGTACGTATATTTAGTAGGGATTCATCAGTCGTGGATAGATTTTTGCGTTATTTACTTTCGTTTATGTTTAAATGTAGTTTTATCAAAATTTTCAGTATGTTATTTTAAAAGGAAATGTGTTGGGACCTCTTTGGAGGCGAGCTCATTACAGTGATTAACATTAAAACTCACTGGGTGGTCTCCTCTCGAGAGCGGATCTCATTTTTGTCAACACCCGAGTAATTGCATCTTTCCGAATTACGATTGTTATTTGTGGCGTGCTGAAAATTTTTCTTTGGCGAACGTTTAGCAAGAATTCATTGCACACACCTGAGGGGAGAAATCCGAGTTTAATGTTCACATTTTTCATTACTGGGTTCTCTCCTCCATGGTGCGTTACCTTCAAATATACAAGTTTGCCAGATTGCAAATATTTTTATATGTTTCGTGCTTTATAATTTCGGTTATCCGTTAATACTATATTATGGTGCCAGTTGAAATATAAGTTCACGGAATCTCCTTCGAGGTGAGATCATGACGGTGATGTAAATTTTAGCTTCACTGGGTGGTCTCCTCTCGAAGGCGGTTTTCATTCAACAGAAGAAAGAGGATACACAAAAATAATTGTTTTCTAGGAATTCTTTTCCACCAGTTGAAATAATAAGGTGCGCACTTGAGAGGCGATTGCCAAGTTAATGTTTTATTTTTCATTACTGGGTTTTCTCCTTCATGGCGCGTGATGCTTATACCCTCGACTGTTAAGAAATAAAATTTTCTTATGTGGGCTTTGGTTCCACTTCTCTTTGGCTTTGTCCTATTTGGAACTGATAAAGCTATTGAGTGGTGGTACCGCGGCCATTTCATCGATAATACAATGTATTAGTCCAGAAGTTAAAATTCGTTAATATTGCAAATTTTTAAAATCTTGAAGGGAAACACTCCCATTCTTGGTGTTCGTGGTTAAATTTTTCTGGTTTACTATTTTGGATGTAGGAATTCATGTCAATGCTTTTATGTAAGAAAATTATATTTTTAAAATGATACGTAAGCCGTTTCTTTTAAGGAAAAGAAGTTCCTTTTGTAATTTCATTTTCATTGGATATTGTTGAAGTTGTCATGCTGTAACCAAATGTGAAGGCGAGTGGAAAGTAACTTGTTTCCCTCCCACTCCACCGACTGAAATTTGAGACACCTGGGACGTTGATAACTTTCATTTGCTTGTTTGCTGTCTGAGACGAAGGTTGTAAAGTTTCCGATTGCAGTGTTTGTAAATCTGTACTGTGATATAGTGTAGGATAAAGTTGATCCTTACTTATGAAATAGAAGAAAATGGTACGTATATTTAGTAGGGATTCATCAGACGTGGATAGATGTTTGCGTTATTTACTTTCGTTTATGTTTAAATGTAGTTTTATCAAATTTTTCAGTATGTTATTTTAAAAGGAAATGTGTTGGGACCTCTTTGGAGGCGAGCTCATTACAGTGATTAACATTAAAACTCACTGGGTGGTCTCCTCTCGAGAGCGGATCTCATTTTTGTCAACACCCGAGTAATTGCATCTTGCCGAATTACGATTGTTATTTGTGGCGTGCTGAAAATTTTTCTTTGGCGAACGTTAAGCAAGAATTCATAGCACACAAGTGAGGGGAGAAATCCGAGTTTAATGTTCACATTTTTCATTACTGGGTTCTCTCCTCCATGGTGCGTTACCTTCAAATATACAAGTTTGCCAGATTGCAAATATTTTTATATGTTTCGTGCTTTATAATTTCGGTTATCCGTTAATACTATATTATGGTGCCAGTTGAAATATAAGTTCACGGAATCTCCTTCGAGGTGAGATCATGACGGTGATGTAAATTTTAGCTTCACTGGGTGGTCTCCTCTCGAAGGCGGTTTTCATTCAACAGAAGAAAGAGGATACACAAAAATAATTGTTTTCTAGGAATTCTTTTCCACCAGTTGAAATAATAAGGTGCGCACTTGAGAGGCGATTGCCAAGTTAATGTTTTATTTTTCATTACTGGGTTTTCTCCTTCATGGCGCGTGATGCTTATACCCTCGACTGTTAAGAAATAAAATTTTCTTATGTGGGCTTTGGTTCCACTTCTCTTTGGCTTTGCCCTATTTGGAACTGATAAAGCTATTGAGTGGTGGCACCGCGGCCATTTCATCGATAATACAATGTATTAGTCCAGAAGTTAAAATTCGGTAATATTGCAAGTTTTTGAAATCTTGAAGGGAAACACTCCAATTCTTGGTGTTCGTGGTTAAATTTTTCTGGTTTACTATTTTGGATGTAGGGAATTCATGTCAATGCTTTTATGTAAGAAAATTATATTTTTAAAATGATACGTAAGCCGTTTCTTTTAAGGAAAAGAAGTTCCTTTTGTAATTTCATTTTCATTGGATATTGTTGAAGTTGTCATGCTGTAACCAAATGTGCGGGCGAGTGGGAAGTAACTTGTTTCCCTCCCACTCCACCTACTGAAATTTGAGACACCTGGGACGTTGATAACTTTCATTTGCTTGTTTGCTGTCTGAGACGAAGGTTGTAAAGTTTCCGATTGCAGTGTTTGTAAATCTGTACTGTGATATAGTGTAGGATAAACTTGATCCTTACTTATGAAATAGAAGAAAATGGTACGTATATTTAGTAGGGATTCATCAGTCGTGGATAGATTTTTGCGTTATTTACTTTCGTTTATGTTTAAATGTAGTTTTATCAAAATTTTCAGTATGTTATTTTAAAAGGAAATGTGTTGGGACCTCTTTGGAGGCGAGCTCATTACAGTGATTAACATTAAAACTCACTGGGTGGTCTCCTCTCGAGAGCGGATCTCATTTTTGTCAACACCCGAGTAATTGCATCTTTCCGAATTACGATTGTTATTTGTGGCGTGCTGAAAATTTTTCTTTGGCGAACGTTTAGCAAGAATTCATAGCACACACCTGAGGGGAGAAATCCGAGTTTAATGTTCACATTTTTCATTACTGGGTTCTCTCCTCCATGGTGCGTTACCTTCAAATATACAAGTTTGCCAGATTGCAAATATTTTTATATGTTTCGTGCTTTATAATTTCGGTTATCCGTTAATACTATATTATGGTGCCAGTTGAAATATAAGTTCACGGAATCTCCTTCGAGGTGAGATCATGACGGTGATGTAAATTTTAGCTTCACTGGGTGGTCTCCTCTCGAAGGCGGTTTTCATTCAACAGAAGAAAGAGGATACACAAAAATAATTGTTTTCTAGGAATTCTTTTCCACCAGTTGAAATAATAAGGTGCGCACTTGAGAGGCGATTGCCAAGTTAATGTTTTATTTTTCATTACTGGGTTTTCTCCTTCATGGCGCGTGATGCTTATACCCTCGACTGTTAAGAAATAAAATTTTCTTATGTGGGCTTTGGTTCCACTTCTCTTTGGCTTTGTCCTATTTGGAACTGATAAAGCTATTGAGTGGTGGCACCGCGGCCATTTCATCGATAATACAATGTATTAGTCCAGAAGTTAAAATTCGTTAATATTGCAAATTTTTAAAATCTTGAAGGGAAACACTCCCATTCTTGGTGTTCGTGGTTAAATTTTTCTGGTTTACTATTTTGGATGTAGGGAATTCATGTCAATGCTTTTATGTAAGAAAATTATATTTTTAAAATGATACGTAAGCCGTTTCTTTTAAGGAAAAGAAGTTCCTTTTGTAATTTCATTTTCATTGGATATTGTTGAAGTTGTCATGCTGTAACCAAATGTGAAGGCGAGTGGAAAGTAACTTGTTTCCCTCCCACTCCACCGACTGAAATTTGAGACACCTGGGACGTTGATAACTTTCATTTGCTTGTTTGCTGTCTGAGACGAAGGTTGTAAAGTTTCCGATTGCAGTGTTTGTAAATCTGTACTGTGATATAGTGTAGGATAAAGTTGATCCTTACTTATGAAATAGAAGAAAATGGTACGTATATTTAGTAGGGATTCATCAGACGTGGATAGATGTTTGCGTTATTTACTTTCGTTTATGTTTAAATGTAGTTTTATCAAATTTTTCAGTATGTTATTTTAAAAGGAAATGTGTTGGGACCTCTTTGGAGGCGAGCTCATTACAGTGATTAACATTAAAACTCACTGGGTGGTCTCCTCTCGAGAGCGGATCTCATTTTTGTCAACACCCGAGTAATTGCATCTTGCCGAATTACGATTGTTATTTGTGGCGTGCTGAAAATTTTTCTTTGGCGAACGTTTAGCAAGAATTCATAGCACACACCTGAGGGGAGAAATCCGAGTTTAATGTTCACATTTTTCATTACTGGGTTCTCTCCTCCATGGTGCGTTACCTTCAAATATACAAGTTTGCCAGATTGCAAATATTTTTATATGTTTCGTGCTTTATAATTTCGGTTATCCGTTAATACTATATTATGGTGCCAGTTGAAATATAAGTTCACGGAATCTCCTTCGAGGTGAGATCATGACGGTGATGTAAATTTTAGCTTCACTGGTTGGTCTCCTCTCGAAGGCGGTTTTCATTCAACAGAAGAAAGAGGATACACAAAAATAATTGTTTTCTAGGAATTCTTTTCCACCAGTTGAAATAATAAGGTGCGCACTTGAGAGGCGATTGCCAAGTTAAGGTTTTATTTTTCATTACTGGGTTTTCTCCTTCATGGCGCGTGATGCTTATACCCTCGACTGTTAAGAAATAAAATTTTCTTATGTGGGCTTTGGTTCCACTTCTCTTTGGCTTTGCCCTATTTGGAACTGATAAAGCTATTGAGTGGTGGCACCGCGGCCATTTCATCGATAATACAATGTATTAGTCCAGAAGTTAAAATTCGGTAATATTGCAAGTTTTTGAAATCTTGAAGGGAAACACTCCAATTCTTGGTGTTCGTGGTTAAATTTTTCTGGTTTACTATTTTGGATGTAGGGAATTCATGTCAATGCTTTTATGTAAGAAAATTATATTTTTAAAATGATACGTAAGCCGTTTCTTTTAAGGAAAAGAAGTTCCTTTTGTAATTTCATTTTCATTGGATATTGTTGAAGTTGTCATGCTGTAACCAAATGTGCAGGCGAGAGGGAAGTAACTTGTTTCCCTCCCACTCCACCGACTGAAATTTGAGACACCTGGGACGTTGATAACTTTCATTTGCTTGTTTGCTGTCTGAGACGAAGGTTGTAAAGTTTCCGATTGCAGTGTTTGTAAATCTGTACTGTGATATAGTGTAGGATAAACTTGACCCTTACTTATGAAATAGAAGAAAATGGTACGTATATTTAGTAGGGATTCATCAGTCGTGGATAGATTTTTGCGTTATTTACTTTCGTTTATGTTTAAATGTAGTTTTATCAAAATTTTCAGTATGTTATTTTAAAAGGAAATGTGTTGGGACCTCTTTGGAGGCGAGCTCATTACAGTGATTAACATTAAAACTCACTGGGTGGTCTCCTCTCGAGAGCGGATCTCATTTTTGTCAACACCCGAGTAATTGCATCTTTCCGAATTACGATTGTTATTTGTGGCGTGCTGAAAATTTTTCTTTGGCGAACGTTTAGCAAGAATTCATCGCACACACCTGAGGGGAGAAATCCGAGTTTAATGTTCACATTTTTCATTACTGGGTTCTCTCCTCCATGGTGCGTTACCTTCAAATATACAAGTTTGCCAGATTGCAAATATTTTTATATGTTTCGTGCTTTATAATTTCGGTTATCCGTTAATACTATATTATGGTGCCAGTTGAAATATAAGTTCACGAAATCTCCTTCGAGGTGAGATCATGACGGTGATGTAAATTTTAGCTTCACTGGGTGGTCTCCTCTCGAAGGCGGTTTTCATTCAACAGAAGAAAGAGGATACACAAAAATAATTGTTTTCTAGGAATTCTTTTCCACCAGTTGAAATAATAAGGTGCGCACTTGAGAGGCGATTGCCAAGTTAAGGTTTTATTTTTCATTACTGGGTTTTCTCCTTCATGGCGCGTGATGCTTATACCCTCGACTGTTAAGAAATAAAATTTTCTTATGTGGGCTTTGGTTCCACTTCTCTTTGGCTTTGCCCTATTTGGAACTGATAAAGCTATTGAGTGGTGGCACCGCGGCCATTTCATCGATAATACAATGTATTAGTCCAGAAGTTAAAATTCGGTAATATTGCAAGTTTTTGAAATCTTGAAGGGAAACACTCCAATTCTTGGTGTTCGTGGTTAAATTTTTCTGGTTTACTATTTTGGATGTAGGGAATTCATGTCAATGCTTTTATGTAAGAAAATTATATTTTTAAAATGATACGTAAGCCGTTTCTTTTAAGGAAAAGAAGTTCCTTTTGTAATTTCATTTTCATTGGATATTGTTGAAGTTGTCATGCTGTAACCAAATGTGCGGGCGAGTGGGAAGTAACTTGTTTCCCTCCCACTCCACCTACTGAAATTTGAGACACCTGGGACGTTGATAACTTTCATTTGCTTGTTTGCTGTCTGAGACGAAGGTTGTAAAGTTTCCGATTGCAGTGTTTGTAAATCTGTACTGTGATATAGTGTAGGATAAAGTTGATCCTTACTTATGAAATAGAAGAAAATGGTACGTATATTTAGTAGGGATTCATCAGTCGTGGATAGATTTTTGCGTTATTTACTTTCGTTTATGTTTAAATGTAGTTTTATCAAAATTTTCAATATGTTATTTTAAAAGGAAATGTGTTGGGACCTCTTTGGAGGCGAGCTCATTACAGTGATTAACATTAAAACTCACTGGGTGGTCTCCTCTCGAGAGCGGATCTCATTTTTGTCAACACCCGAGTAATTGCATCTTTCCGAATTACGATTGTTATTTGTGGCGTGCTGAAAATTTTTCTTTGGCGAACGTTTAGCAAGAATTCATTGCACACACCTGAGGGGAGAAATCCGAGTTTAATGTTCACATTTTTCATTACTGGGTTCTCTCCTCCATGGTGCGTTACCTTCAAATATACAAGTTTGCCAGATTGCAAATATTTTTATATGTTTCGTGCTTTATAATTTCGGTTATCCGTTAATACTATATTATGGTGCCAGTTGAAATATAAGTTCACGGAATCTCCTTCGAGGTGAGATCATGACGGTGATGTAAATTTTAGCTTCACTGGGTGGTCTCCTCTCGAAGGCGGTTTTCATTCAACAGAAGAAAGAGGATACACAAAAATAATTGTTTTCTAGGAATTCTTTTCCACCAGTTGAAATAATAAGGTGCGCACTTGAGAGGCGATTGCCAAGTTAATGTTTTATTTTTCATTACTGGGTTTTCTCCTTCATGGCGCGTGATGCTTATACCCTCGACTGTTAAGAAATAAAATTTTCTTATGTGGGCTTTGGTTCCACTTCTCTTTGGCTTTGCCCTATTTGGAACTGATAAAGCTATTGAGTGGTGGCACCGCGGCCATTTCATCGATAATACAATGTATTAGTCCAGAAGTTAAAATTCGGTAATATTGCAAGTTTTTGAAATCTTGAAGGGAAACACTCCAATTCTTGGTGTTCGTGGTTAAATTTTTCTGGTTTACTATTTTGGATGTAGGGAATTCATGTCAATGCTTTTATGTAAGAAAATTATATTTTTAAAATGATACGTAAGCCGTTTCTTTTAAGGAAAAGAAGTTCCTTTTGTAATTTCATTTTCATTGGATATTGTTGAAGTTGTCATGCTGTAACCAAATGTGCGGGCGAGTGGGAAGTAACTTGTTTCCCTCCCACTCCACCTACTGAAATTTGAGACACCTGGGACGTTGATAACTTTCATTTGCTTGTTTGCTGTCTGAGACGAAGGTTGTAAAGTTTCCGATTGCAGTGTTTGTAAATCTGTACTGTGATATAGTGTAGGATAAACTTGATCCTTACTTATGAAATAGAAGAAAATGGTACGTATATTTAGTAGGGATTCATCAGTCGTGGATAGATTTTTGCGTTATTTACTTTCGTTTATGTTTAAATGTAGTTTTATCAAAATTTTCAGTATGTTATTTTAAAAGGAAATGTGTTGGGACCTCTTTGGAGGCGAGCTCATTACAGTGATTAACATTAAAACTCACTGGGTGGTCTCCTCTCGAGAGCGGATCTCATTTTTGTCAACACCCGAGTAATTGCATCTTTCCGAATTACGATTGTTATTTGTGGCGTGCTGAAAATTTTTCTTTGGCGAACGTTTAGCAAGAATTCATTGCACACACCTGAGGGGAGAAATCCGAGTTTAATGTTCACATTTTTCATTACTGGGTTCTCTCCTCCATGGTGCGTTACCTTCAAATATACAAGTTTGCCAGATTGCAAATATTTTTATATGTTTCGTGCTTTATAATTTCGGTTATCCGTTAATACTATATTATGGTGCCAGTTGAAATATAAGTTCACGGAATCTCCTTCGAGGTGAGATCATGACGGTGATGTAAATTTTAGCTTCACTGGGTGGTCTCCTCTCGAAGGCGGTTTTCATTCAACAGAAGAAAGAGGATACACAAAAATAATTGTTTTCTAGGAATTCTTTTCCACCAGTTGAAATAATAAGGTGCGCACTTGAGAGGCGATTGCCAAGTTAATGTTTTATTTTTCATTACTGGGTTTTCTCCTTCATGGCGCGTGATGCTTATACCCTCGACTGTTAAGAAATAAAATTTTCTTATGTGGGCTTTGGTTCCACTTCTCTTTGGCTTTGTCCTATTTGGAACTGATAAAGCTATTGAGTGGTGGCACCGCGGCCATTTCATCGATAATACAATGTATTAGTCCAGAAGTTAAAATTCGTTAATATTGCAAATTTTTAAAATCTTGAAGGGAAACACTCCCATTCTTGGTGTTCGTGGTTAAATTTTTCTGGTTTACTATTTTGGATGTAGGAATTCATGTCAATGCTTTTATGTAAGAAAATTATATTTTTAAAATGATACGTAAGCCGTTTCTTTTAAGGAAAAGAAGTTCCTTTTGTAATTTCATTTTCATTGGATATTGTTGAAGTTGTCATGCTGTAACCAAATGTGAAGGCGAGTGGAAAGTAACTTGTTTCCCTCCCACTCCACCGACTGAAATTTGATACACCTGGGACGTTGATAACTTTCATTTGCTTGTTTGCTGTCTGAGACGAAGGTTGTAAAGTTTCCGATTGCAGTGTTTGTAAATCTGTACTGTGATATAGTGTAGGATAAAGTTGATCCTTACTTATGAAATAGAAGAAAATGGTACGTATATTTAGTAGGGATTCATCAGTCGTGGATAGATTTTTGCGTTATTTACTTTCGTTTATGTTTAAATGTAGTTTTATCAAAATTTTCAGTATGTTATTTTAAAAGGAAATGTGTTGGGACCTCTTTGGAGGCGAGCTCATTACAGTGATTAACATTAAAACTCACTGGGTGGTCTCCTCTCGAGAGCGGATCTCATTTTTGTCAACACCCGAGTAATTGCATCTTTCCGAATTACGATTGTTATTTGTGGCGTGCTGAAAATTTTTCTTTGGCGAACGTTTAGCAAGAATTCATCGCACACACCTGAGGGGAGAAATCCGAGTTTAATGTTCACATTTTTCATTACTGGGTTCTCTCCTCCATGGTGCGTTACCTTCAAATATACAAGTTTGCCAGATTGCAAATATTTTTATATGTTTCGTGCTTTATAATTTCGGTTATCCGTTAATACTATATTATGGTGCCAGTTGAAATATAAGTTCACGGAATCTCCTTCGAGGTGAGATCATGACGGTGATGTAAATTTTAGCTTCACTGGGTGGTCTCCTCTCGAAGGCGGTTTTCATTCAACAGAAGAAAGAGGATACACAAAAATAATTGTTTTCTAGGAATTCTTTTCCACCAGTTGAAATAATAAGGTGCGCACTTGAGAGGCGATTGCCAAGTTAATGTTTTATTTTTCATTACTGGGTTTTCTCCTTCATGGCGCGTGATGCTTATACCCTCGACTGTTAAGAAATAAAATTTTCTTATGTGGGCTTTGGTTCCACTTCTCTTTGGCTTTGTCCTATTTGGAACTGATAAAGCTATTGAGTGGTGGCACCGCGGCCATTTCATCGATAATACAATGTATTAGTCCAGAAGTTAAAATTCGTTAATATTGCAAATTTTTAAAATCTTGAAGGGAAACACTCCCATTCTTGGTGTTCGTGGTTAAATTTTTCTGGTTTACTATTTTGGATGTAGGGAATTCATGTCAATGCTTTTATGTAAGAAAATTATATTTTTAAAATGATACGTAAGCCGTTTCTTTTAAGGAAAAGAAGTTCCTTTTGTAATTTCATTTTCATTGGATATTGTTGAAGTTGTCATGCTGTAACCAAATGTGAAGGCGAGTGGAAAGTAACTTGTTTCCCTCCCACTCCACCGACTGAAATTTGAGACACCTGGGACGTTGATAACTTTCATTTGCTTGTTTGCTGTCTGAGACGAAGGTTGTAAAGTTTCCGATTGCAGTGTTTGTAAATCTGTACTGTGATATAGTGTAGGATAAAGTTGATCCTTACTTATGAAATAGAAGAAAATGGTACGTATATTTAGTAGGGATTCATCAGACGTGGATAGATGTTTGCGTTATTTACTTTCGTTTATGTTTAAATGTAGTTTTATCAAATTTTTCAGTATGTTATTTTAAAAGGAAATGTGTTGGGACCTCTTTGGAGGCGAGCTCATTACAGTGATTAACATTAAAACTCACTGGGTGGTCTCCTCTCGAGAGCGGATCTCATTTTTGTCAACACCCGAGTAATTGCATCTTGCCGAATTACGATTGTTATTTGTGGCGTGCTGAAAATTTTTCTTTGGCGAACGTTTAGCAAGAATTCATAGCACACACCTGAGGGGAGAAATCCGAGTTTAATGTTCACATTTTTCATTACTGGGTTCTCTCCTCCATGGTGCGTTACCTTCAAATATACAAGTTTGCCAGATTGCAAATATTTTTATATGTTTCGTGCTTTATAATTTCGGTTATCCGTTAATACTATATTATGGTGCCAGTTGAAATATAAGTTCACGGAATCTCCTTCGAGGTGAGATCATGACGGTGATGTAAATTTTAGCTTCACTGGTTGGTCTCCTCTCGAAGGCGGTTTTCATTCAACAGAAGAAAGAGGATACACAAAAATAATTGTTTTCTAGGAATTCTTTTCCACCAGTTGAAATAATAAGGTGCGCACTTGAGAGGCGATTGCCAAGTTAAGGTTTTATTTTTCATTACTGGGTTTTCTCCTTCATGGCGCGTGATGCTTATACCCTCGACTGTTAAGAAATAAAATTTTCTTATGTGGGCTTTGGTTCCACTTCTCTTTGGCTTTGCCCTATTTGGAACTGATAAAGCTATTGAGTGGTGGCACCGCGGCCATTTCATCGATAATACAATGTATTAGTCCAGAAGTTAAAATTCGGTAATATTGCAAGTTTTTGAAATCTTGAAGGGAAACACTCCAATTCTTGGTGTTCGTGGTTAAATTTTTCTGGTTTACTATTTTGGATGTAGGGAATTCATGTCAATGCTTTTATGTAAGAAAATTATATTTTTAAAATGATACGTAAGCCGTTTCTTTTAAGGAAAAGAAGTTCCTTTTGTAATTTCATTTTCATTGGATATTGTTGAAGTTGTCATGCTGTAACCAAATGTGCAGGCGAGAGGGAAGTAACTTGTTTCCCTCCCACTCCACCGACTGAAATTTGAGACACCTGGGACGTTGATAACTTTCATTTGCTTGTTTGCTGTCTGAGACGAAGGTTGTAAAGTTTCCGATTGCAGTGTTTGTAAATCTGTACTGTGATATAGTGTAGGATAAACTTGACCCTTACTTATGAAATAGAAGAAAATGGTACGTATATTTAGTAGGGATTCATCAGTCGTGGATAGATTTTTGCGTTATTTACTTTCGTTTATGTTTAAATGTAGTTTTATCAAAATTTTCAGTATGTTATTTTAAAAGGAAATGTGTTGGGACCTCTTTGGAGGCGAGCTCATTACAGTGATTAACATTAAAACTCACTGGGTGGTCTCCTCTCGAGAGCGGATCTCATTTTTGTCAACACCCGAGTAATTGCATCTTTCCGAATTACGATTGTTATTTGTGGCGTGCTGAAAATTTTTCTTTGGCGAACGTTTAGCAAGAATTCATCGCACACACCTGAGGGGAGAAATCCGAGTTTAATGTTCACATTTTTCATTACTGGGTTCTCTCCTCCATGGTGCGTTACCTTCAAATATACAAGTTTGCCAGATTGCAAATATTTTTATATGTTTCGTGCTTTATAATTTCGGTTATCCGTTAATACTATATTATGGTGCCAGTTGAAATATAAGTTCACGGAATCTCCTTCGAGGTGAGATCATGACGGTGATGTAAATTTTAGCTTCACTGGGTGGTCTCCTCTCGAAGGCGGTTTTCATTCAACAGAAGAAAGAGGATACACAAAAATAATTGTTTTCTAGGAATTCTTTTCCACCAGTTGAAATAATAAGGTGCGCACTTGAGAGGCGATTGCCAAGTTAAGGTTTTATTTTTCATTACTGGGTTTTCTCCTTCATGGCGCGTGATGCTTATACCCTCGACTGTTAAGAAATAAAATTTTCTTATGTGGGCTTTGGTTCCACTTCTCTTTGGCTTTGCCCTATTTGGAACTGATAAAGCTATTGAGTGGTGGCACCGCGGCCATTTCATCGATAATACAATGTATTAGTCCAGAAGTTAAAATTCGGTAATATTGCAAGTTTTTGAAATCTTGAAGGGAAACACTCCAATTCTTGGTGTTCGTGGTTAAATTTTTCTGGTTTACTATTTTGGATGTAGGGAATTCATGTCAATGCTTTTATGTAAGAAAATTATATTTTTAAAATGATACGTAAGCCGTTTCTTTTAAGGAAAAGAAGTTCCTTTTGTAATTTCATTTTCATTGGATATTGTTGAAGTTGTCATGCTGTAACCAAATGTGCGGGCGAGTGGGAAGTAACTTGTTTCCCTCCCACTCCACCTACTGAAATTTGAGACACCTGGGACGTTGATAACTTTCATTTGCTTGTTTGCTGTCTGAGACGAAGGTTGTAAAGTTTCCGATTGCAGTGTTTGTAAATCTGTACTGTGATATAGTGTAGGATAAACTTGATCCTTACTTATGAAATAGAAGAAAATGGTACGTATATTTAGTAGGGATCCATCAGTCGTGGATAGATTTTTGCGTTATTTACTTTCGTTTATGTTTAAATGTAGTTTTATCAAAATTTTCAGTATGTTATTTTAAAAGGAAATGTGTTGGGACCTCTTTGGAGGCGAGCTCATTACAGTGATTAACATTAAAACTCACTGGGTGGTCTCCTCTCGAGAGCGGATCTCATTTTTGTCAACACCCGAGTAATTGCATCTTTCCGAATTACGATTGTTATTTGTGGCGTGCTGAAAATTTTTCTTTGGCGAACGTTTAGCAAGAATTCATTGCACACACCTGAGGGGAGAAATCCGAGTTTAATGTTCACATTTTTCATTACTGGGTTCTCTCCTCCATGGTGCGTTACCTTCAAATATACAAGTTTGCCAGATTGCAAATATTTTTATATGTTTCGTGCTTTATAATTTCGGTTATCCGTTAATACTATATTATGGTGCCAGTTGAAATATAAGTTCACGGAATCTCCTTCGAGGTGAGATCATGACGGTGATGTAAATTTTAGCTTCACTGGGTGGTCTCCTCTCGAAGGCGGTTTTCATTCAACAGAAGAAAGAGGATACACAAAAATAATTGTTTTCTAGGAATTCTTTTCCACCAGTTGAAATAATAAGGTGCGCACTTGAGAGGCGATTGCCAAGTTAATGTTTTATTTTTCATTACTGGGTTTTCTCCTTCATGGCGCGTGATGCTTATACCCTCGACTGTTAAGAAATAAAATTTTCTTATGTGGGCTTTGGTTCCACTTCTCTTTGGCTTTGTCCTATTTGGAACTGATAAAGCTATTGAGTGGTGGCACCGCGGCCATTTCATCGATAATACAATGTATTAGTCCAGAAGTTAAAATTCGTTAATATTGCAAATTTTTAAAATCTTGAAGGGAAACACTCCCATTCTTGGTGTTCGTGGTTAAATTTTTCTGGTTTACTATTTTGGATGTAGGGAATTCATGTCAATGCTTTTATGTAAGAAAATTATATTTTTAAAATGATACGTAAGCCGTTTCTTTTAAGGAAAAGAAGTTCCTTTTGTAATTTCATTTTCATTGGATATTGTTGAAGTTGTCATGCTGTAACCAAATGTGCGGGCGAGTGGGAAGTAACTTGTTTCCCTCCCACTCCACCTACTGAAATTTGAGACACCTGGGACGTTGATAACTTTCATTTGCTTGTTTGCTGTCTGAGACGAAGGTTGTAAAGTTTCCGATTGCAGTGTTTGTAAATCTGTACTGTGATATAGTGTAGGATAAAGTTGATCCTTACTTATGAAATAGAAGAAAATGGTACGTATATTTAGTAGGGATTCATCAGTCGTGGATAGATTTTTGCGTTATTTACTTTCGTTTATGTTTAAATGTAGTTTTATCAAAATTTTCAGTATGTTATTTTAAAAGGAAATGTGTTGGGACCTCTTTGGAGGCGAGCTCATTACAGTGATTAACATTAAAACTCACTGGGTGGTCTCCTCTCGAGAGCGGATCTCATTTTTGTCAACACCCGAGTAATTGCATCTTTCCGAATTACGATTGTTATTTGTGGCGTGCTGAAAATTTTTCTTTGGCGAACGTTTAGCAAGAATTCATAGCACACACCTGAGGGGAGAAATCCGAGTTTAATGTTCACATTTTTCATTACTGGGTTCTCTCCTCCATGGTGCGTTACCTTCAAATATACAAGTTTGCCAGATTGCAAATATTTTTATATGTTTCGTGCTTTATAATTTCGGTTATCCGTTAATACTATATTATGGTGCCAGTTGAAATATAAGTTCACGGAATCTCCTTCGAGGTGAGATCATGACGGTGATGTAAATTTTAGCTTCACTGGGTGGTCTCCTCTCGAAGGCGGTTTTCATTCAACAGAAGAAAGAGGATACACAAAAATAATTGTTTTCTAGGAATTCTTTTCCACCAGTTGAAATAATAAGGTGCGCACTTGAGAGGCGATTGCCAAGTTAATGTTTTATTTTTCATTACTGGGTTTTCTCCTTCATGGCGCGTGATGCTTATACCCTCGACTGTTAAGAAATAAAATTTTCTTATGTGGGCTTTGGTTCCACTTCTCTTTGGCTTTGTCCTATTTGGAACTGATAAAGCTATTGAGTGGTGGCACCGCGGCCATTTCATCGATAATACAATGTATTAGTCCAGAAGTTAAAATTCGTTAATATTGCAAATTTTTAAAATCTTGAAGGGAAACACTCCCATTCTTGGTGTTCGTGGTTAAATTTTTCTGGTTTACTATTTTGGATGTAGGGAATTCATGTCAATGCTTTTATGTAAGAAAATTATATTTTTAAAATGATACGTAAGCCGTTTCTTTTAAGGAAAAGAAGTTCCTTTTGTAATTTCATTTTCATTGGATATTGTTGAAGTTGTCATGCTGTAACCAAATGTGAAGGCGAGTGGAAAGTAACTTGTTTCCCTCCCACTCCACCGACTGAAATTTGAGACACCTGGGACGTTGATAACTTTCATTTGCTTGTTTGCTGTCTGAGACGAAGGTTGTAAAGTTTCCGATTGCAGTGTTTGTAAATCTGTACTGTGATATAGTGTAGGATAAAGTTGATCCTTACTTATGAAATAGAAGAAAATGGTACGTATATTTAGTAGGGATTCATCAGACGTGGATAGATGTTTGCGTTATTTACTTTCGTTTATGTTTAAATGTAGTTTTATCAAATTTTTCAGTATGTTATTTTAAAAGGAAATGTGTTGGGACCTCTTTGGAGGCGAGCTCATTACAGTGATTAACATTAAAACTCACTGGGTGGTCTCCTCTCGAGAGCGGATCTCATTTTTGTCAACACCCGAGTAATTGCATCTTGCCGAATTACGATTGTTATTTGTGGCGTGCTGAAAATTTTTCTTTGGCGAACGTTTAGCAAGAATTCATAGCACACACCTGAGGGGAGAAATCCGAGTTTAATGTTCACATTTTTCATTACTGGGTTCTCTCCTCCATGGTGCGTTACCTTCAAATATACAAGTTTGCCAGATTGCAAATATTTTTATATGTTTCGTGCTTTATAATTTCGGTTATCCGTTAATACTATATTATGGTGCCAGTTGAAATATAAGTTCACGGAATCTCCTTCGAGGTGAGATCATGACGGTGATGTAAATTTTAGCTTCACTGGTTGGTCTCCTCTCGAAGGCGGTTTTCATTCAACAGAAGAAAGAGGATACACAAAAATAATTGTTTTCTAGGAATTCTTTTCCACCAGTTGAAATAATAAGGTGCGCACTTGAGAGGCGATTGCCAAGTTAAGGTTTTATTTTTCATTACTGGGTTTTCTCCTTCATGGCGCGTGATGCTTATACCCTCGACTGTTAAGAAATAAAATTTTCTTATGTGGGCTTTGGTTCCACTTCTCTTTGGCTTTGCCCTATTTGGAACTGATAAAGCTATTGAGTGGTGGCACCGCGGCCATTTCATCGATAATACAATGTATTAGTCCAGAAGTTAAAATTCGGTAATATTGCAAGTTTTTGAAATCTTGAAGGGAAACACTCCAATTCTTGGTGTTCGTGGTTAAATTTTTCTGGTTTACTATTTTGGATGTAGGGAATTCATGTCAATGCTTTTATGTAAGAAAATTATATTTTTAAAATGATACGTAAGCCGTTTCTTTTAAGGAAAAGAAGTTCCTTTTGTAATTTCATTTTCATTGGATATTGTTGAAGTTGTCATGCTGTAACCAAATGTGCAGGCGAGAGGGAAGTAACTTGTTTCCCTCCCACTCCACCGACTGAAATTTGAGACACCTGGGACGTTGATAACTTTCATTTGCTTGTTTGCTGTCTGAGACGAAGGTTGTAAAGTTTCCGATTGCAGTGTTTGTAAATCTGTACTGTGATATAGTGTAGGATAAACTTGACCCTTACTTATGAAATAGAAGAAAATGGTACGTATATTTAGTAGGGATTCATCAGTCGTGGATAGATTTTTGCGTTATTTACTTTCGTTTATGTTTAAATGTAGTTTTATCAAAATTTTCAGTATGTTATTTTAAAAGGAAATGTGTTGGGACCTCTTTGGAGGCGAGCTCATTACAGTGATTAACATTAAAACTCACTGGGTGGTCTCCTCTCGAGAGCGGATCTCATTTTTGTCAACACCCGAGTAATTGCATCTTTCCGAATTACGATTGTTATTTGTGGCGTGCTGAAAATTTTTCTTTGGCGAACGTTTAGCAAGAATTCATCGCACACACCTGAGGGGAGAAATCCGAGTTTAATGTTCACATTTTTCATTACTGGGTTCTCTCCTCCATGGTGCGTTACCTTCAAATATACAAGTTTGCCAGATTGCAAATATTTTTATATGTTTCGTGCTTTATAATTTCGGTTATCCGTTAATACTATATTATGGTGCCAGTTGAAATATAAGTTCACGGAATCTCCTTCGAGGTGAGATCATGACGGTGATGTAAATTTTAGCTTCACTGGGTGGTCTCCTCTCGAAGGCGGTTTTCATTCAACAGAAGAAAGAGGATACACAAAAATAATTGTTTTCTAGGAATTCTTTTCCACCAGTTGAAATAATAAGGTGCGCACTTGAGAGGCGATTGCCAAGTTAAGGTTTTATTTTTCATTACTGGGTTTTCTCCTTCATGGCGCGTGATGCTTATACCCTCGACTGTTAAGAAATAAAATTTTCTTATGTGGGCTTTGGTTCCACTTCTCTTTGGCTTTGCCCTATTTGGAACTGATAAAGCTATTGAGTGGTGGCACCGCGGCCATTTCATCGATAATACAATGTATTAGTCCAGAAGTTAAAATTCGGTAATATTGCAAGTTTTTGAAATCTTGAAGGGAAACACTCCAATTCTTGGTGTTCGTGGTTAAATTTTTCTGGTTTACTATTTTGGATGTAGGGAATTCATGTCAATGCTTTTATGTAAGAAAATTATATTTTTAAAATGATACGTAAGCCGTTTCTTTTAAGGAAAAGAAGTTCCTTTTGTAATTTCATTTTCATTGGATATTGTTGAAGTTGTCATGCTGTAACCAAATGTGCGGGCGAGTGGGAAGTAACTTGTTTCCCTCCCACTCCACCTACTGAAATTTGAGACACCTGGGACGTTGATAACTTTCATTTGCTTGTTTGCTGTCTGAGACGAAGGTTGTAAAGTTTCCGATTGCAGTGTTTGTAAATCTGTACTGTGATATAGTGTAGGATAAACTTGATCCTTACTTATGAAATAGAAGAAAATGGTACGTATATTTAGTAGGGATCCATCAGTCGTGGATAGATTTTTGCGTTATTTACTTTCGTTTATGTTTAAATGTAGTTTTATCAAAATTTTCAGTATGTTATTTTAAAAGGAAATGTGTTGGGACCTCTTTGGAGGCGAGCTCATTACAGTGATTAACATTAAAACTCACTGGGTGGTCTCCTCTCGAGAGCGGATCTCATTTTTGTCAACACCCGAGTAATTGCATCTTTCCGAATTACGATTGTTATTTGTGGCGTGCTGAAAATTTTTCTTTGGCGAACGTTTAGCAAGAATTCATTGCACACACCTGAGGGGAGAAATCCGAGTTTAATGTTCACATTTTTCATTACTGGGTTCTCTCCTCCATGGTGCGTTACCTTCAAATATACAAGTTTGCCAGATTGCAAATATTTTTATATGTTTCGTGCTTTATAATTTCGGTTATCCGTTAATACTATATTATGGTGCCAGTTGAAATATAAGTTCACGGAATCTCCTTCGAGGTGAGATCATGACGGTGATGTAAATTTTAGCTTCACTGGGTGGTCTCCTCTCGAAGGCGGTTTTCATTCAACAGAAGAAAGAGGATACACAAAAATAATTGTTTTCTAGGAATTCTTTTCCACCAGTTGAAATAATAAGGTGCGCACTTGAGAGGCGATTGCCAAGTTAATGTTTTATTTTTCATTACTGGGTTTTCTCCTTCATGGCGCGTGATGCTTATACCCTCGACTGTTAAGAAATAAAATTTTCTTATGTGGGCTTTGGTTCCACTTCTCTTTGGCTTTGTCCTATTTGGAACTGATAAAGCTATTGAGTGGTGGCACCGCGGCCATTTCATCGATAATACAATGTATTAGTCCAGAAGTTAAAATTCGTTAATATTGCAAATTTTTAAAATCTTGAAGGGAAACACTCCCATTCTTGGTGTTCGTGGTTAAATTTTTCTGGTTTACTATTTTGGATGTAGGGAATTCATGTCAATGCTTTTATGTAAGAAAATTATATTTTTAAAATGATACGTAAGCCGTTTCTTTTAAGGAAAAGAAGTTCCTTTTGTAATTTCATTTTCATTGGATATTGTTGAAGTTGTCATGCTGTAACCAAATGTGAAGGCGAGTGGAAAGTAACTTGTTTCCCTCCCACTCCACCGACTGAAATTTGAGACACCTGGGACGTTGATAACTTTCATTTGCTTGTTTGCTGTCTGAGACGAAGGTTGTAAAGTTTCCGATTGCAGTGTTTGTAAATCTGTACTGTGATATAGTGTAGGATAAAGTTGATCCTTACTTATGAAATAGAAGAAAATGGTACGTATATTTAGTAGGGATTCATCAGACGTGGATAGATGTTTGCGTTATTTACTTTCGTTTATGTTTAAATGTAGTTTTATCAAATTTTTCAGTATGTTATTTTAAAAGGAAATGTGTTGGGACCTCTTTGGAGGCGAGCTCATTACAGTGATTAACATTAAAACTCACTGGGTGGTCTCCTCTCGAGAGCGGATCTCATTTTTGTCAACACCCGAGTAATTGCATCTTTCCGAATTACGATTGTTATTTGTGGCGTGCTGAAAATTTTTCTTTGGCGAACGTTTAGCAAGAATTCATCGCACACACCTGAGGGGAGAAATCCGAGTTTAATGTTCACATTTTTCATTACTGGGTTCTCTCCTCCATGGTGCGTTACCTTCAAATATACAAGTTTGCCAGATTGCAAATATTTTTATATGTTTCGTGCTTTATAATTTCGGTTATCCGTTAATACTATATTATGGTGCCAGTTGAAATATAAGTTCACGGAATCTCCTTCGAGGTGAGATCATGACGGTGATGTAAATTTTAGCTTCACTGGGTGGTCTCCTCTCGAAGGCGGTTTTCATTCAACAGAAGAAAGAGGATACACAAAAATAATTGTTTTCTAGGAATTCTTTTCCACCAGTTGAAATAATAAGGTGCGCACTTGAGAGGCGATTGCCAAGTTAAGGTTTTATTTTTCATTACTGGGTTTTCTCCTTCATGGCGCGTGATGCTTATACCCTCGACTGTTAAGAAATAAAATTTTCTTATGTGGGCTTTGGTTCCACTTCTCTTTGGCTTTGCCCTATTTGGAACTGATAAAGCTATTGAGTGGTGGCACCGCGGCCATTTCATCGATAATACAATGTATTAGTCCAGAAGTTAAAATTCGGTAATATTGCAAGTTTTTGAAATCTTGAAGGGAAACACTCCAATTCTTGGTGTTCGTGGTTAAATTTTTCTGGTTTACTATTTTGGATGTAGGGAATTCATGTCAATGCTTTTATGTAAGAAAATTATATTTTTAAAATGATACGTAAGCCGTTTCTTTTAAGGAAAAGAAGTTCCTTTTGTAATTTCATTTTCATTGGATATTGTTGAAGTTGTCATGCTGTAACCAAATGTGCGGGCGAGTGGGAAGTAACTTGTTTCCCTCCCACTCCACCTACTGAAATTTGAGACACCTGGGACGTTGATAACTTTCATTTGCTTGTTTGCTGTCTGAGACGAAGGTTGTAAAGTTTCCGATTGCAGTGTTTGTAAATCTGTACTGTGATATAGTGTAGGATAAAGTTGATCCTTACTTATGAAATAGAAGAAAATGGTACGTATATTTAGTAGGGATTCATCAGTCGTGGATAGATTTTTGCGTTATTTACTTTCGTTTATGTTTAAATGTAGTTTTATCAAAATTTTCAATATGTTATTTTAAAAGGAAATGTGTTGGGACCTCTTTGGAGGCGAGCTCATTACAGTGATTAACATTAAAACTCACTGGGTGGTCTCCTCTCGAGAGCGGATCTCATTTTTGTCAACACCCGAGTAATTGCATCTTTCCGAATTACGATTGTTATTTGTGGCGTGCTGAAAATTTTTCTTTGGCGAACGTTTAGCAAGAATTCATTGCACACACCTGAGGGGAGAAATCCGAGTTTAATGTTCACATTTTTCATTACTGGGTTCTCTCCTCCATGGTGCGTTACCTTCAAATATACAAGTTTGCCAGATTGCAAATATTTTTATATGTTTCGTGCTTTATAATTTCGGTTATCCGTTAATACTATATTATGGTGCCAGTTGAAATATAAGTTCACGGAATCTCCTTCGAGGTGAGATCATGACGGTGATGTAAATTTTAGCTTCACTGGGTGGTCTCCTCTCGAAGGCGGTTTTCATTCAACAGAAGAAAGAGGATACACAAAAATAATTGTTTTCTAGGAATTCTTTTCCACCAGTTGAAATAATAAGGTGCGCACTTGAGAGGCGATTGCCAAGTTAATGTTTTATTTTTCATTACTGGGTTTTCTCCTTCATGGCGCGTGATGCTTATACCCTCGACTGTTAAGAAATAAAATTTTCTTATGTGGGCTTTGGTTCCACTTCTCTTTGGCTTTGTCCTATTTGGAACTGATAAAGCTATTGAGTGGTGGCACCGCGGCCATTTCATCGATAATACAATGTATTAGTCCAGAAGTTAAAATTCGTTAATATTGCAAATTTTTAAAATCTTGAAGGGAAACACTCCCATTCTTGGTGTTCGTGGTTAAATTTTTCTGGTTTACTATTTTGGATGTAGGAATTCATGTCAATGCTTTTATGTAAGAAAATTATATTTTTAAAATGATACGTAAGCCGTTTCTTTTAAGGAAAAGAAGTTCCTTTTGTAATTTCATTTTCATTGGATATTGTTGAAGTTGTCATGCTGTAACCAAATGTGAAGGCGAGTGGAAAGTAACTTGTTTCCCTCCCACTCCACCGACTGAAATTTGAGACACCTGGGACGTTGATAACTTTCATTTGCTTGTTTGCTGTCTGAGACGAAGGTTGTAAAGTTTCCGATTGCAGTGTTTGTAAATCTGTACTGTGATATAGTGTAGGATAAAGTTGATCCTTACTTATGAAATAGAAGAAAATGGTACGTATATTTAGTAGGGATTCATCAGACGTGGATAGATGTTTGCGTTATTTACTTTCGTTTATGTTTAAATGTAGTTTTATCAAATTTTTCAGTATGTTATTTTAAAAGGAAATGTGTTGGGACCTCTTTGGAGGCGAGCTCATTACAGTGATTAACATTAAAACTCACTGGGTGGTCTCCTCTCGAGAGCGGATCTCATTTTTGTCAACACCCGAGTAATTGCATCTTGCCGAATTACGATTGTTATTTGTGGCGTGCTGAAAATTTTTCTTTGGCGAACGTTAAGCAAGAATTCATAGCACACAAGTGAGGGGAGAAATCCGAGTTTAATGTTCACATTTTTCATTACTGGGTTCTCTCCTCCATGGTGCGTTACCTTCAAATATACAAGTTTGCCAGATTGCAAATATTTTTATATGTTTCGTGCTTTATAATTTCGGTTATCCGTTAATACTATATTATGGTGCCAGTTGAAATATAAGTTCACGGAATCTCCTTCGAGGTGAGATCATGACGGTGATGTAAATTTTAGCTTCACTGGGTGGTCTCCTCTCGAAGGCGGTTTTCATTCAACAGAAGAAAGAGGATACACAAAAATAATTGTTTTCTAGGAATTCTTTTCCACCAGTTGAAATAATAAGGTGCGCACTTGAGAGGCGATTGCCAAGTTAATGTTTTATTTTTCATTACTGGGTTTTCTCCTTCATGGCGCGTGATGCTTATACCCTCGACTGTTAAGAAATAAAATTTTCTTATGTGGGCTTTGGTTCCACTTCTCTTTGGCTTTGCCCTATTTGGAACTGATAAAGCTATTGAGTGGTGGCACCGCGGCCATTTCATCGATAATACAATGTATTAGTCCAGAAGTTAAAATTCGGTAATATTGCAAGTTTTTGAAATCTTGAAGGGAAACACTCCAATTCTTGGTGTTCGTGGTTAAATTTTTCTGGTTTACTATTTTGGATGTAGGGAATTCATGTCAATGCTTTTATGTAAGAAAATTATATTTTTAAAATGATACGTAAGCCGTTTCTTTTAAGGAAAAGAAGTTCCTTTTGTAATTTCATTTTCATTGGATATTGTTGAAGTTGTCATGCTGTAACCAAATGTGCGGGCGAGTGGGAAGTAACTTGTTTCCCTCCCACTCCACCTACTGAAATTTGAGACACCTGGGACGTTGATAACTTTCATTTGCTTGTTTGCTGTCTGAGACGAAGGTTGTAAAGTTTCCGATTGCAGTGTTTGTAAATCTGTACTGTGATATAGTGTAGGATAAAGTTGATCCTTACTTATGAAATAGAAGAAAATGGTACGTATATTTAGTAGGGATTCATCAGTCGTGGATAGATTTTTGCGTTATTTACTTTCGTTTATGTTTAAATGTAGTTTTATCAAAATTTTCAGTATGTTATTTTAAAAGGAAATGTGTTGGGACCTCTTTGGAGGCGAGCTCATTACAGTGATTAACATTAAAACTCACTGGGTGGTCTCCTCTCGAGAGCGGATCTCATTTTTGTCAACACCCGAGTAATTGCATCTTTCCGAATTACGATTGTTATTTGTGGCGTGCTGAAAATTTTTCTTTGGCGAACGTTTAGCAAGAATTCATAGCACACACCTGAGGGGAGAAATCCGAGTTTAATGTTCACATTTTTCATTACTGGGTTCTCTCCTCCATGGTGCGTTACCTTCAAATATACAAGTTTGCCAGATTGCAAATATTTTTATATGTTTCGTGCTTTATAATTTCGGTTATCCGTTAATACTATATTATGGTGCCAGTTGAAATATAAGTTCACGGAATCTCCTTCGAGGTGAGATCATGACGGTGATGTAAATTTTAGCTTCACTGGGTGGTCTCCTCTCGAAGGCGGTTTTCATTCAACAGAAGAAAGAGGATACACAAAAATAATTGTTTTCTAGGAATTCTTTTCCACCAGTTGAAATAATAAGGTGCGCACTTGAGAGGCGATTGCCAAGTTAATGTTTTATTTTTCATTACTGGGTTTTCTCCTTCATGGCGCGTGATGCTTATACCCTCGACTGTTAAGAAATAAAATTTTCTTATGTGGGCTTTGGTTCCACTTCTCTTTGGCTTTGTCCTATTTGGAACTGATAAAGCTATTGAGTGGTGGCACCGCGGCCATTTCATCGATAATACAATGTATTAGTCCAGAAGTTAAAATTCGTTAATATTGCAAATTTTTAAAATCTTGAAGGGAAACACTCCCATTCTTGGTGTTCGTGGTTAAATTTTTCTGGTTTACTATTTTGGATGTAGGGAATTCATGTCAATGCTTTTATGTAAGAAAATTATATTTTTAAAATGATACGTAAGCCGTTTCTTTTAAGGAAAAGAAGTTCCTTTTGTAATTTCATTTTCATTGGATATTGTTGAAGTTGTCATGCTGTAACCAAATGTGAAGGCGAGTGGAAAGTAACTTGTTTCCCTCCCACTCCACCGACTGAAATTTGAGACACCTGGGACGTTGATAACTTTCATTTGCTTGTTTGCTGTCTGAGACGAAGGTTGTAAAGTTTCCGATTGCAGTGTTTGTAAATCTGTACTGTGATATAGTGTAGGATAAAGTTGATCCTTACTTATGAAATAGAAGAAAATGGTACGTATATTTAGTAGGGATTCATCAGACGTGGATAGATGTTTGCGTTATTTACTTTCGTTTATGTTTAAATGTAGTTTTATCAAATTTTTCAGTATGTTATTTTAAAAGGAAATGTGTTGGGACCTCTTTGGAGGCGAGCTCATTACAGTGATTAACATTAAAACTCACTGGGTGGTCTCCTCTCGAGAGCGGATCTCATTTTTGTCAACACCCGAGTAATTGCATCTTGCCGAATTACGATTGTTATTTGTGGCGTGCTGAAAATTTTTCTTTGGCGAACGTTTAGCAAGAATTCATAGCACACACCTGAGGGGAGAAATCCGAGTTTAATGTTCACATTTTTCATTACTGGGTTCTCTCCTCCATGGTGCGTTACCTTCAAATATACAAGTTTGCCAGATTGCAAATATTTTTATATGTTTCGTGCTTTATAATTTCGGTTATCCGTTAATACTATATTATGGTGCCAGTTGAAATATAAGTTCACGGAATCTCCTTCGAGGTGAGATCATGACGGTGATGTAAATTTTAGCTTCACTGGTTGGTCTCCTCTCGAAGGCGGTTTTCATTCAACAGAAGAAAGAGGATACACAAAAATAATTGTTTTCTAGGAATTCTTTTCCACCAGTTGAAATAATAAGGTGCGCACTTGAGAGGCGATTGCCAAGTTAAGGTTTTATTTTTCATTACTGGGTTTTCTCCTTCATGGCGCGTGATGCTTATACCCTCGACTGTTAAGAAATAAAATTTTCTTATGTGGGCTTTGGTTCCACTTCTCTTTGGCTTTGCCCTATTTGGAACTGATAAAGCTATTGAGTGGTGGCACCGCGGCCATTTCATCGATAATACAATGTATTAGTCCAGAAGTTAAAATTCGGTAATATTGCAAGTTTTTGAAATCTTGAAGGGAAACACTCCAATTCTTGGTGTTCGTGGTTAAATTTTTCTGGTTTACTATTTTGGATGTAGGGAATTCATGTCAATGCTTTTATGTAAGAAAATTATATTTTTAAAATGATACGTAAGCCGTTTCTTTTAAGGAAAAGAAGTTCCTTTTGTAATTTCATTTTCATTGGATATTGTTGAAGTTGTCATGCTGTAACCAAATGTGCAGGCGAGAGGGAAGTAACTTGTTTCCCTCCCACTCCACCGACTGAAATTTGAGACACCTGGGACGTTGATAACTTTCATTTGCTTGTTTGCTGTCTGAGACGAAGGTTGTAAAGTTTCCGATTGCAGTGTTTGTAAATCTGTACTGTGATATAGTGTACGATAAAGTTGATCCTTACTTATGAAATAGAAGAAAATGGTACGTATATTTAGTAGGGATTCATCAGATGTGGATAGATTTTTGCGTTATTTACTTTCGTTTATGTTTAAATGTAGTTTTATCAAAATTTTCAGTATGTTATTTTAAAAGGAAATGTGTTGGGACCTCTTTGGAGGCGAGCTCATTACAGTGATTAACATTAAAACTCACTGGGTGGTCTCCTCTCGAGAGCGGATCTCATTTTTGTCAACACCCGAGTAATTGCATCTTGCCGAATTAAGATTGTTATTTGTGGCGTGCTGAAAATTTTTCTTTGGCGAACGTTAAGCAAGAATTCATAGCACACACCTGAGGGGAGAAATCCGAGTTTAATGTTCACATTTTTCATTACTGGGTTCTCTCCTCCATGGTGCGTTACCTTCAAATATACAAGTTTGCCAGATTGCAAATATATTTATATGCTTCGTGCTTTATAATTTCGGTTATCCGTTAATACTATATTATGGTGCCAGTTGAAATATAAGTTCACGGAATCTCCTTCGAGGTGAGATCATGACGGTGATGTAAATTTTAGCTTCACTGGGTGGTCTTCTCTCGAAGGCGGTTTTCATTCAACAGAAGAAAGAGGATACACAAAAATAATTGTTTTCTAGGAATTCTTTTCCACCAGTTGAAATAATAATGTGCGCACTTGAGAGGCGATTGCCAAGTTAATGTTTTATTTTTCATTACTGGGTTTTCTCCTTCATGGCGCGTGATGCTTATACCCTCGACTGTTAAGAAATAAAATTTTCTTATGTGGGCTTTGGTTCCACTTCTCTTTGGCTTTGCCCTATTTGGAACTGATAAAGCTATTGAGTGGTGGCACCGCGGCCATTTCATCGATAATACAATGTATTAGTCCAGAAGTTAAAATTCGGTAATATTGCAAGTTTTTGAAATCTTGAAGGGAAACACTCCAATTCTTAAATTTTTCTGGTTTACTATTTTGGATGTAGGGAATTCATGTCAATGCTTTTATGTAAGAAAATTATATTTTTAAAATGATACGTAAGCCGTTTCTTTTAAGGAAAAGAAGTTCCTTTTGTAATTTCATTTTCATTGGATATTGTTGAAGTTGTCATGCTGTAACCAAATGTGCAGGCGAGAGGGAAGTAACTTGTTTCCCTCCCACTCCACCTACTGAAATTTGAGACACCTGGGACGTTGATAACTTTCATTTGCTTGTTTGCTGTCTGAGACGAAGGTTGTAAAGTTTCCGATTGCAGTGTTTGTAAATCTGTACTGTGATATAGTGTAGGATAAACTTGACCCTTACTTATGAAATAGAAGAAAATGGTACGTATATTTAGTAGGGATTCATCAGTCGTGGATAGATTTTTGCGTTATTTACTTTCGTTTATGTTTAAATGTAGTTTTATCAAAATTTTCAGTATGTTATTTTAAAAGGAAATGTGTTGGGACCTCTTTGGAGGCGAGCTCATTACAGTGATTAACATTAAAACTCACTGGGTGGTCTCCTCTCGAGAGCGGATCTCATTTTTGTCAACACCCGAGTAATTGCATCTTTCCGAATTACGATTGTTTTTTGTGGCGTGCTGAAAATTTTTCTTTGGCGAACGTTTAGCAAGAATTCATAGCACACACCTGAGGGGAGAAATCCGAGTTTAATGTTTACATTTTTCATTACTGGGTTTTCTCCTCCATGGTACCATCAAATATACAAGTTTGCCAAATTGCAAATATTTTTATATGTTTCGTGCTTTATAATTTCGGTTATCTGTTAATACTATATTATGGTGCATGTTGAAATATAAGTTCACGGAATCTCCTTCGAGGTGAGATCATGACGGTGATGTAAATTTTAGCTTCACTGGGTGGTCTCCTCTCGAAGGCGGTTTTCATTCAACAGAAGAAAGAGGATACACAAAAATAATTGTTTTCTAGGAATTCTTTTCCACCAGTTGAAATAATAAGGTGCGCACTTGAGAGGCGATTGCCAAGTTAATGTTTTATTTTTCATTACTGGGTTTTCTCCTTCATGGCGCGTGATGCTTATACCCTCGACTGTTAAGAAATAAAATTTTCTTATGTGGGCTTTGGTTCCACTTCTCTTTGGCTTTGTCCTATTTGGAACTGATAAAGCTATTGAGTGGTGGCACCGCGGCCATTTCATCGATAATACAATGTATTAGTCCAGAAGTTAAAATTCGTTAATATTGCAAATTTTTAAAATCTTGAAGGGAAACACTCCCATTCTTGGTGTTCGTGGTTAAATTTTTCTGGTTTACTATTTTGGATGTAGGGAATTAATGTCAATGCTTTTATGTAAGAAAATTATATTTTTAAAATGATACGTAAGCCGTTTCTTTTAAGGAAAAGAAGTTCCTCTTGTAATTTCATTTTCATTGGATATTTTTGAAGTTGTCATGCTGTAACCAAATGTGCAGGCGAGTGGGAAGTAACTTGTTTCCCTCCCACTCCACCGACTGAAAATTGAGACACCTGGGACGTTGATAACTTTCATTTGCTTGTTTGCTGTCTGAGACGAAGGTTGTAAAGTTTCCGATTGCAGTGTTTGTAAATCTGTACTGTGATATAGTGTAGGATAAAGTTGATCCTTACTTATGAAATAGAAGAAAATGGTACGTATATTTAGTAGGGATTCATCAGTCGTGGATAGATTTTTGCGTTATTTACTTTCGTTTATGTTTAAATGTAGTTTTATCAAAATTTTCAGTATGTTATTTTAAAAGGAAATGTGTTGGGACCTCTTTGGAGGCGAGCTCATTACAGTGATTAACATTAAAACTCACTGGGTGGTCTCCTCTCGAGAGCGGATCTCATTTTTGTCAACACCCGAGTAATTGCATCTTGCCGAATTACGATTGTTATTTGTGGCGTGCTGAAAATTTTTCTTTGGCGAACGTTTAGCAAGAATTCATAGCACACACCTGAGGGGAGAAATCCGAGTTTAATGTTCACATTTTTCATTACTGGGTTCTCTCCTCCATGGTGCGTTACCTTCAAATATACAAGTTTGCCAGATTGCAAATATTTTTATATGTTTCGTGCTTTATAATTTCGGTTATCCGTTAATACTATATTATGGTGCCAGTTGAAATATAAGTTCACGGAATCTCCTTCGAGGTGAGATCATGACGGTGATGTAAATTTTAGCTTCACTGGGTGGTCTCCTCTCGAAGGCGGTTTTCATTCAACAGAAGAAAGAGGATACACAAAAATAATTGTTTTCTAGGAATTCTTTTCCACCAGTTGAAATAATAAGGTGCGCACTTGAGAGGCGATTGCCAAGTTAAGGTTTTATTTTTCATTACTGGGTTTTCTCCTTCATGGCGCGTGATGCTTATACCCTCGACTGTTAAGAAATAAAATTTTCTTATGTGGGCTTTGGTTCCACTTCTCTTTGGCTTTGTCCTATTTGGAACTGATAAAGCTATTGAGTGGTGGCACCGCGGCCATTTCATCGATAATACAATGTATTAGTCCAGAAGTTAAAATTCGTTAATATTGCAAATTTTTAAACTCTTGAAGGGAAACACTACCATTCTTGGTGTTCGTGGTTAAATTTTTCTGGTTTACTATTTTGGATGTAGGGAATTCATGTCAATGCATTTATGTAAGAAAATTATATTTTTAAAATGATACGTAAGCCGTTTCTTTTAAGGAAAAGAAGTTCCTTTTGTAATTTCCTTTTCATTGGATATTGTTGAAGTTGTCATGCTGTAACCAAATGTGAAGGCGAGTGGAAAGTAACTTGTTTCCCTCCCACTCCACCGACTGAAATTTGAGACACCTGGGACGTTGATAACTTTCATTTGCTTGTTTGCTGTCTGAGACGAAGGTTGTAAAGTTTCCGATTGCAGTGTTTGTAAATCTGTACTGTGATATAATGTAGGATAAAGTTGATCCTTACTTATGAAATAGAAGAAAATGGTACGTATATTTAGTAGGGATTCATCAGATGTGGATAGATTTTTGCGTTATTTACTTTCGTTTATGTTTAAATGTAGTTTTATCAAAATTTTCAGTATGTTATTTTAAAAGGAAATGTGTTGGGACCTCTTTGGAGGCGAGCTCATTACAGTGATTAACATTAAAACTCACTGGGTGGTCTCCTCTCGAGAGCGGATCTCATTTTTGTCAACACCCGAGTAATTGCATCTTGCCGAATTACGATTGTTATTTGTGGCGTGCTGAAAATTTTTCTTTGGCGAACGTTTAGCAAGAATTCATAGCACACACCTGAGGGGAGAAATCCGAGTTTAATGTTCACATTTTTCATTACTGGGTTCTCTCCTCCATGGTGCGTTACCTTCAAATATACAAGTTTGCCAGATTGCAAATATTTTTATATGTTTCGTGCTTTATAATTTCGGTTATCCGTTAATACTATATTATGGTGCCAGTTGAAATATAAGTTCACGGAATCTCCTTCGAGGTGAGATCATGACGGTGATGTAAATTTTAGCTTCACTGGGTGGTCTCCTCTCGAAGGCGGTTTTCATTCAACAGAAGAAAGAGGATACACAAAAATAATTGTTTTCTAGGAATTCTTTTCCACCAGTTGAAATAATAAGGTGCGCACTTGAGAGGCGATTGCCAAGTTAATGTTTTATTTTTCATTACTGGGTTTTCTCCTTCATGGCGCGTGATGCTTATACCCTCGACTGTTAAGAAATAAAATTTTCTTATGTGGGCTTTGGTTCCACTTCTCTTTGGCTTTGCCCTATTTGGAACTGATAAAGCTATTGAGTGGTGGCACCGCGGCCATTTCATCGATAATACAATGTATTAGTCCAGAAGTTAAAATTCGGTAATATTGCAAGTTTTTGAAATCTTGAAGGGAAACACTCCAATTCTTGGTGTTCGTGGTTAAATTTTTCTGGTTTACTATTTTGGATGTAGGGAATTCATGTCAATGCTTTTATGTAAGAAAATTATATTTTTAAAATGATACGTAAGCCGTTTCTTTTAAGGAAAAGAAGTTCCTTTTGTAATTTCATTTTCATTGGATATTGTTGAAGTTGTAATGCTGTAACCAAATGTGCAGGCGAGAGGGAAGTAACTTGTTTCCCTCCCACTCCACCGACTGAAATTTGAGACACCTGGGACGTTGATAACTTTCATTTGCTTGTTTGCTGTCTGAGACGAAGGTTGTAAAGTTTCCGATTGCAGTGTTTGTAAATCTGTACTGTGATATAGTGTAGGATAAACTTGATCCTTACTTATGAAATAGAAGAAAATGGTACGTATATTTAGTAGGGATTCATCAGACGTGGATAGATTTTTGCGTTATTTACTTTCGTCTATGTTTAAATGTAGTTTTATCAAATTTTTCAGTATGTTATTTTAAAAGGAAATGTGTTGGGACCTCTTTGGAGGCGAGCTCATTACAGTGATTAACATTAAAACTCACTGGGTGGTCTCCTCTCGAGAGCTGATCTCATTTTTGTCAACACCCGAGTAATTGCATCTTGCCGAATTACGATTGTTATTTGTGGCGTGCTGAAAATTTTTCTTTGGCGAACGTTAAGCAAGAATTCATAGCACACACCTGAGGGGAGAAATCCGAGTTTAAAGTTCACATTTTTCATTACTGGGTTCTCTCCTCCATGGTGCGTTACCTTCAAATATACAAGTTTGCCAGATTGCAAATATATTTATATGCTTCGTGCTTTATAATTTCGGTTATCCGTTAATACTATATTATGGTGCCAGTTGAAATATAAGTTCACGGAATCTCCTTCGAGGTGAGATCATGACGGTGATGTAAATTTTAGCTTCACTGGGTGGTCTTCTCTCGAAGGCGGTTTTCATTCAACAGAAGAAAGAGGATACACAAAAATAATTGTTTTCTAGGAATTCTTTTCCACCAGTTGAAATAATAATGTGCGCACTTGAGAGGCGATTGCCAAGTTAATGTTTTATTTTTCATTACTGGGTTTTCTCCTTCATGGCGCGTGATGCTTATACCCTCGACTGTTAAGAAATAAAATTTTCTTATGTGGGCTTTGGTTCCACTTCTCTTTGGCTTTGCCCTATTTGGAACTGATAAAGCTATTGAGTGGTGGCACCGCGGCCATTTCATCGATAATACAATGTATTAGTCCAGAAGTTAAAATTCGGTAATATTGCAAGTTTTTGAAATCTTGAAGGGAAACACTCCAATTCTTAAATTTTTCTGGTTTACTATTTTGGATGTAGGGAATTCATGTCAATGCTTTTATGTAAGAAAATTATATTTTTAAAATGATACGTAAGCCGTTTCTTTTAAGGAAAAGAAGTTCCTTTTGTAATTTCATTTTCATTGGATATTGTTGAAGTTGTCATGCTGTAACCAAATGTGCAGGCGAGAGGGAAGTAACTTGTTTCCCTCCCACTCCACCGACTGAAATTTGAGACACCTGGGACGTTGATAACTTTCATTTGCTTGTTTGCTGTCTGAGACGAAGGTTGTAAAGTTTCCGATTGCAGTGTTTGTAAATCTGTACTGTGATATAGTGTAGGATAAACTTGACCCTTACTTATGAAATAGAAGAAAATGGTACGTATATTTAGTAGGGATTCATCAGTCGTGGATAGATTTTTGCGTTATTTACTTTCGTTTATGTTTAAATGTAGTTTTATCAAAATTTTCAGTATGTTATTTTAAAAGGAAATGTGTTGGGACCTCTTTGGAGGCGAGCTCATTACAGTGATTAACATTAAAACTCACTGGGTGGTCTCCTCTCGAGAGCGGATCTCATTTTTGTCAACACCCGAGTAATTGCATCTTTCCGAATTACGATTGTTTTTTGTGGCGTGCTGAAAATTTTTCTTTGGCGAACGTTTAGCAAGAATTCATAGCACACACCTGAGGGGAGAAATCCGAGTTTAATGTTTACATTTTTCATTACTGGGTTTTCTCCTCCATGGTACCATCAAATATACAAGTTTGCCAAATTGCAAATATTTTTATATGTTTCGTGCTTTATAATTTCGGTTATCTGTTAATACTATATTATGGTGCATGTTGAAATATAAGTTCACGGAATCTCCTTCGAGGTGAGATCATGACGGTGATGTAAATTTTAGCTTCACTGGGTGGTCTCCTCTCGAAGGCGGTTTTCATTCAACAGAAGAAAGAGGATACACAAAAATAATTGTTTTCTAGGAATTCTTTTCCACCAGTTGAAATAATAAGGTGCGCACTTGAGAGGCGATTGCCAAGTTAATGTTTTTTTTTCATTACTGGGTTTTCTCCTTCATGGCGCGTGATGCTTATACCCTCGACTGTTAAGAAATAAAATTTTCTTATGTGGGCTTTGGTTCCACTTCTCTTTGGCTTTGTCCTATTTGGAACTGATAAAGCTATTGAGTGGTGGCACCGCGGCCATTTCATCGATAATACAATGTATTAGTCCAGAAGTTAAAATTCGTTAATATTGCAAATTTTTAAAATCTTGAAGGGAAACACTCCCATTCTTGGTGTTCGTGGTTAAATTTTTCTGGTTTACTATTTTGGATGTAGGGAATTAATGTCAATGCTTTTATGTAAGAAAATTATATTTTTAAAATGATACGTAAGCCGTTTCTTTTAAGGAAAAGAAGTTCCTCTTGTAATTTCATTTTCATTGGATATTTTTGAAGTTGTCATGCTGTAACCAAATGTGCAGGCGAGTGGGAAGTAACTTGTTTCCCTCCCACTCCACCGACTGAAAATTGAGACACCTGGGACGTTGATAACTTTCATTTGCTTGTTTGCTGTCTGAGACGAAGGTTGTAAAGTTTCCGATTGCAGTGTTTGTAAATCTGTACTGTGATATAGTGTAGGATAAAGTTGATCCTTACTTATGAAATAGAAGAAAATGGTACGTATATTTAGTAGGGATTCATCAGTCGTGGATAGATTTTTGCGTTATTTACTTTCGTTTATGTTTAAATGTAGTTTTATCAAAATTTTCAGTATGTTATTTTAAAAGGAAATGTGTTGGGACCTCTTTGGAGGCGAGCTCATTACAGTGATTAACATTAAAACTCACT